>NC_140201.1:25999764-26729764 GCF_965226575.1 Pagrus pagrus | reverse complement strand
CACCTAAGATTGGGAAGTTGAAGCCCTCCCCCCTCATAAGGCAAGTACAATAGCTTAAGGCGGTGTCCGGCTCTCCTATAATTCCAAATGAATTGGCTGAATAGTTTGTTAAGTTTATCATAAAACATCTCTGGTAATGGCAGTGAAAGTGTTTGAAAATAGTATTAAAAATTTGTTAAAACAGTCAGTTTTATTAGATTTATTCGTCCGACCATAGATATAGACAAGGTAGACCAGTTATCCAGTGTTTCAGTTACTCTTTCTAACAGGGTGTTATAGTTTGCTGAGATGATTTCATTTGGTTCAGGAGTAATTTTAACACCCAAATATCTAAAACCTTCAGTGGTTGTCATAAATGTAGTATTAACTATGGGATTATGTCTTTCTTCTTTATTAAGGAACATTAGTTCTGAATTGGGATTGCTCATTTGATATTCAGAAAACCCTCCAAAATGTTTACTTAATCTTATCAAATTGGGAATACTGTTTTTTAAGTTCATTAGGAGGAATATAATATCATCCACAAATAACAAAATGTGATAATCTATCCCCCCAACTGTAACGCCTGCTATTCCTATATGTGCTTGCACGGCCATCTCTATAGGCCAAAAGGTTTCGATACAGTATTGTTGGTTAGGATCTCAACAGTTTGTGTATATATGTTTGTGCTGAATCCATTTAAGAAAAATTTCACCCAGCCCAAATCTTAAGTATATTAAAAATATAACACAATTCCATTCTATCAAATGCTTGACAAGCATCACTGATAGCAGTGCAGTGTCTGTGCATTATGCTTTACATAAAGTATATTCAAGATACTAATAATATGATAACCTCTGTGTCTCCTTTGTATAAAACCTTGTTTGTCATCATTAATCAGTTGAGGAAGATATTTATCAATTTTTTCTTAGATAAATAGCTAAGAATATGTCTATCTGATTTTTTTTTTTGAAATACAGAGTATTTTTTGTGTCACATCCCAATAGATTAATTGAAAGACGTGCTTTCAGTTGGGGGCTTGTTTGGTTTTAATGTAGCAGCTGTAAGGTGGTTGCCCACAGTCTTCAGCCTGTGGGCAGCTGCTACATTATATACCAGTCACACCAGGAATCAGGATCTGCACGTTTATTCTCTATAAGAGTAGCACAGGGTACCGTCAATACACACACACAGTGCAGCAGGGTCTCTCTCAGTCTCCAACACAATAGCTGTCCAAGTTTTTTTTTCTTTTGTTGTGTGTATTAAAACAAGTTTATTATATAAAAAACTATTGTAAATAAATAAAAATGTACCTTGCAGTTCAATTGAAATAAATAGTTGTAGGAAAAACAGAATAAAAACTCATGTGAAATTAATATCTACCAGAACAAAACCTTGCATTCTCTAGTTTACATGTAAATACAAGTATTTATTCACAAGTAAAATAAAAGGTACATGTTAAATAAATGCTGTTAGGCTACTAATTCAATGCAGTCCTTCCATAGACATTACAAATAACAATTTAACATCATAATGCACCTATAAGAGTAGCACAGGGTACTGTCAATACACACACAGCGCAGCAGGGTCTCTCTCAGTCTCCTGCAGCGAGTCAGAGAATATGCAAATGATTAAAATATTGTCAGATTTAACAGAAATTACTGCTGTTTCTGGCAATAAAACACAATGGCAAAACACAGACATACGTTAACAAAGGTCTATTGTTACATTTACATTCAGTTTGAGCATTATAACACGTCTTGCCAGCACAATAGCTTTCCAAGTTGTTGCGGAGTGTGGACCTACGTCACTCATGCATCCTTTGTGTGTTTTACAAATTAAGTCCTCCATGCTACAACAGGTGAAATGGAACTATAAAGACATTTAATGTAAAACGATGCACAGAAATTTCAACTATGTGATAGCATATAAATGTAGGATATCACACACAGGTTTTGAGAATGTTCAGTGTAAAGTATTGACCATTGAAAGTGTATATGTTCACAGTATGCTGTGGACAGTCGAGCTCTGTTCCATAAAAATATCTCATCATGTGGCTCATCTGTTGCTTTACAGGCCAGAATCCAAGGACTATGTTTGGAGCAGTCACATCAAGTGCTGGAACTATTCCTTGTTAGATAGACATATTCTTAACAGCTGTCGTTGTTTCGGCAGTGATTGTCCCATAGACAGAATAGCACAGTTACATATCTGACAGTAAATACAGCTTTTCAAGGACCTTGAAATATCATATAACTTTGCAAAAATTACAATAATTGCAGAAAACTGGATAAGGATGGAGAACTAAATGTGTTTACGGGACATAAAGTTATATCTTCATAACAATTTCATTGATTCTCTCAAAGACAACACAGGACTTTTGCTCTGTAAAAAAAAAAGTAATAATAAATGTCTGGGGTTAGGTGGGTGATGGGAAGCTTATGTGATGGGTGGCAAGTGATTATTTGAAGGGAGTGGTAGGTGCCTTGTGTGCAGCAATTATGGTCGGTGTTTCCTACAATTCAACTGTGGTCAGCTGACAGTCATGAATTGAAAAGTCTATTTTGTTAAAAAATGTCTTACTAATATGTAAAAGTGGTAGGCTAACTGTTTGGACCAGTGCTTGAAGCATTTTCCTGGTGCAGTTAATGAAATGATGCCATTCCTTTTTGTATTGTATCCCTGCTAAGGAGCACATTCATGCACATAAAGCAAACCAACTTGATATGAAAGAAGGACATGTATTTATGAAATGTATCCATCAAAGATACATATTACATGAATACCAGTGGTCTGATCCATGTTGCTACCAGCATCAAGTTACACTCACCTGTCAGAGAGAGATTGCAGAAATAGTGGAAACATCAGAATATGGTTCTGTTGTGAACTGATGCTTCAAGGCTTGAAGTTGATGCGTCCCTCTCATAACTATAGAACACAGAAATAAGCAACATCAGCACATTTGTAAAACGTCCAGTTCAAAGTCTGTAAGAATGAACGTCACATAAATACCATCTAACAACATCGGCTCACAAATACAATACAAACTGTATTCACAGATATATGCAATCTTCTCATGACCTCCCAACAGTGGACTTCGAATCAGTCCACCTCTCACATACAGCTCGTCTGGCTAATGTCCAAACAGCCCAGGGTAGCAGTGCATGTGTGAACACTGCTACATGGATTAGATCCACAGTACGTGTAAACATTGGCCTGCGTGTAAACGGTGACGTCACATGTAAATACGTTCCATACAGCAGTAGTCTATCATAGCTAGCTAGCTCATGTTACAGGCTGTAAGCTGTCGATGCTAACGATGTTCCCCCAACCAAAACAAACCAGCTCATTACCTGTCCAACAGCCACACAGCTACCATGGCGTCCGTTTTCAGGCCTTCGACTCCATCAGTTGTCTCAATCGTTGAACAGCCACTCCAATGTTGACTCTCGTTTCACCTCTTGAGCTATCCAACTTCTTTGTGTTTGTAGCCTTCACCAGTTTGGTCTTTTATTTCTTGCTCTGTTTGACAGTACAAGCTGCTGTAGGTACAGCTGGTAATGAAAAGTGTGGCTGTGCCATTCTTGTCTGTAAAAAATGAGCTCACTCCGCCACAGCTCCAGCATGCAGCAATGTAAATATGACACACAAGACAATACTTTAACATCAAATGAAGAGATGTTAAATGAGTAAAAACATAAAAACAGACAAAAAAAAGTGTTTCCCTTCATGAGGGAACCTTTCTCAAATCATTTTTTTGACAATAAGTCAAGTGGGTACATTACATGCAAACTAATATTCCACTGATATTCTTTCGTGTGATCAGACCAGTTTTCTCTCAGCAGCAGGTGAACAGAACAGTTGTTTGAACAGTTGGTCCTGGAACCTGTAACTTCTTTGAAATGGCTCCAATTGACTTTCCTGACTTGTTCAAATCAATAACGTGCTCTTTCAGATCAATGTTGAGCTCCTTAGACTTTCCCAGTGTAGTGTTTGTGGCTGAGTCTAATGGCTGTATCAAACAAGCCCTATTAAAATGGGCCCAGAAAGGTCACCAGCTGTTATCAATCAGAATCACTCTGAGGAAGTTAAGAGGCTACACAGAACATTTGATTCACACAACGTTCTATAATCACCAACATGATTGTTCAAGTTACTGTATGTATATTTTTGAGCCATCAGATTTGGTCACATTGTCAGAAGACCTATAATAAATTCATTGTTGAACCAAACTTCATGAATGTTTTTTGTGACAAAGTAGTTTGTGTTCCGATCATTGTGGAGTGCACTGCACTAGTCTCCATTTTAGTTGCTGCAGGGTTGCACTAGTGAGAGTTTTCCCTTGGTGAAGTTTTGGGAACATATGCCCGTTTCATAACTTGATTTATTTTATATAAATGATAGTTAGATGGCAAATTAATTATTCTTGAGTTGTTTCTGAAAAGATTTGAATGTTTTTTGGAACTGCTAGTACAGTATATTGCTTGTTCATGCTAGGCTGTTTGGTTAGCAGTGCCCTGTCTGGTTGGCTGGTCAGCTGCTCAGGTTCACTTTAAATTGAATTGATATTGCCTGTCTAGAAACAATGTATTTCATTGTGTTGGACATTTTACTGTAGTTTTGAAAATTTGAAAAATGTATTGTGTATCTTTGTAAATATGTACTTCCTTATGGCGTACCTGTAATGTGAAATGACAAAAATAACTAAATACAACTAAATGTAATGACTTTTTGTTTATATATTTTGTTTCAGTTTTACAAAGAAAAGATTTAGGATTCAATGACACTTAAAGAAAGCTGTAAAAACAAGGAAACTGAGTAAACATGTTGATGAAGATTCTCAGTCATCCCAGTCAAAGTGCTGTATCTCAGGCAACTGGACGTGTTGCAGTTTCTTGAAGACGTTTCTTCGGTTTCTTGAAGACGTTTCACCTCTCTTCCAAGATAAACTGAGTACAGAACTTAACTTTATTCAAGCCTCGTGACATAATAGGATCCACTATGTAAACTATCTGTATAATCTGATATAGAACATTAGATTAGGGCAGAATAAGTAAAACACACTTTTACCTAAAACAACAACAAAATACTTACAGGTAACAGGTAACATAATTATATAAGCTTATTATTCATAATGTTATCCTGTTGCAGGGTTTGAATCGCATTCACATGAAGGCCATTCAAGACTAATGTAAGGCTAAGACTAATGTTTAGTGTATTACTGTATAAATCCTGTAAGTATTAAAAAGGCTTTATTTAAACTGATCCATCTTGAATTTCCAGGACAGACATTAAAATCGGCCTGAGTCTGATATATGAATCTCAATCATTGTGGAAATGTGTGCATGTGCATGAGCTTCATTTCTACTCCAACACATCCATGAAAGGATGTAGAAACACTCTTTCCATCATCCATTTGTATATCGATACTTTTGTAAAATTCAGAAATTGAATCATCTATATGTTGACGCTGTTGGATGCTTTCAACTGTTTGTCGTCTGAAGTCTGCATTCTGCATATGCAAACAAAATGAAAAAGTAAATTGATTAATTTTGACCCTGACTTGTGACTATCCTGTCAAGTGAAAAAGTAAAAAGGTAACATTTGTCCTGAGTGCAGGGAATAAAGGAAAGTACAGAGGGTCAAAATGTCTTGGAATCACAGACAACATACCAACACTTTGGCGTTCGCCAAAAAGTTTAGCGAAAAGCACTGGCAAAAAGTAGGGCATGAACTCGGATTCATAATGGGGTTGGAAGTGATTATTTCTGGCCTGGATAGTGTAAATTAAATCTGACTTTATTTTGCTTCTGTTTATCAGGAGGGAGATGATAAAATAATCCGGATTGTGAAAATTGCTGGATTACACAGAAAATCATCACAATGGGAGTGATTGAGACTTTGCAAAGCGCAAAGCGCATTTCTGTTTGGCAAGAAGTTGATGCAAGTACAGATCATCACGTCAGATATGAAAAAAAAAAAAGTAATTTAGGCTTTGTGAATTTTAACAGCTATTCCATGCTAAGAGCTGTAACAAAGGTTTTGGTAATCCTCAACCTTCATTCAACATGCAAGGCATACATGATTGAAAAGATTATGGTGGAAGTTATTTGATGAAAACGGCTGAAATGTGTCTGCTAGAGAATAACCACACCAAGTTTGCTCATGCGACAGCACAGGACCTGCACACTCTTTCTGTAGAATCCTGTCTAGCACTGAACCTTGAATTATGAACAGAAATCATACCCATTATCAACGCTCCTTTTATCTGTCCAAACCAACAGAATCCATTCCATCTCAAGCTCATCAACTCATTTGTAAAATGTTGGAAATTAATTTCAGTCTAGTCTTGCTGACAGTGATAGAGCACATTCACTAATTACATTGTTACCATAGTGACAGATTTGGACAAAGCATGGCGCTGCAGGTTTAATTTCTAAAGAACATTTTTTCCTTTTCAATAATATCTTTTATATCTGATTTATTCAGCATGTAAGTATTCAATTCTATGAGGTTCGGTGCTCACATTGCTCTGCTAAAGAGGCTAAAGCTTTAAGCCTCAGCACTGTAAAACACCAGTAAGAGGAATGAATGCATAAAAACAAATGTTAAACAAGGAGGCAGACCTTTTATGACTCCTTTATCTTTTTTTTCCTTCCCCGTTTTTGTCCTGTTGTATTGTAATGTAGATTACTGTGTCATATGCCTCTAAGGGTTATTAAAATACCTCCATTCTTTATTTTTGCACACACAAGGGGCAGCTCAAATAGACACTTCTGTTGGCGAGACCTCACTCTGTTTGAGTGCATCAGCTGTTTCTGATAAATGTCAGTTTATTAAGTTGTTTTCAGCTCTGCATTTGTAAACCGCAGCTGTAGCAGTTCTAAGCTAATGTCTGGACATCAGGGGCCAGATCCATAATCAGATTTACGACTAAAACTGTGTACGCACAACGACAGAATATGCAGTCAGATTTATAAAGCCTCAGGTACACCTGATTATTTTTTATGAATCTCAATCATTGTCGAAAAAAGACACATGCACAAGCTTCATTTTCACTCCCACAATTTGCCATAGGTTAACACAGAGACATGTTTCAACATATAAATATCTAGCCCAACGTAAAGAAAGAAAAAGTACGCCTGATTGTGACACATCAGCTAGGCTGTGCATCAGAACAACTTCCCTTATGCACAACCACTAAACACTGCTTTGGCAATTTTTATTACCACCACGTGTACCTTAATCCATCATCGTGGTGATATCTCAATCATCGTTATTAAACATCAGAAGGATGATCAATTATTAATCTATAGTGCTCATATTGAAACAGACTTTATAAAGTGCATCACAGTTCAGGATCAAATAAAAAGATCATTAACAGGGAAGTGATGGTTCCAATGTAAATAAAAAGAATGATAACTAATGCGAGATTTTTCCAAGCCAACCTTATCAGAAAAACGACAGTATAGGTCTACGGTGAAAGCAGATTATTAGGACCCATATTTACTTTTCTTTTTAGGTGGCAACCTCTATTGGCCATACTGTATAGAGCCAGCAACATAGGAGGATGTCAGGTGAAGATAAAGAACAGACATTTCAGTGGACTAAAGTGGTCAACAGACAAACCTACATAGCCAGCCACAAGCCACACTAGCATGGCTAAGAATATTAGTACTTGACCCATGTCAGCTTTAATTTCCAGTTGTTGATCCCCACCATCCTGTTGCAACCTAAAATTTTGTCACACATGGTATGCTTTCCTGCCAACCATAATCAACATTTAAGAACTGACACACTAATTCCCTGAGTGATTACAACCACTGTTGCTTCCTGTCTCTATGGTAGAGGTCATTTGTGTTTCTATTTTGTACAGTATGCTACTGCTGCCAAACTTCTGAGAATAACAAAGAATAGAGATCATTTAATGCATAGTAGCTTCCCTGCTTCGACTTCCAGTTGATTTGAAAATCTTAGTCTGTACTTACATGCTGTAGCATTTGACATTCTGTTGTGGCCCAGCAGTCATTTGTGGGTTTGTGGGCACCTCTACCATCTGCCCTCTGGTCTGGACTCAAGCATAAATGTTGATGTGTATTTTCTCTCACGGCTCTCACGGAATATTTATCTACATTCCCTAAAGTAGTGTTTATGTGTTAGTTGTGTGCTGTTTATGATCTCTTCTGTGTATTGTTTGTCCCACTGCATATAGTCCCTGAAGACTCCAGTTCTGCTCTTAGACAGGAGGTTTAATTGTAATTATAAGGTCATTTATCAAAATTACGGTCTGTTTATTTGCCCTTCCTGATATCTCTGATTTCAAGAAGGGTCTGCTTTGAGGTCTTTAATCCAAATCTCTGTTTTTTTTATTTAGTCACAAGTTAATAATATAACTGCAGGATTTAACATCTAAGGTAAAGCCAAATATTTGGTTTACAATGTAGTGACATCCTTCATTATTTTACTGAGCTTTTGTCTTCAGTTATAAAGTTTGATAAGGTTTTATTCATTGGTGATTTTAATTTTAATGTCAATGATGCTGCCTTCTAAAGCTACATCTGAATTTCTTGATATTATTGAGTCTTTTAAATTTACACAGCATGTCTCTGGGATTACTCAGAGTGGGGGACATTATTTTTTTCACTTTGTCCTAATATTGATAATGTTCTCACTTAAGATTTCCTTGTCAGCAATCATAAGTGTTTGATGTTTCTTGTGGTTCTCCAACACTGACTGCAATAACTTCCTAAAATATTTTGTGGACAAAGTCAGTGGTATCAGACCTCCCCCTATCTTCATACTGTACCATTATACCATTAGTGTTCCCTGTTACACAACTCCAAATTCATTTCATCTCGTTTCCCAAGAGGACGTCACTAAATTGCTGCACAGAATTAAGCCTATATCTGGCCCCCTTGACATTCTTCCCTCATCCTTGTTTTTTAATGTCTTTAATTCAGTCAGCACCACTATTGTCACCATGATCAATCCCTCCCTTTCTACCAGCTCTGTCCCTAGCTATTTTAAACATGCCATTGTTCAGCTTTTGCTGAAAAAAACAAATTTAGATCCTCCCCTTCTAACAAATTATCGGCTTATATCTGAGCTGCCTCTTATGTCAGAATTACTGGAAAAAGTTGTTGCTTACCAGCTTGTAGCTATCGTTGAAACACATAGCCTGTTTGATTCCTTTCAATCCGGATTACCTAATCAGCACTCCAAATAAACAGCTCTTCTTAAAGTTAGTAATTACATTATAATGGATCGGATGATGGGCATTGCTCAACTCTGGTGTTAGTTGACCTCAGCTCCGCCTTCTACACTGTAGATAATTTTATTCTTTCAATAGGCTAAATCAGTTGGTGGGTATTTCCAGGCTTGCCTTGGATTGGTTCTCATCCTACCTTGCCATTAGGAGTTTCTCAGCTACAGTGGGTCAGTTCATGTCAGACACCGCACTTCTGTCATGCGATGTCCCACAGGATTCTGTTCTGGGTCCTTTATTGTTCCATTATATGTTGCCTGTTGACAGATTAGTATCTGTTTTAGTGGCATCTGTTATCATTTTAATGCAGATGACATACAATTGTATTGTTTTTTAAACCTGATGATATTTATCAGTTGTCCATTTTAAATTAATGTCTGACTGCTATCAATATTTGGATGGCCGACAACTGCCTGCGATTAAATGCAAATAATACAGCTCTTATATTTGTTTAGGTTATTGTAATGCTCTTTTTACCTGTTTAAATCAAACATCCTTGAACCATCTTCAATCCGTCCAAAATGAAGATGCGTTTGCTTCCCATCAAATTCTGCATCCATTTTAAAATTTTAGTACTGACTTTTACATGGCTTACCTTCCAAATATATTGCTTACCTCCTTCTCCATTATTCCCCAAATCACGCTCTGAACACAAACTACTGACTGCCCCTCTAACATGCTATAAAACCTGTAGTGAACTCTAGATTTCTGTGTCAGTTTCATGAAGCAGCTAAAACATCTTCACCTTCTCCTTTTATTTATTGTCTTTTATCTGGTTTTACTTCCTTGTTGGTTTATGCTCCAGCTATCATTTCCTTGAACACAAGGAAACACAGCCAACAAAGAAGGACAACTGGGGCCAACCCTGAGGCCTAACATGCCCAATATTTGTAACAGTCCAGAGGCGTCATCAGATCCTTCCAATAGTTGAAAGAACGCTAAATTGTTTCCCTCATTATTTAAAAGAAGAGGGAAATAGACGAGGCATGTGACAAAGTGAGATAATGATACCTCTCACACCTTTAATTTCCCTTAGTATCAAACGTTAATTTTAGATCGCCGTTATCGTAAACACTCAACCCAGCAGCCATAACTATTCCATAAGCACCGTTAGATTTGAATAGATAGGCCTTTATTCATTTTTAATGCATAATATGTCATTTCTGCTGCTAGAGGTCTCTCAAGCAATCAAAACAAAACACAAGACTTTTGGCAAATGTTGTGTGGGGAGTTTGGTGCAAAGCTGCTGCTCAGAACCAGCTAGTTCTGGAGGAGAGAGTCGAATGCAGATCCGGACATTCTGGAGGAATCAACATCTTAAATCACATCAGATTCTGCTCTGATCCAGAACAGTTTACCGACAGAAGGAGAGCTCAGAGATTACGTTTTAATTTTTGGGATTAAAAAGTGGATTTATCTTCACTCCCTTTTACTAATCTGAACCCAGCAGAGATCCACAGATGTGACCTCTATTGTCAGATCTTTTTATACCGTAATGTTGACTGCTGACTGGAGCTGGAAGAGAAATGTGCTATACTTTATGAACGGAACTTTACAGAGAGTTGAAGGGAAAAGAACAGAGAAAACCTAATTCTCTGGTGAGTGCTGAGTTTAGTAAGAGCTGACCTAATTTCAAATACATACATACACCCTCAGTACGTGCTGTTGCTTGGTAGCTCATGTACAGTAAAGTAATCTGGCTGTTTTGGGCGATTTCTTTGGTTTAAATATTGATGGAAACATTTTGGATAATGTAAGTACATAATTCAAGATAATATACAAAAACAGCCTGGTGATTTGTATACATTTTAATGCAGGGATCAGACGTCTCTTTAAGTTTTTAAAGAGGACACTGAATTACTAAAGACCTTTTACCTGTTTAACTTTTAACTGAGCCTTTAATGACTGTTTGTACTGACAGCCAGGCAAATCACAGGTGTAACAAAAGCTATCAACATCAAAGAGGCCTCTTTTCCATTGACCTGTCAGTATGTCACAGCAGTAAGCCAGCATGTAATGCTGGTGCCGTGTAACTTCCAAACCTAAAGAGAATAAAGCCATCATTAATTCAAGTTATTAAGCATGTCTGTGTCTTCCCTGCTATGACAAACCAACATGGCTGCTATGGAAAGGGTCTTACTGTTACTTCTTTGCTGCATTGGTGGACAGAATGATTTCTACTGTAGTTTTGATTCATACCATGTTTAATAATTTCTTATTGGAATGAGAACCTGGCAGGGAATTATTTAAACTGAGGGACTGTTCAGTATCTGTAGCACATCCTCTTGAATTTCACACTCATTCTGGAATAGAATACTTACTTATACATTCATATTTTGACATGCTGCTGTTGCTGGTCCCTAAAAATTAGGTGGAAAATTACCTAATATTTGTTCTCATTCTGACTAATGCTAAATAAAAGCACAGAGATTTTCATCTTGATGACAAACATGCATCCTAATTTAATGAGCACGAACTTATTTGATGATTGTGGAAGTATCCTAATTAGTTTTTAAGGTAATTTAAACTTTGCGTGATTTCAATTAATTTTCTGCTTCCAGCAGAACTGCATACATGGACTATTATACTGACCTATACTGTTTCTGATACATAGAACATGAGTATAAAATATATAAATAAAGTTTCAGTAGATTTCAATTCATACAATTAATGTTTATCACCTACTGTTCAATCCTAAATTGTCTAGGTGGTCCTGTCTTCTTATCTTGTTTGCCTGCATTTCCTTCAAGAGTCCTTGTGTTATTTCTGGTTGGTACTTTGTTTTGTGGTTTGAACTTTTGAACCTTTTGCCTGCTTTTATTTGCTCGGAGTTTGGATTCGGATTTTTGGACTGGTTTTCAGCTTTCAATAAAGCTTGCCTTTTGTTGTGAATCTGCCTGCCTTCGTGTCTGCAATTAGTTGAGAGAGTTTGAAATTGTAAAATATATGTGGATTGGGCTAAGTAAAGATGAATATTTTGTCCAGACACAGGATGTATTCAGCAAACCAAGCCATTTTAAGCTGTAACTTGCAAATTTCAAGAATCCTGTGAAAAACAGGGTCAGTAGGTATCAACAGATAAAAAAAACTTGAAGTCAACACAGTACAAAAATCTACTGATGAAATATAACCACTAAATGTAATATTACAGCCAGTGAAAAGTGCTAAAAAACATAAACCATGATGGAGTAATAAAACATCTTTTCCTTTTTATATATATATGCGATGAATATCAACACTTTCACATACTAAAGTTTCAAGGAAATTAAAATAATACTACTTGGGAAAAACTACAGTCAAAATAACCCAAAAAATGGGTTTTTCAGCTCTGAAGCTACATTTAACAAGATCTGTGGCACTCAGTTTTTTATGCAGGCCCAATTTACTTCTAGATGTGATATAACTACATTAATATGAAATAGACCCAAAATTTGGTTGCAAGAAAGCAAAAACTAGTTGAGATACACATTTTCGAAAATGACAGATTCTTCGTTCGGGTAAAAAATGTCTTCCTGTAATTTATTTGATTACTGTAACCATTCAGCATCAACTATTCAAATGAAAACTTGTTGCCAAGTTTCCCTAGGGTCTCTGGGATGTTCAGGACACATTTCAACCCAATCCAGTAAAAATTAGCTATTGGTGAGGTTTAGAATACACATACAAGAAATCACTAAAATGCTGAAATTTAGCACAGAGGGCCAAACTTAAAAAATTCATAACTTGAAAAGTATTTGGAGTACAGCTATAGGATTTTACAAGGTACCATTAATTTAATAGAAGTTTCAAAATTATTCTTTTTTTTTTTTCAAGGAATCAATAACATTAACTGGGAGGCCCTTGGTGAGTTTTCCATACATTTAAAACACAATCAGCACTGCACAAAAATAATATGACTGACACATTTTGATGCAACTTTAATGTCTAAACATCGAGTTTTATTTATTAGTCAATTGACAAAAAAATGGCAACTCTTTTTAGAAACATTAATGAAGTAATTTCAGATAACACGATGACATTTCAGATGGGTAACACTTCTTGTTTATGATTGGACAGAACCCAAGTCTCCCAAAACAATTCCAATGCCATTTCCTGTGTACTACTCACAGCCTCAGTCCTAATTCTTTCAAGTGTGCTTTCAGGGTTCTATGGGACATTTTAAAGGGAAAGAAGCAGTAGTACCGATGTAGGAAGCTAGTAATGTGCTGCTGTAGACAGGAGCAGCAACGATTTTATACCCCGAAAAAAATCAGTTCAACTGTATGCTATGTTTAGAGTATTTTCACTACCTTACCATGTCATCAGACAGCCCTGCCAACTGGAAACTGAAGCCCTTATATAAGATAAGATAAGATAAGATAAGATAAGATAAGATAAGATAAGATGTTCCTTTATTGATCCCCCTTGGGAGAAATTCACAAGTAACACAGCAGTACAGAGGGAAATAAGTAGCAAAGAATAAAATAACAATTGAATAAAAATATAATAAAACTATTAGAAAAAAATAAGCATACTATATACAGTAACTGTCCTTGTGTGTAATGTGTGATGTGTGCAATATATAATAAATGTGAAATAGATGTGACTGTGCAAATGTGCAATGTTCAGAGTTCTGAGATATTACAGTTTTTGCTGAATGCTTACACACATGTTGCAGGCTTTGGCTCACTGTGTCATAACTTAACACACAGGCCGAGTAAGACACAGCACATGAAGATAAACTCCTAACTTATATGGCAAAATGAAACTCTTGAAACAAAACCTAACAATCCCATTTCAAAACTGTTTTTAGCATCAAAATGTTAAACACATGCACCTTTGAATTACTCTTTCCTAGCAGCAACAACACACAGATGTGCTTTATGCAAAACACAGCTGTATTCAGTACTTTGGATGGTTTTTGACTTTAAAAGACTCACACAGATGTTTTTTTGTGAAAGACTGATCAACTACAGTTGATCTAGACACATGAAAACAAAATGGAAACGCTTCAGAATTTTTTTTTGTTTTTCAGGTTTTTGCAAAAGTAAAAAAAAACCCACAAAGACATGGTACAACTAGAATGTTCTACAAAACAAAGTGTTGTGAGGGAATGATTGGAAGACATTTAGGCTATGGATCCTGTCTCCTGTTGGCATTAGGCCACATCACCTCATGCACATCACAGGCAATGTCCTCCCTTGCCAAGCAACGGGGGAAATATCGCCTTGCATGCCGTATCCAACCCTGTATCGACCTCACCTTAATATCGCTGCACGCCTGTTCCATGGCTTGTAGAAGAGGCATGCGAGCATGTGGCTGACGGTCATAATCTTTCCAGCGCCATGCTGAAAAGAACTCCTCAATTGGATTCAAAAATGGGGTGTATGGTGGCAAGTTGAGTGCAATAAATCTATTATGGCTGGTGAACCAGTCCCTGACTAGAGCCGCCCGATGGAAACTGACATTATCCCAGATGACAACAAACTGGGGCTGCTCTGGCCCATCCTGGACTACTGTGTCATGAAGTGTGTCCAGAAAGCGAATAATGAGGGCTATGTTGTAGGGACAGAGGATGGAGTGGTGATGCAGGACTCCCTATACACTGATGGCGGCACACAAGGTGATATTTCCCCCACGCTGACCAGGGACATGTACTATGGCCCTTTGCCCAATAATGTTTGGCCCCGACGTCTGGTTTTTGCCAGCCTCATCCACGAAAATGAACTCGTGTTGCTAGACTATCACATATACAGTACATTTACACACAATACTGTAATGAGTATGTGCAGTATCCCTACCGTTGTATAGGGGGGGCGCCCCGCCCTCCCAACGGGAGGCCCCCCCTGAAAGTCAAGTTAATTTCATTTATATCACCAAATCACAACAGAAGTAATTTCAGGTCACTTTTCCTCTAGAACAGGCCTGGATCGTGTTCTTTTAAGTTTTTCTCAATTGTTTACACACATTTTCTGAAAGCATGCCTCATACTCTCAGAACTCTACACACAAATCAAAAACCACACACACAATGGGCAAAACCTCTCACTTCTCCTGCAAAATGAAACTTTACATTCAAAACAATGTTATTTCTTCTCAAAATGATATTTTGTTTTCAAATGACACACAAACCATCATATGAATAGACATTTATAAGAACCAGTTGAACTCTGATGTGCTCAATGTAAAACACTATGATGAATGGAAAACACTTCTTCTCCATTCATCATTCACCTTTTTTGTTCAGTGTTACACTTACTACAGACAGTGCATACATAAGTATGTTGTAAAATATTTTAGAATATTGTTTTTATACTCAGAACACACAAATACACAGTAACAAATATATTTTATTTTTCCCACAAAAACAGGTACACGGTGTACATCCCAACCAACACAAAGTTGCACGTACAGTGGTCGACATACAAAACAACAGAAGAATTTGCAGTTACAGTAAAAAAAAAAAAAACTATGCTGCATCCTCTCTTCTGTTTCGGTCGGGACACAGCACCTCATCCACATTGCATCATCATGTTGCCCTTTTATGCTAAAGCTCTGATTGCTAATTGTAAAACTGTGTGACAGGTGTTTGCCCATGTGATGAGTCAGTGTGCATAGTAGGGCAATTAACTTTAGAGTTTTGAATAACAGTGTGTTCCTTGTGAAAACAAGAGACTTTCTCCATGGAAATTGTGCCAAATGCAGAGAATTGTGCGTAGTGTTCTGAAAAAAGTGTGTTTCAGAACTGCAATTTGAGTGTAAAGCAGGAATTGTGCTTGTAGTTTAGCAGAATTGGTTCAGGGGGTTGGTGCACAAGTTTCATGTTGAGGTCATTGTGTCTCAAGTACCAGTAATTGTGTGTAAACAATTGAGAAAAACTGTAATAAATAATGATGTTATTGATCTAAGCAAGGATATTTCATTTCATTTTCTTCATCGTCGCGCATCTACGCTTCTCCTCCGCTCTCTGTTTTACGATGGGCGGAGCTTCACACCGGCGTACACACAAAAAATGTGAACACACACCTACAGACAGACATGGAGAGAAGAGGACAACATGTCGCGTCGACCCCCACTGCCTGAAAAATAGGCAAAAATATCCACGTTTTTTAAGCGCACTCAAAGTGATTCTGGCAAGGCAAACGTTGGCTCTGCTGCTAGTAGTAGCGAGAGTATCTCTGCCGCTGCTGGTTCAAGCACAGAGCAGAGTACATCCATGGAGCAGAGCAGTAGCCCACCTGCTTCACCCCCTCCCCCCGACAAGCAGCACAAGTCCAGTCACCATAGGTTGACAGGGTTCGACCCAACTTGGCTGTCAGAGAGGAAGTATTCCTCCTGGCTGTACAAAACTGATATTGGTAAGTACGCAAAAAAAGAGAAACAAATAAAACACAGATCGTGGATAAATAAACAAAAGCAGATAGATAAACAAAAGTAGATAGATAGATGGATAAAATAAAGAGATGGATAAAGATCTGTAATTTGTACAAAAAAGAAAGATATTGCAAAAGTAGTTGTAATTGTTGGAGAGAAAAGAGAAAAATATTGTCAAAGAGTGTTCTAAAGTATTGTTATTAAAATGATTCCTGTTTGTTAACTGTCAGCCTGTTTGGCCTGCTGCTTTTTTCCTTTGGTACAATTTAGTGTGGAAACTTCAAAACATACCTGTTTTCCAGTCTGAAATAACCCTAATCCTCTAATAATTGAGGCAGCTGAGTAGCGACTTAGGTTTGGCTGGACTCTCTGCCCAGCCTCCCTCATTGTAAGGCCATGATTTATTACATGGTCCACCAAAGTGGCCCTCATGTCATCAGATATTTGTCTCCTTCTGTTGCCTGCTCCCCTTCTTCGTCCTATTCCTTGTCCTGCTACTGCTCTTACTCTCCCTCTTCCTCTTTCTGCCCCCATGTTTCCAAAGTTGGCACAACTTGAGCTGAGCTCACATCAGGGGTCCGTTTCACAAAGCAGGTTCAACAAACTCTGAGTCTAACCTTGAACTCGGAGTTGATCTACTCTGAGATGGAAACTCTGAGTTTTCGGTTCCAGAACAGCTGATTTGAGTTAGTTTGATCAACTCGGAGTAGTTTCACCTGGAGTTAAGCGTGTGCACCACAAGTATAAAAAGGCAGCATCAATGGAGCCCCGATTCGACGCGTCACCATGGCAACGGGGAAGAGGAGGGCTACGTTTTTCACCCCACTGGAATTAGAAATATTAATGCGCTCATACGGTGAGTTTGAGCACGTTTCTAGAAGGTAGTGTAACAAAAAAAAATTAATAATCCCAGTCTGAGGTTGCAGCACAATGTCATTAACAGAATATTATTTAATATTCATTTAATGGATCTCTACATCATTCACCTGCAATCCTGTGGAACTCCTCCTTGATGGCTCTGACAGGTTTATGTCCAGGGAAATGATAAAGATGGGTAGTAGCCGTTTCAGGGCGAGGCACACTTTTCTGACCGCTCTGCATACAGTTGCCTTGCTCAAGTGCTCTGCATCTCCGACGTTGTATAAAAAACTCCAATTTGCAAAAAAAACGCAGCGCAACACACAATATCTGCTGGGATGTGAGAGCATGACTTCGGTTGGTAATGTTGGAAATGTAAGGACGGATTAGGTTGTGTATGTAAATGATGGACTGTGACATGAAACGGTACCGCTCAAAAAGATAATTGTCTGGAAATGCAAGATTATCTATGCGCGGTCTGATAATCATCTCCCGACAAATATTTAATTCTCTGCGCAGTAATGCTGCACCTTCATCCACGGGATCATTATCAAAAGGACATGCCATGGTAGTGAAAATAGTCGCCACCTAATATAACTTCTAATGTAGGCCTACTGACTGATTTTTGCAATGATTTTCTCAAAAAACAGACGGCAGAACTATATTACGCCAAAACTCGCCTGCTGACTGAATGAATGAGGAAATCAAATACCGTGTGTGGCTGAAAGAGGGCGGAGACAGAGAGAAACTCGAGGTTTGGTGAGGAAAAACCTGGTCCCGACCAGGTTAGGTTCATAGAGTATGTTACCATGGTAACTGACCGAGAGCTTAAGTTACCTCTCTCTGTGAAACAGGCTAGAGTTACCCCGCTTTCTCTGGTTTGAGTTACCTCCCTTTGTGAAACGGAACACTCAGAGTTTCCCTCATTTCAGGGTTAACAGACTCAGAGTTTTCACTAAACCTGCTTTGTGAAACGGACCCCAGTTGTATTTGTAGTGCTATGGCTTAGACTGATTGGTCTACAATTAGATTTTAAATGCTTTCATGTGTGTGAGTCTGTGTGCTTTTCCAATTTTAGTTGTGTTTTGTATTTTAAATAGATGTGTTTTTCCAATGATTGCATGAGATTTCCTTTTTGAACAATGTGTCTTATGTAAAAAACAGTGTGTAGTGTTTTGCAAGAAGCGTGTTGGAGAATTTCAAACAGTGCAAAGCATATATTGTGTTTGCAGGGTTGGTGCTTTTGTTTAGGGCATGGTCACCAAAGAGGTTGTGATGCTTTGGGCATAGCAACCACTTTTAGTGTTTAAGTATTAGGCAAAAACTGTAATTGACGGTATATCCATCTATGCTCTCTTCAAAGCCACCACTCTTGACAAAGACAGTAATTTCTCATTGGTAAGGGCTGTCTGATGGCAAGGTGAAACACTGAATCATAAAAGGTGTTTTTTGTGAAATGTTGTGTTTTGTGGAATGTTGTGTTTTGTGGAATGTTGTGCTTTGTGGAATGTTGTGTTGTGAAATGTTGTGTTGTGAAATGTTGTGTTGTGGAATGTTGTGTTTTGTGGAATTTTGTGTTTTGTGAAAAGGCTCTACTTTCTGTGGAAATTTAGGAAGGCTAAATTCCGGTGAAAGATTCTGGTCAACTTTTATAAAAGAGCAATAGAAAGCATCCTGACTGGGAACATCACAAACTGGCATGGTTCATCACGGGCATTAAATTAAATGCAATATAATATACAATAATATACACTGATCAGCCACAAAATTAAAACCACTGACAGGTGACATGAATAACATTGATCATCTCATCACACACCACCATCCAAACACTGTTGTGGACCAAGTACACCCCCTCATCACAACAACACTACCCGATGGCAGTGGCCCCCCAGCAGGACAATGTGCGCTGACACACCGCAAACGCTGATAAGGAACAGCTCGGGGAACACAACAAAGGGCCCAAGGGTTTGACCGGGCCTCCAAATTCCCCAGATCCCAATCTGATCAAGCATCTGTAAGACGTGCTGGAGCAGGTCTGATCCATGGAGGCCCCACCCCCCAACATACAGGACCCAGAGGGTCCACTATAGAATGTCCTGGTTCCAGACACCACAGGACACCCTCAGAGGTCTTAAGTCCATGTCTTGACAGGTCAGAGCTGTTTTGGCTGCACAAGGGGAACCTTCACAATATTAGGCAGGTGGTCATAATGTTATGCCTGATTGGTGTATATTTCATTGTAGACTATAGTCTAAGGTTAACAAATATTTTAACCACATAATTACATTTTCACTCAATTTCCAAACTAAAAATGGCCTTTCATTAGCTTACCATACTTACACACAAACACACACACACTTTCCAGCTGAAATAAGCTTTATCCAAAACTAAACTATGCAGGCTTGTGGCCCTGCAGTATACACACTGGGCTGAGTGGGCTGTGGGCAGCTGTTTCACCTGCTAATACCACCAGCTAACACAAACGTTGTCTCCTTAATAAATAATCAACCAAAAGTTCAAACTACATCATACTGAGGTAGTTTTAGCTTCAGGTGTTGGCTTACAACATGAATTACACTGCTTTTACAGACTGCTACCACACTGAGAGCTATAATGTCATTAGCATGCTGACACGCTACTCCCAATTAGCACCATAGCTAGCTAATGATAAACTGGTCGAAGATAGCACAGTATTAAAACAATACAAACCCGTATTTACCTTCTTCAGGCAGTGCTCTTCCTCATTAACTGAAGTTAATGAAGGATATTTTTTTAGCAAACATTACTTCTCTGCCAATATCAACTGTGTGAACATAGCTGGCAATAGGTCTGCTTTGTGTCTGGCTGCCATGTAGCTCACCCAGTAGTGTTATCTCAACAACTATGGCAAAAACTTGAGTTAAAAACAGACAAAAACAGTAGCTATTTGCGTTAAGTACAGTATGATTCCTGGAGGAGTTCAGACACAACTGAATTACAACAAGAAGCTGAGCTGCTTAAAAAAAGAAGAAACTGCTCAGCTAGCAAAACCAGTTCAAACTGGATCTATCCTGTCAGGGTCAGGGCAAGTTGTCACGGTAACCTTTGATTTAAGAGCTTTCATGGAGTCTTATGGACTTAATATTCATAAATAGACATAAAGTTTCATGAAATACAATTTAATATAAGGAAGAAAATAATGACTTGATGAAATATTTTTAATTTTTAATGAGGTGTTAATTTGATAAACAGAAATTAATATGAAATTTAACAATTAAAAGTTCTACATGTAGTTTTCTGTCAGCCATGCTGAACATGAGAAATAAATGTGTGTCAGGAATAGTTCCAGCACTTGACGTGACTGCTCCAAACGTAGTCCTTGAATTCTGGCCTGTAAAGCAACAGATGAGCAACATGATTATATATTTTTATGGAGCAGAGCTCGACTGTCCTCAGCATACTGTGAACATACAGTATACATTTTCAATGGTCAATACTTCAGACATTCCTGGACAAACTGTACGGATGTCCCACTGCTGGTTGCCCTCCTGTCGTCCTCTGATGGGATGATGTGCTTTGCTCTGGCGTGTCCTCGTCATCAGAGTCAATGATGCTCTCATCGTGGAAGCTCTAACATGCAATCATATTATCATGAGTCCAATACGATATTCACGTCTGTCTGTGAATCACTGAGGGAAACAAAAAGATAAAACATGCAGCAGGCCCACCACCAATCATATTGTTTAAGCTTTGCCATAGCCAGCTGCTGCTAGCTAACCAGCAATCATTTCTGAATAGTAACAAAGTTAGCTTGACAGCTATCAGTGCTAGCAATGGCTATGTTTATTGTCTACATTCAATATGATAATATTAGGTGTTCACTTACAGGTGAATGAGACATGAGGAAGCTTCTTGTAGTTAGATATTCTGATGAAAATGATGCACTGATACTCTTCTTCCCCTGCTCGTGAGGACTTCCCACTCCATTGACCATATGCGGCAGTTGTCAGACAGAGTACATTCATGGTTTGGGGGGAGTGGCTTTGGAGAGAGGCCTGAGTGCAGAGGGGGGTTTACTGGCTGGATACTGTCAAAATCTAGCCTAGGCTCGACGGTTTCTCCATCTTACCAACCCTAGCTTTAAGGTTAAAGGGCTTGTGGCTGCCAGTTAAACATGCTGATGAAGGAGTGGAAACAGAAATTGAAATGGTGAAGCTGGTTTTTGGGAGTACTGCTACTACCAAGGAAGCCCTCCTTGGACAGCTTTTTTGGGGGGTGTGGGCAGATAAACAGAGCAGCCTGGGGCATGATGGGAGAGGAAAAAAATGTTTTGTAATAGCAGAGCATATCCTCCTGTCCTCAAGTGCAGCTTACCATATTTGCATTTCAACTGCATGTGCTTTGAAGATTCAAGGATTTCTTTGGGTCTGGACATGTATCAGGGATTTCTGTTCCTTTACTGTCAGACAGTCTTATATGTACATGTTTACCTGCTCTGTGTACGCATGAACTGTACTGTATATGTACCGACTGTGATATGTAAAGTATGAATGATGAGTCAGTAGTTAAACCTGCTTTGCATAATCATCTTTCACCTTTTGTTTTTACTGTATATAGTCACACACCATGTACACTTGAGGATAATTGGAACGCTGTGTTTGTTTATTTGTCGTATCTATGCAGAATATAATGACAGCAGAGATTTAGCCATTGAGTAATTAGAATGATTAAGTAGTGAAAGACTCATCTTGTGCCATTACAATGACAAATCTCTCAACTTGAGGGAAAAGCAAAATTTAAAGTACCTCCATGAATAGGGCAAGAAAAAAATCAAAGCAGTAAAATGAGGAATGTTACCACCATGCAGAAAATGTGCACATTTTATGTGCGCAAGTTAATTATGCCACTTCAGAGGAGCTTGTGAAAGGATAAGGAAAGCTGCATAAATTTAGCTGTAATCCAGGCAGGCAGAACTCATTTGCAGGGATGGTCTTATCTGGGCACTGCAGCTTTCTCACAAAATTAACCTTGGATATTTGGGCCCAATTCAGCCAGCGTTTGATTCTCTCTCTCTCTCTCTCTCTCTCTCTCTCTCTCTCTCTCTGTCTCTCTCTTCCACCCCTCCCCCTATATCCCACTACACCCCCCTACCCTTCATTTTCCCTTTGTCTATCTCTCTCAGCATATGTGTGAATTGAGAGTTTATCATTGCAGTGTGTGATGAAATAAATACACATGTAGATAGATAGATAGATAGATAGATAGATAGATAGATAGATAGATAGATTGCTTTCTAAAGCAAAGTCTTATGTAAAGGAAATATTTGCTTTCAAAATAAAGCAAAATTAAAGAAAGAGAAGAATATTTACAGTTAGTAAAATGCATCCAAAAAGAGGGGGAAGTACAACCACAACAAAATAATATGTAAAATAATTTTAAAATTTGAATTCTAAAAACAACATATTTTACATTTAAATAGCACCTTCCATACAGAAACTGTGTCTTCGAATGTTTAAAGAGTATAAAGGGTAACAAAGACAATTTTAGAATGTATCCACAAAAACGCGGGAAGTTAAAATAATATTAAATCGTACTAAATACAATAATGATTGGAAAGTTCTGAAATTTATCAGAAGTGCTTATAATGACCCATAGTGGTAAAATATAAATACTGACCAGTATTGAAGCCTGTGTAACTCCACCGAGTAGCTAGAGGATAGATGTAATGCGGTCAGAGTAGTGACTGACAGCAAATTAAGAGACAGAGAAAATAAATTGCTGTTAACAACATTAAAATGCAATACCCCCCAAAAAAGCAGAGCCTTTTGGCATTCCCTATAAAATGAGATAGATAGTCCAAACAAGGTAGTCCAGACATCCCTCTTCTCAGCAACAATTTCCAGCCCATCTACTTGGAGACTCATTTTGGCTGCCTGTATCTGCAATCTGCAGTCTTTACTTCTTTTGGTCACTGCCAGGAGCTCATGCACATAGGCTGGGTTGGGTTACATAGATCTTCTCGTAATTTGAAAATTTTGCCTTCCAACGCAGCTCTCTTTTTTATCTTAACGGTACAGTACAACACCTGCATTACTGCTGACACCTGTCTATTGGTCAATAACCATGTCTCTCCTCCACCTGCTCATGCAGTAAAAGAGAGAAGACATTTTTTGGTATCCCTGCCCACTTTATGCAATCAGGACAGAGAACTCCATAAAGGATGAAAATGAATGAATGAACACTGCTTGGAGCTAGAAAGGTTGCAGGGTCTGCCAAATTTTAACAAAGTAAAACACTAGGTCAATTTGATATTCAATTTATGCAGTCAGTTTATGCATTAAAGTCAGTGAAGATTTTTCTCTTCTGATCAAAATCTCTCCCCCAAAACTACATAGTGCACCTTTAACTCCTCCATCCTCCCACAGCTTAGGCCACCACCGAAGTCGCAGCACATCTGACATCCTAGTGACAGCTGCTTCAGGAGTCCAACCCTAGTCCAACCAAGCCCAAAAAGTGTCCTTTTAATCTTAAATGCCTCCTTCAGGTCTATTCTTAAGTTGCTGTTGACCACACCACTTCCAAAAAGGAAACTTTGAAAATGGCCCACTCAGATTCCATGTTCCAAACCTCCCAGAGAATATACGACAAATTCTTTCAAAAAGGAGGTTTTTTGATTAGTGGACTGACCTTATCAGACAGACCTTATGAGTTATACACAAAAGCAACTCCAAATGATTTCTAGTATTACTCGGTGTCTGCTGAATGTGTTAACAGACAACTGTTTGCTAAAGCCTGTTAACTCACTGTGGGTCAGATACTGCAGCCTGGTCAGTGGCCCTACGCTTCAAAGTTTCATGCTATAGGTAAACCCTTATAGTATTACTTGTTAAAGCACCCCTCTAGTGCAGTCGTATAAAGAACAAGTCCAAAGTCCACAATGGGGGCAGCTGGGGTGTTTGGTTAGATCATTCACAGGACTTTCCCTCCAGAGGCTGGATTGTGACCAAGAGTCAAGAGTGATTTGTTTCAAATTTATGTCACGTGTATTTTTACCAAAAGCATGTTCAGTCAAGTTGTATATGACATATTGTTGACCACGGAGCCTTTACTGTTAGTCTAAAAAAACTTACCAAGCAGCCAAAATAATTTTTTGGGGTTTGATAACACTTGGGTCATATCAACTTTATAAGGTGATAAAATGCCACAGATTTTTTTTAACAGCTTGTGCGCTTTCTCCAAGTGGCCAAAAAATTCAAATAACGCGGGATCACATGCTGACTAATGCCCCTTTTCCACTGGTCAAAAATCCCACTGAAACCCGGTCTATTCAAGGATGTTTTATTACTGGACACAGCATTGCAGGCAGAGCCCTGTAAATTCCTAGGAAAACTGCTCAGTGGTGTTTTGAAGCCAAAAAAGCTAGATTTCCCAGGCATGAAAATTCCTGGAATGCCGACCGAGTTGGCTAACTTCCTGTTTAGCGTGTGGCTAACTTGAATGGGGATGAAAACGTGAAACAAGTCATTTCACGGGGGTTGTGACTCTCAGAATAATTTATCCACCATTTTACAGCCACTTCTTTCACAATGGGTATATTGTTGTTTTCTCTTCTGTTAAAACTGTTTCCGGCACGTTCGTGACGTGAAAATGTGACATATAATACAAATCACAGGTGGGCTGCTTGCCTGCATGAAGTGGGAATGGGGTCTATACATATAAATACATAAAAACCTGTGTAGACCCTCTAATTTTGGTGGAAAAGCGGCATAACACTGTTTGGCAGCATAGTTCTCAGAACTCCTCCTATGTTGGAACTTATGGCCAGTGTTCCATGTCTTTGTTGCTGTCTTTGAATACTTTGTTTTTTAGACTTGTTATTGTTTCTACATGTACATGTTCAGACAGTAAAGTTTTGAAACTTGCAGAGACAGGTAGGACTAGCAAGTCTTTTTTTGTCCATTTGTAGTGATTTGTGAATCATTACTTATGTCCTCTCCTTGACAGGAATAGTTTCCCATTGAAACATACCCCTCTTGATCTTTTAAACAGGCCTTTCATACAGTACTGTGCTGTATGGTGTCAACTGTATTTAGTGCCAACATGATAGCAGTCATAAAGTATAATAGGCCATGAATAAGTCATAAGCTCACATAATGCGATAAATCTTGCCAGCATCTGAGCATGTACCCAGTGAACTTATATTAGTTGCCTTTATCACTGTAATTGAGTTCTGCAAGAGAGAGACACTTTCAAGGCATTCAAAATTATTGAATTGTCATTTGTCTTGTTGCAGAAGTGTTTTTCCGCTGATGCTGACAAGGTAATCTTCTACTAGGTGCTCTGAAAGCCAGTGAAGCAGCCGCAAAAGCTTTTTTTTCCAACTCTGACGCTTCCCATAATCCTTGCTGCCTGCTCCTCTCACATCATTTTGGCAGTGCGTCACCTGGAGACTGATGATCCTGACAACGTCACCTGTCCCAATCTGTAACACTAATGTCCCTGTCAGGTGATGCCAACAGAAAACATAAATCAGCCCGTCTGCCGGGCTGCTAATGGGACAACTCCTAATGTATGTATATCCCCCCTCAGATTCATTCTGTATGCTGGAAACATATGCTAATCACGCCTTAGTATCTGTGAGGCATGAGTCTTCAAAGTCAGCTACAAATCTAAAATTTAGATATGTTCATTTTCGCTTTGTTTCTTGTTTCTCTGGAAAAGGTGGAGAAGGAGAAAGTGTATACTGTCTTATTTTTTAGTGGTATTTTCACCCTTTGAAACTTCTTTTTACATTTTTTTTACATAAAAATATGTGTATGTGGATGGTGGATGAACAAAAGTTGGTAGGGTCCAAGCCAGAGCTAAAAGGACAGTGATTATACTGACATTTATTAAATAGCCAGAATAATGACTCCAAATAAATATTTTTCTCTGTGTCTGCTGGATGTGTGCACAAACAATTGTTTGCTAACAGGTTCAGCATATCAACTTTATAAGCTGCTAATATCACCGTGTTGTGTTCACAGCTTGTTCCACTGCCCGTAAGTGGCCAAGAAACTGAGTTGATGCTACCTAAAAAATTACCATCCTTATCAATACATACATAGTGACCATAGTAACATAGTTCAACCGATTGTTCTACAGTTCACTATGTATGTATTGATAAGGAATGGTTACTCCATGTTCTATCTGCATCTGATGCATGCATGCATGTGCACAATCAGCTTGAGTTCATTGTTTTCTACTGTACTGTTCTACCTGACCAAAACGGACGCAGCACTACACACTATTTTGAGCACAACAATTGTTTCTACTGGTATTCCTGTAACTTGCATTGAAAGCGTGACATGGATGAGGAATAGTTCATTCAGTTGAAGTGAAGAGTTAGTAGTTAATGGCAGCCATTTTCCCCTGATCATGCTTAGCGTAGGAAGCTCAAATGTCATTCTGATTTGTTCCAGGGATGTGACAAATTATTATCATTTTACCCATAATGATTGAAAAGCAATTGAACAGATAATGGATTGTGAAATTCTGGAGAGACATTGGGCAATATTTTGACAACACATTTAATTACCCATTGACTTCTGTTGGATGGCATCTACTGTTAGCATTCAACCACTTCCTAGCTAACATTACTGTTTGATAGCATTACACTTCAGGAAAGGTATAAATTAATACTAGGAAGTGGTTGAATGCTAATGTTATGCTACGCTAATGGGTTATCAAATATGTTGTTTGACCTTGAAATATGGCATGATGTCCCTCCAGATTTCCACTATCCATAATCTTTTCAGCTGTTGATTAATCGGGAAATGGTGAAATGATAACAATTATCAGATTTCCTACATATACACAACTTGCAACCTTGAACACAGCAGCATGACATTAACCCAGTAATCAAGATTCCCACCCTGAGTGTTACTTTAGAGGAAAATGGAAGCCGTGTGAATATGGTCTATACAGTCTCCTTTTATTACAATTAAGGTGAGGGAGATCTCCAGGGAACTAAAAGTTTCTGGGACGAAAACACCATCTCTACTTGCTTTAAGCTATTTTGTATTTCATTGTCAAACAGAAACATCTAAATATTACAGTATAAAACTTGCATTTTCTGTTTGAAGTACAAACATAGGATAGGCTACATTAGAAAACTCACTCATCTTTTACTTAAGTGGTTGTTTCCAATCTGATCTCCAGCACATGGTTTGGTTTGTTTACATGACATAACAGAATGCATATTTAGTTGATTTAGTGTGAACAGCAAGTGTCCGATATCTGGTCACATCTGCAGTTAGAACACAGTGTTATGTTCAAAGGCTGGATTCTTAGTCATTTGCATTAGTACAAATGTTGATGTCATATGAGGTTTTCTTTAAAACCCAATTCATTAGTTAAATCTTATTTAAAAAACAAAGACGTGTGGTTATGCTGGTCTATTTCCTCACACACACTGTACCACATATTGTTGTTTAGAAATTTGCTTAAAGGTAATCCATGCAGAAGACTCACTGCTGTGATTTCATGGGTCACTCACTCACCTTTAAGTGCGTTGACATTTCAATATGCCTCTTACCTCAAATAGGGGTCTTCAACCAAATGGACTGCTTTTGATCCTCTCAGACATCTCTTCAGTGAAGTTTGATATATGAGCATTGTGGCTCACACACTGCCTCATTTATTCACAAGGGAGTTATTAGTCACCAAATGAGCTGAACTTCATTCAGCGGGACTTGGGAAATTCACCGCTAACCATGCTGAGAAAATGTAAGAACTCAAAGGAAGATTGTTTAGGACATAATGTTCATATTCTGAGACAGTGGAACATCTTTGCTGAGCATGACTTCATGACAAAATGAAAGCTTGTCTACAGAAAGATCCACCCATTAAAGTTATTTTCTATGGAGGTACAGTACGTGCATAGCAATGAAAGGAAGGAGACAGTTCCTCGCTATTTTTTCTCTAATTGGACTGAAATTAAGTGGAAGAAATTGCGAGACAATTAACTGTGCTTTTTTATCAGGGTTGCACAGTCTGAAGGAGGTTCAGTGGTGGCCCGCCTGCGCTGCCAGCCACAATCTTTCCCTCTGCTTTTCACAGCCGTTGTTTATCTCATTTTTCAATTAACCTCCACGATTTAACTCCCTTCATAGAGCTGGGCGCATGTTTGCTCCAAAGAACAAATAAAATGGTCTCCTTCTCTCTCTCTCTATCTCTGTCTCTCTCTCTCTCTCTCTCTCTCACACACAAATAAGCTATCTTTTCTTTTCCTGTTTCTCCATCTATCCCTCTGACTCCCCTCTCTCTTGGCTGCAGTGTTCTTTCAGCCCAGGATGCTGAGCTTCACAGAGCCTTGCAGGGTTTTAGCAGGCATGAGGCTGTATGTGTCAGATTAAAGAGGGGAAATCTGTGGCGTGCAGGGAGAGCTTTGTAGATATGGCAATTTGGTGATAACTTCCTCTTCTCTGCACTCTCCCTCCCGCCTCCTCCTACCTACCACCCTACTACCCTGTGCCTTCCATTTGGAAGAGACCACTGGTGGGCGGGAGGGGAGGAGGGAGGGCTGATGCCGCCGGAAAGCTTGGACAATCTTTTTCCCAGATCAGGTCCGCCCTGGCAGTTATCACAGGGATTGGAATACATGTTTATTTTATATTCCGACTGTTTCCGAATTTGCTTTCTAACTCGGCTGATCATGTACTTTAAATTTTAATTAAAATTTGCCTCAGACAATCTGTCTGCCTAAAATGATTCGGAGCTATATTAGAAATATATCTGGCCGTCACACCTGAGAAATTTGTCAATGCCTTTAATCTAGCCTATTGATTTCAAGCACTGCAAAAATGTGACACCTAACCTGAGAGAGTGAAGATCATTGTGTGTTGTTTCACATTACTCTAACACTGGTTAAAAGTAAGAGACCAAACCCCATGACTCGAGTAGGCTACTCCGTGATTAATCATCGCTAATGAGGAAGGAGGCCCAGGAAATACACAGCAAATCAAAATGAATTAATTGCTTGAAGAACATAGAGTAGTAGAGTAATTGCATTACTTGTTTTCAGTGTCACATGGGTGCCATTCCATTTTGCAATCAAAGGCCAGTTTGAAAATCAAATACAATACCATCTTGAGGCTGCACCGCTTCTGACAAGGCTGATTGAATGAATGTTTTACCCAGCGCCGAAAGAAACACACATTGTTTGCCAAAGTCCCCTGCACCCCACCCCCCTTTTTCCTCTACTGTAGGGGGAATGTTTATCAGTGCCGCAGTTCCATGGTTATGGATGATCCGAGCACGATGCAGTGAAGGTTGTCCCACCCCGAGGAGCCCGAGTGCTGCTTATTTCAGCAGAAAGCTTCAGCAGAGAGCAGGCGTTTAGCAAGCATAAGCACACGACATGGTGGATGTGATGTCAACAGAGGGCCTCTAATAGATCAATCTGACCCTCCCAGATAAATCTGAGGTTTTATGATCTTGAACAGTGCTCTGGTCCTGCTCCTACTCAGCAAGTCAGATATTCTGGGCTAAATTGCTTCAAGAATTAAAGGAGTCAGTGGTAAAACTGAGTGTGCAATGATATGAACCATCAATCACTCTCAACATGTTTATCATCTCGCTTGGTTAAATAGATATATTTTAACTTTTTTTTCATGAAATGTCTGTTACATCTTCAATATATATTGAATGTCTAGGTTCAACCTATAGCAAGTTGTAAAATCTTTCAGCTTTATTTGTTGGCTTTTTTTTTTTACAAAATTCACAAGGAAACCAAACTGTTTCACTCCCCAATACTGGATACAAAGTTATTTTCTCTCTATTATACAAAAGTGATGCATGGAAACCTCATACCAACAATCCTGCATTTCGTTGATCCTTACTAAGTGGAGCTGAAAATGAAAATGTCTTAAATGATAGTGGTGCCACAAGAAAGGTTATGGACTTGGCCCTTTGGGGTCATGAATGCAGCAGAATAAAAAGAAAGATAATGGAACACTTTAATCACTCATTAGATCTTGATGAACAAATTATTCAAGTTGAAAATATTTACTGATGTACGTTGTATAATTTGTTGAGAACCAAATGACGTAACAACGGTCAATGGAAACCAATATCATCAACCCACTGAAGGCTGGATTCAAAATCATACCGAAAATCAAAGTCAAAAATTGAAATCACAGACTGATCCAACTTGTGTGAATTTTATCAAGGCAACTCATAATGTGACTCAGTAGTGTGTATGGCCACCCTGTGCCTGTATGCACTCACGATAACGTCTGGACATGCTCCTGATGAGTTGCCGGATGGTGTCCTCCCAGACCTGGATAGGGCATCAGTGAGCTCCTGGACCGTCCGTCGAATGCACCGATACATAACGTCCCATAGGTGCTCAATTGGATTTAGGTCAGAGGAACGAGAGGGCCAGTCAATGGTATCAATGCCTTCATCATCCACACACATTCACATTATATGAGGCTGAACCTTTTCTCATCTGTGAAGAGAAGGGGGTGCCAATGACAGACCTGCCAATCCTGGTGTTCTCTTGTGAATCCCAAACGAACTGCATGCTGCTGGGCTATGAGCACAGGTCCCACTAGAGGACATCAGTCCCTCACGCCACCCTCATGCAGTCTGTTTCTGACAGTTTGGTCAGATACATGCACACCAGTAGCCTGCTGGAGGCCATTTTGTAAGGCTCTGGCTTCCTCCTCTAACAAAGGAGCAGTTACCAGTCCTGCTGCTGGGTTGATGTCCTTCTACAGCCCTGTCCAGCTCTCCTCAAGTAACAGCCAGTCTCCTGGTATCTCCTCCATGGTCTTGAGAATGTGCTGGGAGACACAGCAAACCTTCTTGCAACCGCACATATGGATGTGCCATCCTGGAGGAGCTGGACAACCTGTGCAACCTGAGTGGGCTGCAGGTACCGCCTCATGATACCATTAGACAAGGACACTAGCAGAACACAAAACTAGAGAAGAATCAGTCAGGAAGGATCAGGAGAGAGCAATTGTCTGTGGCCACCACAATTAAAAACCATTTCCTTTTTGGGTGTTGTCTTGCTTTTGCCTCTCCATTGCAGCTGTTGTCACTTTCATTTGCACCAAAGCAGGTGAAACTGATTCACAATCACTTGTGTTTCCGAAAGGGACAAATTGATATCCCTGATGTTTAACTGACTTGGAGTTATACTGATGATTAAGTGTTCCTTTAATTTTTTTGAGCAGTGTATTAATCTGCCCACTGGATTGTATAAAGTTGACATTTTGTCCTGATGGGGGCGCTAGAGGAACACTTATGGGTGGTCCAGAATAGAAGAAATGAATCCTCTGATGAGCATTAGTGTAAAGTTAATGTCATCGTAACCTGTCCATGAGACTTTTGTTTTTTAGGTGCTAGAAATTTTGATGTCATGATGGTGCTATAAATGAAAAGAATTATGCAAGAATAACTACAACTGCAGCTGCAGCTCGGTGGCGCAGTGGTTAGCACTGTTGCCTCACAGCAAGAAAGTCTTGGGTTTGAATCCGTCTGGGGCAGGGCCTTTCTGTGCCTGTCTGGATGTTGACCCACCACCAAAACATTAACACTGGGTTAATTCTCCAGTCAGTAGCTCAGCTCTGGAGTTGGTCCCTGGGCGCATTCATTGCCCACTGCTCTCTTGGGATGGGTTGACTGCAGAGTACCAGTTACACTCAGTTGTATGTACCTAAATAAAGATTCTTCTTCTAACTGGAACTGGTTATTAGCATGATATGTCTCCAGGCAGGGACTCTTACCAAACGTGCGACGTTTGTACATTCAACTATGTACAGTCAACTTCTTGTGTCATGGCAAAACATTAAAATTCACTGCGTTACCGCAACCATGCTGTTGAGCATCTACTGAAGCATTTTTCATCGCAAGTGTGTTAAGATTGCTATAAAAAAAATTATGGAGTTTAATGCAGTGCAACACCTGTAAATGGCAAAAAAATTACCACAGAATTCAAAATGGCCGACTTCCTGTTGGGTTTAGGCATGCCACCAAGAGGCTTTTTTGTAGATCTAATATGCGTTTACTGAATTTGCTGCAACGCTGTTTTGCTGTGAGGCTCCAGAAATGTTTTGTGGACTACAAACTGGCAATTTCTATCGGCATGGGGGTAGTAGATGACCTAATTTTGCTTTTAGGGGGAACTTTTCCTTTAACCCAAGAGTTATTTCGATACATTTTTAATATAGATTATATTGCAGTTTAAAGAGACAATAAAGTTGTTAACCCTGTTTTTTGTCCACATACGCATTTGTATCACTACAAATTACACACAGCATTATTCATTGGTAATATCACATTAAACTTGAATTGCTTTGTAAACGTGCCTTGTTTTGTACTAGTGCCGTGAGTGTTTAAAGCCATCACAGCCTTTCTCCGCTGTTCATACACAACCAGTTAAAAAAAAAAAAAAAAAACAGTAGCTAGAGACAAATTACCACTCAGGCATAATCCCTTTTCTCTGATCTCCCCCGATTTTGGTTTAATATATATATGTATCACAGGAAGGAATTATTCAAATAAAACTGCTCAGTGGAAGTCTGTTCTGTACCTGCAGGCAATTGAAGGGAGGCAGGGGAGGAGAGTCAAGAGAGATAAATTGGAGGAAAGTATTGAAATGGCCTCCAAGGTTTCTCTCCCTTATATTTTTCCTCTTACTTTCTCTCCTGCCTTCACTCTCTCAGCCTTTCTTTTCCCCGTATGTTGGTGGAAATCTTAGCTATTTTAGTTCATATCCCAGCTAAGCCTGATAATAGACTCTAGGCTGTTTGGGTTGATCTCCTAAATCAGACACTAGAGCAGAGACCTTCAGCCTGCTGCATGAGCTCACACCCCAGCTTTGAAGTAATAACTGATAGGCTGCAGATAGCTGGTCAGTGCAGTTAGCATTCATTTGGAGGGGCATCAGACCAACATAAACGTGGTTCTGGACTAGGGGCATGCCAACAGAGATAAAGAGCTGCTGCTAAACATGGGAAGTATGTGTTTTATATAGGAAATCTACTCTGGAAGGGATGGGTGTTATTTTACTGTATAACCACTACCATATACACCTTATAAGAAATGTGTGATCTAACCTAATCCTAATCTTTGCCTTTAGATTTATATAATTAATAATGAGACCTTGCTAACAGCAGGGCTGGATTAACTTTACAGGAGGCCCTGGGGCAAAAAAATTATGTGGGCGCACCTTAAAGGTATTACCTTAGGTGCATTAATTGTCTAAAAATCTAGACCTTTGTGTACACACATTGTCCTTAACAATTCCAACAATGTTCAAACCCAGGGAAAAGCATAATTTTGTTAAAGACTTTTAGACTTTTATTCATCCCACATAGGGGAAATTCACTTGTGACAGTAGCATACAATAAGTACACGAGCAAGTAGACAGACATACAATAAGTAACGGACATTAAACAGGTAGACTTAAAAATACCAAAAAAAAGGATTTAAATAAGAGAAAGAAAATATAAATATAAATATGTAAAAAAAATAAAAATAAAAATGGTATTATTGCACAAGGTAATAGCACAAGATGGCGGAGGTAGAAGTGGTAAATAGTGCAAGATAAGTTGGTGCTTATGGTGCTACATTAAGAGTATTGGTGTTGAACAGTCTGACAGCAGTTGGAATGAATGACCTGCGGTAGCGTTCCGTTTTATACCATGGGTGAAGCAGTCTGCTGCTGAAGAAGCTGCTTAAGATGATGATCGGTTTCAATCTAGTCTATGTGTTAACTTCCCCCGGGTCCGCAGCGCTGCGTGTATGCTCCGTCCCAGCTCCGGCAGTCCGCAGCCCTGCGGAGCAGATACACAGGACTTCTGTTTCTGGTGGATGCCACAGCACAACGCAGCAATTCAGCCGAATTCAGCACAGAGCAGACAGGAAGTCAGACACGAAACAACAACATGACATCCGGTTAATTTTCAAAATAAAACACTCTGTGTTGATGTGTTTATAACACATACATATAACTGCGGTTGTGCGCGATTATGTAATTATCGCAGGAATTCCTCGGTTTCGTAACTCCAGCTGTTTGGCAGAGCTGTGCCGTGGCGGATTCAAAACGCAGCTGGTGGGGGTTGCCAGACAAGGATGATGAGCATAAACCGTACCGGAGCCGTATCGCAGCACACATGTATCCAGTGGAATCTCGGAGGTTCCACAGCCCCAGTAGACCACAGCGTAGAAGATAGCCGATACTACCACAGAGTCATAAAAAGTCTTTAACAATGTCCTGCACACACCAAAGGACCTCAGTCTCCTCAGCAGATGGAAACAACTTTGGCCCTTCTTGTACAGGACATCTGTGTTGTGTGTCCAGTCCAGTTTATTGTTTATGTGAACACCCAGGTATCTGTACTCCTCCACGATCTCAATGACCAAACCCTGGATGTTCACCGGTGCATTTTGAGGAGCCTCTCTTCTGAAATCGATCATCACCTCCTTTGTCTTGCTGGCGTTGATGCGCAGGTGGTTCAGTTCACACCAGGCGACAAAGTTGGTGACCTTCCTATACTCCAGATTGTTCCCCTCTGCCACACGTGCAACGATGGCTGTGTCGAGAACTTCTGGAGGTGGCAGCTGTCCGTGTTGTAACTGAAGTCTGATGTGTAGAGTGTGAAGAGGAAAGGGGAGAGCACTGTACCCTGAGGAGCTCCCGTGCTGCAGACTACCACATCAGACACACAGTCGCGGAGCCTCACATACTGCGGTCTGTTTGTGAGGTAGTAGGTGGTCCATGCAGCCTAGTGGCAGTCGACTCCAGCTCCTTCCAGCTTCCCCCTGAGCAGTGATGGTTGGATTGTGTTGAAAGCCCTGGAGAAGTCAAAAAACATGACTCTCACAGTGCTCCCGGTGCTCTCCAGGTGTGAAAGTGACCTGTGCAGCAGGTAGATAACAGCTTCTTTCACACCAATGCCAGGTCGATAAGCAAACTGGCATTGGTGTGGAAGACGCTGTCATCTAGGTAACAGAATGTGTATTTGGTCACCTGTCACCATAAGTTCCAGTGAAAGAGGAAATCGGTTGACGAGACCAAACGTCACATAAATTAAACTTTACCTTATTACCTCATCTCAGAACATTTCTGCCTGAGTCACGTAGATAGATTTCAATCACTAATGGTCCTATGATCCCACATCACTACACGTCTTTTTCATGATTTGGAGACACCTAGTAGCAGAATTTACCAGTTACAGCCAAATTTAGCTAGTCAGTTTTAACTGTTCAGAAAGCAAACACAAAGCATAAGTTATACCAGATGAATGTTAAAGTAATTTGTACTTATTACTTTTTTGTTGTCACGAGTAACATAACGCGTTAGTTCTGCAAATCAAGTAATCCGTTATTTAGTTAGTTTTTAATAAAAGTAATCAGTTACTAGAAAACAATGCTGCCATCCAGTGCGCCTGTGGAGAGGCTTGTTAGCCTTGAAGTCTTGTCCTTACCCCCAAGGGGAACCGACTGTCCTCTATAACTGCGTTGTAATCACTTCGGAGTAAAGTAAACTAGAGAGTTGAACATTGGCTGGCTGAGTCATTGTGTTTGAAAAGCCTAAATGCACTTATATAGTTTGTGTGTAGGAATGTGTTTTGTAAAAAAAAAAGCCCATGCACTTTGATCGTATTTGTGCTTTTATTGTTTCTATGTAAGCACTCATAGTTTAGGGGTTCAGTTGTTGCATTTTTAAGCATCATATACTGGTTATAAGAGCCCGTGTTGTATTGTTTTCATTGAAACAGCTGTACAGCTATGCTACACGCGAATAACATAGCTTACAAACTGTGGTTTTCTTGTTGACAACGTGAATGTTGTTGACATAACTCACTGGGAACTGGTGATTTCAAAGAAGCAGGAGGGTGTTCGAGTTCAGATGATGCGTTTCCTATATCAGAAGTTGCCATGGTGTCTTTTAATTGGTTGCAGCTTCAGGTAAGAGGAGGTAACGTTAACTTGCTGCACTACAACATGATGTGTGTTTTTTTCCTTCTTGGCACACCTGCCGGACGTGATACTGGGGGGCGTGGCTAAATCCTCGATTCCACCTTTGATTTCCAAGGTCGAGATCGTGACATCATTTAGATCAATTTCGAGATCGTGACACCCCTTGTATTTAATGTCCTGCTGTGGCTTGACTGGGGGGTCTCGGAGCTTTCTTCTGCCTGGGGGCCGTGGGCTGTTCTGGGCTTTCTCTGTAGTAGGCTGGCCTTGGATATATTGGACATTTGCGGGGGTGCTTGGTGGCTGGGGGACCGTGCTTTCTGTGGCATCACAGGGATCTCCTGGGGGCACTCCAGGTTGTGTTGGGTGGCATGGGTTGTTGGGTGTTGTGCAGATTTGTGGGGTCAGTGCTGGCTCAGGTGTGTGCTTTTGTTGGAGCTGTTGTCCCTCTATTCTACTTATGACTGTGTTTTATCTAACATTTTTAGACATTTTTATTAATTTCTCAGGGAATAATCATGGATCTTTTTTTTAAATAAGGCATATTTAGGCGGCTGGTGAGTACAATTTGATGGAGATCCTAGATCTGGTCGGCTTAAATTAGCGATAAGCATTTATGTGTGGTTTCAAATTTAGAGTGATACAGGCCGACTGAATTCTCTTCTAGGTTTTTGTGCCTGTGAGTCCCTTGAATTGAATCGAAGTGCACCATTTAATTGCTGGATTAGCCTTCTATAATGCCACTTTTTCCAGTTTACAATGTGCTTTAGTGGTGAATACAGTAATGCCATATGATTTTGCTGGAGCAGTTATCCACTTTGCCCAGTTCATAATCAACTTCTGAGAGTCAGGTCAAATGTTTTAGGCAGGTAAGGTAATATTTGCACATATGTATTTATGTTGTATATTAATTTGTTTAGTTTTTCTGTATGTCAACTTATTTACTTCATTTATTTTCATCATTCATTCTGTTCATTATTTTGTGCATTCATTCAGTAGATTGTGCATTTGTTCATTGTTCAGTGTTATATATTTATTTTATTTATACACTTGTGTGTATTTAAGTGTATTTATTGATTTACTAGTCATTCAGTCACTAGTTACTCAGTTATTCATTCCAGTGCACCACTACCACTCCAGCCCCAGGTATGACCATGGAATTCCAACAACATCTCTCTGACTCAATGCCAACAACAACTTACATTATATCACATGAATAACACTTTCAGTTCCCCAGTCAGAGGAGAGCAGAATTAAACATACTACTGTGTTCTGTGCTCCTCAGCTTTAGATTACAGCACAGACTAATAGTAATGTATTCACACACAGAGATACACACCGTTTAACAAACAGATGATGTGGTTAATGTTTTTTCTACATAGGCTAAATGATGATTTAAAAATAAAAATTGCAGCCTTTGCTTGCAGCTGTGCGTGAACCTGGTGGAATGCTGCTGCTGCTGGGTGCATGGTGATGATGCTGGCAGTCAGGTACAGCGATGGTACAGTTGGAGAGTCCTGCATAATCCCTCAGTGTGAAAAGCCCTGCCACTGGCAGCTCATTTTGCTACTGTGGTATCAGTTTGTGCTACAGCCTCCCTCTGCAAATCACAAACTGTCCCTCCAAAGTTGTTTATACAGTCAAAGCAAGTGACAACAAGTCCAAACCCGCTCAGGATTAAGGCGGTCTAGCTAACGGCATGCATGCTATTAGCTTTTGATTGTGTTTTGATTATTTCTTGTGCTGTTTAACCAGAAAGTAAAAAGGAGGTATCTGGCAGGTAAGCTGGTTAGCAGGTCGTGTCTACAACATGTGTTTTCTGTATTTTTAATTATATCTATTGAGAGAATTTTTAAAGTAATATTACTTGAGATTGACTGCATGTTTCATTATGGCCACCACTAAAACTATCATATAAAGAACTTTAATAATTCTGGTTTTGTTTCATTAAAAAATGTTCCAATGTTCTTTTCAATTTCTTGTGTTTCTGATCAGGTATTTTATGTGCAAATACAAAATACAGAAACACTAAGAAGGGAATTCCAGTGTTTTTAAACCCGGACCCAATGATGGACCTTTTTCATGAAGAGTAATATCTTTACCCTAACCAGAAACAACCATTATGTTGCTCTTACCAAACAGCCGATAGAGCCAGAATATTTTTACACCTGCCTAGAGGAAGTAAGGGTACAGTTGAACAGTGAAAAGACGATCCAAGATGGTTCTGGAGTTTTATTTTGTTTTTCTGTTGAGTTTGAATGAAGTGTGTTTTACTGCAATATAATCACCTATTGTTCCTGTAAACACAGCCTGGCGACTTTGGCAAGAGATATAGACATAGCGGCTGTTTCTAATTAAACAAAAAGGATGCTACTCTGTAACTAAAAGGTCTTTCTCTGTTGGGATCCTTTCTCTAATGTTGTCAAATACTTGAGTGACCATGTCAGCCTGTCAGTGGCAAAAACAAACACTTTTAGAGGGTGTACATTACAGGTCAAAGTTGCCCCCAAAGATTATATTGTAGCCATTGTAGCCTTGTCACGGCGCTCTGCTGGAATGATTCCAAAACGTTTTCTACCTATTAATTATTTACACACCAAAACATGTAAACAAACAGTAATTTAAATATACTGGAATAACACTTTAACAGGTAAATTTTTTCTTTATAATTCTCTTGTAAGTGTCAGCCTGCATCAAGTCCTCCGCCATCATCCAACTTAATGACTACAGACCCGTCACCCTGACCTCTGTGGTGATGAAGTCCTTTGAGTGCCTTGTTCTGACCCATCTCAGAACCATCACCGACCCACTACTGGAACCCCTGCAGTTTGCCTACAGAGCCAACAGGTCGGTAGATGATGCTGTCGATACTCCACTACATCCTCCAGCATCTGGAATCCCCAGGAACCTATGCCAGGATCTTGCTTTCAACACCATCATCCCGGCTCTGCTGCAGGACAAGCTCTCCCTGCTGAGCGTGCCCGACTCCACCTGCAGGTAGATCACAGACTTCCTGTCTGAGAGGAGGCAGCACGTGAAGCTGGGAACGCATGTCTCTGACGCACGGACCACCAGCACTGGATCCCCCCAAGGTTGTGTTCTTGCTCCTCTGCTCTTCTCCCTGTGCACCAACAGCTGCACCTCCAGTCATCAGTCTGTCAATCTCCTAAAGTTCGCACTATGATTGGGTTCATCTCAGATGAGGATGAGTCAGCCTACAGGTGGGAGATTGACCATCTGGTGACTTGGTACAGAGAGAACAACTTGGAGCTCAATGCTCTAAAAACAGTGGAGATGACTGTGGACTTCACAGAGAGCACAGCCACACCCAACACCATCACCCTGGGTGACCCCTCGTGTCAATACAGTGGAGTCCTACCGCTTCCTGAGCACCATCATTTCCCAGGATCTGAAGTGGGAGCTGAACATCAGCTCTCTCATCAAAAAAGCCCAGCAGAGGATGTACTTCATGTGGCAGTTGAAGAAATTCAGCCTGCCAAAGATGATGATGATGCACTTCTACACTGCCATCATCAAGTCCATCCTCACTTCCTTCATCACCATCTGTTACGCTGCTGCCACTGCGAAGCAAAACACCTGTCTGATCATCTGACCCCTTGTGTTTCTTGTTCCATCCAACTTTTATTTTAGCAGTAGCAATGTCTCAGACTTAACTCTGGTGAGTAGAGTTATCATAACCAATAGACATTATGGCCAAAGTACCAAAACTGAAATAAATCACCTCCATGCCCAAGGACAGTCTGGTGAAGTTTTGTAGTCCACAAAACATTTCTAGAGCTACATAGCGAAACAGCGTTGCAGCATTCTCCTAAACAACTGAAGTAGATGGGGATTTGTTTTAAAATGTAAAAAAAAACAACCAAAGAAAAGCATTAAATGACTCCATATCAGTCAGCCAGTATAATCCAAATCTCCGGAAGGCCAGAGGTCCCAAATTGACTTAAAATTAATTATTTACATCTTTTTCTAAAGTAAAATTTTCACTGTAGCTACTTCAAAATTTCACCCAACTTTCCATCAGCATGCGAGTAACCAGATAATGACTTAATTTTTAGTTTTGGGTGATCTGTTCCTTTAAAAAATGCTCACTAAACATTGGTTCACATGGGAGCATTTTCATAGATGTGTTTGATACACATCTATAATGGACAGGTTTGATTTAGGGAAGCTAATGAGCCTGTATTAACAATAGTCAGTATTGTTTGGCAGTGCTTGGCAGTGGCACGGCTTAATAACATCTTCCCAATATTGATTTGATTAGCTGCAGCCTTGATCATTGACACTGTTTTTTACCCCCACACTAACATCTGAGCAGTATCTCAATCCCAGATAACTGTTCATTCAGTGTGCTAATTACACTGGTTTTTAATAACACTGCCAGCCACTATCTAGAGCTGTCTTGCAAGTGGCAACCATGAGAATTATTCCCATCACTACCCTTCACTGCAAATGACATAAACGAAGCACAATTTGGTGTGCACCCACATTTCAATTCATCTTGGAGGGGTGTGGATGTTAATTGGAGACTATGGATGGAAAAATGTAATTCACGAAAGTAACTGTTGAGAGCTTGGAACATTAACCCAAAAATGGTTTAGGTACAATATCCTGTGCAGCTTATATGAAACGATTTTCTTTAGTTCATAATGTTTTTCATCAGTATTTATCATGTCGAAGTGAATCCTGAGGGAGGACAGTGGCTTCCTGGCCATTTACCTCAATTTGATGCCAAGGCTGAGAAACAAGGGAATCAACTTCCTTTGGAGGAGCTGTCCAGCAGTCAACAGATAAAGAGAGAAAACAAAGCTGAGGCTAAACCTGCTGCCAGCACCCAGCTTTACTCAACCTGCCAATTAACTGATTGTGGGCAAGTGATCAGCAGCAGCTGGCACCACAACCACTTCCACCTATTCCATGTAAGATTCTGTAAATACATGAAAGCAGTCAAATTCAACCCCTTTTTACACACATTTGCCTTTTTATTTTGGGGCATGTAGATGCTGTTCTTAACAAGATAAAATGACATAGAAGAATACTCCATGAATCGTCAGCATACAAGCACATAGAGTACGAGTCATTTTGTTAATATTTGTACACTATGGGCCGGATCTACTAAGATCCCAAATTGCTTGTACTAATCTGCATGCGCAATCTAGAAATTTGCATGTGGCGTTGAACCGCGGTTTCGACCCTTTGGAATTAGAAATGTTGGTAGAGGAAGCGAATAAACATTTCAATGAGCTGCAGCAAAGGAACCTGACGGTCGCGCAAAGGAACGCTGTGTGGGAGAAAATCGGTGAAAAAGTTAATGCTGTTGGAAAAAACAGGTGAACAGTGGATGAAGTGAAAAGGAGATACCAAGACATCAGAAGAAGAACAAAAGAAAAATTGGCGTATAATAATATAAACATAATAATAATAGTAAACTTGCAAGGAGTTTTGTTATTGCAGGTATTGCGTGACTCCTTCTCGTAGCTGGCTCCAAATCTGCTCTGAGTTCCTTCAACAGCTCCAAAATGGCAAGGCTGGATAGGCGATATGTTCTAATGATAGTTTCCTCATTCATCCCAAAAATGTTCACACGAGGGTGAAAAATGCGTTCTCGGCGTCTCCTTCCATTGTTTCGGCGTCTCCTTCTTGCAACAATAACCGCAGCCATGTGTGCACAATTACGCATACAAACCGTTTGCACCTCCCTTTGAGACGTGTTAAATATAGACGCAGTTTCTATTGGCAAAATTGCTTTCAGGTTTGATAAATCACTTTGCATGTGCTAAATTAATATATTTACATTTTCTCCACCCACAACACGCACAATTGCGTGTAAACGCCCCATGTTGCATATTCATTGCTGCAAACGTACTAACTAGGGGTGGAGCCGAACCCGAATACGGTATTCGGGAAGGCACAAATAACGTGTTTTTTACAAATACTTATTTCGAACAAATACTTTAAAAAATATTTGTATTCGGGAACAAGAAAAACATCATATCAAAAAGCTACGTTTCCTCATGAGACCGCAGTACATGCCCGGATGAGTGAGTGAGTGACGTTCAGGAGTCGGAGGTGGGGGGATCGAAACACCGCTGTTCCGACCCCCCCGCCCCCGCAGCTGTCCATGGTGCTGCTGAACCAGGTGACGTTGTTTACACTCTGCGTTGTGGCTTGTCTGTGAAACGCGCGCTGCTCAGGGACTGGGCAGATCTGTCCCACTTGCTGTGTCCCTCACTCCGTTGGGAGATCTTCCACAGAGTAAAAGAAATACACATTGTTTCTCTCCCCCGCTCCGCTCGAGCGCGGCTGAACGCGGCTTGAGCCCACTTCACGGGCGCGAGGCTGCTGCAGCCGGCGACCCTGCTGACAGCAGACCGGGGGAGAAAAAACATTCTTTGCTCGGTGCTTTGGTTGGGTTTTAGGCAATGAAGAAAGGAGTTGGTTAAGTTTAGTAAAAAGACCAGGTAGAGGCCAGAAGCATAATGACCGTTAGCTATAGGCTACTATGTCATATTATTTACAGATCAAGTTTAGTTCTTGGAGCTCTGTGCATTAGAAAGAACAGTTCTTTTAAGTATTATATGTTTTTATTCTGTCTGTTCAACGTCCTCCAACAAGGACGGGTGGTGGTGGGGTTCATAATGTTCACAATGATATTTTATTAGTTGTTGGTTTAACCATGGATGAGGTAATGGCTGTTATGTTATTTTCTTTTCAATGACATTCCTTGTTACTTGTTCATTGCTGGATTTATGGAAAAACATCAACCAATATTGCATATCCATAATTATTATAATGGATAATTATAGAATACTTACACTATAACGAAAATTAGAAGTGTAACTCAAAAAAAAAAAAAAGTTTATGCCTATTTTGAATTTTACTCGAATACAAATACAAATACTTTTCCCCCCTCAACAAATACAAATACAGATACAAATATCGGCTGCTCTGCACACCCCTAGTACTAACTGAATGCAGACGCGCTATTTTGCACTTTTGACAGACGCAACCCTTTTTGCGCTCTGTTAGTAAATCAGTTTGTACATTTTTTTGCGTGTGCAAGCAGTTTGCACATGTTTTAATACACGCAAACCTTTAGTAGATCTGGCCCTATATGTTGTAACAAGGGTTGTCAGATGTATAAAGAAGGGGAATGCTGATCTTTTTCTTCAAGATGCAAAATATTAATCAGACCTGGCTAATAATCTATTTAAAGTCTTAATTTCCTGTGTGCATAATAGGGTCCCAATCCCAAAATAGTTCACGCTCAAAATACCGTGAAACCTCATTGTGCACTAGCAGAAAAATTCTAGTTTGATATTTTCCAACGTCACTACCACTAAGGAGCTTACTACACTATACACACTTAATTATAAATTAATCAATCTACCAGTTGGAAAGTTAAGAGTTAGAAGAGTAGCTAAACTCCTCCTGTAAAGGCAGACTAGTGGGTAGATGAGTCTCCGTGTTCAGCATGATGATGTTTAATGTCCCCAACAACTTCTTTAGTCTCATTTAGTCATCTGCAACATGTAAACTCTTTATATTTCAAAAGTGGAGTATTTACTTATGTATTTTATGTTTAATAACTTAATGTGAAAATCTCATAATCTTTTGTTAACCATAGACCTTATTTCAGGCATTTCACCGAAAACCTATCCAAAAAACAGTGTTGGGGAGACTTAAACTACATGTAGTTGAACTACATAGCTTAACTACAATTTGCTGTAACTTGCTGGTAGTTAAACTAAATACTACATATTTTGTGCTGCGTCAAGTATTTCAACTACTTTTTGGGTCATTTCTTGTAGTTTAAACTACTCAATTTACAAACTACAATTTTGGCCAATAACATATAATATTTATTTTTTATTAAAAAAAAAGACCTATATAATATAAATTTTATTTTATTTTCCTTTGAAAAAAGGAATGAAACATGTGATGACATGCTAAGCCATAGCCTATGCCATGGCCATATTTGAGCTTGTACATGTTGGATATAGATGCTTTTTAGTGTTGGTAAAGATGTGTTTAGTACCAAACGGAACCGGCTGTCTGATAAAAACTTTGAGAGACTGCTCATGTGTCGTGTCAACGAGCGATTCTGCCCTGGCATCTAGTTCTAGTGCCTAAGTGTTAGTGCCTCTGAAGTTCCTGTGATGTTGACCAAAAATGTCAGCTTTTGTTCTTTAAAAAATAAAACTTGAGTTGAGAGGCATATTTCTGCTGGCATGTACATTTTTTGTAGGCTATTATATTTTGTTTCATATACACCATATGTTCATTTACTTAACGCTGAGTTAAATGAGTATAATGAGTATAAGTAGTTGCTAAAGCTACTTTTTTTAGCAGTAGTTTTACAAACTACATTTCTCCAGGGGTAAAAATGTAGTTTGTTCAAACTACTGCCAGGCTGAACTACATATAGTTTTACAATATACGCTTGCAAAGTAGCTTCCCCAACACTGCCAAAAAACCTGCTTTGGGACGAGGGAACCGAAGTACAAAAATGCTAATTTTCTTCCAGCTTTTAGGACTCATTCCTGCAGCACTCTATACACAATATGTTTTGGTGAGAAACACTGAATGTAAACATGACTGGTTACAAGGACAATTAACAGCATGTCTTCAAGCAATTCTTTAAAGCTGCATTTGTTGATATTTTTGGCTACCCAGGGGCAGCAGAGCAAGATGAAAACAAATCATCTGTAACATTAGTAACACAATCAGTAACCTCAGCGGATGTGAGAAAACTCCTGCTGGGATTGAATATAAATAAGACTGCTGGTCCAGATAATATACCTGGCTGTGTACTAAAAACGTGCTGATCAGCTAGCTGATGTTATTACTGACATTTTAACATCTGTCTCACAGGAGACAGATTTGGATTGGCAGTCACACCTTCTCTACGTTAATGCTCAACACCAGAGCCACGCAGGGCTGTGTGCTCAGCCACCTCCTGTTCAGTAGTATTTTTCGAACGACACCACCATCATTGGGCACATTATAAACAATGATGAGAACTCCTATCGGGAGGAAATCAACAATCTTGCAGAGTGGTGCACAGAGAACAATCTACTGCTCCATGTCAGCAAACCAAGGAGCTGATTGTTGATTGAATTTTGTACTGAATTTTGTTAGTACAGTTTTGACAAATAGTACAAACAGTATATACATATATATGTAAGAAAGGAAAAAATTACTACATAAATAAATGGGGTCTCCTCTCCTCAGTCACAGGTGGCTTTCTGGCGGGACGTTGCGAACACTTGCACTAGTTAAACACAAATTAATAATAAATAAAACAAAAAGAACCTCATTCCATCAAACTAAAACTTGACGCCTGCACCACCAAATAGGGCAAGGGAGGCTGATGGTTCTAAGGTTTCATCAACAGTGTTGGAAAGCACATCAAATATTGGTTGCCAAAAATGAAATAACTCAGGACACTCCCAAAAACATATGAATAAGAGTTCTGCTTGCAACGGTTGCACATGAGGTCTATATTCCAAGTGAATGTAAAGAATGTAAAGAATGTAAACTGCATAAGAGTATGCTTCATACATATTGAGGATGAATATATTCCCTTCATCATTTTGGACAAAATTAGTTCTGAGATTTATTTACCCAAATCTGCCTCGCTCTGGCCTTTAAGGGAATTAAGGCCTATCATGCTTTCTGTCGTTAATAAAGAATATATATTTCCCTTCCCAGATTGATTGAGTCTAGAAGTGTGTCTGGAGGCTGTGAGGGGAAGGAGTGATATTTGATGATATGGAATTATGAATTTGTAAATATCTTTAAAAAAGTGTGGTCTGGGGATGTTGAATTTCTAAACACTGATTGTTGATTTTAGAAAAAAGGAGGCAAAGACACACACCTCTGTCTACATCAGTGGAGCTGAGGTGGAGCAGGTGAACGGTTTTAGGTTCCTTCGAATTACCATCATCTTGGTCATCACACATCACCACGGCCCAGGACAGGAAGGCTCTAAACCACCAGAACATCACTGGTACCATCTACAGAGCATCAGTGACATCAGTGAAGTGAGATGTCTGCACAGAGCCCAAAGACACTAAAAGACAACACCCACCCAGTCACAGTCTGTTCACCCTGCTGCCATCTGACAACAGATACAGAAGTATCTGCTGCCAGACCACCAGACTACAGAGCAGCTTCATTCATCAGGCTGTGAGACTCCTGAACTCATCTGCAACACACCATTGTCTAAAATAGATGTAGCAGGACTCGAGGACTATACATTTACAATACATTTACCTTGTACCCTTGTATTATCACCTAATTATTGTTGCCTTTTTACTGTAAGCAGACCTAGTGACACATCTAGCAGACACAGACCAAATTTGCATACATTTGAAGTCCTGTTCGTGCCCACCTGATGAGTGTCAGCCCAATACTCACTCAACTTTAAGCTGCTTTTTTAGTCTCTATCAACTCCTGAGTCCTGAGAATATCAGGCTCTTTAGCTGCCAAATGGTCCACTATGTTTACCTGCCAGTTACTTGGTCTGCTGTTGCTGTGCAGCTACAGTGGGATTATCGTGCTTGATGCTGCTGGAAATGAGGGTGGAGTGCTGGCTGGAAAACCAAAACAATGAATCTAAGAAGAAGTAAAACACTCCATTGGGCTGAGGGGAACTGCAGAGTTTCTGATAATTCTCTCTGGGTTTGTCACTGTGAACAGCACCTCACACATTACACGTCAGTAGTAGTTAGTACCACTAGGGGTGGTGACTGAGGACATTTCCTCATTTGAAGCATCTTGAGGAGCCCAAGGTGGTAAAAGTATTTGGCATTTCACAAAAAAACATTTAAAGTAAGTAAACATTTTCTGCAATTTTTTTGGGTAAAATAAATCTGATCTTTCTTTTATTACCTGTGAAAGGAGGTTATTTTCACCTATGTCCCTGTCAATTTTTTTCTCACTTTCTTTAAAAAAATGTTTTGATTATTATTATTTCTCAGCGAGTACTGCATGGATCTTGATGAAAAAAAATCTGGTGCATTTAGGTGGCTGGTATCTGTGAGTGAGTACAATTCTGATGCAGATTCTAATAAAGATCTCAAACTAGTGGAATGATTTCATAGAGTAATCTTTTCTCAGCTGCTATACAGTAACAAATAAGCATAGAAACTTACAACTGGGGTTGCTGTGGCACAGGGGTAGAGCCAGCGTCTTGCTTTCGGAAGAATGCTGGTTCGATTCCCCTGTTCTGCATGTCAAAGTGTCCTTGGGCAAAATACTAAACCCCAAACTGCTCCTGATGGCAGCCACCGCCATCAGTGAATGTATGAATTACTGTAAGTCACAATCTTAATTTTATGTTTTTTATGTTTTTTATGTTTTTAACTGAAACCTGGTTAGACCAAGACAACAGTGCAGCTGTTCACATTGAATCAAGCCCTCCAAACTTCTCTTTCATAAGTGAGACTAGAAAGCATAAAAAAGGAGGAGGTGTTAGTATTCTGTTTAATGAGTTACTCAAATGCAAGCAAATGTTTTATGGAAATTTTACTTCTTTTGAATATGTGGCTCTTCAGTTAAACTCATCTTCTCGGGCTATATTTCTAAACATCTACAGGCCACCTAAATACTGTACAGATTTTTTGATGACCTTGTTGAGTTACTGTCTCTTATCTGCACTGACTTTGATTGTGTGTTAATTGTTGGTGACTTTAACATCCATGTCGACAAACCTGAGGACAGATGGACTAAAGAACTGTGTCGTGTCCTTGATAACTTTGGACTCACTCAGCATGTGATGCAGCCCACACACAACAGGGGCCACATCCTAGACTTGGTTATCTCCAAGGGTCTGAACATTCCTAAGGTTCTGGTATCTGATGTTGCTCTCTCTGATCATTACTGTGTTCTCTTTGAGAGTGATATATGTGTGTACACAAATGTTCAAACTGAGGTCGTCTGAAAGCGTTACATCACTGAAAACACCAGTGACATATTCATTGAGGCTTTCTCCTCCACACCTCCCCTCTCCAGGTTCTCCGTCAATGACCTTGTAGATCACTTCAGTTCTAAAGTTACAAATGTTATTGATGCCATTGCACCCACTAAAGTGAAGGTGGTCTCTGGTAAGAAAAAATCTCCTTGGAGAAATGCCACGCTTGTCAAAATGGAAAAAAAGGAATGCCGAAAGGCAGAGCGCAGGTGGCGCAAAACTAAGCTCCAAGTTCATTTTGACATTTATAAAGAGAGACTTTACATTTTTAATTTAGAACTGAAAAAGTCAAGGCAGTCCTTCTTTTCAGACATTATCACCAAAAACAATAATAATGCACGTGCCCTGTTTGCTACTGTCGACAGGCTAACAAACCCTCCTGTGCCAGTAGCCTCTGAACATCTATCTACCAGGGCCTGTAATGAATTTGCATCCTTCTTCACTGACAAAATTCAGAAAATTAGACAAGCGGTCTGTGCCACCGTACCTAGTACAGGAGGCGTGTTATCCATGTGTCCACCGAAAACCAACTCTAACACCATGACACAATTTGACCAAATCAATGACAAAAACCTGCAAGAGATAATACAACATTTGAAATCTTCCTCATGCTGCCTTGATATTTTACCAGCAGGGTTCTTCAAAAAAGTTTCAGACTGCATGACTCCAGATCTGCTACAGATTGTCAACATGTCTCTACTTTCAGGCGTCTTCCCCCAAGCCATGAAAACTGCAGTTATTAAACCACTCCTGAAGAAGAACAATCTAGACACATCAGTAATGAATAATTACAGGCCCATATCGAACCTCCCAATTTTAAGTAAAATCATTGAAAAAGCTGTTTTTCAACAGCTGAACAATTACTTAATAGTAAATGGCTGTTTTGATGTCTTCCAATCAGGATTTCGACCACATCATAGCACTGAGACTGCTCTAGTCAAGGTCCTCAATGAAATTCATTTAAACACAGACAATGGCAAAATTTCAGTCTTAGTATTACTGGATCTCAGTGCTGCGTTTGACACAGTCGACCACAACATACTACTGGACCGACTGGAAAACTGGGTGGGACTCTCTGGTACAGCACTAAACTGGTTTAAATCCTATCTAAATGATAGAGACTACTTTGTGTCTATTGGTAATTACACATCTGAAAGGATGAAAATGACAAGCGGAGTACTCCAGGGCTCCATTCTGGGGCCTCTACTATTCAACATTTACATGCTTCCTCTAGCTCAGATAATGGAAAACAACAAAATATGTTACCATAGTTATGCAGATGACACACAAATTTACATAACCATCTCACCAGGGGACTACAATCCCATACAAACGCTAAGTAGATGCATTGAACAAATCAATGATTGGATGTGTCAGAGTTTTCTTCAGTTAAACAAAGATAAGACTGAAATAATTGTTTTTGGAGCCAAGGAAGAACGACTCACAGTCTCTGCTCAGCTTCAATCTATAATGTTGAAAACTGCAAACCAAGCCAGAAACCTCGGTGTAATAATGGACTCAGACCTGAACTTCAGCAACCACATTAAGTCAATAACAAAGTCGGCCTACTATCATCTTAAAAATATATCCAGGATAAAAGGACTTATGTCTCAGCAGGATTTAGAAAAACTTATCCATGCATTTATCTTCAGCAGACTCGACTACTGTAACGGTGTCTTTACAGGACTCTCTAAAAAATCCATCAGACAGCTGCAGCTGATTCAGAACGCTGCTGCTCGAGTCCTAACAAGAACCAAAAAAGTAGATCACATCACTCCAGTTCTCAGATCTTTACACTGGCTTCCTGTCAGTCAAAGAATAGATTTCAAAATCCTGTTGTTGGTTTATAAAGCACTGAATGGTTTCGGGCCAAAATACATTTCTGATCTGCTACCACGTTATGAACCATCCAGACCTCTGAGGTCATCAGGCTCAGGTCTGCTTTCAGTCCCTAGAGTCAAAACTAGACATGGAGAAGCAGCGTTCAGTTACTATGCGCCACACATCTGGAACAAACTCCCAGAAAACTGCAGGTCTGCTCCGACTCTCACCTCTTTTAAATCAAGGCTGAAGACCTTTCTGTTTGCCACAGCCTTTCACTGAAGCAATTTTAAGTCTTTGAACTGCACTGTGACTTTTATTTTTTCTCTATTTTAGCCTACTTTCCTATTTCTTAACTTGTTTTAATGTTTTGTTTTAATGTCCATTTCTTAACTTGTTTTAATGTTTTGTTTAAATGTCTATTTCTCAACTTGTTTTAATGTTTTGTTTTAATGTATCTTAAATGTTTTACTGTAATTGTATGCGCCTGTAAAGCACTTTGAGTTGCCCTGTGTCTGAATTGTGCTATACAAATAAACTTGCCTTGCCTTGCCTTGCCTAAGTCACTTTGGACAAAAGCATCTGCTAAATGCTGTAGATGTGCAGCTGAGACAATGGAAATTCAGAAAGTAACCACCAGTGAATAGGCTGATTGAATTAAAGGGGACTGTTGGCCGTTGGCAGAGGTATCACTCTACTGACTGCCATTCTGGTTATCTCTTTAATATTCTTTAGAACCCTAAGATTTATTTAAAAAAAACACTAATTTATGCCATAAAATGGGGAGGTACAATTTACAGAAGATGTAAAAAGTTACATGAATGAAATGTGACATTTTTCAATTTCTTTAACACAAATTTGGCAGTTTGGTTGGTGGCTGGGTTAATCAGGAGCCAAGACCTCAGTATTTCTGAAATCATGACTACAGCCCAACCTCAGCTTTAAATTGATTTTCTCTTTACAACAATCAGTTGTTGCACTATACATTTGCATTTTGCTAAGGTCAAGTATTTTCATTTCAATATCAGTTCAGATAGCAATAAACAACACTATCTTTAAAGCCCCAGAAAACTACGATGCTGGATATTTATGATGAGAAACAATCAATGTTAAAAAAACATGTTTACATTATACATGTTTATCTGCTTCATTAAGACTGTGTGGGTGTGGTTTTATCAGAGTTTGATTCAAATGTTGCTCAGTCCTGATTGGTGCAGTATACCTTTTCCTAACTGAGCACTGCTTCTTTAAAGGAGACATGTTCATTTTCAGGTTCATATTTCAATTTGGGTTGTTACTAAAATAGTTTTGCATACTTAGATGTTCAAAAACATATCACCACTAACTGCCGTTTTGTATCAGTCTTTGTATGGTGTTAGCAAGCTAACTACTAATCAAAGTTATACACAGTTGCTAAGCAAATTAATTCCTGCAGTTTGACCCTGTCTTTTTCACACATACCTATAACATTATCCTCAGGACAAGTCTATCAAGTGAATTTACAAACAGCAGCAACACACATGCACATAGCACTGAGGATCCCAGAGCAAACATGCTTCACATAACAACAAAGCAAAACATAACAAAACATAAAAAGCCAACAACGGAGCACCTGTGCTTAACTCTTACCTTGAACATAATTCTAGCACTACGTTTGCAAGAAAAACAATACCGGACCTTTACGAAGGTAGCTCTCGAGCTGTGTGTGGAAATACTCAGATTATTATTCCAATGAGCCTCAACCCTGTGTAAAACGGAGGCCAAAATCTGAATGGCTTACTGCAATTCTTTCTGACACAGGCAGCCAACAAAAACTGAGGCACTCTAGATACCAGAGTTTGTTTATTTTGTATTTTCAGTCATGAAATTGAAGAGAGTTTGTTTATTCAGTTTGTTTTGGCAGAAAAAAATCAGTCAAAGAAGATCATAGTATACATAGTGCATCTTTCAGGTGTATGGGGGCCAAATAAATTCTGCTTAAGGAACTGAAAAGACTTTATACAGAAGTATGAACATTACCTAGTGTACATGAGAAAGCAATTTGAGCCAGAGATCACAGGGAGAATGACACAATGTGGACCTTATAAGATATTTCATGCTCTGTTTGCATGTTTTTGCATGATAATATGATAGGACTTTGCTGTTTATTTGCTCTGGCTTACATCAGCCTCTGTGTTTGCTGTTACTTTTACTGCCCCCTGCAGGGCATCAGTACAAGGCACACCACACATAAACACATAAACACACGCAAACACACACACACACACACACACACACAACAAACAAATGTGCCCTTTTACCTTTTGCCAGTGAGGCAGTAGATGCACATCCTCTGCAGGCTATTTGCAGTTGGATGACAGATTAAATACATTAAATCACCTGCATTAGTACATAATGACATACTGCCGATCCTCTTAAAGGCATAGATTAATAAACCAATCAACACATACAACACTCCCATATTCTATTAACTTCACACACATAAACACTCAACTCAACACACTTTTTTCTCTCATTGTAAGTCTCATTCAAAGTTCTGCAGAGAGCCATGACAATTAATCACACAATGCAACATAGCGCACCCTGCATGGTGTTCCTTGGGTCTCTAAATGGGGTAAATAACCCCAGCACTCACCATGCAGGGAGACATTTTGTCAAACAAATATGATCAAAACAAAACTAATGACGTGTAAATTGTTTATGATGTATTCTGAAATGAGCAGGCCCAGCGCACTGTCTGGGAGTAATCACAGACACCAGAAAGACATAATCAGGAGGAAATGAATATGAGCATAGCCGCAGCACACTTTGACACTCGGTGCTGTGTATTGGAGAGGTCTGAAGGTGTGGGATACAAATGTGTGGTGTCTGGCAGCGGGAAAACATGTGGTCTCTGCCATTTGTGCTCTGTGAGAAAAATGCTGTTTGAAGAGTGAATGACTGACAAGGATATGAAAAGTGTTCATCCATTTCTAAAAGAGCAATCACAATACTGAATGAAGTGTTATTTATAAGAGAGGAGAGCTCTATTGAATTTCCTGAAATGGTTGCTATTGAACAGTGATTCAATAAATGAACTTGAAGGGCATCATTACACTACATTTCAATTAGCCAACACACACTGGTTACCAACAACACTTGTTATAATCTACAAATTTGTGCTTAATATTTACAGGCAGAAACAACTATTGCATATTAGATGTATACATTTGTGTTTATTTAACAAAATAGTAATAATATCGCTTGTGGTTTATTGAGGTTAAGCATGACATTTAAAAACATGTTGGTGTCACATTTTTTGAGTAGCATTTTCAAAAAGCTATCTGTTCCCCAACAGCAGGTGTGTACACAGTGGAGTCAAAAAGTCTAAGACCATTGCTCAAGATTCTTATATTTAGCATTTGTTTCAAATTTAATACTATTTTTTATTACAAATCATAAAATCAGCCAAACAATCTGAGTGAAAAGCAGGATCTTTCAAAAAAATTGAGAACGTTATTAAAATGCATGTTCCTTTTGTTCCCCTCCTGAGAAGTGGTTTAGAAACTGCTCATCCTCTAGGATCGTCCTACATGACAGTCTTTTTCTGACAGTACTTTTGTTGTTTGGAGTCTTGCATTCTCTATTTAGCTCATTCTGTATCTGTGTTGTTAGTTGTTGCTGTAAGTTGCTGTGTATCTCTCAGAGATTTAAGCTTGATATATAACCTCAAAGTTGCCTAAATGTGTTGCTGACAAAAAAGTAGTGCAGGGTCTTAAACGTATCATTTTCATTTTACATGTCATAACTGTTTTTTAAATCCTCAAACACATGCAAATAAACAAAACACAAGCAAATGAATAAAACATCTTCATCAATTTGACAACACATGGGCAGCATTTATGAAACACGCTGCTAAATGGCGGGTGCTAAGTGGAAAAACTTGATTTCTGATGAGAGAGAGCGATACCAGACCATGGGCCATGGAATAGGCTGATTCGAGACTAAATCATAGATTAATAATAATTTCAAGAGATGAAAATTCATAGATGAACTTCACCTTGCCCAGAAAGCATATGAGAGCAGGCAGCAACAGCGTTGGCAGAGACAGAGAGCTGCAGTTAAGTTGGACAGTGTTCCAGCTGCCTTCAGTGTGTACAGGAAGTCACAGTAACACTCTCATCCTGTTGGATCTGATTTTGGTCTAACAAAATATAATCAGACCCACAGATCAGTTTATACCTAGCCTTGAAGTGGTTTATTAATGACATGGAAGTCTGAAAACAGTAATAGTCACAGAGAAAAGGAATACAAGACAACAGCTTTCATTGTTGACCTGTCAGATATTTAGACTCTCCAGGTTAAGCAAAGAGGCATTTAGTCTTTTAAATATTCATGACTTTAAATTTAAAACCATTTAAACTAGACTCATATACATAATTGAGCGTTTCATAGTTCATTCCAAGCAGATGAGTTTGGCCCCATGAAAATCTTTGACCATGCTGCACCGTAAATATTGAGAGGAATGCAACATAATTGGATCACTTTAATCTAATATTATATCTACGTTGTCCTTTGTCCATTAGTTAAAAAAAAAAACTTAAAGACAAAAGTTAAAGTTCAGATTGTATAATAATTTTGAGTCATGGATTGCTTTATGATGTTATTTAATTTTATGATATATGATATATAAATACCTATATTTATGATTTGTTAGATCGCAAGAAGGTTTGCTGTGCACAGTCTCAAGAGCATGGAGGGAACACCAGGAGACCAACCGTTACACAAGGAGAGATAGACAGGGCCATTGAAGAGCATCAACCCAGCAGCAGGACCGGTATCTGCTCCTTTGTATGAGGAGGAACAGGAGGAGCACTGCCAGAGCCATACACAATGACCTGCAGCAGGCTACTGGTGTGCACGTTTCAGAAACAGACTCCATGAGGGTGGCATGAGGGCCCGACGTCCTCTGGTGGGACCTGTGCTCACAGCCCAGCACCGTGCAGCTTGATTGGCAAATTGACAGCTTTTAAATCAGTCGCTCATTGTGTTTCAGAGTAAAACGGCACACATCTACAGTGAGATTCAGGGAATTATCACTTTCAAAAGTAGCAGTGGTAGTAAAACTGTATTTCACGTTACTATGGTCAAATTTTGCAATTAAGGGTGTGGTTTACATGTGCGCTGAACTGTGGGGGTGTCTTCCCAACAATGACAGTAATGTAACTCCGGTTGAGAAATGTATCTTTGGCCTAAAACAATCATATTTAAGACATTTTACTCAAAAAAAAGTCACCATTTGTATGAAATTGTAGAATGCAGACTGCACCTCAGGTCATTCAAACCTCCAAAGTCCCCGAAACACTGCTGAGGACATGCCTTCAGTGTTTTCAATTGTAGCCAGGTCCCTGGTTGTAGTAGTAGCTTCAGTGTTATTTGCCAGGAACCACTGCCAGGATGTACCTCCACTGTGGGCCCCCTCCCACAACCAAAGCAGTGTGTGTGCAGCCTCTATGAGACTTGTGCAAACCAAAGCCAGCCCCTGCCAAGGCAGTGAATAACCACTGCTAATCCCACAGGCTGAGGCTGGGGATCTTTCATCGGAGAACAAAAGCTCTGTTTCTACAGTGTGACAGAGGCATAGACACAGGTTTGTTTGTTATAGTCCTTTCAAGAAGCCACAATATTAAGCAATAAATGACAAGACCCACTGCACATAGGCCTACCTTTTATGAACTCCCATGACAAGGAAAATGAAGAAAACACTCAAAGATAGTGAAGATGTGTTTTGCCTAGCTCAGCCTAGAGACTGGAAACAGGAAAATGCTAGAATTCATCTAAAGTGAAAAGTACTCCTGTCAACCACTCCAGAAGTTATTGACATTTTCTATGTTAGCTAGCAAACGAGTCAACTGGGTTCTGTTGACAATTATGTCACTGTGGCTGTTGGTAAACAACAATTCATAGCATATGTGTATATATACAGTACATCAATACAACTCAAACACACTCAACACACTGAAGGATTTGTCCCTGTTTTTATGGAGTGCTAGTATTTTTCCCCTGCCTCCCAGTCTTTTGTTGGGCAATGCAAAGCCCATCCTATTGCTGTACTTGATGCAGAGAGATGAAAGGAGTATCAGTCTTCACTTTCTGGGTGTAAGTATATTTAACCAAATGTAAGACTGTTCGTTAAAATAAATATTGAAACTTTTGGGGGGAAAAAATCTTGCAATAAATTGCTTTCATTGCAAGAATTATATAGGAAGATCAATGTTAATCTCATGTCTGTGCGTTAAGTAAGGAGCTGGAGTCAGGATGTGTTTAGCCTAGCTTAGCACAAAGATAGGAAACGGGGGAATCAGCTAGCCTGGCTCTTGCCAGTGTTCATAATCCCCCTACCAACACCTCTAAATTTTAAAAACAACAATGTTAAGGAGGAGTGGCATGCAGGAAGTGTTTCTCTGGGAACAACCTCATGCAGCAACTGTGTGAGAGTTATCCTGCTCAAAAAGTTGCTAAATGTGTGTGTCTGAAGTTCGACAGTCAGGTGTCTAAATAACGTCTTTTCAAATCAGTTTGGATCTCAGGGCTTCTGGAGACTTCTGGAGCCATTTTAGTTATTAAGGAGAAGGCTGCAACGCTGTTTTGCTGTGAAGCTCCAGGAATGTCTCACGAAACTTAATCCAGCTTTCCATCAGCATGGAGGTGAGTAGTGAAAGAATTTAAAAAAAATTTATGAACTTTTCCTTCACTGAAGGTATATCTACACGTTTTGTTATATATAAAAACATAAAATACACAATTAAATGTCCCACAATTTAATTATAAAGCGCTTATGTGTCTTAAAAAACGGCGGTTGCTAACAAGTGAATAAATGATACTACAAAAGTCAGGGATATTAAACATCATCATGCCGAACACATAGACTCATCTATTCACTAGTCCAACTTAACGGGTGGACTTTAGTTGCTAACTATTCTAACTTTATAACTTCTAGATTGATCAATTTACAGAAAACGTATATAGTTATTGTGTAGTAAGACACTTAATGGTGGTGGTGATGATTAAGTCATGCGACGGCAAGGTATTCTGTTTAAATCCTAACATTAGTTTTTTACTTCTGGAAATTTTATTTATGCTTCGAAAATCACAAAAGTGGTGATCGTCTGTGAAGATTATCTTGCTGAACAAAAAGTTTAAATATCATAACTTGATAATGATAATGATGATCATCCAAAATCCAATAAAAATTCCACAGGCTTTTTGTCAGGGGAACCAAAGATTGCTATCTTCCGGGTTGGCCTTAATTACATCATCAATACGCCACTCTATTTAAGGGAGTAGAATTAAGGGTTGGACGTTATTAAAAAAATGTCTTAAAAGTAACTTAGTCTAGAGAAAAAGTACTAAGCATGCACCACTGGACTGTGTGCAGCTTCATGTACACTTGATCATCAACATCATACCTGCAACCAAAATGGTGTTCACTGGTGGTCATTTGTCAAAAAAAAACAGATTGCTGTCAAAAAAAAACAAAAAAGTAACAGTGGCAAAAAAAAAAGCATTCCTTTATTAATGGCTACAGTATAAAAGTGTCTCAGCCTCCACTTTTCTGTTTTGCATAGTGGAACACATTGGCAGTCAGTACGTTTCCATGCACACTTAAATCGAGCTACGGCCATAGCTTGATTAGGCCATTTAATTGGACTACTGCTATTGTCCCAGTATACAAGCACCAGGGAGAATTGATTTATTGACAGAAGTATGGCTGACTACACCACGGTAGGTGGCTATATGCCCCGCTTCAGCTAGTTGCTACTGGACTTTCATCCGGTTGACCTATTACGTCACATACCAAACAAGTTCAAAAGTGGCAAACGGGCTGCACAGCGAACGGTGAAAACACTCATCGGTCCAAAAATGTGTATTTCTTGATCAAGCATTCGCCATGCCGATACCTTCATCCTCATCTTCTTCTTTTGTTGTTTTTCCTGGCTTCCTGCTACGGATTTATGCCATGGACGACTTAACGCCGAACACTAGCACAATAGTCCGACTTTTAAAAAAAAAAGTAAACGGACTGATTGTGTTTACTTGGGGGTCCTTTAACTAAACAACTCAAAATCCAGCTCCTGTTATGCTTTTATTCTACTCTTGTGATTATTTTCTGCCTTCGCAAAGCTCTGAGAAGCCTATGACAGAATATCACCATGTTGCTAGGCAGATCCCATAAAACATTTACTGTAAACCAATATGACATCCTTCTATAAAATAATATTTGTAGGAATAACTCTGTTTCCTTTTTCCCAGCACCGTATAATAGAATACCCTCCTTATTTCACAGGAAATGTATCACGTGCAGCACTGCCAGAAGTTAATTTACCATGGCGCAGATATCCCGTGCTGCTCTACCTGTTTTGATGTCGATGTAAATGGTTGTGTTTGAGGGCTTGAGGAAACATGATTTCTCCATACAATCTGTGGGCGCAACAGATGGATTTTCCCCTCCAGGAGCTGAATGAAGAAAGAGAACATTCAATATGTAATTACCTTCCATAGACATTGTCACGGTGTTGTCAGGAATTCTATATGCACCCATGACACTGGCGGTGTAATGCGAAGGAAATAAATGTTTGTTTGGCTTTGTGGAGGAGGGCGAGAACCTCCTTGGCTGTTCATCATGAGAAGCAGGTCGAACCCCCTTCTGACACTAGGAGATGTCTCACCATGCCAATGAGTTCCTGTCGCAGCACACATACAAACCCCAACAGATAAGTCTCTATGTAGTGTTTGTAATGGTTGTGTGAGACTCCGTCGCAATATATTTTTTATTCTTATTAACTGCATGGGTGCAATTTATTTTCCTCTCAGGCAATGGAGGTGGTTGGGAGTGAGGGCAACTCTGGTCGGAGCTGATAAGCTGCTCCTCACACGCAATCCTGCTGGAGGGACCAGATTTACCAGGAAGACAATGTCCACGAGGTCAGACGCTCACATGTGAAAAGCACACGCACAGACACATACACACTCATCTGTATAACTATTCCTGTGAGGACATCAGCTACATTTCTACCACAACCTCTCACCTCTCTGCCAGATAAAATATTTCAGTGGTTTTCTTGGATAAGAAACAACAGTTAACTCAGCAGCTGCAGCGCAGAATTTCTGGAGATGAAGATGTTTATGTCTGTATGACTGGAATACTGAAACAGCAGATTGGGACAAATGGGGCACCACAAAATGAGGAAACTGGTTGAAAAAAATATATAGGCACATATATATTCCAATGAAGATGTATGATTTTTGCCATGGACGACTTCTGGGTCAACGCCCAGCGCGGGGACTGTGGTTCATGTGCAGAACGCCTAATGGACTAACACAGTAGTCTGACTTTTTCGAACAAAAAGTAAACGGACTGATTGTGTTTACTTGGGGGTCCTTTAACTCAACGCGTCAAGATCCAGCTCTTGTTATGCTTTTATAACAAGCTTTGCCTTCGCAAAGCTCTAAGAAGCCTATGACAGAATATCACCATGTTGCTAGGCAGATCCCATAAAACATTAACTGTAAACCAACATAACATCCTTCTACAAAATCAAATTTGTAGGAATAACTCTGTTTCCTTTTCCCAAACACCGTATAATAGAAACCCTTCTTATTCAACTTTTCTTACAAATAGCACCTTTAAATGGATATATGTATTTTAGGTGGCTAAAATACATCTTGCAGTTGGTACAGTTTCAGCAGTACAACGCTCCTGTTCCTGCCGGTGCTGCGCGCTGCTTCTCCACCCAAGCGGAGAGCTGATGGTCATTTACTGCAGGTAACACACTGACTAGGGATAAGTACCTCATACAACCCCACATCAAAAGACCCTAACTATCCCTTTAAATTAAGAAGTTATAGATTTTTTTTTTTTTTTTTTCTCTTTACAAGTACATTATCGGCTCTCCTGGTTCATACCAACCCTCTCTTCAGGTAGAGATTTTGTTCATTGACAATTTATTTTATGCACTTACTTGTTATGTAGACTGCATGCCAGAGTGACGGCGCCAACTGCCAACCTTAAGAATTGTGACAAAAGCAAAGGAGGAAGTAACACGATGATATAAAGCAATAAATTCAAGTATGAAGGGAGGAAGTTGGGTGGATGCGTGGGTCAACAGAATTGGACTTTCACAATGACTTTACTTTTGTTTTATGCATAAACATGATCTATCCTTAACCTTAATCAAGTGTTTGTTATTGTAACCATGACAACAATGGTCTACTTACCATATTTTATAGGCACTTACATTAACCATCAAAACCATGATCTTTCACTAAACCTAACCAACATACAGTACTTTAGTGCCTAAACCTCACCAAACATTAACGCTAATAATAGAACATAACTTAAACACATGCTTGCACACTAACATACAGCACATGCATGCATATCTCTTCTGTGACATCATAAACATAAACACCATCATAAAAATTAGGTAGTGAATCATGGTGATTACCATGCATGGCATGTCAGCTCCATCACCTGAGTTAAACAATCCCAAAGTCATGATTATTCAGTTGTCCTGCTTGTTTGTTTACATAAGGAGGCCGGGAACAGCAGTGTGACGATAAGGGAGAAAAACTACAGCATGCGATGCACAGTCAGGAGCACAGAGACGTCTATAAAGTGAAAGAAGCACTGCACTGTCGGAATATGACAGCCAATCCATCAGAGAAATGGAGGCTGTGTCTAAAGCGCCGAGGAGAGAGTGCCTGGAAGTTTTATAAATAGTTGTGCCTTTTAAAGGAAATTGGAACTTGTCAGAGACATGCCATCTCCATTTTTTTGAGAATATCTCCAATAGAGGCACTATTTGAACATGACTGAAACATCATAACATACAAAGTGGCAGAGCTGAAAGCTTATCTGAAAACGATTGGATCTCCTGCTGCACTGAGAGGAGTCTATTCACAGCCCGGTAACATGGTGTCAAGGTGCCAGGGCTAATGAATCGAGTTTCCATGACATCTATTAACCTTGCTTTTACTTATGCTGTGTATGTGTTTGTGTGACTGATTGTGTCACTGTGTTTTGCAAACATCTATTTTTATTACGACAGTTCATGAAAATCCTCTAGGGGCTCTGATTCTTGTTCTGCAAAGGTAGACAGAAGATTATGACCTTAGCACTTAGCAAACTTTCAATGTAGTTAAATGAATTCATTAAGAATACTGATGTAAACTAATGTATTTTTGAAACAAATTAGTGTTCTCCAAGACACTTCCAGCTCAGAATGCCTTGATTGATCAATCAGGAGTCATTTCAAATGTTCCGCAGCGTCGGAAACACTTGCAGTACATTTCATTTTTACCTTAAAAGAAGAGTTGCAGGGATGTTCCTTCAGGCTCTGCAACCCATCATTACACTTTATTGTTGTGCATTTAAGTCTGTGTTTATACTTTACTCTTTGTTGGTTCATCGGTAGCCCCTTTCAAGATACCTTTTCAAGGCAGGAAGTGACAGTGTTTCCCACAGGACTTCCTGAGACTGGTGGGTGGACCTCACCCAGAAGAAAATTTTGCACATTTTAAAGTTAAATGCATCAATCTGGTGCACTTTGAGAGAAAAAATAGGATGCAATCTCATAAATAACATGACCATAAATGAGAAATTATGGAAAATAGAAAATGTAGAAAATAATTAAATATAACACTAAGCTTTGGTTCTGCTGCCTGGTGATTAGTCCAGTCCTCTACACAGCTCTGGCTATACAATGTTAACACAAGCCTATTAGCTGTATTCAGTATCAATCTATTGCTGTTCATCTTGTAGCCTGTTGGTCCAGACTTGTAACTAAACCTTGACTGAGAGACCAGATAATTGTTGACTTGTCTCAATCACGGGCAAAAAGTGTCTGTGAGTGCCATCTTCACTATATATTGTCTGGTCTGTATGGTTGATGGTGGTGCTGGAAAACGCAAGTGTCATATCATGAGCAGTTCATTGACACAGCTGCCCATTGCCATTTATCAAATGTATTAAATAATGTGAGTTGTATTTCAATCTCACGTTTTTTCAGGCAGTTTCGCAAAACAGAGCTGGAAGTGGCTGGCAAATAAAACACAGAGCTATACGTTATGTACTGCCCAGGCGGGGGGGTCAACTGACCCCCAAATTCCCCCAAATCCGTGTTTGGTCTGTTTCTGATCCGCCAAGAGTAAGATAAAGATAAAGATGTTCCTTTATTGATCCCCCTTGGATGAAATTTGCAGGTAACACAGCAGTACATAGTATAGATAGGTTTCACTCAAGTGTGTACTTCCACTGGCTCCGCTGCTTATCTACTTCATTGCAGTTCCGGCAATCCAGACCCTTCCACAGCATTAAGCCAAATTCAGCACAGAGCAGACAGGAAGTCAGACACCAAAACAACATCAAAACATCCGCTTAATTTTCAGAATAAAATGCTCCATGTTGACACCAGCACAAAAATCTAAAAAAAGAGACAAATCCAAGCAAGTCTACTCTTCGGCTGGGAACACATTTTTTTTTGTCTGTTTGTTGTTGTGTTTATAACACATACAGTTGTAATTGGGATCGCGCGTGATTCTGTAATTACCGCGGGAACTCCTCGGTCTCGCCACTCCAGCTGTCCGGCAGTGCTGCACTCAAAACGGAGCCAGCGGGTGTTGACGGACGAGGGAACGCGGAGCAAAACCGTAGCGGAGCCGTTCTGCAACACACATGCACCCAGTGGAATTCTAGGGTGACTGGGACTGAAAGATGCCTTGCTGAAGCAACAGCAAAACGTTAGAGATCTTGAGTGCTATTATGAGAGGTAAAAAGCATTTTTTGGATCAATATGAGACTATGGTGCAGCAAATTAAGACGATGGCGGACCCCCAGAGTCTCATTAATTAATGGGAAACACTGGGTAAATCAACATATGTGTGAAATTGTAAGCCAGCAGGGCAGGACATGGGTGTTGTGGTCTGATGGCACTCACAGTCTGACAACAAAACAGATCTCTCACTGGATATCACTCAAAATAAAAGAGAAATGTCCCACACGTCAACTCAAAAAGCAATGTTACCAGACCAGACAACAGTAATGTGGTAGCAGGTAGTGTCTTTGGCAACTTATATCATGCAGAAATGATGTATGGAAAAGTCGCTGTCATGCTGTGACATTTCCGCCCGTCTGTCAGCGAGAGCCAAGCAGCTCTCAAAAAAACAGGTATTTCCAGGAATAGCGTTCCATTTCCCGGAATGAAACCCTCATACACGTTGATATCTCATCCTTTTGGTCTTCATGATTCTTTTTATGATATGTCTACATTTAAATGAATGATTAGCAGGTTCTGTTTTATTCTACATTGCTGTAGACCATTTTTGATTATATATCATCTTACATGTGTTTAGAAAAAACATTGTTCATTGTTGCTGTTTATCACTGTCCAAGCTTGTAGCTAGGGGTGGGAGGATCGATCCAAATATCGATAGTGAGGTAAGTATTGGTATCTGATCGATACTAGCGTGATGAGATCGATATTTTTGTTGTAGTTTCTCTTCTATAAGTTCAGCAAATCACTCGTATTTCTTCGCAGAGTTTGTGTGAGCGCAGCAGCTAGTCCTTTCTAGTCCTCTCCACCTGTCTCAGGTTTCTTAATTGTTTTACTGGATCTCAAAAATATATACTTATATTAAGATATATAGCCTACCTCAAACCTGAAGTATGAATATGGCAGAATATAATAACCCTTTTGTGTATCTGTTGAAGGAACATTAGTATTCCTATTTTGGCTACATGCAGATTTTCAAGTAAAAAGTATCGGTATCGGTATCGGTAATACTGGCCCTGTAATTACTTGGTATCGGGACGATACCAAAATTTGCAGTATGGCCCACCCCTTGTTGTAGCTACTAAGGAGCTGGCCAAAACATAGCGTTAAACAACAAAATACTCCCTTGGTAATTATCTTTCCTTTCGGCCCTGCTGGTCTTGGTTTTTTTCCAGTTAATCTTTGGGAACCTGAAGAAGGTCTGTAGCACACGTCATTGCAGCAGAAATATCATGTTTCTGTTGGCATCGGAGGGCGATATGAGCAAAGGCTTCACCAGTTACTGTTTGCTGGCAGCAGCTCTGGATAGTCAGTGTAGTTGTAGTTCTTCCGAGTACCAGAGACATGGGTAGTTCCTGGAAGACTGGCAGGTTTTAAAGTGGCCCCTCAGAGACACAGAGAACATTAAGAAACCTAATTGGTGTGTGCCTCAGCATGCCCCAGATTCAAATAGATAGAGATTAAGGTTGAAACTGGAAATGTTATCCTTTAAGATATTTAATCGTTTTGTGCTATGCATTACATACATTGTTAAATGTCAGACAATTTAATTACAATGGGCTAACAAGTGGCTAAATGAGACTACAGAAGTTGTTGGGGACATTATACATCATCATGCTGAACACAGAGACTCATCTACTCCCTTTTCCATCTTTACAGGTGGACTTTAGTTGCAAATTATTCTCACTCTAACTTTACAACTTGTAGATTGATCCATTTATAGAAAAGTGGTAAATGGACTTGCATTTCTATAGCACTTTTTCTAGTCCACTGACCACTCAAAGCACTTTACAACACTTGTCACCATTACCCATTCACACACACATTCATACACTGATGAAAGAGGCTGCCATGCAAGGTGCCAACTTACTCATCGGGAGAAATTTGGGGTTCAGTATCTTACTCAAGGATACTTTGCAGCCAGAGGATCGAACCAGTGACCTTCCAATTACTGGGCGACCCGCTCTACCTCCTGAGCTATAGCACCCCCTAAGTTACAGAGACCCCATGACTTACACATTACAACGGCAATGTATTCTGTATGTCTAACATTAGCTTTTTACCTCTAGTGTTTCAATTTCAGCTTAGAAAATGACAAAAGTGGTCGCTGGACCAAACCTGCACGTATCATAAGCTTGTGTTTGCCAGAGAGCTTATTTTCAGTGATAAATCTAAAATCCAATTAAAAAATCCCATAGGCTTTTTATTGAGGGGACCAGGGTGATGCTAACTTCCAGGTTAGCTGACAAAAATACCTCACCAAATGTCACCAAAGCCACGCCACTTACAGTTTGCTCCATTGGACCTATTTCAGAAAAACTTTGTATGGTAGTGAATGGAGAGAGACAAATAATTTTTTTAATCACTTGAATTGTGCCATGTGATGCTTGCCAATTAAAAAAATAATTTTCTAAGTCAGAAAGTTGCAGTTTGTCATAAAAGTGATGAAATATAAGACTGTGAAAATATGTAATTATAAAGACTACACAACCAACAGTCACATTAGTCTCGATGAACGGTCACCAAAACCTGTAACTTAAACATTGTAGAGCTGGTCCTGTATATTGTCAGATTTATTGTTATTTTCAACTTTGTTAATACTTTTTCAGTGCCAAGTTGGCGTTGGTGACGTGTGTTGAGTGAGACGATGTAGTTCACTGAGTGGTTTAACACAAAACTAGATGATACTTTACTTTATTTACGACAAGCTGAGACTTTATTGACTTGGAAAATGATCTTTTAAATTGAAAACCATCATATGTGATACTCATGGCAAGATTTAAGCCGGATCAAAAAAATCTTTGTCTCTTTCCATTCACTACCATACAAAATCTTTCCAAAAAATGGTCCCATGAGGTCTCTTTTATATATGTCAATTATAGACTAATCTCAAATCTCTCCTTAATGTTGAAACTGTTGGAAAAGTGGTTGCCAGCCAACTCACTGCCCATCTTTCCAGTAATAGTATTTGATCAGTCTCTTGAGCAATACATCAAGAATAATATGAACTGCCTTCTTCCAACTCCATAAAACAGCCCATATATGGCCCATTGGATCAAAATCAAATTCTGAAATTATCCTACATACCTTCATATCCTCAAGAAAAGATTGATGTTAATTCACATTTCTCTGGTCTTCCTAAGACAGCATCAAAAGGTTAGCAGCCAGAGTCTTGACACAATATAAGATGTTTGAATGAATTACACCTACTTATATCTCTACATTGGTTACAAGAGCTGATTTTAAAATCCCTCTAATCTATAAAACTCTAAATGAACCGGCTCCCACATTAATTCTCCTTACATTCTATCATGTCCTTTACGTTCTTTTAGTGCCGGGTACTTAACTCTTCCCTGATATAATAAAAACTCTTGGTGGTTGAGCCTGTGCCCACAGAGTTCCACTTCTTTGGTATAACCTACCACTACACATATGGGAAGCAAGCTCTGTTGATATCTTCAGATCCACATCGAAAACACTTCTGTTCTTTGTCCATTATCTCTCCTGACTTCACTGGCTAGGAACCTTAATCACTGGCTGTTTTCCTCACTGACAATCCTGTTACGGATTCACTGTATGATCCTTGTTTTTAAATTACTCACCTTAACCATGTAGTCTCATTAACACTGTGACCTATTATACTTACATATTTTTTTGTATAATGTGGTGTTAAATTATTGGTCTCTTTTAGTCACTAAAGCCAGTTCGCATGGAAAGTAAAGTTTCATCTATTGATCCTTGCCAGATATTAAAAATAAAAGTATGTAAGAAATGAGAGAAACAACAATCTAAAATAACAGTCTTAAATTGTGAATTTGATTATGCTCTGGATTTGTTGGAAGGCTTTCCCCCCCTACCTATTTCCTGCATGTATAGCGAGGCTATGCAACTTCTGGTCACTTGGGGCCATAGGCCACTTTTCAGTAAAACTTAAATAGTCTCCTCTTAAGGGGCATTATTAAACTTTTCTGTGTTTTAAAACATTTTCTAACCTCTTTTTAAGGCCAATGAGTGAAGTTTTAAGCCTGTGGCCATCTCATCTTGTGAGGCGTATTCCATATTTGACGTGCATGCTCGCGACTGCTTTTCTCATCTAGCTCCTAGCTAGCAACAGAGCATCGCAGAAGCTCAGAAATGGAGCCACTAACAAGCGACAGCTATCCTCCACAAAACACATACCAACAGACTGCTCGTAAGCCCAAAAAAAGAGAGTAACATCCACTGAAGCCAGTCTGGCCAGACAGGAATTGGACTCACGTCAGGCAAGAAGTAAACATCGGTGGTGCATTCGAGTCATAGAGGGAGCTTCGCTCTGTCGTGAAGCTCCTAAACGATGCAGATGTGGCTTTCTTCCTGTTAGACAGGTAAAATAACATTGCAACGAAGCATGTGAAATAGCTGTGGATGTCATCGCCTTGTTACCACAGGTTAGTCAGGTTAGCTTTCTTGCTAATGCCGATGAACTGCAAAAGTAACTAACGTAGCAATTTACTGTGTTGAGTGGAGAACGTCAGCTATTTCATCCGGACTCCCCAGGGCTGATACAGCTGGAAAATTGGCTGGCTTGTTTGAGAATTACTTTGTCAGCTAACGTTACGAAGAAGTCAACACCAGATCAACGCAGCATCACTATGTTACCACTGAAATGTCTTCTACTACAGCAATTGATAGCTAAGCTAGCTACTGCTATTAGTGGTGGATGAGCAAGTATGTCACACAGCATTATCATTTCTACTGAAAATGCCATTTATTTTTAGGGTTTGTGGCGAGGGGTGCTTCATGAATGTGGTGAGTCGCCACATCCAGAGGTGGATGTTGACATCTGCCAAGGGCCTGTTGACAAGACTTCATGATACCTGGTTCTGCAGCACATCAGACACTCTCCCAGATTATTCTCAACAGATGCTGGCCTGAAGGATGTTGAGAAGTTTCTGACCTTTTGGTAAGACTAAACACCGTTATCCTGACAGTTTTTTATTATTTAATGTTATAGAAATGTTATAGCAATATTATCAATATGATGCCCCTATATGACTGGCTTGTGCAACAGGTATATGTCGGAAAGTTTTTTTTTTTTTTCATGAATCTTGAATTTTTCGTCTTTGCACTACAGGTAAGCATCAGCTCTGGAGCCCTTTCAAAATCATGTTCTGATGTATGCCGGCAGTGGTTTGCTTCTCTCCTCCTGTGTATGAAGCAAGGATCCTCCTCGCTGCACTAGGCTTTAATCACCACAACCCCCGGCCAGTGCATGTCAACCATAAAGGGGAAGTTTCATAAGTGGTACGTGTGAAAACATATTCTATTGTTTGTTTGGCCTGAGGAATCATAAGGGGGGTTCACCAAGTTCACTAGAGGATGATGCCACCACTGACGTGGAAATGCTTTGGTAGAATCTCTTTCTACATGAATTAAAAATCACACAGTAAAATGTCACTGTTAACTAATGTTAAACGTTGCCGTGTCCACACAATAAAAGCTGTCAAGGATTACAGCTACATATTAGCTTATTATCTTGGGTAAACGCTTGAGCTCTGCAGGGGGACTCAAAAACGGAGTCTCGGGCCAGACGACCCACAGGCTATTGGACTTCCACCTCCCTACAGTCCTATCTGGTCTATCACAAAGAGCCACAGTGTTTGATTATGGTCCATGCAACAGTATAGAATTCAGGGCTACAACTCATGCCTGTAATGGCTCTTCTACTCAGTCTCCTTTTCTGTGGGTTATATGCCACTGTAATTTCATTTTGATTGAACATGACCCGCCAGTTTGTTTTTTCTGCCAATATGACACACATGCTTATACTTAATAGATTTCTGTGTATGTTTAGTCATGTAAACATACATTAAAACATTACACATTTACTACTTACCGTGCGCATGTTTTGTGTAGACGTGCATACGATGCACTCGTGCTCCAGCTCGATCAGTCGGCTCTTGGACTGTCAACTGCATTTTGGAGCTTCAGGAGGAAGATTGAAGGAAGTTAACGTGTTTAGTGCCACTGTGAAAGCCGAGAATGTGGTCTGAATCCCGTGCAAAACTAAACGTTTTCTGTCACAATTTCACATGGATATGATAATATATGCACATGCATTCATTGTTAATTGTTTGTCCTGAACGTTATTTCATGAATTAATTATTACCAAACTGTTACCTTGACAGCTCGTCCATCAACATGGCTAGTATAATAGCAAATACAACCTACACCTGGACACTCATCGTGGATCATCAAAATACCTATAACCTGTTCCTAATACAGTCACACAATAGTAGTACACTTTATTAATTTCTGTTGAACACTTCAGTGGAGTGATTATTAATAAACTGCATCCAAAAGATGGATGATGACCTCCAGACTTTCCTTCATCAACGCCTGGTGTCAGAGGCAATTCACGCGTGAATTTTAATAACACAGGTATCCATGTGACCTCCCGGGCTCCTTAGTTTAACAATGAAGACAACAACTCCTATGATTCCATGTTACCTCAAGGTGCTATAGCCTGAACAGGCTGGACACACAGGATGCATGTGCAGCACTGCTGCTTGGCATTACCCTTTGCTTTTCATTTCAGCGTCCATGTTAACAGGTCAGACCGTTCACACTGGATGCATGATACACGCTTCTCATGCATGTGTCGCTGCTGCGCCACGTGATCTAGAGATTCAGTTTTAACGTAGAATAAGTCGCAGACATGAAGAGAAAACACACAACAGGTGAGGGGCAGTTTCTTTCCTTTGCACTATCTTTATTTCAAGTTCACTTTCTCTCCCTCCCTCTCTTTCCCCCTCGTGTTTTTTCATATTTATCGATAATCATCCAAGGCAAACTCCATATAAACAGATAGGGCAAGACGGAGCTGCACTACACAGGCATCCAGAGTGTCCAGCCTGTAAGCCATCATGGAGAAAAATAGACGGATTGTTGAGTCTCATTTCCAGGTTGTCACATACATATGCTTTGGTTGGTGGCTTGGACCTAAAGCATTGTTATTTGACAACCTGTGAATGAAACTCAGCAATCAACTCTCTTTTTCCAACATTGATTACTGCACCTTTTCAATGTCATCAAACTTGTTTTCATTGTTTTGATTGAGAGAGAAATGACAGTGGCAGAAATGACATCCTATGCATTTTACCTCGGCTAAACATGAAGCACACCTATCATTGCATTCACATAGCGATGAAAGTTATCAAACATCTCTTGATTCTGGATAATCTCTGTCAGAATAACTTTGATTAAATTTTCAGAGTCAATGAAACCACAGTAAATTGATTCATGTCTCTTCCACAAGGGCTCCTGGAACTCCTGAAGGCCCCTGTTTGACAACCACTGAATTAAATAGTAAAGCATTTTATTCCATGTTCATCAAATTGCATTATCAGACTTATTTTAGAGAGAGCTGAAAATTACACTACTTTAAATATAATTTGTTCTGCATGCTTCAGATGTAATTGGTTACTGGTGGACATTTTATTGCTAGACATCGTTGAGCACTGCCAGTGGGGTAATAATACAATTCACTCTCTCCAGATGTAGAATGAAATGTAAAGGCAGCCACATGAAAGATAAATGCACAACGTGGTGTCACATGATTTACACCATATGAACGGACAAATATTCCAATTTAAATGCAAAATCTTGAGGGGGAGCGAGGCTGTAGATCAACACAGACATTTTGGCACATTTTACCTCAGGTTTCATAAATAACATCCAATGCAATTACTCCTCTTCAAATGAGGTTTTAAACCTTACTTGTCATGCTGTGTCCTTATAGTAATGTTTTTATTTCCTAAACCCTGTGTTATTCTTGCTCTCAATGTAATAGCTTCTGTCCTGTGGCTCATCAGGCTGACTGATATCTGTGGTAGGACACTTTCTCAAGATCTCAGCTCTCTGCACTGAGCCTGCAGAGCCCATACTACTGCTCCTCTTAAATCAAACTTCACTAAAGTCACCACCATCTAGTTTTATTGTCTGCCGCATTTCATTCAAACTCAGATTAATGGGTTAAGGGTAATTTCCAATGTATACAGTGTGTTTGTGCACCTCATTTGTCCCTTTTAAATGACTCCAGTGCTCTTGAATCTCAGTATACTAAATAAACAGTTGAATCTGTGTGTTATCACTCAGGAAATTACTTTTAAATTGAACATATTAGTAATTCATACCTTTAATGGTACATCTGATGAAAACATTATCACCGTTTGTGATTACTGTCTGATCAGACACATCTTTAACTCCTGGACAACTCCACAGATCTGTTATTTCTTAACCACTGAGTGTACAGCCTCATGGACACCGCATCATTTCAATCAACCAATTTTATTGCCACTGCTTAAGGTTGAAAGGCTCAAACTGTCCGCCATTTGATGGTTCTTCCAAAATTATATTGTTTGAATTGTCCATCAAACTATAACAGTGTGAGGATAGCATGCACTGATTTTTTACAAGAATTAACAAATTTCAGTGGCAGATTTGTGAAAAGGTGATGTTTCTTCAATTCACTTCACAGTTACTTTTTAAACTCCAGTTGCACTATAGATTGGTACAGTTTAATTTTCTGGGGGAACATTTCTACAGTTCTCCTGGATGTGCCCTACATTTCAGGGGTTTTGGCAGGGGGAATGTGACCCCCCATTCAACATTCATTGACTTGTTTTTCCATTTGATCCAGAGATTTGTGTAGCTTTACTCACTCCAACCTTAAGAATAGCCACACTATTAGGCTCACAGAGTAAAGCATTTTACAAGATATGGCAACCCTTTTTGAATCATATGGAAAATAGACTGATTGGAGCCCTGTTGAGTCTGTGAGGTTGTGTTTACCACATGATCCTGGAGATGAGATGTTGCCCTGAGTCTCTCAATGTTTTGTCTTGTTTTGTTTATAGACTTTAATTTGTTTTTACTGTGGAAAGTGTCTATTTGATGTAAATTTTGCTAATTGTTTGTTGTACTGTCTGTTTCCATATTTGGTTTTGGAAAAGCAAAATAAAATATTCTAAATAGTAATATTTTTTGATAATAATAACAACCATAATAAAACATTTCAGTCCAGACGGAGTGTATGTTGAACTGCACAGACAGCAGAGGAAGGTGTACAAAGTGCAGGACTTTGACACTGGAGGCTGGACTCCTCATCCTGTTTTCCAACTAGGTTTAGGCTATTAAAAAAAACTTTTTATGTTACATTTTAATCAGATTTAATCAGATCAATTATCAAAATCGAAATAGTGGCGTATGTTGTTGTTGTTTATGATATGATGCACATTCAAGTACCCAGCCTATAGGATTATAATGACATATTAAGACCCGCTGTGCACATAGACTTTGGGAGTGGGGGTGCCCCTTCCCCCTACCGACTGCTTCCTTTGACTTCACCAAATATTTTCTTTTAAAATAAAGAATTGTTGCTCTGTCTAAATTTCATTTCTGACTATATTTACAGTCATAAAATTGGAAATAATGAGTGAGAATGCCTGCAGTCAGTTATGGCACGCCAGTGCAGAGTTTTCTTTTATAAATTCCAAATCAACTTGAAAATGAGTTGATCCACATGTACCGCCCTCTCCACAACCACATTGTTAATTCTTTCATGAATGTTGTCCTCTCACAGTGCAAATACAGTGAAGTCTGTGCATGCAGCATTACGCACGAGTGGCACCACACTATTTATATGGTATGTTTACAGAGACCAGACTGACTGCTTCAAGTGCCGAAATTATGCATGACAATCAGTGGTCTTCCCCACCATGTGATATCATTTGAAAATGAATGAAAGTTATTTATTGAATTTTAGTTTTGGTGAATGATGCATTATGATATCGACTCGTGATGGGGATGTAGAGTGTAAAGATTGTGTAAGAGCTGTAACTGGGTTCATTTCCAGACTTTGATCATTTTTACAATCCATGTGTGCAGGAGGTTAAGATGTACTGGTGAGCTGACTGGAGAAAGCAGAGTGTGTGCATGGAGACCATGCTGTCTCCAGTTTGCCCCTATGACAGCAGTCATGTTCACTGCAGTGATTCTATACACAATGTTAAACTTAAATCGTATATATGTGATATATACACAGTATTAGTTCTTTCAAGCTATTTGATGTCTTCTTTGATTTCTACAAGGTCAAGGTCAACAAGGTCAACTTTATTATCCCACAAGTGGGAAATTTATGCGGTCACCATTGCACGTTCCATTGCTATATACTGTACAGCATTAAAAAGAAAAGAAAAAACATAAATACATAAATATAGAGAAAAAAAAGAAGACAAGACAAACAAAACAGTAGGAACATTGGGGAAACATGACAAGCATGTATGAATAAATGAAAATAGTTGAAAGCTCAAATGGAGTCGTTTAAAGTGCTTAGGAATTTTTTAATCTATTGTTGTGCAGTCTAATTGCTGTAGGCACAAAAGACTTGTTGTACCTTGCGGTCCTAATTTTTCTTTGCAGGATTCTGCCACTTAACCTGTTAGTTCTTAAAAATGTCAGGTGAAGTGGGTGGGTTGAGTCATTTAGGATTTGATCTGTCTTTTTTAAACTGAGGTCATTGTACAATTGAGCTACAGATACCTGATCAGCTCCAATGATCCTACTGGCTATTTTGACTATTCGTTGTAGTTTCTTTTGATCCTGAATATACATGTTTCCAAATGCACAAATAAGGCCAAAGGATAAGACACTCTGCAAGAGAGTTTTGTAAAATATCTGAAGAATGCAGCTATCTATACTAAAATGATTCAGTTTTGTAAGAAAAAACATCCTCTTCTGCAATTTTTTGGTCTTATTTTGTGCACATGTCAATTTGTTGTTAATTTCAACACCCAAATACGTGTATGTTGAGACTCGCTCTACCAATTCACCATTAATATTTGAGGGCGTAACTATAATTCCCTTTTTATTAAAATCTCCAATGATAATTTTATCTGTTAGTAACAAAACAGTCCAGCCCTCACTGCTGTGCTCCGGGGAAGCGCAAGTACAAATAACACTGCTGGTTTGAATGTTCATTATAAGATAGATCTATAATTAACATTTGATACTCAGTGAAATCAAACACATCATTATGTGTAGAATAATGTCTCACACATTTAATTTTAATAATCTGACTTCAGTTCACAACTTCACCGTCTTGTCTGTAGACACAGCCTTCATAAGAGGGCCGTCATTCTCGTTCAAGTTTTAGCACTTTTATGATTTAATTGATGTCTTTTTTATTGTCAAAATAATAATCTTACTTCTTATTATATATATTCTCATCTTTTTTTTAATAGTTTTATATTTCTCAAATTATTTGAAAGTAAAGTCTTGGGAGGGCTCAGTCTAAGCAGCCCACTGCTGTGTTGTGTAGTGCTACTCCCCATTTACAGCACCCTCTCAGAAAATAATTCCAACGTCCCTGGCTGTGCAGTAAAGGCAACACAGGGTAAGATACGGGGGAAGGGCATCTTCCAGTGGCAGCAGATGTGGAGAAAATGAACATAAACACACAGTACACAGTAAAAATACACAGTACACAGTATAAACACACGGTACACAGTATAATTACTAAGTGCACAGTAAAAATACACAGTACACGGTATAGACACACAGAACATAGTATAATTACTAAGTGCACAGTAAAAATACACAGTACACAGTATAAATACACGGTACACAGTATAGACACACAGTACATAGTATAATTACTAAGTGCACAGTAAAAATACCCAGTACGTAGTATAAACACACAGTACACAGTAAAAATACACAGTACACAGTATAAATACACGGTACACAGTATAGACACACAGTACATAGTATAATTACTAAGTGCACAATAAAAATACCCAGTACATAGTATAAACACACAGTACACAGTAAAAATACACAGTACACAGTATAAATCAGACTGCAGCTTGTTGTTCATGCGCAGCTGTTTGTTAAACAGGTAACAGACAGAAAATCACAGACGCAGTTTGATCTTTAAGGTTGTGGGTTCACACAAGAAATTCAGAAGAAGTTTAAAGTGTTTAACAGAACTTAATTTGCACGAAATTGAATAATCAGGATATCAGCAGGTGCATCGCATCCCAACATGTCCAATGAGAGATAAAACTGTGATGATGAAACAGGAACTGAACTCAAACCACAAAACCAGACAGCAAAGCAGATGCAGATGCAGCTGTTAGTGTTTCTCCAGAGATCAGCCATTGAAAAAATAAAGTGATCATCGAGCCAAACTGTTTGTCGTCTCTTTAAAATATATTTAAACAGGTATAAAGGGCAGGATTGGTTATAATGTACAGTAGGACACAGACAGCAGTAAAATAATGCAGAGTACTAACTGCAAAAGAAATAATATCTTTATTTTAATCAATCTATGAATCAAGTTCATCACAATCTAATTTCCAAGTGTAGGTCTAAACTATATTCACTACAGAACTTTAATCACATAAATGTTTATCATGGTGATGATGTGGATCACAGGTTCAGTATTTATTAGGCTATTTTAAAAGTTCATAGATATCTAGACACAATATAAGACATTACAGGTGAACATGGGGAAAGCTAATAGATATCACCATGAAGCTTCTTCAGGACTTATATTAAGTCAATTATTTTTTGTATTAAAAGTTTTGTAAAACTGTATGTTTGAATATGCAATTGGAGCCGTCTATTTAAATATGCAGTAATTTGACGGATCCCTAAATGTGTATTTTGTACATTTTCTTTCCATTTGTCTGAAAGAAGAAATGTTTTGGAAGCACAATGGCCCAAAATCTCATAATTGACCAGTGCTTTGTTGTTTTTGACCCACAATAATCTCATACAGTATTATCCAGCCTATATTGTACATCCAGTGATGTTTTTATATCAAAGGATACAAGAGAAACACAGCACTATGACGTTAAACTGTAATTTAGGTGAGCTCTCTGGAGTCTGATAAAATGGCTTGATTTAAATAAAAAAAGAAAGAAAAAAATGAAACTTCTGCAGCTTTAAAATGCAATTCTTGACATCCACATGCTTTTTTGCTAATTGTATCCTCAGGAGGCCCAGTGGACTGTCTTTACTGCCCTATATCCATTTGTATTTCAGGAGTTGTGTAAATGTTCTGCTTGGAAAAAGAAATTCAGTGAGTGTAATTCTGTTAAATGTACACTTGGCCTCACTAACATAATCAGTGCTATCTGGCTGCATCAAAGGCTCTATGTTGATCAAAGCAGGGCAGGATAGAAAATGATGAAAATGCTGATAGTGACGATGACAATGATGGCTACTGCGATATCCCCAAAGTGTTTTGATGTAAGCTGGGAAAAAAACCTACCTCTTGCCAACACAATACAGGGCCATTTGTCATCAAGCAAGGACAGTTGTAATCATCCCTTTTGCTTCCCTGCCCCATCAGTCTTCCCCTTTCCATGTATCAGGATCAATCTAGGCTCATTTATTTTAATCATCTCTTATTTGCTAAACTGGCAAAGTCAAAGTAGGACAATAGAAACAAAGCTCATTTTGAATATGAGGTACATTTTTATGCAACTGCACCCTTTCAAAGGAACTTGACCATTCCTTCATAAACCCAAAATAAAGTCTGAATACAGTAATTACATGATGAAAATGTTTTTAAGAACTTTTGAGGAGAATTACAAACAAAATAAGATTCAAAGGGAAGATAATCAGGGTCATCTTCAGCAGTCATCCAGAATCCAATCTGACCAATTTTGGCAATTTTGGTACCAAACTGTTCCAAACATTTAAACAGGATTGAAAAAATCCATTACATTCTGATCATCATCTGCATGTTTATTTGGACACACTGGAAAACATGGATCATAACTCTATATGTTGTTTAGGGAAACAACAGTTTCACACATTTTGGGAAAACTGTTCATTTAATAACTTGCAGAGAGGTCTAAAATTAGACACATCTATTGATCAAGAAGAGGCCTCATCAAGAATGTGGTGAGGGAGGCATGTGGTTGTTTCTTTTGAGAGGCCATTGTATTCAAATAGCTGTTCTGATTTATTGTGATTTTTGTAAAAAAAATAATAATAATAATAATAATACATTTTGAAAAATAAAAAGAAGGCTGTTTGTGCACAGTAAAATAACAATGCACTATAGAATATCAAAGTAACCAACAAAATACTGTATTAAATCTAAGTAACCACCAATGTTCTGTACTAAATCACAGTAACAAACAGTGTGCTGTATAGCTGGTGGCTAGCAGACACTGGAGCTGACGGGAGGCTAACAGGTGGCTGACAAAACCAAGTCTAATTGAAGGGAGTGCAAGACACAGGTGGACACAGAAAAAGGGCGGGACATTCACACAAAGGGAAGAACCGAAAAGCAACACACTGCACGAGGGCAAAACTTCTAAATAAAACAGGAAATCACTGAAACACACAGAATCATGCTAGGCAGTACTTTAAAGGATAACTACCGTTTTTTACAACCTGGACCTTATTTCCAGCAAAATATATGGTCATTTACTCACCCAGATAACTTTGGTGTCATTTGGCGTCGTTCGGACGAAATTAGATCCAGTGTAGCGGCGATATATCCATATAATGGGAGAGACGGGGCAGCGACACACAGCCTCTATATAACGCATTATCTGCCACGAAACTAGTTCATTTCATCAATATTTTGTTATGAAATGCTAGCGCTATTCCCCTCTGAGTCCGGGCTCGTCTGTTGTCAACATCCGGGGTCTGTAGGCTGATCTACTACCTCTGACCTGGAAGATGTCGTCTCTGAGCTGCGCGCGCACCCGCGACAGCCCAGCTTGTTTACCTGTAGCTGCTACTGCTAGTTTGACCCCGGATGTTGATAACGGACGAGCCCGGACTCAGAGGGGAATAGCGCTAGCATTTCATAACAAAATATTGATGAAATGAACTAGTTTCGTGGCAGATAATGCGTTATATAGAGGCTGTGTGTCGCTGCCCCGTCTCTCCCATTATATGGATATATCACCGCTACACTGGATCTAATTTCGTCCGAACGACGCCGAATGACACCAAAGTTATCTGGGTGAGTAAATGATCATATATTTTGCCAGAAATAAGGTCCAGGTTGTAAAAAACGGTAGTTATCCTTTAAGAATCTGGTCAGGATAAATCTAGACATTAAAGCTCTAGGAATCTACTTATACACTCTAATTTGTGATTTAATTTTTTTTCTACCTGGAAACAGAGGTATCTGTGTGAAAGAGGCAAAATTCCCCATACTATAAAAATCACCTACATTACAGTTTCGCACAGCTTACAGTATCCCTGCCTCAAGTTTTTGCAGATATTTACAAATTTGAGAATATGTCAGAAAGCATGTACATTACTTTGAAACCCTGCATAAGCATGAGTCCCTGGAGGCGATAAATAAATTTGATCCCTCTAGACGTGAGGATGTTTCCTATTTTTATCACATTCTACAAAACACAACTTTGTCAAACAGAACAAGATTCAGACAGGCGTGGGCAGAGGAGCTAAATGTAGAACTCAAAGATGATGTTTGGGATGAGTGTATGAAGAGCATACATGATTGTTCAGTAAATGTGAGACATAATCTTATACAGTTTAAAACATATACACATATACACAGACTATATTACTCCAGGGAATAATTACATTGCTTCTTTAATGAAGTCTCGCCCATTTGCAACAAATGTAAGTCTGTAACCAGTGATTTAATGCACTCTCTTTGGTCATGCAGTACACTGTACACATGCTAGAAAAATAATTTCATTGTTTTTCAGAAGCCTGACCCACTCATTGCTATTCTCAGAGCTACTAGTTCCTTGTCTCAGGGAAATAACTATGAAAAAACTGCTGTTTTATTGGAATGGTGATAGAGCTGTTCCCACAATGTCAAACACATTAGATCTGGAAAGACTGAGATTTTACGATGAAGACAGAGGAGATGTGTTCGGTAAGTTGAAATTTTTTTTCAGGGCAAACAGTAATGTGCTGTGTCTATTGTGAAGCACCTTGCTGTACATACTGCTCTTTATATACTTTTGTTTCTTTGTCTTTTTTTCTTTGAGAAGAAACAAACCTCTTTGTATTTAATTTAGTCATGACTGTGGTTATTGATACTAATACCTTCTGGATGTGTTTTTAAACTTTGTTTGTGTATTTGGTTACTTTTCCCTTCCTTTTCTCTTTTTGCTCCTTTTTTCCATGTCTATTATTGTTACTCTTGTTCCTATATAAAAAACGGTATGAATCAGCACTATCATCGCTGGTGCAATTTATGTGTGTAGTTTATTTCTGTGCATAACACAGTTTAAACATCTGTTGAGGCAAGTTCAATTAGACAGATTGTCAATGTAACGTTATCTGTAAGGTTCAGTTAGAGGCTGTCTACACCCACGGTTCATATAGCTAACTTTATGATGCACTTCTGACTGGAACAAGTGAGATGTGGATATGTAATTACCTTTGGGTAATTCTGCTAACTAAAGTTAGTGAGTATTTTTGTACTGGGTGCTATCTATCTATCTACAGTATCTATGATATAAGCTCCGTTTATATTGACAATATGAATCCCCTCACTATGAGCCTCTTTTAATCAATACTTGGATCACACAGTGTGATCTCTACACAAAACTCAGGTTACGGCCTAGGGAAAACCTTGGATTTGTTAAACGTTGTTTCTAATATTGTGCTCCTCCATAAAAGTTTCATGAACGTAGTACTTCTGTAAAGGTCATGTAAAGGATTACGTTTTGGTGTAAAGATTTTTCTGTTTTTTCAGGTATCAGATGTACATTGTTATAGTTCTTGTGAACCTCAGTTCAAGGTCAGTCCAGTCAGTTATAAATACTAAAAGATACATATATAATATACTGTAAATGTAAATAGATCAAAGACAAAAAATGACATAACTAAATACTCATGGCACGTGTTTTATTCCATTTTGTTTCAGGAGACACATTGACTAATGGCATTGGATGGTGAGCATTGAAGGCGATTTTGCACCCTGCAACATAACCCAACCTTGAGTAACAGGAGCAGCGGGTTTGAACTCTCACAACCTCAGAACATGCTTTTCACAAATGTGGATGTTGACTCAATTAAGAGTAGACTGTATGGTGGCAGGAAATGTTTTGAGTCTTTCCTGCATAGGCACAAATCCTGTGAGAGAAACAAACATGCCACAATAAGTGATTTGTACATAGAGACAGGTTGCAGTGAATCCACATCTCCAATATCCAGATTTACTACCAGTGGCAGAAGAATTATTTATTATTTTTTCAACCTTCTTCAGATGAAACCACGGCCACTTCCATGTGACTCTCTCTCTCTCATATCGCTCTCTGTTGAGTGAGAGCTTGAATGCCACTCACTGTCAACAAACCCTGTGTTTCCAAAAAGCTCTTACAGTAAATCAGTAAATGATGTTATAGCAGACAGACTTCTCTCATAGATTAGGAAAAGGAGAACGTTTCCCTTTTGTTTCAAGCCTTACTTAGCATCACATGTCTTACGATGTAATCATTGCATGTGCGCACATCACGATGTTGATGCTGAAATGTTATGAAGTGCATCCAGTGTGTGTGAGTAATTATCTATAATCATATCTTTCTGTATTTTTTTATTTTCAAGGGTATTTTGGGGGTAATTGAGCCTAATATATTGTATGGATCTGGACCTGCGGTACTCTTCATGTCATTCTTTTCTTGTTCAGAGGGTTTATAGAGACTCACTTGGTGCCTTGTTGTTGGCTTTAGCCATGTTGGCCAGTTCACAAAGTGTTTTAATATCTTCAATGCCTCTGTGTTATGATCATGTTGGTCAACTGTAGTTCATATGCTCTTCGTATCATTCTGCATTGTTTGGAGGACCATGTTGATATGTGAAGTTTAAAAAAAAGTACAAATTGAACTTGTTTTTATGATGTCCTTGAATGTTTTTGGTTACCTTCCTTTACCTCAGTGTCATGCTTTTATTTCTAAATGTGTCATACGAGCTGATGTTGGTTACAAGTAATTCCAACCCACTCAGTGTTTTCTTTTTCTATCAGACTTATTTTTATATTTGATTATACAGTATGTACATTTGTGAGATCCTTTATGCAACCAAAGGACTTTGTGAGACATTTTTGAACAGCTGTGAATGTAATTTCTATTTTCAATAAACTTTCATTAAGATATGAAGTTACATAGAACAGAAACAAGTACTAGGGGGGCAGAGTGGCTGTGACAGAGACACCATTCACCCTATTACAAGACATTGTACCTTCAAAATGATTTGAAGCTGTTTTTAATGTTAAAAAGGTTACATAATATTGCTTTAACTGTTCCCTGAAAAATCAGCTATATATACACCGGATATACAGTATTTCCTCCAAATACAGCAAATTCAATTGGGTAATTTATTGTAGAAATCACAGCATTATACTGGAAAATGTGCATCTGGTAAATTACCGTATTTTAATAAAAACAAATGCAGTAAATTGAGTTACAGTAAAAAAAACACTACTGTCACCAAAAATACAGTATCTTTGTTTAACAATAATGGGATTGTTACAGTTAATTAAAAAAAGTAAAAATACTGTGATTTCTTCAACAGCAAGTTACTTGTCAATGGCAGATAATTTACTGCAATTTTTGTGTGCAGTAAGATGTCAATGGCTGCCAGTTAGTTACTGTAAATTGTGTTTTGTACAGGTCCCTGTACAAGTCCCTCTTGTAAAAGAGTTCTTAATCTCAATGGGACTTCCTAGTAAAATTAAATGTAATTAAATTTAATAAAAGATCTTTTAATTTTCTTTTCTGCTCTAATTACTGTTATTATGTATTAATTTGTGTCTCTTTGTTGGTTTAGTCTTTACTCTTTTCCTCCATCTCTGCATGGCAAACCTCTTGCTTAAAGGAATATTTTGAGAAACAACTGGCTGTTTTCTGAAGGGGGGTTCCAGAAGTCTGCCTATGTTTGATATCAGGGTATGAGATTTTAATGTGCTGACAGCAAATACTGAGTGCTAACATTTCATGTTTGGATATTGGGCCCTTCTACTTAAACAATCAATGAGTATGTTCATATGTGCACAAGTATCCGGGCTATAATCCACCTTTTACAATTTTCCAGTTATCATATTGTTGATAACAATCATCGAAAAAACAACTTCAATCAGAATGGCACTCAGTAAAGCGCATACCTCCCCAGGGCCCAACAGTCCCCTTTAATTCAATCAAGCTTGTGTAATCCAGTATCAAACTGGATTGGACTGTATCACTCTAAACTTTAAACTACCCATAACTGCTTAACTGTGATTTAAACTCACCAGATCTGTAACAGCTAACCACTAGGACACAAAACAATGCAGATGGTATCATAATCTCCATTCTGTTGTGGAAGAATAATAGGTTTCTATTAGGATTTGCTTAAAATTGTACTCACTCATGGATACCAGCCATCCTTTTTCATAAATATCCATGTGTTATTCCCTGAGAAATGAACTAAAATGGTGAAAACTGTTTGCAATGTTTAGACAGTGAGAAAAAAATTCTGGATCCTTAACTATCCAGATCTGCACCAAAAGCTAATGGGGTCTATTCTTGGCCAATTAGGGTAGAAATCCTGACAGCAAATATTGTTTATGAGCTAGCCTAGCTGTGCTTTTTTAAAAAAATTTCTTCTTTTTTTTTTACCGTCTGGCAATAGATACAGATATAGCCCCTGCCATACCACCAGACTACGGACCAGACTCATTCCCCAGGCCATAAGACTCCTCAATTCATCATCAACACTCCATTTTCGAAAACAGATGTAGCAGGCCTCAGAGGACTCAAACATTGTTTTGTTTTTCAAACCCTTGTGATTTAAAAAATGACCTTGTAAATCCATTCAGTCGTTTTTGTGTAATCCTGCTGACAGACCAACCAACAAATGGACACAGGTGAAAACATTACCTTCTTGGCAGATGTAAATATAAGGGAATACATTGGAGGAATGCTGTTCAACCCCCCCCAGTAGAGTTTCATACACACGGGCAATCAATGATAAGCAGCACTGAAGCTGTTTTTGAGGCTCAGCGTGGAAAAACACCTTACTTAGACACTTAGCGTTGCTTTTGCTTTACTGTCCAGCATACCAACGCTAAACTAAAGTAAAAACAGTGAAGAGATGGTCTTAGAATTTCTAACTCTAACTCTTTTCAATGACAGTAATTTGCTTTTTTTCTCATTTGTTTTTATTTACAATGCATGTAAGTGTTCTTGGTTTAGCTCTGTTATAGGCTACAGTAAGTCAGATCAAATCAATCAGATACCAATGTAGGGTGTAATTTATAAAATAAAGTATGTAAACGAACTGATTAAATAATACATTATGTTTACATTTGTCCCCCGTTTTTTTACATTAATTTTGTCTAACTATCCTGTATCCTCAATTGTCCCCATGGCAACAACATCCAGTCGTCTTTACGTCACTGCTGTTGTTCATTGTCCACCGAACATGCTGCTAAAGGGAGAGCTGCCTCGTTCCTTGTAGTAAATACGAACTACAGAGTGAGTGCCGCTTTCCATGTTGTCACTTTTTACTTAGATACAGCACGATTTTGTTCAACTGTGTTCACCGGCGAACCGATTTATTAACAACATTTGCTGGCTCCAACTGCTGCTAATCAGTAGCTAGTCGGCTGCGCTAGCCTAGCTGTGCTTTGTGACTAGCACTTGGTGTTGCTAATAATGCTAATGATGGTTGTTGTCGTTTGATACTTGCTAATTCTGTCATTATCAATCTAACCGGAATCTCAACCTTTAATTCTGTTCTTATATCTATGTGAAGCAGACTTAGGGGTTTTCGTAATAGTGCCGTAATTTAACGCGAAACACTGCAGCTAATGCTAGCCACAATTAGCTAACAGCTACCTTGCTTGGCAGACAAGAATGTGATGTGGGGACACAACTGTAGTACATGTGAGGTCGTTTGGGTGAATTACTGTACACACTAAAATGTTATGTTCAAGAGAGTCTCTGTGGTTAACTAGTGACCGAAAGAGCAATACTTTACTGACGTTTAAGCTGCTGCTAGCTGCAGAGGTGCATCGATGCACAGTTGCTAATATCAAATGCGGTGTGTGTGCAGGTGAGGAGCGTTCATGATTCTCACATTTGTCCCAGTTTCTGCATCAGAGTTACGTGTTATGAAAGCATTTGGGATGAATCCCAATAAACGTGTACTTAACGTTTCTGTTGTTGCTGCTTCACTTATTCTCTGGTTGTGAGTGCATTTGGAAAATGTAAACAATCATTAATGGCGGCGATCCTTTTTTAAGGAGGATGAACAAAACCCAAACTGATGCAGTGCTCTGCACCAGCTGTTCTTGGTTTGACTCAGCAGAGCAATAGTTTACGTTTAAGCTCAGTTAAACTGCTTCATGAACAGCAGAAAAGCTGTATAAGTAACTTCTTACACACAACTTAGAGCAGTTTAGCATTTCCAAATATGTAGGCTGTTTTTAACTTTAGAATGAGGTTTTGGTAGCAGACTAACCAAGTTTACTATAATGGTAAACTGAGAAGAAAATGAGAGAGGTGCTAAGATCAAGGTGTAGCTGCCACTATCAGTGTTCCCTGCTAGTGCACAATGTCCAGCTGGGTGAAAGTAGTAGTCAGCTTGGGTGGGGGGGCAGCGTGTCTACACAAATACACATATACTCAAAGCTGTACTCCTACTATATTTATTTTATTTCTTAATAAGTAAAGATAATCCTTGCAACTGGAACTTGGCCTACTATATAAAATAAATAAATAAATAAAATGTAATAAAGCAAAAAAAAAAGAACTTGAAGAGAACTTGATTTGATAAAATGACTACCCAACGCCATCTATAGGGGGTATGCCACTTTTAATGTGGACTGGAAAATTTCAGTAAGTAGCTGTGAATCAGACGCCAACTTCAGCATCGACTGTTGCAGTGTGGTGGAAATCTCTGCATGTGTCTTGCCAGTTTCAAATAAGTCTTTGTCTTCTGGTTATTCAGATTTTCTTTCACACTGAACTGTTGGTGGGTGAATTTGCTGCATGCTTATCAAGCGCAACATGTGAAGAAGTCAATAACTTCTGGGTCACACAAATCGGACAAACTAAATATCAATCTTAAACTAATTTAACAAACTTCTGCGTTTCCTGCAGCTTTGTATGTAGTTTGTCCAAGTCACGTTGCCATACCTAATTGTCAAAGATGGCGGATGTACTTGCGCATGCGCCACTGACATCGGGCAGCCACTCACATCAGGTAATGACAAGGATGACATGCAGCAAAGGGCCACAGGTCACATTTGAACCCATGTTCAACCCACTGTTGGTTTGTCACTGTTCACTATTAGTATGTCACTGCTGTTCCACTGGCACATACCTCTTTCCATAGCTACGTACTGATTCTTACTGACGTATGCCACTACTGGTTATGGAATGTTGCGTTACTCGTACGAGTTCAACTCAAAAGGAAGCCGAAATAACATCATAATGCTGCCTTGTAAAAAGCCTAAATTCATTCTTTGTCAGGTCTGTCGGCCAGACGACAAGCAAACAACAAGCTTGTTCCCTGAACAGAGTCCGGACCGATAAGAGCTATACCTTGCTGTACTGAGATGTATTTCAAAAACTAACCAGGTAGTCTTACTTTCTAGCTCACTTCCCTCCTCGTACAGCTCTTGGTGTCCGCAAACGGCCACGATTAGTGATTATTATCCTCTCCATTGTTGTTCATGAATGTCCAGACATCAGACGATGAGACGCAAATTTGTGTCAAATCTTGTCTTATCATTGACTTTTTATGTAGTCTTGTGGCACAAATAATTTGCGTCATGTTTGGTCTGAACTCAGCATTAGACTGCCAGATACTGCTATCCACTGACACATCCTGATGTTGTGTCACCCTCGTTTTAGTGTCATATTCTGAGAGTTAGTGGCATTCCACTTTGATGTTGTGTAGCTGCCATCCACCTTATATATAGCACTAAAACAAGATTGTGCCTCTTTTTCTCCACTGGCCGGTGCCAAGTATTGTGTAAAAATTGGTATCTCAGAATCACAATTCGGTTTGTTATCAATAGGGGAGTGAAGTCCCTCCCCTTCTGGTGGACCACCATAGAGCTTTATTTCAGAAAAAATACATTTGGTAGTGAAAGGAGAGAGACAAATAATCTTTTAGTCCAATTTAAATTGTGCCATGAATTAAACAAATGATTTTTGCTCGACTGCTTCTCAACTCGAGAAATGGCAGTTTGTATGGGTAAGTAATAATAGTCAGTGTAAGATTGCGAACATGAGAACAGAACATGAGAGATGCGCTGTTTTCATGTGCCTTATACCCGTAGAACAGTAGGACTGCATTACTAGTCATTGGTGGAATTGGACTAAGAACTGACAAGTCATAACACTTAGTGGCATATGTAAGTAAGAATTGGTTTTAGCTAAATGGAAGTGGTACGTGCCAGTGGAACAGAAGTGACATTTAGCAAGAGAAACTCAGCAGCATACCACTACAGCTTGATTTACAGTTGAATGGTTCATGGTGTAGCTTAATATCGTACATACGTAGCCTCCTAAGCTAACACTGTAGCTGACATGCACCCCCTAAAATGTGACCATGTGGGGAACTAGCAAATTGTGTCTTCTCCTACAAGTTTCTGATGCAGATTTAGGTTGTTGTTAATGCAAACAATGTTGAAGAAGTTTAAGAAAGACTCGGTACTGAACTATAAATCAAAATCTGTTACTCTTGATAACCTCTAGAGTCTAACACAGTGCATTCAGAAAGTATTCAGCTCCCTTCACTTTTTTCACATGTTATGTTGCAGCCTTATGCTAAAAACAGATTTTTATCACATCACATTGACCTAAGTATTCAGACCCTTTGCTTTGACACTTGAAATTTAGCTCAGGTGCCTCCCATTTCTCTTGATCATCTTTGAGTTGTTTCTCCACCTTGACTGAGTCCTCCTGTGGTGAATACAATTGATTGGACATGATTTGAGAAGGCACACACCTGTCTATAGAAGGTCTCAAAGCTGACAATGCATATCAGAGCAAAAACCAAGCCATGAGGTCGAAGGAACTGCCTGCAGAGCACAGAGACAAGATTGTGTCGAGGCACAGGTCCGGGGAAGGCTACAAAAACATTCTGCTGCATTGAAGGATCCCAAGAGCACAGTGGCCTCCACAATTCTTTAATGCAAGAAGTTTGGAACAACCAGGACTCCTCCTAGAGCGGGCCGCCTGGCCTAACTGGGCCCTCGTGGGAGAAGGGCCTTAGGAAGAGGGGCCTTGGTAAGAGAAGTGACCAAGAACCGATGGTCACTCTGGCTCTAGGGATCCTGTGTGGAGATGGGAGAATGACGACCATCACTGCGACACTCCACCGATCTGGGCTATATGGCAGAGTGGCCAGACGGAAGCTTCTCCCAGTAAAAGACACACGAAAGCCTGCTTGGAGTTTGCAAAAAAGCACCTAAAGGACACTAGAAACAAGATTCTCTGGTCTGATGAAACCAAGATTGAACTGTTCTAAGCGTCATGTCTGGAGAAAACCAGGCAGATTGCCCGATACTATCCCAACGGTGTGTGGTGGCAGTATCATGCTTTGGGGTGATTTTCAGCAGCAGGGACTGGGCGACTGGTCAGGGTTTAGGGAAAACTAAAAGGAGCAAAGTACAGTGATATCCTTATTGAAAACCTGATCCAGAGCACTCAAAGGTTCACCTGCCAACAAGACAATAATCGCTGCCAAAGGTGCTTCAACTAAGTACTGAGTAAAGGGTCTGAATAAATAAATAAATAATACATCTGCAAAATGTTCTGAAAAAATTCTGTTTCTGCTTCGTCATTATGGTGTATTGAGTGTAGATTCATGAGGGGAAAAAGTAATTTAAACAATTTTACCATAAGGCTGCAACATAACAAAATGTGAAAAAAGTGAAGGGGTCTGAATACTTTCTGAATGCACTGTATACCTGGACTAAGATATGCCAATCTATCAAGAGTGACCTTAGTTCTTTAAATCCATATGTTTCACATATCCTGTTGAATTTACATAAGTGATGTAATAAAAATTTGACTCATAGTTTCAATGAACATCTAAAGTACCTTTCACCAATCACAGCCAACCTTAGCTCAAACCTCATACTTCTAGTATTTAGTGAGTTTTTCTAGTTTTCTGATAAGGCACTGTATGTATTTATAGAGGATGACAGAATTAGTCTTTTGATTAATCTGTATTATATGCTGTCATCAATCTGATGCGTTGTGTTTGGGTCTGCTTGTAATATCAATGTGTGGGTGAAATCATCGTTAGGCAAAAATTTAATCACAGGTTTTACATGGCACAGATTAAGATTTCTCTGATTACCTGCTTTGTATCGGTGGTGTTTTTTTTATAGTTTCGTGCAGCTTGTCACTGCTCTCCTAAATCCAAATCTGTTATCTTGCCGCATGAACGTCACATCTTACTCAAACTATGTTTTCTTTTGTTTTGTTTCTTTGTAACTGTCCCTTTTCAGTGGACCGCAGTTTAAAGCGCCGGCAGGTGAAACCACTTGCTGCCTCTCTCTTAGATGCCTTGGACTATGACAGCTCAGATGACAGTGACTTTGAAGTAGGAGATGCCTCAGGTAAGAACAGTGTCCCGCAGACTTAAATCTTTATTTGAACCATTATTCTACATCCTAATTAAACAATTAAAGAAAATATCCATAGAGGTCGATGCAGGACGACTGAAGCTTCCCTCATTGTGTACAATCCCCAGTATGAAACCTTTTTGGCTTGTGACCTCTTAGATATAATGGGTAAGAATTCAGCATTACAATGTCTAATAGCAACTAGACCTTTGTTATATATTATGTTGAGTTGGCAAATTATCCGTAAAGGTCTCCAACAATGTTCACACCCAGAGAAATCCACAAGTTTAACGGTGCATTTCATTTGGTATCTGTCGCTATAACTTCCAAGAGAGGATCAGAGAGTGAGGAAGAAAGTTGGTGAACGAGTCAAAACGTAATGGGAATGAAACTAAACATTACCTCATCTGTGAACATTTGTGCCTGAGTCATGTTAGATTTTCATCAACAATGGTGGTAGTTTAATGGTGTGTTCACCTCAAGCAAAGTAAGTTTGACCGCAGAATCATTTGTGTTTATTATTGTTATGAGTGTTTATTTGCCTCAAACAGCCAGATAACTTCACTCTACATAAGCCATAAGTTAGCGAGCAACGGCATGCACTGAGTGCCTGGGAATAATCTGGGAACCAGCTGGCAGTCGGCTGGCAGCTGAAAGGCCTTTGGTTGGGAGGGTTGGGGTTAGGATCAAATCAAGGTGGCTGCAACTGTATATCGATATAAACGACATATCGTCCTATATCTCGTTTAAAAATATATCTTAGAAACTTGATATACAGCCCATGGTGGCAGAAATTGCATATTGTCCCTTTTAAACAGCCTTGGTGTACATTGAGACCAAATCTGATGTTAAGGCTAAACGCGGCAGGGTGGTGCGGTGGTATGCCCACTCCACGGGCTGTGTTTGTGACGTGTTGTGAAACCCCCCTGATCAGTTTGCAGAGAGGAGAACCTGCTATGTTGATATGCTACTAGCATGCTAGTGCTACTAGTGATTGTTTGATGGATTAACAACAGGATAACAGGATGTCTGGCAGATCATTACTGTGTGTCTGGGGCACAAGACCAAACCGAGTGATCACAAGTGAAACATTACGCTAAACAGAGAAATGTGCGTTGTTTTCCTCTGTAGCATTTAGCCATGCTAAATGGCATGTCCTGCTACTGACCTGTTCTACTCTGCTTATGATCTGCAGTCATGCCTCTGCCAGAGTAGGTGTAACATGCCAGTCCTACAGTGATTGTCGGCATCCACATGTGTATTTTAAACTGGTACACAATGCCAAACTGAGTGAATACACATGACGCAAGCTTACACTCCACTGTGGTTGTACTCATTCATGCTGCAATTCTGATTGGCAGCTAACATGATTGGCCACTGCTTTGTGATGTCGGGCTGTGTTTCTCCAAAAGTTGAGCCTGTGCCTTTTTTTTTGCTGCAGCCGGCTGGTTTTTCTTTTTCGGAACCCCCTGCAGTTAGCACCACCACAGCCAAAATGGACCACTCTCATTAGGATGAAAATAAACAAAAGGCTTTTTTTTATTTATTTGATAGGGACAGATGTAGAGGCTGACAAGACATGGGGTGAGAAAGGGGGTATGACATCTCTGCTGTCCTCCTCTTGCCTGCTTCTCAGCATATAGCATACATATGATGGCAATCACTCTAATGGTTCAAAATTAATTTGGACTAATTTAATTCTAAGTGCTGTATCATAGGCAACTGGACTTGTTTCAGTTTCTTGAAGATGTTTCACCTCTCATCCAAAGAGGCTTCTTCAGTTCTAACTAACTGGAGGGGAGTTGCAGGCTTTTAAACTCTGTGTGGGAGTGTCCTTACAGAGTCGTTAAGGACACGTGTGAGCTCTTAGTTTCAGAGTCGTTAGGGCCACTTGTGGGTTGTTGACCCAACCGGCCTTCATGTGGGTTGCTAGGGCTAGGTGAGCCCAGGTGTGAATGGTTGTTTGCTGTTTGGGGAGGGAACTCATTACTGCATTGTAGGTGGGTGATAAGTAATGTCTTAGGCCACCTCCCCTGTTCAAAGACGGTCGTTCCAGTTTGACATAGATGGAATCTTTTACTCCTCTTTCAAACCACCTGTCTTCTCTGGCCAAGACAATTTCCATGACTTTTGAATGTTGTGCAAAGTTTCATGAGTTTTTGAGTATGTTTAGTCTCTCAAAAATGCGATTTACTCTGGCATAGAAAGAAAGAAAGAATAATTCCTTGCATTTCAATTACTACTACTGTGTGAGTTGATAGTTTTACAGGCAGAGCATGGCTGGTCTTGTGAGAACTGCAGTCCATAGTAGAGGTGGGTGCAATTCAACGATGTGGCGATGCATCGCGATGCTTCACGTGACGATTCGGCATCGATTAATTAACGTTGATGCTTTGCTAGGTCCGCGCATTTAGACAGAAGGCGGCAAATTGGCGGTCCGTTTTGGTCACCCAATTTGACGCCTCTGAGGGTACACTTACTGCCGCCTCCATTGCTACCTAAATCCGAGGCGCCAATGTGCCGGCAATTGCGGGACATGGGCAGAGGTGTCGATAACGTGCACTGTTGTGCGACCCGCAGCTGCGAGTTTTAAAACCAGGAAACAGCTGATCACAGCAGTCAGTTCATCACTTCATCCGCGGATGTAAAGATGAGCAACTGGAAAGCCGCTGAGATCCGGGAGATGCTACTGTCTCCTCGGTCTCTGTAGCTGACAGCTAGCGGAAACAACCAAACAGCTAGTAGCTGCTGACTGTCAGCTGTTGTGTAGCGGCAAGCTACGAACGGTCGCTACTTTCAAATTAAAATCCCCCCGCTAAGAACCCAGTTCTAAAATCCAATGGGGTGCAATGTAAAGCTCTTATTTTGAAGACAATTTTGTTGTCACTGATCACTGCCTAACTTCGTGCTTCACGCCGTCACGTCACATGTTTACGCCTCATTAAATCCAGGGCTTGACTGTTTTCAGTGTTTTCCGCCAATAGAGGGGGCTCTCCTGCAAGTGGAGCTTTCCCTGGTCAAAGTTAAGTTGGTCAAAGTGCAAATGTTTACATAGTCATAAAATAAAATATTTTGTGTCTTTGAAAAATTCAAGTCAAATGTTCAAAAAACCTTGTTATTTACTTTATGAGTGTAGTTTTAGAGGAACTGAGTTAATTGATAGGCTATTTATTTACAAATATAGCCACAGATGAAGACAAAATCAATCTTGTATGGAAAAAAGCATTAAAAATTGCAATAATCGAAGGATCGTGGCCAATAATCGAATCGAAGCTCCCATAATCGAAATCGAATCGAATCGTGAGGTACCCTTGTTGGAACACCCCTAGTCCATAGTAATGCCTCTGACTCCCGCTTCTGTTGTTATCAGTCACATGGCGATGGTGTAAACTAACTACACACCTGATAAATGATTGGCTTGCGTGTCACTCGTGGCATGCTCCATTATCAAGGGATATGATAGGCTGTTTATAAGCCAGGGAGTTAAAGCTATCTGTTGTCAAGTTGCATTTAATGCATACACATGAAGCTACAGAGCATTTAATCGATATTATTTACTTTGATTTTTATTATTAGGGCCGGGACTCGATTAAAAAAATTAATCTAATTAATTAGAGGCTTTGTAATTAATTAATTAATCGAAATTAATCGCATTCTTAATCGCATATAAATATTTGACCTGAGAACGGTGAGAAGCAATTTTTTTCATATGGGTTTTAGTATACCATTGAATAATGACTGAATACATAAGCTTAAGCAACAAAACATTGTTTATTTTTTTTCAAGGTGGTACTTAACCAAGACCAACAGACTAGGGATGCAAATTATCGATTAATTCATTAATCGTTAGTTGATGGACCTTATCGATCGATTAACGATTACCTGATAAGATGCAATTTTCCTGAGAACCTAAATTTAAGGGGAAAATTTAAGCTGAACATTCCTTATACAGGACTCTACACTAGTTTGTTAGTTTATTTTTAGAGCACAGCACAATGAAAAATGTTTAAGTAACACGTTATTTGGTAAATGGCCTTTCCTGCCACTACACTATGATGATTACTGTATTTAACTACTTAAATCACAGTTGCATAAACTGATTTGTTGAACTCAGCCTGATGTAAACATTAATAAAAAACAGGCAGCTCTATGTTTTCCCTGTGTGATGTTCAGGGACAGGTCAGGACAGTCTGAAGACAGAGAGCTCTGAGGTTGAAGTCTTATGCACCGTGAGACAGTGACAGGTCTGTAGGCTACCTACGTCTTGACCACATGTCAGCGGTTCAGCTGCAGCAGAGGAAACTCCGCTGTTCTCAGCTCCACTGCGACGAACGCTTTTTAAAACACAGTAAAACAGCACAGATCCAGTGTGTTTATCAAAGCTTGGTCGCAGTGCTGAGGCACCGGGTCGGTTTGAGCTGCGTTCAGGCTACATTAAAACTTTATAGATCCATGGGCAGTGATCAGTGTCGGCGGCTTTTTAACTCGTCAGACCTACATAAAACTTCGCCAGGCATATCAATTGCACACTTTTTAGTCAACTCCACATCAGGCAATGGCTTGTTAGCTTCAGCAAGACTCCACGAAACGTGCAATGATGCAACTGTTGTGCTCTCTTGTGCTGATGTTGATTGATTCATAGTAGAAACGGATTGCTTGTATGATGTTAGCATGTTTGTTATTTTGTGTTTACACTGACCTGATTTTGTAGGGTAGTTGGCATCAGAACTGGCGGCATGCATAGTGGTGACGTGCTGCTTAAGCTTCTCTGTTCTGCATACAGCTTCAGTCTGCATTTATATTAAGCATGACAGTTAAGCAGTGATGTGGTCTGGTAAAATAAAATAAAACAAAACTGATCAGTCCAGTCAGATTTGAACTGATGGTTCTCTTGGTCGAGGGCAAAGGCCATGTTGTTCTTGGTTTATTGATTATCTGAGACCTACTGGTGATCATTTGCTCTGATTACGGGTGCTTAAGTTAATGTTTAGATACTCAAAAAAGCGAATTACTTTTGGCATAAAAGAAAGAAAGAAGGAGAGAAAGAAAATGAATAGTAATTCCTTGCATTTCAAGAGGGTCCTTGCACCATTTTGGCACCTTAATGATATTAAAGCTATTGTGCAGACTGTTAAATTTTCCAATAGGATAAGACAGTTGTTGGACTTTTATTGGAAACAATATCTAAGCCTCCAGCCTACATAACCTGCAACCACTGTTCTTCTCTGAGGATACCACTGAGTGAGTATTTCCCATCGTGGGACCCTGAAACACGGCGAGTTTGAAAGGGAGCTGGCTGTTGGAATTAAAATGATAAACAAACTTTTTTTAGTGGTGCCCTTACAGATATTGCTCAAACCAAAGTATGGGACCGTCTTTACCAAAAATGTATTTCACTGTTGAGCACCAATGTAGGGGGTACTGCCACTACAGTAAATTAAGTTCATTTGTCTAAACCTCTTAGTGATTTTGAGTTTGAATTGAATTTTGACCAAACATAATTTCATGACAAAATCAATTTTAAATTCAGTTTGACTGTTCTTACAGATGCTATAGTGCAGCAACCATACCTTATTTTTCTCTCTATCGATTCTGTTGTCATTGCTTTGTGTGCTGATAGGATCAGACGGCACAGGCAATGGCAGTGATGAGGAAGGGTCTAAAGCAAGCGCTGCTGGGTCAGAAAGTGATTCGGAAAACGCTGGTTCTGCAGACGATGGAATAGATGAGGAGGAGGCCAAAGCTCTGGCTGCTGAGGACACCTTAACGGAAGATGAAGACAAGATCAAACAGCAGCCTTCCTCAGACAGCTCCACCAAAGACACCCCCGCTGTCATCCCACCCAAAAGCCGACGCAAGAGCAAGAAGACACCAGAGCCTGAACCTGCTGCAGCTGCAGCTGCTGCCATTGAATCTACCTCAACATTGGGGGCTGCCAGTGCTAACACAGATGAGTCTCAGTCTGAGCCCAAGAAATGGAATTTCCGCAGAAACCGCCCACTGCTGGACTTCACCACCATGGAGGAGCTGAATGAGATGGACGACTACGACAGTGAGGATGATAATGACTGGAGACCAACAGGAGGGAAGAAAAAAGGCAAAGCAGCTGCTCAGAAAGGAGGGACTGAGGAAGAGGAGGGTGGCAGTGCTAGTGACGATGATGACGATGATAACGATGACGACGACGATGAGGACGATGAGGACGATGAGGACGATGACAAGGAAGATGGTGATGACAACAACAACAGTAGCAGTGATAGTGAAAAAGAGGTGAAGAAGCCCAAGAAGAAGGCCAAAAGCACCAGTGCATTTGATGAAGAGCTGACTAATGACAGCATGTCCCAAGGAAAGGGCAACGAGGTGAGTGCAACTCCATTCGCACAAGACCTGACTTCAGTTTAGCTCAAAGTAAATTCAATGTTGTTGTCGGATTTTTTTTCTTGTAAAGAAAGGTTCATAGGTCAGCTTCAATGTGAAAACATTGATATCCGGTATTGCAGAATTGCTGTATCGTGATACTATCGATATCGCTGGAAACATATCGTGAATGGTATCGTATTGTGAGTAACTCTAGGATTCCCATCCCTACATATGAAGAGCAGCTAAAGATTCACGCTTAAAATCAGCACGGCAATGGTCCAGTTATTTGTCATGACTGCTAAAACGTGAACTTGACCTCAAACAACCAACTTCTCTGCCAGTACATTTTTGCTTGATGGACTTGCTTTCCACCTGAAGTTGGCAGTATGTGCTCCTATCACTACTAGCAAACACCAGATTAATGTACTTGTATATTTAAATGTAATATACATAATTTCTTTACTATTGGTTCAAGTTCAAAAGTGATTGCATCATTTTAAGTGTCAATGACACTTTCAATGACATGAATGGTAACCTTCTATGTCACAGCACTTGGACCCACCCCTACTGGTTCAGCTGTCAATCAAACACATACTCGGAGATCAGTTTAATTCTCCCTTTTAAATGCAATCTTCCAGCTTGTCCTAGTTATGTAAACCACTGCAGATGAATTAGATATTTGGTCTACACATTGGCCACCTTTATATGTTACTACATAATACCAAACAACAATTTGAGTCACAAAGTCACTATATAACCCATTGAGAGGTTTAGATGGTATCGGGGTAATTCCAGGAGAATTTCTGCCTTTGTTGTTATCGACTTAGCACAGTGTCCATGAGCATTGTATGTGGGATTTACTAACTGCCAGTTACTGGATCTGTGGTCAGATCAGAGGGAGAGGGGATAAGGGGCTTTACTGTAGCTCTGTTTCCTGATTCCACAGGATGCCTTGTTGGACCGGTCCCAGACCTGGAGCACTCAGCACATCCTCATCTGCTGTGTGTGTCTGGGTGACAACAGCGAGGATGCAGATGAGATTATCCAGTGTGACAACTGTGGGGTGACCGTGCACGAAGGTAAGCTGTGGAGTTATTCCAATATGTAACTGTGTAGATATATGCAGAGCAGCTAAAGATTCATGCTTAAAATCGGCACAGCAACAGTCCAGTTATTTGTCATGACTACTAAAACGGGAACTTTGACCTCAAACAACCAACTTCTCTGCCAGTACATTTGCTCATTTACAGCATGTGCTCCTAGACTGATTATCACTACCAGCAAACACCAGATTAATGTACTTGAATATTTTAAATGTAATATACATAATTTATTTACTACCAATACAGGTTCAAAGGTGATTTTGAGACTACAAAGACGCACAAATAAATGGTGTCGAATGTGGCCAGGTGGAGGCTGTGCCGTGTCTTTAAGTATGGCTATTTGGGATAACACAGCTCTTTTTCTTGTTGTAATACAACAACACAACCTTGTGACAGAGGTTGAGGAGGGAATAATCATCCTGTGTCAGCATTATAAGCTGAGTGAGCTTGACTGCTTGGAAACAAGATCACAAATTTGAAATCACTCCATTTATTAATTTATTTGTTGAACTAATTAAAAAGCACAAGACAGACAGAGAAGACAGAACATGTTTATACAGTATAACAGTTTAGCTATTCTAGATGTCAGTGCAGCATGTTGCACTGAAAAAAAGTTTATACAATTTTAATTTTGACAAACCCTGACATAGTTGAAATAAGATAGGGTTTATTTCTAGCACATTTCATATACAGCCTCATTTCAAAGTGCCTTCCTAATCGAATAACAAGACAACACTGTCAGCAAAGAAAACATTGACAGTTAACTCACATATATAGAGTTACATAATCAGCTACCATGTTCCCTTATGCCTGTAATCACACATAACATAAACTCACGACTTGAACACACAACTTGCACTGCACTGACACTGTCCAAATTACTGTGATTAGCACACCTTTGAGATGCAAGCAGGACTTGTTAGATTATCTCAGTCTAACGCATATACTCTCTTATGACATTTGCGCGCGCACACACACACACACACACACACACACACACACACACACACACACACACACACACACACACACTCAAAAACACAGTTCTAATCACCAATTCTCCATAGCAGACACGAGATATTAGGAGCAGGTCTTAAATTTATCTTGTTCCTTTAGTTGGTTGATATTTTCTACCTTTGAGACATGTCTAATCTCCCTGAGAAGACACAGAAGGGAGACTTAGTGGTTTGCAGTGGAGGCTTTAGAGTGAAGAGACAGTGGCAGCACTTGTGGCCAGTTCCTATCTTCCTCTCCAAGGACATGAATGGTCTTCCTTTTTTTCTGGGGCAGTAAATATGGTACTTAATTTTAGCAATATGTTTTGAGTTCATATGCACTTCTCCCTAAAGTGGTTAGATCTAATGTGCTAACGAAGGTTTAATTGTCATGGTATAATCTTATCCTTGAAATTTACAACATGAGAATGTCATCTCTGAAGATTTCTGTTTATACTACTTAGTTTAAATTGGTGAACCGGTTTGTGTCCCGTCGGTTTGTCCCATTATACAAGGGTGGGACAAGTTGCACCCACTTTTACCATATTGAAAATGCGGCAGTCAATTCACTCTGCGCTCTTTTCCGTGTCTATGCTTCATAATCGAATCCATTCCGCTTTCTTAAGGGAAAATTCCCAAATCAATTAAATTCCATACCGCCTTTTCATTGCTACTTTGCACTCAGGCAGATTGACACAAAGCCTGCACACAGATAGACACAAGCTTGATGCCCGAATGCCAGGCAGCAGGTGGGTCACACACTGTCACCACAAAAAAGAAAGTATGCTAGGTACAAAGAACGGAAACATGACAAAAAGATGGCAAACGTGACAAAAAGGGAGAGAAAGAGATGAAATGAAGAGTAGAAGAAGGAACAAATGAAGTAAACAAAAACGATGAAGGGTACATAGGTAGGGAGGAGGTCTTCTGGAGGTCCTCTGCTGCTCCTCTCTGGGTCACTCATCTTCCGGAGCCGCAGCCCACCACTAGGGATTGACCGCTTATCGGCTCTGGTATCCAGCATATCAGTGTTTTATTTTTCCGATTGTCGACAAGAATTGATTAATTTAAAAGTGCACTAATTTGGCTCTGCTGTAGCCGCTGCCTCTCTGTCTGTATTCACTTCTGTGGTCTCACTTAATGTCCTGCCCTCATAATGATAACGTATACTAATGTAAACTCTTTTAGAGCTAATTTGAATGCGTTAGTTGATGTCAATAAGTTCATTAACTGGTCCAATATTTAGCCTGTTGGCGAAAGCCTAAAGTATGATAGGCTATAACGTTTACGCTACATTGCACTTACCTCGGCCAGTCACATTCTCAGTCTCAATAAGTTAATTGCTGCAACGTTACTGAGGAGTCCTGAAGCTGTCTGACTCTTTCTTGTAACCCTAGAGAGGTGCAGTTTTGCAGGATACTGTTGTTAGATACGTGAGACATACAGTAATGAAACTGTATCTAAGGTGTCTCAATCCCAGTGGTAAAAATAATTCCTTGAGTAGGCTACTGTACAAGTACAATTTTGAGGTACTTGAATGGTACTTTAGTTGAGTATTTGCATTTTATGATACTGTATATTTCAGATTGTTAATATAAAATAAAAAACGGCCAATAAATTGAGTCACTGTTATAGATTAAGCTATTCAGCAGTATAAAAAAATGAATATGAGCCCTCCCATAACCAGTTAAAGTGATGAAAACATTAATGCATTAGTAATTATATTCCAGTAGTATATTATTCAGAAGTGCACTTTCATGTTTTGGAAAACTAAATTATAAACACATGCTTAAATGCATTTCAGCGAAGCTATGTGTCAGAGTTTTATATCAAATTCAACATTTTTCAAAATGTCTGTTATCGGTCGCCTTGGTTACAAATAATCGGTATCAGCCCTGTCAGCCATATTGGTGGACCCCTAATTGACACCAGACAACCACTGAACAAACAGTAAGGAAATAGTAATAACATTTTTCATGGCCCTGGTAATGTTAGTCCACTGGACAACAAGAGACGTTGGGATCTGCATCCACGGCCGATTGCATGTTCTCTGCTGTCCTCAACTCAAGTGCCACACCCCCCTGGGTGCTATGGTAGCCCTGCTTGACAATCAGATGGAGGGGGGACAGTGGATTAACCACGATTAATTCACTGTTAAATCACACCAGAAAAGAGACAAGAATTAGCTATCTAGCGTGCTATCTTCTTCCTATGTTCATTGGTTGTCTGGGACAGCCGAGAACAGGCACTTGGCTGTGTGCTGAAGTCCCCCCAATCAAAAGTCACCAGGGCCACGAAAAAAAAAAATATTTCCTGACTGTATGTTCAATGTTATTGTGTCTATTGTGTTTCTATTCTCATGGTTGGTATGTAAAAACAACCAGCCAGCGGCAGAGCTGATGCAGCTGATTATGAGCCAGTTTCCTTGCCTTCACAGCGAACAGGCTGAGTGGCAGAGCAGCGACAGGGCAGCCCACCTCTGCCATCTGCCTGTTCGCTGTACTACCTAATGAGGCCAGAGATGCTGCCGTAAACAGAACTGTTTATGAGCCAGACCGACTGTGTTAATCAATAAAGCCATAAGAAATAACTGGGACACACAATTCCAACAAATGAAATATCAAAATCAAATACGCCCCATGTCCCATTGTTTAAATTCCCTGTTTTCGATCCGAGCATTAATTCAAAAGTATAAAAAACAACTTGTTTTTTTGTAAAACATTCATAAAAAAATAATGAAATTAAGAATAATTTTTTCATTTTCTAATTTTGGATTCTCAATTGAATATTAAATGAAAGACTGATAGAAGGACCGGGGAGCTCTAGCTGTAAGCTTGAATTTTTTTATTATTATCTCCAAATCTTGTAATTGTTACTGCAGTGCCACCATTACATTAGCTGATACTACTGGGCTCCTGAAAACTAAATGAGATTTTCACATTTGTTCAATAAAGAACAGCAAAAACCTGAACCCCGAAATTGCTCTTGATGTGCAGTTGGCACCTTGTGTGGCAGCCTCTGCCGTCAGAAAAGGGCCCTGCGATGAGCTGGCGACTCGTCCAGGGATATACCCTGGCCTTCGCCCATATGAAAACTGGGATTGGCTCCAGTAACCCCCGCAACCCCCCGAAAGGGGGGGGATAAAGCGGTAACATCCCCGCGACCCTCACGGAAAAGCGGTTAAGAAAATGAGATGAGATGAGATGAGAACAGTAAAAAGCACCAACCCCCTTAAGTCATTATGTGTGTCATATTCATCTAGATATTTCATTAGATTTTTTGTGTAGGATTTTAAGTTATTTGCATGTAACATGTATTTTCAGCCAAAAAAGTATGTATCGGGAGTCTGTGCCACAAAGTTAACTTTTCTTAATATAGTTTATCCAGATAAAACCATCAATTCACCTGTTAAAAGGAACAACAATACAAGAAATGAATGGGAAACATTTTTAGGGTAGAACCCCCAGACCCTTGTTAGATTGTCCCAACCACATTTTAAATGCTTCCTTTGCCCATGGTGTACCCCCAGGACCTGAAAGCTATCTTGTCATGGGCAGTAGCAGTGTCGTGTCACCCAAGGAAAATTCCCCATGAGGATAAGGCTAAAAGCAATTGATTTCATCAAGTGTGTTAACGTATTGGATCGGGAGGCATATTTCTCCAAGCTCTTGAATTGTGTAGTTGTAATCCATTCAATTTTAAGTACTACACTGTGATCTAAGATGTTGCTAGCATAAATGAACACAGGCCTTTCCATGCATGCACTTATTTTGAGGAGAGCTGAGCTGTACTCTTGCTACCTTAAGATCGAGCTTTTTGATTATGGAGAACCACCATGCTGAGGCAGGCTACTTTGTCTTGGCAATGAAAGTATATCCTGTCCTCCCTTAACAACAATTGTTGATAAAGCCATGTTTTATCAGAAATGAATCTCATTTCATGATTTTTAGGAGCACGCACCTTAGTACATGAAATGATAGGAAAATGCTTGGGTAGACACTAAAAAACAGCCTGTGTGCTGATATAGTGGGCGACTGTAGCTTTTCCAATAAAAGTAAATCCCCTGTGTAAACTGATAATGTTGCACCATTTTTAGAACAATTTTCTTGTAGGAATTCCAGTACCAATGCCATATTGATTCTGCTTATCAGCCTGATTATGTATCGATTCTCTTATTGATTCCTCATCAATTATGGTTGAGCTGGCTGTAGGCTGAGAGCTAGCTGTAGCATCAGTCTGTCTGTCGTCATTTAAAATGGATGAAAAAAAGCATATTTGTACTGCATTCACTTTCATTTAGATTTTCTTCAACAAAGAAAAAATCTACTAAGCTTGCCAGTTTGCTGCTATGTTATTATACGGTAACATAGAATTTACCCTTGGTAACAGACGTGCTGCTTGGATGGGAGGCAATGACACTCATGAATGTCAAATACATGGTATTCCTAGATTCAAGCCCATGTTGCATACAAAGATGTTCCAGCATATTGATGTTTCCACCCTTAATTGAAATGGTCATTTTACAGGCATTACAACTAGTGCTGTTTTCAACTTTCGTTGTGAAATGAAGCCATGCTTTAGGCAGTTTCTTAACTCCGCCATGACTGCTCCTTGTTACAATTCAAGCAAGTGATGCTTATGATAATTCCCATCTCAAGAAAATGCATTAACAAGGAACCTGCTCAGGGGAGGTGTGAATTTAAGTAACATTTACTGTGCAACCAGTTTCTACGTTATTATCCTGTTATAGTGTTATGTTTGCACATAAATGCAGATGTCTGCTGCACTTTCACGCACTTTTGAATTTTTTCTAAATGAGCAGAGGTGGGAAAAGTTTTACAGTGCATATACAGTACATGCTCTTCTTGATTAAAGGATAAGCCCTTAAAGTGCTTTGTCCATTGACAGAAAAATGAAATTCAACAACAATTTTTAAATGAAATGATTTAGTCATGTATTAAGAAAAAAGGACAAAACTTTTGCAGCTTCTCAAATTTGAGCATTTGCTGCCCTTCTGTGGTTCATATCACTAGTAGTTTAAGAGTAAAAGAGTGCATTGTCCTGATCGTGGTCTTACCCATGAATGCAGATGGTCACATGGGCTCGGTTTTGCTAGAATTATGTGCAGCATTTGACATAATTGGCTATTACAGTATCACCAACCCAGACGGTGGGTGAAAATTTCTGAAATTTTCTGAAATTTGGAAAAGTAGTTGAAGAGAAAAACATCTGAACTTCTTGTCGGAATTTTTTTTTTCTTCTTCCTCTTTCTCTAGGCGATGTGGTGACGAATTTCACATTGCCCGGAGGCGTGTTTGCCTTCTGTTTCCTTTTTTTCTTGTGTGCCATGTTCATCATCACGAATGTGCCTGAAAATCAGGGAACAGTAGAAAGTAGCAGATCATACGAGGTGTATGATCTGCTACTTTCTACCAGAGTACATCAGAATGTGTTAAACTTGTTTCAATAAGGCTTAATCAATAATATTCTGACACTGATCTTTCTGATGCTGTGCTCAAAATGGGACTGTCCAGCTGATGTCACAAAAATACATATTTGGGATTTTTACTGTTGATCAGACAAAATAAGCAATTTGGAGACATCTCTGTGCAGTCTGGGAAAACTTAATACGCATTACATACTATTTTCAGTCAGTCTTTAGACTAGATGATTAATGGATTAACAGAAAATAAAATAAATAATAAATAAAAAAGAAAAATAACCCTTTTCTACATTAAAGTGTATTTTGCTTATTTGTCTACATGCGAGAAAGATACGTCTTAGTTCTGATAGTGGAGATAATGTTGCGCACCTCTCTTTAAAAGGTGTATTCATAGCATGTTAGCTCTTTTTTACAGATCACAAAGCACCATGTTCAAGGTTAAGGCAAGGTCAAACAAAAAAGGACTTTGAAGCAGAGATGAGAGATGAGCTGTCAGTATCTAGAGCTCATACGAGTTAGTCTTGCTGCTTGACTTCACTGCTTCTCTTTGTTCTTGCGTTCGCACCACTGTCCGGACACCATCACTCCCACTCGTACGAGAAGAGAGGCTGACATGAAAGGTAGACACACAAGACCTGGGTGAGAGATCGAAGATGGAAAGTCCACAAAGCAAGTATCTACACAGAGCACATAGGGGAGACCTGTTTTTACCAGCCTGCCCATTGATTATCAGACTCCCACCAGTCATACAGGCAGACATCGTTACATACTACAAGTTCTCCCTTTGCTTTTATTCGCCTTTGAGGTAATGTCAAAGAAGGCCCTTTTTCCATCTTGTATGTTCATGTATTAAGCTTTACTGGTAAAGATAAATGTTGATAACACATCACCATTGAATGTCATCGTTCTCTGATACAGTAATGTGAATGTGATGTTGGATTTTAGGCTTAAATGTTAGTGATTTGCATTGTTTTTAGAAATATGACTCATGCTATACAGTCTCTAAAGGCGTATGATTCAACTTTGTCCCATGGTCAAGTGTTAAAAACTGCAATTAATCATAATATTGATTTGCGATACTTGTAGAATCGCAATACTAAAGAATTGCAGTACATATCTAATTGACACCCAAGTGTCATGACAGTATCAAATTGGGAGTTTACTCTAATAAGGTAGGTGGAAATAAGAACTTATGACAAATCAGTATATCTATCCCAAAAAAAAAATGTATAATGAAATTTCCCAGTAGCTGATTTCTATAAAGTGTCTCATTAGTCAAGTCATGTCAGTTTGATTTATATAGCCCAGATTCACAAATCACGATTTGCCTCAAGGGACTTATTAAGACTTTGTTCCACCACAAGCGTCCAGAACAACTTCAGTGCTCCTAGATTCGCAAAATGTGTGGAAATCTACTGGATGGGCAATGAAGATGAAAGAAATTCTCTCATTTAGTGTTTCGATGATGGGTGTGAAGGGTACTATTTAACAGGGTGCTTCAAAATTTCCCCAGTGTTTTTTAGTTGGGTTGAGACCTTGTGATTGTGAAGGCCATACCACATGATTCATATCATTTTCACACTCATCAAATCATTCACTGATTATTGTGTCCTGTTTAGAAGGATCCACATTCATTATGTTTTTTCAATCATTAGTTCATGTTCCTCTTCAACCATTTGTATTCCTGGGTATGTAGATAACTATAGATGGATGATTAGCAGAGGAAAATGTGAGTCATCAACATTCTGTCAGGATAACAGATGGCTGGTTCAGTAATGTGAGTGTGCTTATGAGTTTTCTTTTCATCATATGGTAAAACAACCCATGGGAACACTCCTGCGTTACCTTAATCCTATGTCTTCATACCGACACGATTTTATGTTCTCACTGCTGGATGCATCCACACCTAGTTGGTTAGTCTTTGTTGGAGGCAGGCAGACATTTCTTTCTATTATATCTCAATTCAGTTAAAAGTACTTGGTTCAGTCAACTCTACCTTGCCCCTTCTATTTTTTCCTGCCAAGCTCGTCATTTCTGACAAGGATAATCTTTCCTTCAGGGATTATGAAGCTATCCTGTAGTCATCACTTTTTGTCAGCTTAGCTCATATTAGCCAGCAACCCGTGGCTTAACGGTCTGAGCTTTGTATCTCAGTTCAAAAGGAACACCGAAGATCTGTGCCACGTTTCAAGTTTTCAAGTCGGTTAAACCAACATGGTGGTCATTCACAACTCCCAGTTCCACGGTTCAAAGCCCAATCAGTGAAGATGAATGCCCAATGATGCCAGAGGTATTCCAGTAATACCTATACTGGAGATATATTGGAGCGCGCAGGACTTGGCCATTTGCCCTTGTCACATACTGTGAAGGAAATGGAGGTAGAAATAGGCAGTAGTTTTGTTCATATCTTAGGTAGCTAGATTCTAAGTAGTTCTTCCATCTTGAAGGTCAGGGCGAAGTCCAGCTGGGACTTCATAGCCCCTTTGCTATAATCAGCATCTTGATTGGTGTATCCTGCCTTTAAGCTGATCTAAAAAAAACACTAAAAAAACATCAACGATGGCCTGTAAAAACTGTAGCTACCCACCAGCCTCTGAAAAGCAGAGAGAGTTTAAAATTAGTGATTCACTATGACACACAGCAAATGGTCTCTCAATCAATCAGAAAAGGACATGCACCTACCAAACAAAGTGTAGAGCTGAATAAACAACTCCATCTGCCCCAGTGTTTGCTTTCGATGGGCTGCCCAACTCCCCAGTGTGGCACACAGTGACGTGCATGCAGAACATTGAGCTTTTGATTTGTGAGTCTCTCCCATTGCTCAAAAAGCCTGAAGGCTGGTTGACTGAATTAGAAGTTAGAGTGTTATCTCCCCAACGGAGGCTGAGTACTGATTGCTGCCCTCATTGGTAGTGAAGAGCACGTCTGCCTGGTGTAATAGCTGCCATAGAAACCACATCAGCCAAGTAATTGTTTATGCAACCTCAGAAAATTAAGATGACAACATTAAAATTCTTTCCCTTGGCTTCTTCTTACTTTGTGCTATTTTTTTTATGAAATGTTCAGTTTATGGTGCTGCAGTGTCACAGTACATTGGCAGCTGTGGACCAGAGCAGACCAGGTTTGTTTTCAACCTTTTGTCTTCTACTTGGTTCCTAGAGTGTTAGAATAACAAAATCAGTACAGTTACCAATAATGACACTGTGGTACATTGGCTACTGATTTGAGTCAGTTGAATACAGGACATAAAGTATAACAATGCCAGTATGTCTCTGGTTGCTGATTGGTTTCAGTTTCATCCCTAAATGGGAGCATTTAGGGGTTGTCACAATTCTCCAAATCCTTGATTTGGTTTGATTCAACTCAGTGTTTGATTTAAACTTGTTTTTTGCTATGCCATTCTTTTTACTAATGCATCTGGATTTGTAAAGACCAACAAACCATTGGCTTTATGCCCTGACAACTTCCATTACATTTTCATATTCTTCTTAAAATAGGAGTACTTTACTACACCTTGACTTTATCCTGGTGTCTTTTTGCACCAATCTCCATGCACCAATTTACAGTATAAATGTCTGGAATTGCAACTGCAGACTAATGTTAGGCTAGCTGGCGCTCTTCCTGGGGCCTTGATCTCGATCTCTTGAAGAGGAAGTTCCGGTCAAGTCAACCATGTTAATACTCCTCCTCTTCTTTGTTGGTTTTACCGGCAGATTAAAAACCACACCGCCATCCACAGTATCAGATTATAAAACATTATGCGTTCCTGTGGATGAGCTGTCTTGAGTGAGTGAAAACGGGATGTGCAGCACCAAAAATAAAAAACAATATGTGGCGGCTAATGTTGATATTGTTCCGGCCTGCCGCAAAAAAAATGAATGTGTGGGAAACAGAAGTAAATTGCACATGTGTGTGATGAGGTGGGCGGGTCTGGATGGCGGATGGTCTGTGTGCGCTGTACAATTACATCATTGATTGGAGAAAAAAATGGAATTCGGATTTTATCTTCCTGGGCGGGTCTCAGTTTACTTGGGCGGGCCTCCCAAGTAGAGCCTATGTATGGGAAACACTGCTTTTATACCACCTTAAAACACAGGCATTTATGGTATAGTGTTACATGTGCACAATGTGCAGTTGATTTTTTTCATTACAGTAATGAAAGGGACACTGTTGCGATTTTTAAATGTGCCGGGATAGCATCTTACTGTATTACTGCCCAACTCTAATAACAGAAAAAGATCAACAGTAAACAATAAGTTGTTTATTTAGATTCCAAAAATTAGATAACAGGTTAACAGGTTCTTATTGTTGCCATTTAAAGTTATGATCCATCTGCTCATTTGCCTATATCTACCTTGCTTTGTGGAGCATGTGATGGACGGCAATGTTCACGCCACTGCCTTTTATAAGAGTCTGTGACATGGACAATAGGATGACTGTTGTCTTTAATAATGTCATTAATATTGCAGCACTGGCAATCCTTTTCTGTGTTTCCAGGATGTTATGGTGTGGATGGTGAAAGCGACTCTATCATGAGCTCTGCATCAGAGAATTCAACGGAGCCCTGGTTCTGTGATGCCTGTAAGAATGGAGTGACTCCCAGCTGTGAGCTGTGCCCCAACCAGGATGGCATCTTCAAAGAGACGGATGCCGGGAGGTGGGACACAGTTGCACATTGACACGGTGGTCAGTTGCCATTTACTAGAGGCAGCGAGTGGAACGTGTTCAGAAACAAATAGCGCCTTAGTTAATGACCATAGCTGGTTGAATGGCTGAAGGCAATATGTGTACAGGCTAAATTGTACATATATTCAGTAGTGGAAAGAGAGGAAGTTGGATTAAGGAGAAGAGAGAGAGAACTGGTAGAGGAGTGAAATAAGGGGATGGAGGGAAGAGACGAGATAGAGGAAGAAAAGGAGTGAGAGAAAAGAGTGTGTTATGTGAGGCGTGGAGACTTCAGCCACGTTATCGCTGATAGTGCTCCTCAGCCAGGCTGCACCCGAATTTACTACTTCACTAGAGCATGAAAAACACAGCAAATTAAACTGTGAAGCTGTTGCTTGCTAGAGATGGATATCTTTATATTGGACTTCGGATTCTCTTCCCTAAAGTCCGCATTTGAATTGTGTCCCACCAAACTGTAGCTGAGTCTGGGGCTACATAAATCTATGAATCCATTTCTTTTTGAAGTGTCTGAGCAACTCACTGCAGCCAATTTCATGATATTAAGTTTTTATTGTCTGCAGTAATTCACCACCCTAAATGCAAAAATAACCACAGCCATAGATAAATGTCACCTTTTTAATACGACTTTACATCTTGAAACGTTTTCAGGTCATGATTTGCATACTGATGTGCTGGAGTTTATGTTTCTCTTAAAAAACATAAATAAAAAAAACTGTTTATCAGCCAATTTGATGTTTTTCCTTTTCACTTTCAGATGGGTGCATGTGGTTTGTGCACTTTATGTTCCTGGAGTAGCATTTGGAGACATTGATAAACTACGACCAGTGACGCTGACAGAGATGAATTATTCAAAATATGGGGCCAAGGCGAGTACTCTGTGCATGTTGATTTTGGTTTTACTGACATGTTTAACATACTGCAGGAGCCACTTTTTAGATGTTCCTTTTGATTAGTGTATCTTGAATGTATATCCAAATATATTGTTGATTCATCAGCATTCTTAGTTATCATTGACTAGACAATGTCAAATCTATTAATGAAACGTAGCATGCTCACATTCGCTGAAAACACCTGAAACATTTCAAACTTTTCAAAGAATGTTTAAAAATGTTAATTATTTTTGATAAGGTGTACGATGAGAGATGTAGTTGAAGCTGAAGTACTTAAAAAGTTCAAGTACTGAAAGGGTTCGAAGTGTCAGTTTAAGTGTAAGGATTAAAAGGAGTTGAAATTTAACCACCACAATACTGCGATGATGTGATGCCTACTGCAGGGTGGAGCTCTTTAACGTCAGCACCACTTTTTTTTTATGTCATTTGTTTGGCAGTAAACTGCCAGTAACCTGCAGTAAACTGCCAACCCATAGGGATATGTTGCTTATTCACAGTGGTGAAAAAAAAAATCTGCACTGTCACAAGGAAGAAAGGAGAAAAAAACAGTTGTGCTGTGTACACTGTTGGAATATTGTTTGATGTGAATAGATTAGATAGACATTAAAACATATGAACAGAATTGAGAGCAGTTGATAGTGGCATCATTTTTAACACTTGAAACTGCTAAACATCACACCACTGTAAGTCTGTTTGGAGACTTTGAATGTCTGTGAAAAGGCCTTATAAAATCTGGCTCCAAGGGAAAACGGGACGTTTTAACATTTTAGCCATCCTGTTTTACATTTAACACATTGTGTGGTGTTGCTAAAGATGATGCCTCTAGTGATCATGAGATAAAATGCATTATTGTGCAGTAGATAATGTCTTCTGCATCCACACCATTGGAAAAACTAGGCAACAGAAATCAGTATTCTATTCCTCCTTGTAGCAGCTACAACTTGAAGGCTCCTTGTTGTGTTCTGTTGCATTTAGGAGTGCAGTTTCTGTGAGGACGCCCGCTTTGCCAGGACAGGTGTGTGCATCAGCTGTGATGCAGGAATGTGTCGCTCTTATTTCCATGTCACCTGTGCTCAGAGGGAGGGACTCCTGTCTGAGGCTGCAGCGGAGGAGGTGAGGAAAAAAACCTGGATATTTAAACCAGTGTTCAAGATGTAATACTTCAAATACCCCTTAACTGGGTTGTAAGGCTCCGTAGCAAAGATTCTATCACACCCAATCAAATTGGTAGATTTACATATGACTTCAGGGTTTATTTTTCTCTGTGGGACCATTTAAACAAAATGTTGCTTCAACTTACAGACACAGTTGGCACATTTGACTTAAGTGTTAGTTACTCATGGGTAGTGGAATTGATTGATGGATATAACAGTAGCTACAAGCAGGTCAGGGCCAACAGAAACATTTTAAAGACGGCTTTAAAAAATAAAATAATATGACACTGCTCATTTTGTCTGTCAGCTCACTGCTGTTTCAATCCCCAGCTCTGATCTGTCCAACAAAACAGCAGGCAGCAGCATTAGCATCCGTCCATTTGTCCATCAATCAATCCCCTTCTTTCCTTCCTTTGTGATACCACGTTATACCTCCTTAAAACACAAGTAAAGTACAAGTAATTGAAACATGTACAATGTAAAGAAAACATATGATACAGAGACTAGCCTTGCCTAGCTCCTCTGTGTCCTCTGATGCTCTGCAGTGACTCTGGACAGAGGGTTCGAACAGGCTGAACACACTGGATGCGTGTGCAGTGCTGCTGCGTAGCGTTACCTCTTGCTTTTAATTTACGCGTCCATGTTAACAGGAGTAGAGCAGAGCTTCTCTCCTCCCACAGTAATCTCTGCTGTGAGGGAGAGGAGGGACTGTGAAAGTGTGGGTGTGGCAAAAGTGATATAATGAGTGCACACCTGTGGGTGATAGGACAACAGGAGAGTGTGTGTGTGAGGAAAAGCAGAGACTGGGAGCAGAAGCAGAGGAAGAGGATCTGGAAAGGAAGGAGTGTTTGGAGAAAAAACCATGGGAGAGACCAAGTATCAGGACCAAGGTTCCACTATAATCGGAGCGGGTTTGGAAAAGTTTTACCTTTTTTGCTGCTGATACATGTGTGAACTACAGCTCCTGACTGAGTTTTTAACAGTGGATCATTTCTCTTCATTGCGACACTTAGTATGTCCTTTTTGCCCAGAGACTGCCTTCCTTGAATTCATCACTGCTCGCTCCCCATTTCACACTAGCCCACATCCCCTTATCCTTTCATGAACCTGGGAAATCACCACATCTCCCAGTTGGGACTCTCCCTTCCCCCTCCTATCCCAGTAATACCACATGAACTGAACACACACCCACACACATTCCCATTCAGCCTACATTTCTGGACATTTACCAATTTACACTATTCAAATGACTATATTAATTTGGATGAATTGATTTATGTTATTTCTGATATGTTCTCTTATATGACCCAGGACCAATTATGAACTGTACTGAAGTGTTTTGATTATGTTATGTTAAAGAGTCTAATTTATTTTGTTTAAAATATTAATATTTACTGAAATTTAAACTTGAAGTGGACATTCTTCTGATTTTTATTTAAAGGAACTTGGGGCAGGATTTGTGAAAAAATAAACATGCATTTTAAGTTTTTTAATGCCAATGGGTGATGAAGCGTTCAAAACCAAAAGAATGAGCCCACCCACGTATCTCTCCGTTGCCTTGAACAGGCTGTGTGCTGCATAATGTACTGCAATTCGTGGTCCGGTTTGTTTGTGTCTGTGTAGTAACATTAGCCGCTTACACACAGCAATCCCGTATCAAGAGACAAGTTTTTTTGTCCCCCAATATGCCGTCTTTGCTTTTGCCTGTGCCTTTCAGACTGCATCAACCGTAACAGTAAATCGCCGCGCTTGTTTGTCGCTACACACAGCGAGCCGGCTTCCCGGCTGCTTCATGTGTGTAGGGGATAAGGCATCAGCTGCACTGCTGTGAAGAGTTCATGCATGCTACCGCGCCAGCTTGGCTGATGGCTGCAGTTACCCTAATGGCCGCAATGGCCGTCGTGTCACTATTGAGTCTTATTTCTTGATCCTGCCCCAAGTACCTTTAAACCTATTCTTTGGACTCTTTGGGGTGTGAATGCTTATTGAGGCCAAAAACCCTGAGGTATCTTTTAAAAATTCTATATAATTAATGGTATATCTGGCACCCTAATTAGAATACATGTAGGCCTTCTTAAGTTACGCTACAGAAATGGCGCCCAACGTGGGGCAGGCAGCCACCAAAAGTAATTAAGACGACGAAAGTCAACTTTTCTAAATGGCTACAGCCTACTTCTTTATTTGAATGTTTTCAAATGTTTTCAGATTTTGGCATATGGTGCTATGAAATGTGTTGGTAATTGAATAATGTGACTGATGAAAAGTGGTATTTTCATTAATGATTTGGGCTGACTGATTGATTCATAACTAAGAAAACTAATAATGTCTAGTTCTGACCAAGCCCAACTCCACTCCAGGTCTGTCTCTCTGGATATAGAGGCACCTGATGCACCAAACATACACACTCCATCACAGGTTCACCCTTCCTTACCAGCTCCTATTCAAACATATCTCCAGACTCCAGCCTAGCTTTCTCTAAGGAGGAATGCCCAACGTGTACAGTTTTCCCCTTTTCCACAAACAATTCAATTCATCCCTTCAATCTTTGGTTTGGGAGAATGAACCAATCACTCCTCAAAATCCACCATACTGGACTGCTCCACCAGAGGTAAGCAGAGAAACCTTCCCATCTTCATCTTCTGGATCAGTGTCTTGCTGTGCTTTACCTGGAGAACTTGAAACACCTGCAAAAGAATTGGGTCAAATAGCAGCAGCCACTCAGTACACCTGGCGGACGATGGTTAAGAAAATGGAGGACCAAAATAAAGAAATAAAAGAACTGATGAAATGTGTCAAGGAAAATCAAACTAAAGACCAATACCAAGCCTTTGTTGACCAAAATAATGTCCAATTTTCTCAACTTAAAGTAGCAGTTTCATCCACCACCGACAGGATGGAAACGGAGCTGGATCAAATAATGAAAGTAGTTAAAACAGTGACTTCAGAGGAAATAAAAAAACTCTGAAAGCTCTCTCATCTGAGAATTGTTTCATGATAGAACAACTTCAAGTGGAACTGCAACAAGAGGTGTGTGCCTTACATAAACATCTCCTAGACAGTAATGGCAACTTATGCAAAGTGGTTGACTACTGTGTGACCCAGATCCACGAGCTATCCAAAAAAAGTTGAGAAAATGGAAAACAATATAAAGGAACAAAGGGATGATGGGGAAGAAAAAATAGTCGCTTTGGGAAGGAAAAATAAGTCTGAACCTTGTTTTTAATCTTTAAATTCAGCTTCACACCCAAGGGAGTCACATCCAGCCCCTCCTGCGTTGTAAAGGGTGATCATATCAAACTGATATTCCCAACTTTGGGAAACCTGATGATGATCGAGATCCCCTGAATTATCTATTTAAATGTAGGGATTTTCTGGCCCTACAACCATTAGCTGATCCTGATCTTCTGGCAACTTTCAGAACAGTACTTCATGGTACATCCTGGGGCTGGTGGGACATAGCCAAATCCAGTGTGTCCACATGGAAAGAGTTTGAATCTGCTTTTCAGGCAGCATTTCTTGCTGAGGACTACGAAGATGAGTTGGCGGAACGAGTGAGAAATAGGAGACAAGGAAAGGAAGAATAAGAGATTTTGCTTTCTCCTATAGAGCCCTGTGTAATAAATGGAATTCTTCTCTCCCTGAGTCTACAATTGTCAAGATGATTTTCAAGAATATCAACCCACATCTGGCAAGCCAACTCAGGGGTAGAGTTAATAGTGTGGACCAGTTGGTACGCTTGGGTCATCAACTGGAAAAAGATTTTGAACAATGTCAGAAGTGTTAATGCTCCAAGAAATCAGAAAAATGTCTCCAATAGATTAGCTGAAAACCCTGTGCTGTGCTGGAGATGTAATGGTCAGTGTCCCAATTATAAGATAACCCCCATCCAACCCCCAAAGTGCTCAGCAGAGCAGAAACCTCTCTCATCCAGGTAAAATGACTGTTTTCTCTCGCCACAGCTCTGTGTCAACTCTAACATCTAATCAGGAGAGAAAGCCCCTATCCCTGTTCCAAGTAACCAAACCCAGTTTACTGGTCAGTTGCCTAAACCAGAACAACTAATGGTCCCCATTACTATAGGAACATGGCGGGGAAAAGCTATAGTGGATACCGGAGCTAGCTTTACTCTCATATATGAATACCTCTGGAAGGAACTTGGAGGGTCCAGGGCCAACCTTAAGCCTTGGCTACGAGGTCCACTGTATTTGGCTAATGGTGAGGAAGCAACGCCACTTAGGTGGAAAGACTTGGAAATTGACATTCAACGGAGTATGGTTAGCCTACCAGCAGCCGTGCTGTCTTCTAAAGCCCTGGCTTATGGTTTTGTCCTTGGACTGGACTACATATTCCTCAGCACCATGCAGATTAATGTGACAGAGTGTACAGTTTCAAGTCAAATCCCACAGTTGTCTATCCATTTCAGCCAGGCAGTGCCAGTATACCTGAAACGGTCCACCATCTTCAGAGGCAAAATCAAGTTAGCAAAAAGGCCCCAAACCAAAATGCTTGTCAAGTGTCTTAATAAGCTCCATTCCACCTCCAGCACTCTGTTTGGAACCTGTCCGCATGGATGTTACAGACTATATCCATCTTGCTGTTACCAATGCCCATTTAATGGATCAAGACCAGCAATGGCTACGAGAGTTACTCGAGTCTAATCCAGAAGTCTGTACACACAAACCAGGAGGAACTGAGGTTTTGCAACACCAAATACATACTACTAGTGCAGTACCCATCAAACAAAAGCCTTATCGTATGTCACCTACAAAACAAGTCATTGTTAAGGAACAGTTGCAGGAGATGTTGACAGCTGGTATAGTAGAGCCATCACATTCAGGATGGGCATCCCCTGTTGTTCTGCCACCAAAGAAAGATGGGGGACACAGATTTTGTGTTGATTTTTCCGAAAAGTCAATGCCATCACTGAAACTGATGCATATCCCCTTCCAAATATAAATGAAATACCTTGAATCCCTCTCAGGCGCTGCTATCTTCTCTATGATAGACCTGAATAGTGGGTACTGGCAAGTACCTATGGAACGCAGATGCAAAGAGAAGACAGCTTTCATTACACCATTTGGACTCTATCATTTCAATGTTATGCCTTTTGGGCTGAAAAATGCTCCCGCGACCCTTTCAAAGGTTAATGGAAACTGTCTTGGGAGATCTGAGGGGACAAGTTTGTCTGGTCTACTTGGATGACATCATTATCTATTCATCCAAGGTTTGGGATAAACTCCATGAAGCGAGACTGACCATCAACCTAAAGAAGTCCCGATTCTGTCTACAGGAAATAAAACTCCTGGGCTATTTCAGCTGATCCTGACAAAGTCAATGCCATCCAGTCATATCCAGTACCAACTAATCTAAAAGAAGTTCAGCGGTTTCTTCGGCTTGCTGGATGGTACCACAGATTTGTGCCAGACCTTTCAAAAACAGCTGAACCATTAAATGCCCTGAAGAAGAAAGGAAAAAAAATCATCTTGAGTCCAGAGTGCCAAAATGCTTTTGACCAGTTGAAAACAAACCTGCTTCTTCCTCCCATTCTGGGTCATTCCAATCTCAATTTACCATTCGCTGTCTATACAGATGCAAGTGACACGGGGCTAGGAGCTGTTCTAACACAGAAAAAGGATGGCAATGCGGAGGAAGTACTTGCCTGTGCCAGTCGAACCCTGATTCAAGCTGAACGAAACTATCTGCCACAGAAAAAGAATGTCTTGCCATGGTTTGGGCTAGGGGTGTCAACATCTACACGTGTAAACGGGTACACGGATAATAAATCATAACCGTTTAGAAAAATCAATAACCGTTTACACGTCATTTTTCCTCCTCCTCGTTTATTTCTCACCAATATATAGGCCTATAGTATTTTTAGGGATGATAATGTTGCCTGAAAGCTTCAGATAATAACATTAACTAACTATACAATTAAATGTTCCCACTAGTGCAGTTATCCGCATATATAATAGATGCATGGGGCACAATGTTACGTTGATATATAAAAAAAACCCGCGGCCACAGCCATTTGTGTTTTTCAGACCAGCGAGACAACTTGAAGGCAAGACAGCTGCTGTGTAGAATAGGCTGCGGAGGACTTGAGAAGAGCTCATCATCTTCATCTTCTCCATGCGCAAATGTCGTCCTGCTGAAAACAAAAACTGTTAATGGCTTATTATTTTAGCCTTTATTGTTACTTGTTGTTGTACATTATATTGTTGGTTCGTGTTCTGTGTCGGCTTTTTACGGCCTGATCACATATCCTAGCGTCTAAAGAGGAGGAAAAAACATTTTTTTTCCGACAGTTTAAGTGAATAATTGTGAGATTCCCCCTCTACTTTTTTAGCTTTGTGGATATAAAGGTGAAGTGTTTTCCTCTCACTTCAGCATACTTTGGCTTCTTTTTTAGTTTCTTTTTATCGCAAATTCCAGATTACTTTTACTATGAGACGTATATTAAAATTCAGAAGCAGCTCCCATTGCGAGAGAGGGATGCAGTTTGAACTATAAGTTTAAAAACAAATTGTACAACTGTGAGAAATAATTAAAACAATGATTAAAAAAGAAGGTTAAACCTTTTTCAGATTTCACACATTTTCTCGTCCGTCAAAATGATAGATGATTTTATTTTCAACTCATTTTACTTCCTGTCATAAGTAGGCCAAAGTCTTAAAATGTTAAATGAAGCTCTGTGATTTATCTGTTATGTTGGCTTTAATTTAGTACCTATTTGAAATAGGTCTACAAGAATAACCTTGAATAAATGTTTTTGTCTGATAACTACTGGAATGGCTTTGATTTAATGGGATTAGGAGGCGGTTGAATGGAGACAGAACCCTCTAGTGGTTATGTAGCGCAACTGCGATAGAAAAAGATCATAAATCATAAGCCCCGTGTACATGTGTAGAAAAAATTGTAAACGTTGACACCCCTAGTTTGGGCTTTCGTTCTTTTATGGCTTTTGTTTCTGCAATGGGTTATGAGCTCCACAAAAACCACCAGCCGCCTTATCAGATGGGCTCTGCGACTGCAGAAATATGACTTCATGGTGGAGTATCAGAAAGGAAAATGAAATGCTGTACCTGATGCTCTCTCCAGGATACCTACAGGTGGTGAATGTAATTTCTATTCCAGTAAAAAGGATGTGGATGCTCTTCCAATGACACTCCAGTTGGTCTGGGAAGAACAACACAAAGACCCCAAATTCAAGAGAATCTTTAAAACTCCAATTATGTCACTTTGGAGGACAAATTGTATCTCAAAAAACAAATGACAATCAATGTCACTACCGACTCTACATTCCAGAGAGCTTGGTTCATCCAATGCTAAGAGCTCACCATAATAGTCCCTTAAGTGGTCATTTGGGAATCTTCAAAACGTACAAAAGACTTCAAGAAGTAGCTGTTTGGCCTGGGATATGGAGAGACGTTAAACAGTTTGTGAAGTGCTGTTTGAAATGTCAAACTCTGAAAGCAGATTACCGAAAACCTGCTGGGAAACTCCAGAAAACCAAAGTTGTAAAACCAAACTCAATGTTGGGTGGGGACGTAATGGGTGCTTTACCTCGGAGCCCTGAAAGGAACGAGTATCTCTTGGTCTTTGTGGATTACTTCACTCGATGGGTTGACTTTTCCCTATGCACGTTGCCAATGCTCAGATCATCGCTCGTATCCTCAGAAAATACATTTTCACAAGATGGGGTGTTCCAGATTTCATCCTGTCTGAGAGAGGATCACAGTTTGTTTCCTCTGTTTTCAAAGAGATCTGTGAGCAATGGACAGTAACACCTAAGGTTACCACTGCCTATCATCCCCAGACCAATATGACCGAGCAAATTAATCGGACATTGAAATGCACGATCGCTTCATATGTGGAAGATAACCATAAAAATTGGGAAAAGTATATACCAGAATTCCGCCAGCTGAGTTGCAACTGGGAAGGAAGTTGAAAAGCCCAATGGATAAGCTTCTACAAAGTGGTGCCGACTCCCCTCCTTATGATGTTGTTCATCAGTTGAAGCAGCTCCAATGCCAGGGCCAAGGGAAGCACATAAACGTCAGTTGAGGAACTACAATAAAAACCGACGAGATGTTGGTTTCAAAACTAAGGATAGAGTGAGGGTCAGACACTTTCCACAGTCCAGTGCAAAGGACAAATTCATGGCCAAGTTGGCTCCAAAGTGGAAAGAACCATACCGAGTAGTTACTCAGCTAGGACCCCTTAATTACCAGGTCGTAATGGAAGAGACTGGTGAGGATGTCAGAATGGTATATGTGTGCAACCTTAAACCATGTTATCCCAGTGCTGAAGAATGGGAGAGCCAGGAGAAACAAAGGATGCTGGACCTTCTTCAAGACACTTCTGAGGATGAGGAGTTTCTAGGTTTCTCTGACTGAAAAAAAAAAAAAATCAATGGGAGAAGAGTGTAGCAGACTGAACTGCTCCTTTCCTCTCCCTCACAGCAGAGATTGCTGTGAGGGAGAGGAGGGGCTGTGAAGGTGTGGCAAAAGTAATATAATGAGTGCACACCTGTGGGTGAGAGGACAACAGGAGAGTGTGTGTGTGTGTGTGTGTGTGTGTGTGTGTGTGTGTGTGTGTGTGTGTGTGTGTGTGTGTGTGTGTGTGTGTGTGTGTGTGTGTGTGTGTGTGTGTGTGAGGAAAAGCAGAGACTGGGAGTAGAAGCAGGAAAGGAAGGGGTGTGTGTGTGTGTGTGTGTGTGTGTGTGTGTGTGTGTGTGTGTGTGTGTGTGTGAGAAATGTGACTTTACAGAGACTTACAGTTGTTATTGTTAATGTTCTCACTTGCTCTGTGTGCGTACTGTATGTGTGTGAGGGGTTGCCCCTGCATTATAGTTTTGTGAAAGAGTTTAATATGGCGTGATATTTGTGCCACATTTGTGAAGGAACAATGGGAGATTTTGAGCACAGAAAAATATATTTTGCAAGCACATAAATTATATTTTGAAGAGAAAATATGCGCAAGCACAAAAAATATATTTTTGTTTGCTTAAATGAAATTATGTTTTGCTCGTGAATATTTTCTCTCCAACATATAATTTATGTGCTTGCAAGATATATTTTTCGGTGCTCAAAATCTCCCGTTTCTCCTTCACGAATGTGGCACAAATATCACGCCATAGTTTAAGAGCCAGTTCTAGTGCTACTCCTTTGCACAGTGTGATTGTGGCTGACAAGTCAACAATAAATAATATTCCTATCGGGAATAACTTTGACTACTGTTTGAACTACATTTAGCTAAATAGGGTTGCCCAATTCTACTACTGTATTTTTACATGGGTCATATTCTTGGTACTTGGAGAGCCGGATATTTTCTGAGGTGGTACATGATGTAAAAAGTTTGAGAATCATTGGGTTAGACCATTCACACTGGATGTATGGACACTTCTCAAGCGCATTTCAAGCGTGGCTGCTCACATGATCTAGAGATCCGGAGTCTCGCCTATTTCTGCCGTGACACGCACATGGTTCTCAGCAAAAATCAACCTGAAAACGACCTGTAGACATATGGACATCATACCAGCGTTTAACTACAATTTTAATGTCTGTATGTGTAGACTATGTCACAGAAAGAACACACACAGCAGTTGAGGGGCAGTTTCTTTCCTGTGCACACTCTTTCTTTCACTTTCACTCTCCCTCGCTCCCTCTCGTTCCCCCTCTGGCTTTCTCGGCAAAGGCAAACTCCATGTAAAACAGATAGGGCAGGCAGAAGCAGCGCTGCAGCAGCAACGCAGCCTATGTGAACACAAACACACAAGTGAGCAGCAGCAGCTCGGCAACACAGCCGCCATGCACTACACAGGCATCCAGTGTGTCCAGCCTGTTACACCTGAGAAAGTCCAAAACACAGAAGTTCAACTTCCTTCAAATTCGTGCTGTGCCTGCAGCAGGATATACTTGATCAGATGGATAAAAGTACTTTTTATGTTGTTATTTTATGATATTTCTTTTAGCTTCACCCTTTTAGTGCTGTGTGTGTTCACATAGGCCATTGGCTTGCTGTGTAAAGTCCAACCTAACCTTGAAAGTTTTCAATGTATTCCTCTTTAATTTGTCATTGAACTATATAACATTTGTACCACATTTGTACCACATAACCACATTTGTAAATAGTGTAGTTCATATGTCATTATACATTTTATAATAAGTATATACAATATTTGCCCCTCAGCTTTACAGTTTTACTAGTGATATCTATTTTGAGACAGTATTTTTAACAAGAACAGGAGTATTAATAATCACTGTCGATGCTGCAAGGCAGGATGCACCATACATCCTCTACTTCTTCACAATATAAACATTCTATCGACTGCAAACCTCTGAATTCAGTCAATCACACGAAAAAGCTTCTATCAATAAGTCAAAGTCCTGATGGCATCTATCTCAACAAGTTAGGCTCAAATGGTTTCTAGAAGGCCAGCAGCTCGACTAACTTTCTGCTTTTTTTATTTTACTTTATGTGGCAGAGTGAGGAGTGGAGGGGACAAGGTTGTCAAATGTTAATGTAGTCAATGTTGTAAGCGATAATGTTCCCTTTCTTTACCAATGGTGATGTATGTTTTTATGTTCTCAGGATATTGCTGATCCATTTTTTGCGTACTGCAAACAGCATGCAGACCGCTTTGACAGGAAGTGGAAAAGGAAGAATTATCTGGCCTTACAGTCTTACTGTAAGGTCTCTCTGCAGGAGAGAGAGAAACAGCTTACTCCTGAAGCTCAGGTAAGATTCCTTCATTCATGTCAGCTGCAGCAACCAAATGTCAGAACAACATGGGCATGTGTTTTTGTACTTCTATTCAAATAAGCCCATATGACTTTAAAAGGAGAAGATGATTAAAAATTATTATTAATTATTTTACATGTTTAATTTGATTTATTTGAATCTCTTTTAGCTCATTGGCTAATTTTTCCAAGAGTAAATGTTGCCTTTTTTATTATTGATTTAACGTGGGGAAAACATCACAAATCATGTGTAGACACTGGCAACTCAGTGATGCTTTATTACCTTTAGACTGTGGGATTATGTGAACGTGTGTGTGTGTCCCATCTGCAGGCCCGAATCACTACCCGCCTGCAGCAGTACAGGGCGAAAGCAGAGCTTTCCAGGAACACTCGGCCTCAAGCGTGGGTGCCCCGGGAGAAGCTGCCGCGACCTCTGACCTCTAGTGCCTCAGCCATCAGGAAGCTGATGAGGAAGGCAGAGCTGATGGGCATCAGCACAGACATTTTCCCTGTGGACACATCTGATGCCAACGCCAGCATGGACGGACGCAGGAAACACAAGCAGCCCGCCCTCACAGCAGACTTCGTCAACTACTACCTGGGTGAGGAAAGTGATATTCAGCTGGCTTAAGCATGCTTTTTTCTTCCAGATAGCAGAACTATATACTCTACAACTTGCAACTATGTATTTCCAGATACAACTGATCTGATCTCAATTTTGCAATAAGCTGAAAACCATTACCCATTTTGCTGCCATTCCTGTGTTATTCTTTATTCTGTGGAAGATGGAGACACCTCCATGTCTGAATCTATGGGGAAGTTTGTTTGAAAGGCACATACAAACAATATGTATTAAGAGCTGAAGAAAATAGAGCTCACCACGGGTAAGTGGTGTAAAAGAAAAAAATTGCATGAAAATCCATGTGCACAGATGAGGAAATAGGTGAATGGATAGTTAAGAAGTAATGTAATGCAGTATTCAATATTCGGTTCAACAGAAGTTGGCTGAAAATCCATTGACAAGGGGCCGACTGGTGCCAATCATATGGGTAACACTGCAACAACTAGGTCCACAGATACTCACCAATGGCCCCGACACTGGCCAACGACCAACTGTTGGCCTGGTGTGTCAGGTCCCTTAGAGTTGCATTGTGGTTAATGTAGCTGCCTGTTTTTGACAAGGAGGAATTGTTCTGTTAAATGTCAAGGATACAGGAGACACATTTTAGAATTAGTATTAGTATGATTGTTTTTTTCCCCCACAAATTATTAATCCATACTCCCAGTAGGTGTATGTGGGTTTTAATAATGCATTACAGGTTAGATGTTGTTGAAGGTTCTCAGCCATCGGAGAGCTTTCTTCAGTTCTAACTAACTGGAGATCCTGCAACTCCCCTCCAGTTAGTTAAAACTGAAGAAGCCTCTTGGATGAGAGGTGAAACGTCTTTAAGCAACTGAAAGAAGTCCAGTTTTCTACAATAAATCACTTAGAATTACATGTTAGATGGTTTCCCACATTGTTTTATAATGGAAGAACCCTGCCTTGCCTTAAAGAGCGTGCACTAACATTAGAGGAAATAATTTCACGTGCATGAAATACAATATGAGGCTTATTAAAGAGCCTCTCACCTCCACTAACCAATTCCTCTGGGAGAAGCCTGCATTACCTTAGCACTTTTCTTTGGAAACAAAGGCAGATCTTTCCTTAAACGGTGAAGCATGTGTCCAGATGCTATTTTCATGCAGCTTTAGCAAACAATGCACATGAAATATTTCTGTAATGTAGTCAGAAAGCAGCACTGACACTAGCCGCAGGGCTGCCTGAGGAAGAACACTGAGCTTAAAACTTGATGCTTATCTATATGTTTGCAACACCTACTCCTATGGGTGTATTCTACTTCATGCACTCTCATTAAATATATACACTGCTCAAAAAAATTAAGGGGACATTAATCATTTTCACAGGTAACACTAAGTCAGTTAAACTTCAGGGATATCAATTTGTCCATTTAGGAAAAACAACTGATTGTGAACAGCTGCAATGAAGAGGCAAAAGCAAGACAACCCCCAAAAAGGGAATGGTTTTGCATGTAGTGGCCACAGACAATTGCTCTCTCCTTATCCTTCCTGACTGATTCCTCTCTAGTTTTGTGTTCTGCTAGTGTCACTACTGGTAGCATGAGGCGGTCCCTGCAGCCCAGTCAGGTTGTGCCGGTAGTCCAGCTCCTCCAGGATGGCACATCCATATGTGTGGTTGAAAAAAAGGTTTGCTGTGTCTCCCAGCACAGTCTCAAGAGCATGAAGTAGATACCAGGAGACTGGCCGTTACACGAGGAGAGCTAGACAGGGCTGTAGAAGGACATCAACCCAGCAGCAGGACTGGTAACTGATCATTTGTGCAGGGAGGAACAGGAAGAGCACTGCCAGAGCTTTACAAAATGACCTCCAGCAGGCTACTGGTGTGCATGTTTCTGACCAAACTGTCAGAAACAGACTGCATGAGGGTGGCATGAGGGACCGATGTCCTCTAGTGGGACCTGTGCTCACAGCCCAGCACCATGCACCTCGATTTGCATTGATGAGAGAACATCCAGATTTGGCTGGTCCACCATTGGTGCCCCGTTTTCTTCACAGATGACAGCAGGTTCACACTGAGCACATGTGACAGGCGCTAAAGAGTCTGGAGAAACCGCGGTGAACGTTATGCTCCCTGTAACATCATCCAGCATGACCAGTTAGGTGGTGGGTCAGATGGTCTGAGGAGGCATATCCTTGAAGGGTCGTACAGACCTCCCTGTCATAGCCAACGGTACCCTGACTGCTGTTAGGTACCGGGATGAAATCCTCAGAGCGACTGTCAGACCTTACGCTGGTGCAGTGGGCCCTGGGTTCCTCCTGGTGCAGGACAATGCCCGGCCTCATTTGTTCAGTGTGTAGGCAGTTCCTGGATGATGAAGGCATTGATGCCATTGACTGGCCCTCTCGTTCCTAAATCCTATTGAGCACCTATGGAACATTATGTATTGGTACATCCGACGCCGCAAAGCACTGCCACAGACTGTACAGGAGCTCACTGATGCCCTGATCCAGGTCTGGGAGGAGATCCCCAGGACACCATCCTCCATGGTAAAATTCACGCAAGTTGGATCAGTCTGTGATTTCAATGTTTTACTTTGACTTGCGATGTCATTTTGAATCCAGCCCTCAGTGGGTTGATGATTTTGGTTTCCATTCACCGTTGTTACATCATTTGGTTCTCAACAAATTATACAATGTACATCAGTAAATATTTTCAACTTGAAGAATTTGTTCAAGATCTGATGTGTGATTCAAAAGCTCACTTAACTTTTCTGAGCAATGTATATGCTTCCGATCTCTATTTACATTTTAACCAAGTTAAAATAGTTTAAGCATTAATCTCCCCATACTCTATATCTCTAACTGTTATACAAGGTGGTTAAGTTATTGTGTCTAATACTGTGTAAAGACATGTTCTCCCCAAATAAATGATTGTGATACCAGATGTGTAAGACACCATGCCAGTCACCTTGAGAGCATACTAGGCCTGCAGCAGAGGGCCTATCTGCCATCAGTACACTCTCTCATGTGCTTTTTCCTGTATATAGATTGTGATCTTGCTATTGATTTTTGTCCCATTGATATTCAGAGCGGAACATGCGAATGATCCAGATCCAGGACAACATCTCTGAGCAGAAGAACTTGAAAGACAAGCTGGAGAGCGAGCAAGAAAAACTGCATGTGGAGTACAACAAGGTGAGCAGCATAATCCAAACCCACAGAAAAAAGGGTTGTTTCTGACTAACTGGAATGGAGTTGCAGGTAGTGGGAGCGCAAACGTTTTGATAACAAAAATATCTTTATTATTTTAAGTGTTAACTGAACATTCACAAGGTAAATAAAAATGTATGATCCACACACAGACGTGTATTAAAATACATTAGAGTGAATGTCAAACTGTCCTTATTGAACCAAAGGTGAATTGAGCCTTGCCCTACGCGCACTACCTGTCCTTTCTGTAACACTGGGGCAGCAGCAGTGATGCCTTATGGTAGACAGGCACCCTTACAAAAGGAAACCCACACTCAAAATGTTGGAACATAAGTGTATCAGTGGCAGTGCACAACACCTAACCTCTCTGTGACACTGCACAGTTTTGTCTTTGGTCATCATTCCTTGTTAATGGCAGAGTGAACGGTGTGACGCGGCTTGCTGTCCCCTGCACTGCTGCAGGTGCTTGCGATGTACCGGTGCTGGCTGAGGCTGACACTCTTGGCTCGGAGACCGCAACATCAAACGCGATACAATTGTTCACATCGATGCCTTGCTGCCTTAAATGTTTGTCAGATTTGAAGTGCAACCTGAATTGTCATGTTTTTCTTTTACAAAGTGAAGCCACACTTTTAACTGTTTTCTGCGGTCCCTCTTCTGCACTGGTGACTGCTGCTGTGACATGCTGGTCATGCACGCTAGCTCTCCAGCTCACTGTTGTGTTGATGAGTGACGTAACAGGTCGTGACTCCTGGCAAATAAAAAAAACCATAGAAGGCAGCCAGACGAGCAATGGCCTCGCAAAAATACATAGCCTTTGTTTGCACTAATTCATTTTTATGTCACGTTTAGAAATCGAAAAGCAGAACCGACATTTTTTTTTTTTCACGGGTACCCAGTACTTGCCATTAAGTACTCGGCTCTAACTTGAAACCGAGTTTCGGTTCCCAACCGTAGTTGCATGTTTTTAAACCCTGTGTGGGTGTGTCCTTACAGAGTAGTTAAGGTCATGTGTGAGTCGTTGACCCAACCAGCCTTCATGTGGGTTGCTAGGGCTAGGTGAGCCCAGGTGTAAATGGTTGTTAAGCTGTCTGGGGCGAGAACTCAGTACTGCATTGTAGGTGGGTGAGAGGTAATGTCTTTGGCCACCTCCTCTGTTCAAAGATGGTTGTTTCAGTTTGACATAGATGGATTCCTTTACTCCTCTTTCAGACCATCTGTCTTCTCTGGCCAAGGTGTTTACATTGTTGTCCTCAAAGGAATGATTTTTCTCCTTTAAATGTAAGTGGACAGCAGAGTCTTCATCTGAGGCTAATTAGTACCAAAAGGAAACAGGCAGCAAACACAACTTAATGCACAGGAACACTAAATCCAACTTAAAATCTGGTATAATATATATAAATATTAGGCAAATTATTTTCATCGTTGATTAATCTGTTGATTATTTTTTGATTAACTCATTAGTGGTTTGGTTTGTAAAATGTCAGAAAATGGTTTAAAAAAAAAGTGGATCAGTGTTTTCCCAGGATGATGTCCTCAAATGTCTTATTTTGTCCACAACCCAAAGATATTCAGTGTACTGGCATAGAAGAGGAAACCAGAAAATATTCGCAATTATGAAGCTGAAAATTATTCAAATATAGTAAATATATCTGAGTCTCCTGAAGTGTATTATTATGTGTAGTTTTGCTGACCTTTGCACCATGCTCTGGTGGTGTCTGCAGTGGTGCTGTGTGTTAAGTTAAAAGTGCAAGATGAAGGCAAATAATGTAGTGAGAGAATGTGTTTTCAGATGAAAGTAAATCAATGTATGAATTTCAAGTGGTATTTGGTATTGTCTTACTTTGTTTTATTACCTAGGTGGCCATCCTACCTCAGTTTCTTATGGCCAGTGTTCAGCCTGGCGCGTACAACTATGTCATCACAATAGATAAGGCCTCACTTTGCTATGTGATAAAAACTGAAACCTGTGCATGGTTTTCTCCCTTCTCTCCTCAAACGTGACCTCTGTGAAGAGGCTGCCGCTCTATTTGTCACCATGAGGAAGAGAACACAACGGCAGAGCAAAAGTCACAAGAGTTAATGTTGCGTTCAGTACTGTGCCGTGCATGTTAAGCATTATTAATGGAGTGTGTGTTGCTAATTGCACTGCATGAGTTCCTCTTACATGGCTTTGGCCTTGTAGAAAATGGCAGTGGATGAATGCCATTACAAGTCCTTCTTTGACGGATAAGTAGTAGTCATGACACAAGACTCAACTCTTGCAAATCGTAATCATCAAAATAATCAAAGTGTTAATATGAAACGGTTACATTGACTGCAGAATTAAACGCTCACCTGCAGCTGTGCAAAATATATCATTTAAATGGCTGGGTTATCATCAGTGATGTTTTACTTCTGCGATGTTTTTAAATTCTGACCTAGAGCTGCATTGATTAATCGATGAGTTGGCGACCATTCAATCATTTGCCAACTATTTTGATAACAAATCGGTTTGAGTATTCATTTTGAGGAAAAACTTCAGCTTATCAATTTTTTCTGGTTTCTTTCTGAATATTTTTGTGTTGTGGACAAAACAAGGCATTTGAGAACCCTAGGCTTTGGGGAACACTGATCAATATTTTTCACCATTTTCTAACATTTTATAGAACAACCAAACAACTAATTGATTAATCAAGAAAATAATATACAGATACAGTATACAGACAATGAAAATAGTCGTCAGTTGCAGTATATCTGTGTCTGCTAACAGGGGCAGAACATGTTGTGTCCTTTCCTCATATTGTCTCTTTCCCGTTTCGCAGCTCTGTGAATCTCTGGAGGAGCTGCTGAATGTCAATGGAGAGCTGCGAAGTGAAGGCCAGGCCATGTGGACGCTGCTGGGGGGCATCCTCGGCCAGGTACTAGCACCATTGCTACCTTTTCACACACCGTCTCCCCCTTCTTCTCTCCCTCAACCATCCTGCTTTCCACATACAGATTAGTTGTTAAGAAAGTCTGTGTAAGACTCCTGTTGATCGATTTCCCTTTTTAGCGTAGCAGTAATTTGTGAAGGAGAGTTATCCGGATTGTGAGTAGCAGCTCATATGGCCAACAGGGGGTGATACTGCAGTCTGTAATAACCCTGCTGTTTATAAAAATCCTTTCATTTTGCACTAACTGATTGACCTGTCATTTGCCATGAAGTCAGACCTGACCATGGGGAAGTAAAAGCTGTCTCCCACTTCTCGTTCCTATGACAACCAATTGCCAAAATGTGCCACTATGGTTGATGGGTTATTACCGTATGTCAACTGCAGTATACAGAAATAGACTGAGATCAGTAGTTTTATTGTTGCAGCAAGCTAAAACTTGAAATAACACACAAAGTAAGTAGCTGAGGTTACATGGACGATATTTCTTCAAACTGACTGAAATCATTTTGATTAAAGATTCCAACTTAACTGTTTACATAGACTGTAGTATCTAGGTAAGTAAAATAATCTGATTACGTTAATGTTTACATGCCCCAAAGCATTTGATTAGAGTATAACATTTTTGACATGTGCAAAGTGGCTCTGCCCACTGTGAAGTGTCTAATCTGTCTGAAAGTCTTTTAACATCTTTATTGACAAAAGTAATACAATTTTCAAGATGGATTCATATCTTGTCCTGGGAACAATGTTATTGTTTCTGGTTCAGTGGATTCAAGCCTCTTTCATCTTTTCAAACTTGTTTGAACAACTCGATGTTTCAAGCCTTTGGACCATTGCGGTGGTCAACAAGTCTTAAATGTGTAAGATCTCGAATGTCACTCAAGGTTACCCCCACATACGCGAAAATGTGCAGAAAGAATATATTTATTCCAACCACAGATAAACAATCGCATTAAGCTTTTACATGGTTATTACTCATATTTTCTTATTGAACAGATGATCAGTTAAGGAGTATCTGGTCCGGGAGCTTAGCCGGTCCTGAAGGTTGGCCTAGATTATTTGTTAATGTGAGGAGTGTACAGATCCAGTCTTGAACCTCCCAAACTGCTCCAAGACTGATCTGGGCAAACCCAATAAATATCAAACATGTTTTAATATTTAGGATTTAAAATCTGGACGACCAGGATTCTCATTATGTATGTGCTTTCACAATAGCCAATGAGAGAGATATCTAGGACGAGCTCATGGTGTTGCCAAGCAACAATGAGCATTTTAGTCCTTGAGGCTAAGGTGAGATAAGATATGCCTTTATTGATCCTCTTTAGGAGAAATTCAGTGGCGATAGTTAGTAGAGGTATCACGATCTTGATTGTAAGTTGGATATTGATCGAAATGATGTCATGATCTCGACTGTCGAAATCCAAGGTGGAATGGAGGATTTAGCCACGCCCCCCAGGGGTCACTTCTGGCAGGCGCATAGACATACTGTATATACGTGGACGCCGCATTGACTGTGTTAGCCTGTTGCCGCAGTACGTTAGCGCATCCGCGATATTGGATATGGCAGGTCTGCCCTGTAAACAAATATATATATATATATATATATGAGTGTTATCCATGAAAAGCAGCAACCGACCTGTCAGGAAAGACTGCAGCAGCCAAAGACTTAAGTGTATTTGTTGGGGACACAACAGGTCACAATCCCAGTTATTAGCACCGCCACTAAGTACCGGAGGAGAAGCCATCAAATGCAATGCTTCCAAGCAGTCCAATCACATCCCCTGCGGCCGGCGTCACTGCGACGTGCAATTACATTTTTGGGGGGGGGGGGGGGGGGGGTTTGCGTGTCAGGCTACGCCGTGGGTATGGCGTCGATTCAACAATTAACCACATCGCATTCTTGGTTTGACAAAGAACGTTAGTTGTTAGAAACTCTGGCTAGAGCAGGGCTTAAGTCTTCTTCCTCCATCATGTTTACTAAGCTGCTGGTCAATTGGTGTCACAGAGTGCAATTAATCTGCAGGGTTTTTTAAAACCAAGCAGATTAATCACGTTACTTTTTCTATAATTAATTAATCGAAATTATTGTGTTATATTGACAGCCCTAGTTTTATGTATATAAGTAGCAGCTAAATCCATAAAAAGGCTTATTAAAAATATGGCCCTTGCGAGAATGAGCTGTGTAGATAAATGGTCAGATGATATTAATGTGGTGGCGAGGCAGCAGAATGGACAGGGATTAGAAAGAAAACTGGCAGTGAGTCTGCAATGACCACCATAAATCACCTAATTATGAACACGAGCGGCTTAAGTAGCAACATCAGTCACAGCACTGCATGCTTTTGTGTCATCTATCTGCCACATTTTCATCTCCTATTTGTCATCCTGCCTGTGCATTTGCAGAAATTATTGATGTCCCCAACTGGGACTCTCATCTCTCTTCCAGTACACAGTCAGTGCTTTTGTTCCTGACGATCCTTGAAGTTTAGCACTCCTGGCAACTTCACAAGAAAACACTCAGAAGACATATTCCACCAGCCTCAATAAAAAGCCATCAGGCTGTAACAGCTATGAGGTGGCAAAACAGTGAGAAGTGCTACAGTGTAGTCCAGTTTAGTGTTGATCAACAGGAAAAATAAATTCCAACTAGACCTGCAACCTGATATTTTGAGGTCCAGTATCTTACAAAATTCAGAACAGAAGGAACTTAATAAAATGTAATAAAACTGAAAGGAATAGATACCAATGTGTGAATGAAGTTGAAGCTGAGTGACATTAATACCTGAGTTTATATTTCAAATTAATAGATCATATAATAACGAAAAAGAATAAAACAACCCCAAACTCAAACAGGATGGCAGGTAACGGTTATTGTTTAGGGTCAATCATTAAACCGTTGAACGGTTAAAGTGTTGAACAATGGTCCAAACCCAAAGATATTCAGTCTATAATGAAGATGGAGATAAGATATATAGAACGACAACAAATTCACACATTTTGAGAAGCTGAAAATATCCTTGATAAATGTCTGAAACAAGACATTGTTGATGAAAATAGTTCACTTTTGTACCCTGCAACTCCCCTCCAGTCAGTTAGAACTGAAGAAGCCTCTTCGATGAGGGGTGAAACATTTTCAACAAACTAAAACACGTCCAGTTGACTGTGATAAGGCACTTAGAATTACCATGACCTGGATGACTGAGAACCTTCATCAACATAGTTGCTTAATTGACTTATTGTTTCAGTCCTCAACTAAACAACAAAGTTTGTTGCCTATGTAGTTGTAAGCCTTAGCCCTTTGAGGTTTTAGTTGTCAAATCTACAGAAGAGGATGATATTTGTTGAAAACTTGAAAGGTTTGACATGTGTACTTAAAGTTCCCTCCAGTTAAAACTGTGTTTTTCTTCTTGTCCCTGCAGCTGAATGTTTTAGCTTCACTGTGTTGAATGATGGATGTGTAACATGTTCTTTATGCTTATTGAATATCTGATATTCAGACGGAGGCCTGCAGGCATGATTTTTTGACATCACAAATAGTACACAAGTGTGATGTGGAAAATTGAAGCCTCCAGTGCGCATACACTGAGAATGTACTTGACAATGAAGTATAGGAGGTATCTTGTGTCCAGCAGTTAAATTATTCATATTCATACATTGGACTGGATTGAAAGAGGAGGAGTAGATGCCCTTCAGAAGTATTTAAATGTGGATATTATACTTTAATTGAGGAAAAAACTATTTGTATGTATGTCATAATGCATGTTGGGAGGGGATCTTTAATAACAAAACAGCAACACCACTGAAAGAAAGGCAAAAAAAACAACAACAAAAGAAAAACAGACTAGGTCAAGACAAAAGACTATCAGTTCAAAATTGACCAAGGTAGTATGAGAAGAAGGAGGAAAAACTTCAGAACTACACCTCCACTTGGTTGTGTACAGACTTTAAGAGTGGCTTCCATTCTTGCTGCTAGCCACATGCATCCTCCGGAGGTAATGGAGAGATTTTAGCATTACACAATCTGATATTAGATCAGAGAGCTTCAGATAGAAGAGGCTTTAGGGCCCAGAGAAGGGGTGGTTTGGTTTTAGAGCTGAAGCACGCAACTTGCACTTGCAGACAAAGCTTTTTATTCATTATTTTACTGTATTGGTGAAAATGCTCTCAGCAACAGTAAGTGCCTGGTTTGCTCTTGCACTGTAATGTTTTGATGAGTTTTCCCTGAGAACAGAACAGCTTGAAGCTTGTCTGTGAACCTGTTTCCACTCCTCCGCTATTTATAATCTCTGCTTTTAAACTTCTTCATCTGTCTGATAAAGCATGTTAACAATGTTGATACTGCTCCATATCAGCAGTAGAGATGCTTCCTTGTGGTGGGACTGCAGTCCAGGTTGAGGAGATAGCCCCAGCAGCCCCTTGTGCTCTGGTCACCCCATCCCTCCATCTATCAGGCCTCCCTGCAGGGACGCTCCCTTGGTGCTGCCGGCGGAGTGAGCGTGCCCAGATTAGAACTTCCTCAGGGAAAACCTTGTCTGTTAAGTGACAGACTTGGTCCCTATGAGATAAGTTTTCTAATTAACCTGTGTGGCAGCAATGCACCTGAGATGCAGGGGCAAATAAACTGGCTGCTGCAGTCTGCTGCTTCTTTTCACCTGCCACGTTCAATAGGTTTCCTTCGTTTCTCCTCACAACTCTGCTGTGAGGGAACTTTTACAGCTCCGCTTTGGCTGACACTTTATTTGGACAGTCTAAACTCTCCAACACAAAGCAGGTGTTCAATAAAATGTCACAGGTCGTTAAGTCTAACAACTCCAGCCTACAATTGCACTTTTCTCTCTAAGGCGTCCTGGGCATGGTGGACTTGGATGAATTTGCTCAGAGACAAATGGGATGCACAATTGATGATTGACAGTTTACTCTTTTAACAACAACATGTACTCTTCATAAACCTGATTTTAAGAACAATCCACTTGCTTGACTAACATTGGTCTGTAATGTACAAACTAAAATGTTTTTCCTAAACTATCCACCAAAGTGAGTTTGGCATCGTGAAGCAAATATTATTATGCAATTAAAGATAACAAAATCACATGTTATTGTATCTTTGACACCAAGTGTAAAGCTAAGGTTATTTTAGAGTTCTTCTGGAAGTATTTTTTTGTTATATTTACAGAAAATCTCATATCATCCTGACAGCAATCAATAAAGCAAATGCTCTGACGAATACAATTTTAAAATGAATATGAAAAGATTGCACAGGCTACCTGTCTGTCTACCTACATATGAGCCTGCCTGCCTGCACACACTGAGTGCACGCCTGTGAACTCTGCCCTTGCACTCATTACTTAAGACTGGAGTCCTCCACAAGGCTATGCTCATCTACTGCTAAAGCTATTAGCGAGCTAGTGGCACAAGAATGGCAGAGAAAGTTCAGCCATAATTTACCAATAGTTACATGCTAGCATGACAGCACATGTAAGATGTAAGTGAGACATTAGGTAGTTGGATATGGTCAGTGATGACAACGATGCAGTGTGCTCACAGTACACGGCCTCTGAGTCTGCTGTTTAGTTGTTAGCTAACTAAGAAGCACAAAGCACACAGCCCCTGAGCCAATAAAAGAGCCACTGGGGCAGCAACACACTCCTTTAGCAGGTAACGTAAGCACAAAGCACACACCTTGGCAGTAAGGTGTAACAATTGCGCTGGGTAGCCTTTCTGGACAGAAGCACGTTTGTGATAGCTGTTATGCTTTTGATTGATTTAATTGATAGTTTTGATTGTGGTACTTAACACAGTCTTTTATTTATGTATTTATTTGACTATAAAAGCTGAGAGAGCTTGTTGCTTATAGTGAACTAGCTGCTAACACGTCTCCAAGCTGCCCAGCGAGAGCTGTGGGGCAGTCGGTGTCGATGACGTCAGGCTGTGGAGGAATTCCTGAAGGGAGGGGGTGGGATTTTGTTTCAGGGATATTTTTCATAAACATTGGTATATGCATGCAAAAAAAGTATAATAATAAAAAATGCATAATCTCTTACCTTGTTACTCCTGATGTTTGAGCATGAAAATGACAGAGGGATGTCAAATACTATGATGTGTTTTTTTTGCTTTGTTTTTTTCAAACGCTACAATATTAAACATTAGTATCATTTAGGTTCCTTGTTTTCAAGTTTGTTCTGACTTTATTCTGAAAGATTCACTGATTTCTGTGTTGACTTACTCCAGAAGAAGTTATGTTTAAACTGTTTCAAAGAAATGCTACTGTTCATAGCTGGGAAACGAAAACATTTGTGGACCTTGTTGTGGCAGAAACTAAACACCCCAGCTGTTCTGAAAGCCCCAAAAGAGAGGAAACCCAGCAAGAAGGAGGGAGGATCCCCAGGGAAGTCATCCAGCCTGCCAGCAATCCTCTACAGGTAAACACACAGTGTCTGCAGAGAGGAATAGGGTGATATTGAAACCAGGGTGCATTTGTTTTAAATATCATCGAATGCCAGAGGCAGAAAGAGTGTGCATTACTTGCATGTGTCCATCATTATTTGGGGTTAAGTGTGTGAATTCATCTGTCACACAGTTGTGCTCCAGTGTTTTTACATTGACAAATCGTGACTAAAAATAACAATAACCAGCCTTTTCTCGCACATAATGTCACATATTTTCCTGCAGCTGTGGCATCTGTAAGAAGAACCAGGACCAACATCTGCTGGTGTTGTGTGACACCTGCAAGCTTTACTATCACCTGGGCTGCCTGGAGCCACCATTAACACGCATGCCCAAGAAGACCAAGAACAGCTATTGGTGAGAAACATGGAAATGTGAGGGGGGTGGGGAGGAGATGGGAATACTGTGTAAGGACACAGAGAATTTTACTTAAAGCACAGGACCTTAACGCTTTCCACCAAAAACCATGTAGAGTAAATTAATGTCAGTAGCTGAGAAGTTACAACAAAATGTAAACAGTGTAAGGCCACAGAATCATTGAACTTGAAGAAAACGGACAAAAACTCAGACTGCTGGAGAGCATTATCCAAAGTTACACAGTTCAAGATTCTACAGAAGGCACACCTGCATATCAATGTGCTGAAAACTGATTCCTCTATTTCTGAAGGTATAACAAGTTCACCCATTGGCCATATACTAAAACAGGTCCATGCTCCTATTATAAAATATGACGACTGCATTTCCAAATACAGTCATTACACAAAAATTGGGATGCTATTGACTATTTTTGTTGTTGTTTAATCCTTTTTTCCTTGATTAATCGATAAGTTGTTGATTAGTAGTTGTGATCTATAAAAGACATCAAATGGTGAAAAATGTCAGTGTTTCCCAAAGCCCAAGCTCTTCAAATGTCTTGTTCTGTCCACAACACAAATATTTTCAATTTACTGTCATAGACAGAAAAACATATTTAAGAAGTTGAAAAAAAGATAATTTTGTGAGTCAACCCGATAAATCGATTATCAAGACAGTTAGCAATTGGTATAATAGTTGACAACCATTGATTAACTGTTGCAGCTCTACAATAAATCGCCTAACACAGTATGAAGTTTTACCTAATAATCTTTAATAGGCCTCGAGATTTTTTATTTGTTTCTTTTTTTTTTTTTTTTTTGCAACAACAAAGGCACAATGGCTTGCAGATAGGGACTAAAAACAACATAAAGGATTTGGAGGTGGGAGATAAACTGTTGATGTACATGGAGAACATGTGTGGTGAATGGTCGTTGATGGGAATATGCTGGCTGGAATCAACTCGGGAGAACATTCAAATGTATTGATTACGACGTTTTGTGGCAGTAGTGATTAGTTGGTTAATGAATGAAAAGAGTGCGTGTGTGGTTATGTCCGTGTCTTGTCTCTTTTATGTCTAGTTTTAAAGAGTATATATTGCTTTACAGTTGTGTATGCTATAGGGGTGTCATAGTCTTGATTGTAAGTCGGATATCAATCGAAATGACGTCACGATCTTGACCGTCGAAATCCAAGGTGGAATCGAGGATTTAGCCCCCAGTACTGTGTGTGTATGTGTATATATGTATGTACATATGATATATGTGTGTGTATATATATGTGTATATATGTGCATATATATGTGCATATATATATATATATATATATATATATATATATATATATATATATATATATATATATATATATATATATATATATATATGCACATATATACACATATATATACACACACATATATCATATGATATATGTGTGTGTATATATATGTGTATATATGTGCATATATATATATATATATATATATATAGGATGCTCCGATCGATCGGCCGATATGGACCCTAAACAGGTTGATCGGTGGGCTCTCAAAGTGCAGATCAGAAAAGCCGATCGCATATAAATACATGGATAAAAGTTCTCTGACGCTACGACGGATTTCCGTCATTCAAACTTAACAGAGGCGACTCGTGAGATCAATGTAGATCGGAGGAGAACTGTTGGCTGATGTTTATTGACAGATTGTCACACTCTACAGCCAATGGTATCGATAACAGCGTGCGCCTGACCAATGACAGTGTAGTGACCCACACAGGGCGGGATCTCAACACGGAGCGGCGCTAAAGTTTAGCTGCTTAGCTAGCAAGGACTCGTCGCGCTGCTACGTTATCAGCTGAGTTTAGTCAGCACGTGAGAACTCGTCTGACACGGAGAGTCTCCTGTTGTGTGCTACATGTGTGAAATAACAACTATAGTCTGGACTTTGTCTGCAGTGTATCTGTGTAAACGGCTTCATTCAGCGTCTCTCCCTCCCCTCTGGCACCGTGAGTTACCATGGTTACAGGAACGCCCTGAAACTTTATAATGATGATCAATAATTAGTGTTTGGTTAGTTTGACTGTACAGAGTCATGAATGTTGCCTGATTGTAGCTCAATGCTGCTTCAAGAGCTTCTTTGATTATTAACATGTTAGTGATGACAGAAAGTGATAACTCGCCATCAGACTGACAACGCTGCAAAAGTTGCTGTTTGTATGATGTATTTTTCTGTTAAATGATAAGAGGCTCACTTTAAACAATATTATTATTAATAATAATTAATGATAATGATGAAGAGAAGAAGTAGAAAAATAGCATACTGAAAAGTTCTGTAGATGGTTGATTATTTGTTTTGTCTGTTTGCAAGACATGCAACGCCGAAGTTCCAAGAGGTGGTAACCAACAACGACAATTTAATGCAACTAACCTCATCCGCCATTTGAGAACGCGCCAAACAAAAATCCATTCTGTGATCGGTGATCGGTATCGGTATCGGCAGATTTATGATTCCTGTGATCGGTGATCGGATCGGCACCCAAAAATGCTGATCGGGAGCATCCCTAATATATATATATATTCATTTGTGTACTTGCCGATACCGAGTACCGATACCGATATTTCTACCACAAAAATAACTATTAGGTTACAGATGCACTGAATTGGAAGACAGGATTTATTTTCTTCTCTGCTTGTTAAAACAAATGATAATAAATTAAATACCAAATAAATGTAAATAATCATTGTTTCCTGTGTAAACAAAAAGCCTCCACATTGGCACTGTCTTTACATTTGACAAAATGAAACTTGACAAACTAAACAATGAAACTTATTACACAGTTAACACAGTCAACTTAATATCTCAATTAAACAATTGCACAGACACCACATTTGAATCAAACTAAATATGACACGACATCTCCCCCTAGACACTGACAAGACACCCTCTGATCGCGGCCTTCAGTCTCATGCAATTTAAGGCCTAATGCAATAAAGTGGTATCGGTGAATTTTTGCGATAGGAGTATATGAGCGCAGTATCGGCCCGATGCCAGTATCGGTATCGGTGCACTCTAGTGTAAAGTTGTGTTAGCTTAATCCATTTGTGGTGATTGTTGCCATGGGTGTGCTGTAGAGAAAATTCTCCCCGAGCTGTCCCAGATTGGGTCTTTGAACAGTTCACACATACCGACAGCCGGTGCGCGCTGATCTGCCCCTGATCTGGGGCTTTTTGTCACCAAGCTCCAATGGGGACATAAAAGATCTGGTCTCAAAACTTGTAGTGCGAACTTAGTCTTTCTCATGGTTTTTTTTTCTTTTCCTGATCAGAAGGATAATTCCACCTCATTGCAGTTGTAAACAATGACACCCACTTTGATACGAGGGAGAGGCGACGTTATTCATGGGCCTCAAACTGGAGTATATGTGTGTGTGAGAGAGAGATTGTGTGCGTGTACAGCAGGGGACAAGGGGCTGGGGCTGCAGCGTGTCACATCGCTGACTCTGACAATGTGGTGTGTCATAAGGTAGCATGTGACGGGTGAGTTTAATATTAAACTAGTCAAACAAAGGAAAAGAAACCTAGACCATGAATTCAAAACACTGGCTTCATTCACTACTTGCTGAATTCATTGAAAAATTCCAGATTGTGTTTTCAGCTTTCTCAACGCTATAATCCTTAGCTTCCACATGGTGTTAGCAGCACCTCTAACAGAATTTTAAGCTCAGTGATTGGATGTTTGTCCCCTGGTGAGTTGTAGTAAACGTCTTTCTCTGTTTTTTGCACATAGGCCTATACCTTTGACTTTTTATCAAAGAGTCAGATATTTTCTAACTCAGCCCCTTAGTTTTTGTACTAATGATTTAACCAGGAGAGTTTCGTGTTACAATCCACCCAGAAGTACTCCAACTGTGACTCACACATATTGTCTGTGAGAAAAATGAATGGGATGTTAAATTCCATAAACAGAGGCACCCAAAATAGCCAGCAAGGTCCACCAATCAAATGGTTCTGTTTACGTTACAGTGACAGATGGATAGGGTTTAGCATACTGTTGGGCCATACTGGTCCGATATGTGTGAGATACTGGTTATCCATTATTCCATATTTAGAGAATAATAACTTGACAATAATAGTTGATGCTAACATCATAAAGCATCTTCACCCTGTGAGTATGAACTGAAATTGCTTTTCATATTCATTCTTTGTCTACTATGAGCAGCATTAGGATCCACAGTTTGTTTATTCATATTAGTCCTGACATTTGAGGCCAGTCAGTGGCAGCTGGATTATCAGATGACGGATGCTAAGATGGTGGAAATGTCACAGTCACTTCCCTCAACTACTGCAGTTCCTTATCTAGAGAGATGTAGTGCATCTGTTCTTCCACATGTGATAGTTCTAAGATATTTTCTCGTTTAGTGAAAAAGAGAGAAGCTTCTCTTTCTATAGTAACTGAAAGAACTGAGGAGGTGCAGCTGGTGTTACAATACAGAATGTGTTTGTGTAAAACAATCTGTTTGTGACAGTAATTCATTTTGCATTCATTTTTGGCATGAAGCTCTTTTGGTTTATTGGGTGAAAATTAGAAACTGTTGAATGATTTAAGTGTGTGGGTGGAGAGTCATGATTAATTACAGAGTTGTGCGCATACAAAAAGCCACAGAGACTGCAGGTTACTCTGTTCCTTTGTACAACAAACAGAGGAGGCGGAAGCTGCTTGTTTATGGAAACCACATTACTGATTGTAAAGCAGTATCCATTCCACATCTAACTTTGACTTGCTGCAGTAAATTTCAGCATTATCTAAATTGGTTGTTGTTGGCTTGAACCTCTGATAAGGTGCAGACTTTTGCTGAAATGCTGAAACAATTCCAGGAACTCAGGATTGAAATAGTGAGTTTGGTACTGGTCATCCATAAATGTACAGTATGTGTTATCCTTCCTCCACTCTGAAACACAGTGATGACTGTTGTCTCCACTCAGCATATATACTGCTGTTTTCTGCATGGTTTTAGGGTTTAAATTTTAAATGATACACACTTTTTTTAAAGTAAAACATTTTTTATGTGATTTTAAATTAGAAATGCGCTGATTGCAATTTTAAAAGTTTGACCTGCTGATTCTGATTTGGTTGATTCCAACTTTCTTTCTGAGAACTAAAATCGACAACACACAAACATTTTTTAATGGAAAATGTATTTATATTATTATTATTATTGTTTATATATTCATGATAAAAAAATGAATGATTAAACAAGACGAGTAAACATTACATTTTACCTTACTGCACAAGGTTACAGGTCCTTCTCTCACTCAAACAAATCTCAAAATAAAGTGCTCCATAAAATCCAACTGAAAATGAACTGCAGTATTTCCCGTAATCGTTATAAGCCATGCACTGGTCACCGGTAATGGCCAATCATACTGAGTGACAGGAACTAGAGATTAAGTTGAGTTTAGGTCCTGGTACTTCTCAGTGAAGCAGGTCCACAACATACCATTATATTTACATGAACACTTTTGCAGTCATAAGCTACAGCAACAGCAGTGACACACAAACTACTAATTATCTCTCAACAAGATTCTGCAGCCATGCTACAATAGAGGCTATGTGAGACTTCATTTAGGCACAGTGGTGCTAATTTCTAGTACTAGCATGCTCATGCTCATAATGATAATGATGTTGAGAGGGTATAATGTTGACCATGCTCATCATCTTAGTTTAGCCTGTTAGCATGCTGACACTAGCTCATTAGCATAAAAAAGTACACCTGAGTGTAATGGGACTGTCCTTAGTTTTTCAGGTGGTTAGATATAAACCAAAGTATAGGACAAATACAAATTCTGATCCGATGATGGTGGGGGTTGAAAAGTCAGTGGATGCAATTTCTCATGGAATTCCATATATCAGCTCTACCTAGCTAACATGGTAATTTTGTTGGTTTCCAAACAGTTGCTTTATTTCTAAATACTAAATCAGATCTACTGGCAAGTCAATATTCAGTAGAATATTTGTAAAAATATCTCAGGTTGGACCAAAGATTGATCAACGGACATTGTCATTCCTCGAGCCACACTGCTATCATGGTGGATAATCATCAGCATCTCTGTGTTGTCAACAAATACAGAACTGGAGTTGGGATGTGGTTAGACTAGCTTAGCATGAAGGCTGGAAACAAGGGGAAACAGCTACCCTGTCTCTGTCCAAAGTTAAGAAATGGGAAGATGTATTTGTCTAGATGTTTTAAATTGCTGCTCATCACCAATAAAAGTTACAGATTACTTTATTCTGTTTAAGGACAAACTGTATCAAAGAACAGCGTATCAGCGGAAATTTAACAATGTTAGAATTTGCAAAAACAGTTCTTTATCAGAAAGAAGTCCAACATATTGGTATGGTGGTTTCCTCTTTCTTTCTTTCTTGTCACGAGCAGTGCTGCTCGTGTTTTTTACCTTTTGATCATAAACAGCTGTCAGGGCCTGTTTTTCTTTTTCAGTGTAAACTAAAGATTTGGGCCTGTGATAATAAAATCAATACAGTTCATTGAGAAGAGCTGTCTTCTGTCTCCTCAGGCAATGCTCCGAGTGTGATCAGGCCAGCAGTGATGAGGCTGATATTGCCATGGAGACGCTACCGGACGGCACCAAGAGGTCCAGGAGGCAGATCAAGGGACCAATCAAATTTATCCCACAGGAGATGTCGCCAGAGCCCAAGAAACATCAAGTGAGAGGCACGGTGTGTATCAGCACACTGGAAATATAAAATGTGATCAGAAATGTATTTCATCCTGAAAACAAAAACTTGTCTTGTTACGGCTATAATGACAGATTTGTATGCTCAACTCGTCCTCCACTCTAATTAGAGTGTAGCTGATTTCAGTGTTGGCTTATTGGTTGATCTGTATTGATCTCAAATAATTAACTTGAGTTCTCATTAATCTCATGCTCTCCTTAAGGCTTCACAAAGTTGCACAAGGTGATAATGTTAGTGTTCCCAGGAGCACAAAATAAAAAATTGTAATCAAAAGCACTTTTGTTAAAATATAAAAGTCAGTGGAACAATAAACAGACTCCTCTTGATGGAACTGAGGCAGGATGCATCCAATCCACACAAATGAGAAAATGATTGTTACTGTTTGTTGTATCATCACTTCATTTGATAAGAAGCAAGAAACAAGAGCAGGAAGGAAAGAGCCTGGGGAAATAATTTGAAACAAAAGGCTTCCTAGAGGGAAGTCTTAAAATCAGTCTTCTGTCACACACTCCTCACAAATTCTTGTAAAAAAAGCAAGACTTTAATTTGGTTTGCATTGTATCTGCAGGGCAGTCTAGTAGTTCACAGGTTTTTTTTAAAATAGGCCTACAGAAGTATGAAGAAGCAGAAGCTCCGACTCAACAGGCTAGAGTCTCAGCCTACAGCTCAGTCAGGTAATGAAGCATCAGGCCTCCGCAGAATTAAAGCATTGATGTCTGCATTCACTGCACGACGTGATGTGGATTTTCTAACTTAGAAAAAAAACGTATGAAAAAATTATTGATTTGTGCACTTTTCATTAAGATGAAATCTCTAGAAGGCAAGTGCATTTAAATGTCAGTCCAGACTTATTAAGAAGTTAAAGGACAGGTCTAGTGCTGTCAATCTTCATCTAAAATCCCGTTCAGTTTTCATTCCTTATTATTTTTAATATTGAATTATATTTGAATTAAAGCTCAAATGTATTTATTTATTTATTATTATCAATATGCACTATGTACTTCTACACTGTATACACAGGCTTATGCATTGCCAATGCCACTATCAACATGTGGTTGTTATACATTCTGTCCACTAGAGAGCATTCACAGAAAAAAATGTATAGATTTACTGATAGTTTCCTTGCTAAGTCATAATAAAAATGCTAAGACGCTGATAAGCCCCGTGATGAGGAGTGAGGCATAGCATCTGATACTGTCAAGTTAGACGTTAATGTTAGCATATTGATCATCAGCTTGTGATTCAGAAAACTTAACTGTTCATCCGACAGGGGGAAGCATCTTGTTTTCACAGGTGTTTAGGCCAGAAACTATCATAGTACAGACAGAACAGTTTTTGTGGGAGCAGATCAGTCAGACACTGACTATTGTCCTTTTATCACTCTACACATTTTACCCTTGTCAACAGCTATCAAGCCAACCCTCAGCTAACGTAGCGTTAAGTTAGCTACCTAGCTGGTCTCGGTTAAAACCCCATGTTCAGCACTTTTTTCATCCCCGCACTCTGCTGTGTTGTCGCCACTTTCTTATCAGAATAAAAAGCCAGGGACATGGGGCCCTGGGCAGAGCCAGATTCAAAAATGCTCTTTGTACTTGCTAATAGCATGGAGAATTGGGAAAATTTGAGATGAATTTGAACATGAGAAATTTGTCCAGAGCTAACTTTTCTTTTAAAAAATTATATATTTTTTTTTTAAGTATACTAGGTGAAATTATTTCCATGTCCTTCCAGTAGAAATTTGAATCTTCACTGGCCTCACGATTCAGCTGCCAATGATTTGAATGCAAAGCGATGCTCGATGTCTCTTAATGCAACTCAATGCATGGCATTCTCAATTTTCAACATTGCTGCACATGGCTACTTTTTCAATCATTTGAATTCCCCATTTATTTAGAAAGTCCTTAAAAATCATGCTAGAACCGTCTACAATATGAATGCTGTATCTTTTAATACCAGTATCTGTGTGACCCACCTCACTAAATAAATATTACAAAAACAAAACATAAATACATCTGCAGTGCATTAAAAATGTACTGTTATCTACAAATATATTATTTTCACATAGCAGCTCTAAAACAGGGCACCTTACTGAACGTGGAAAACACCACAAACATGACTCTGCTGCACATACCTGTCTTGGGATTGGATGGTGAAGTTGACAGTGCCTCATCAATTCTAGGCTGATTAGCTCGGCTCTGTGTCTTGTGCAGTTCATGTTTCCCAGCAAGTACATAAAAACGAATATGTCCACTTTCAAAACTCTTTGCCTCCTTCCCTTATCTCCCAAACATGAGGAAAGTTACAATTCAAACGTGTCATTGACGTTGCAATGTAACTTTACAACTCTATTGTCCAGCTGAGGGCAGACAATCAATACAAGCTGCAAACTCTCCATTATGCTCTATCTCTGCATCGACGCAGAATTTTTACTGTCCGGCCCTGCATGCACAGATATGGTTTTCTTTGAATTATAATTTACATAAGTTAACGCACATCCTCAAAACTTTCTGTGGATTTTTATTCTTAAACTGAGTATTGTTGGAACTTTACCAAGTAAAATCATACATACAAACACAAGAGGCTTTTAATGATATCTTTTTTCTTTTATTTTGACCCAGAATGTTTTCAATAGTGGGCAAAACCCAAAATATGACCTAATACAGCATGATGATGAGAAAACTAAAAACAACAGATGTGTATTATTACTATTAACAGCCGAAATTGATGTTCAGATGTTGAGAACCAATGACAGAAGAAGATGTTCACACAGTTGGTGAAGTCAATGTTGTGTCAGCGTTGCCATAAATCTTGTGGCTGTTTCCCTTTGACTTCTTTCTGTGACCATAGAAGAGCGACAGTGTAACATTTTGTGTCAGCTGTGAGAGGGGACAGAACCCTCTCTCCATCCCTCACTGGATCTGACTTATCTGTACCGACCATGCTCTGATCCTGCGATACAGAGCAGCTTCCCTGCTCCCTCAAGAAGCACTCCAGATTGATATCTGACAGCTCGGTGGTGAGGAAGGGGGGGCTGGGCTTGTCTTTCACTTCCCTTTTTTTCCTCCACTGTCAATATGTGACCCTGTGCCACTCACCTGGGACTGGAGGGAACTTTCCTCTTGTGACTGTGGACGTTCACAGCAGAGTCAATTCCACTGAAGCTGCTCCTGACTACAGTCTCTGTTACAAATAGAGAAATGAACAAAGGAAAGGAGGAGTGTCTCAACCACTTCTCCCCTCCCTGCACTATATCTGTTTTAGAGGGGAAATAGTGGAGTGTTAGAGCACAGTGGCAGTCTGGGTTAATGTGTTTTTCTGTTCAAGTTTGGAAACCAGGACCCAGACATGTGCCGAAGACCCTGCTGGAGCTCTCAGGGATTAAGCAGCTTTCTGATTTTTCTCACAGCCACAGCCACTAGGCCAAGGCACTTCAGTGCAGCATTTATCTTCAAATGCAAGGCCTGCAATGGCAGATTCTAAAAGGACCCTGCTTTGCATTTTTAATGCTTTTACCAGGGCACCCAGGCACTGGCACTTCTCTAAAGCCATGTTACAATTTATCAGGACTGGCTAATCGACCTCCTGCTGGCCTCCGAGGCTGCAGAGTGTATGTGGGTGTTGGGTAGTTCTTATGTAGGGACGGAGCGTGTGTGCGCACATACACACATTTACATTTGGCCAAAAGGGCTAACATGGACCAATGCCACTTTGATGAAGCTGAGAGTCTTGTGGTTGTTATTCATGGCCTGTAGTTGGTAGTGCCAACTGGAGGAAAACCTTTAAAGTCAACCTGTGAGCTCCATTTGATTTAACATGTATGTAATGTGGCAGCTGTAAAATTAATGCTCCATAGCACACTCAGTCTGGATACATGAGTGTTTGAGATGGGCTGTGCAAAATCATGCAAAGACATGCAAAGTTTTTCAAAAGAAAAAAATAAATATGCAAAAAAGAAAAAAATATATATGCAAAAAAGAACAAGGGAGCAAATGATTTTATGTACTTTGTATTAATATTTAAAGGGAAATTCAGGTTTGGAGAGGCTACCTGCAGGTGGTACTACAAAATACTCCTCTTAACGGGTTATGATTTACTGCAGCCCCCTATCACCACAGTGTTAATACTAAAACGTCCCATATGAACATATGCCATTAATCAGTTGGAAATTATGAGAATTAAGTTAATATATCTGGTAACTACCACTTCCTATGCTCTGTTAATTTCTCTAATCCTGTGTGAAATGATTCATGCTTGTTAAAGATGCACTGATGTACTTAATTAAAAGATTGATTTTGCCTGGGATTTATAAACTGCCTGCAGTTTTAATTTCCTCACCTGAGCAGAGCCTGAGATTAGCTATGCTGTGTGGCTGAGTGTTTTTAGCTGAACCAGCTATTGAACTGCACTCTGCCCCCCCCCTGGCCTTATAGATTACTTAACAAGACACTACTTTAATGCAAAAATAACTAAATAATGTCAGGCCTTTTGTTTGGCAGAGCAGTCACAGGAGAGATAGTGAAGGTCTATATGAGCCAATTGGCAGCTTCTTGCAGTTAGCATTCTTAATGATAAGTGCTCCATCTGGCGAGTGGTAGCGAGCCAAAGGCGACAGATGGAATTGTTTTCACAATCTGTTTAAATATGTTGTCGATTTTTCTTCCCCTTTTAAACCCTCCCCAACAGCTCTGACGCTCGCTTGCTAGCAACAAGAAGATGTTTGATTCTTTTTTCTTTCATGCTTGGTTCAGTCTTCTGCAAAGAGAAAACACACTTCAGAGCAGTGTAGTATATGGGAGTGTTGCTAAACATCTATCCAGCCTTTTTGACTTCCATAGACAGAATGTGAAGGAATGTGACCGGTGTCCTGCCATGTAAAGCAGTCATATTTAGTGCCACAGCAGTAGTGCTGTCAGTCAGGCTGCCTGCTTGTGTTGAAATGAAGAGATTAGTGGTTAGGACACAGAGGGGCACTGAACTGATCAGCATTGAACCCTCATAATCTTAACCACATCTTTAATGTGTCTGAGTTTGTCACTCAACTTTCTTGTGAACAAAAGTTAATTCAGCTTTTCCCTTCTATTTCTTTCTACCAACGATGTAGGTTTGGTCTCAGGGGTGGGGCGCAATGAAGTCTGGGGTTCTTAAAGATATACATGTAAGATTTCTACATTAAAATGTCTAAAAATGACGGGAACTTTGTTATATATTTTGTTGAGTTGTGTACATTATCCCAAGTGTTACCAACAATATTCAAACCTAGAGAAATCTGCAACTTGGTGCATTTCATTTGGTTACCTGTTACTATAACTTCCAGGAGAGAGGTCAGCAAATGAGACCAAACACATGAATAAAAGGGTAGTTGGGATATGTTGTTTGTGCCAGAATGGGGAATGTTCCAAATCTCTCTCAAAGTTTTCAAGCCTGTTTTTTGTGCTATATAGGACCTATGTGTTTGCAAAGGCAGGAACAGCTCTAAGTGGGTACGCTAACCTTTTATTGTCAGACTCGGGTCAAATTGGTTTTCAAATATTTGTCAATCCACATTCTCAACCATAGCTAGGGGTGGTCGCCATTCGGTCTAGAAAATCTGTAAGGTCTTGCAAAATGTGCAAGATATTAATTTTCAGGATTTTATGAAAGCAGCTATGGACGATTTTTCATCAGTTAATGATAATGGTGCTGTTTCAATTCTTTTTTGCGGGAATCATTTAAAGCTGTAGTAAGAGGCAAAATGATCGCAGATGAAGCTTCGAACGAACGTGAAAAGAACCATGAAAGGTCAATAAGCAAATAATTAAGATGAGACAAAAGCAATTTGAATTGAATGACAAGTTGTTGGCCACGCTGTTGCAGGGTGCACAGGAAGTAGGTCTATTTTCAAAATCAAGTGTTCATCTGGGGAAATCTTAACCAAGATATAAATAACTATTTAAGAGATCTCTATGAACAGTTATATCCTTCTAACTGTACTGCAACAGTTGATGATATAGAGAAATTCCTGGATTCTGTTGATTTACCTAAAATCAGTGAATCTGCTAAATGTGATCTGGATTCCAATTTCACTATTAGAGAAATTAAAGGGGCAATTAAATAACTTCCTAGCGGTAAGGCGGCAGGCTCGGATGGGTTTGGTGCAGTTTTATCAGACCTACTGTGATTATATCGCCCCCTTGTTGTCAAGAATGATTAAACGTTCCACTGTTAACACATTTTTTCCATAATCCTTTATGGATAATATTTGTCTAATACTTCAAAAAGGTAGGGATGCCTCAGATCCGCTGGTGTATACAACCCTTAAACAATGACTAGAGAGTTGTAGCACAGATGCTGGCCACTAGGCTCAGCAGACATATATCATCTCAAATACATCTTTATAAAAAGATACTTTTTAAGATGGATTTGGGAACTTGTCTCAGGGATACATCTTGAAAAGACAATAGACATTTTAAGTCTCCCTGATCTTAGTAGAAGGCCCTATGTGATATGCGGGTGGGACATTCCTTGTCATATGTCTTGTTTAGGCTGAAACTTGGTGTGTATATCTCTTACTGGTCTGGCTTTCTGTGGTTGTTGTCTTTTGATATTGTTGTTTTTGAATGTGGTGTATGTGTGTTTGGTAGTTGGTTTGTAGTTGTCATTCTGTTTGGTCTGTATGATGAAAATTAGATATAATTTTAACTATCATTTTACAACTACAGTGTTGCAAAATGAACCTGAGTTTGTGAGTCCCTTTATGCTACATCATGATGTTGTATTGCATCTATACTAGTAATGACTGTGACTGATGTACAACAACTGTCCTTTTTAATAGGCTATTAGAGCCCTCAAAACCTGGCCTCAAATCCCACTCAGAAGAAAGTGCGAAGAAAAAAAGATTTCACTGAAGAATTGTAGTGCTTTGTTTTTGACCACTGCTTAAGAGTGAAATGTTTTCGTTTTGCAGAGAACCAGGGGGCAGAAGAGGAAGAGAGTTCCCATCTGTGAGGATCGAGAAGATAAAATTGAGGTTTGTCACATAATTATTCTACAGAAAACTACTGCTGTTGTTCCAGCTTACATGCTACTGACATATTCCAAGTCTGTATGCACCAGTTCAGCTTTGCTCTTACCAACTTACCATATTGTGTATATCTAACAATATTGACCCTTTTATGAAAAGTAAGGTATCAGTAAATGGATTTCATCAACCTCAGACATCTTAGTAAATGTGTTTTTATTACTACAGGGCTTTTTATATACCAAGTCAGAGAAATCATTACAGTATTGTGGGGGAGTAATGTAATAATCAGAATATGAAATTCAAAAAGAAACCTGCCTCAACCTGACCTACAGAGCTGCTACCCTCCTAAGCCCTGGTAACTAGGGGCATTATTATATGTTTTTAGTCAGTAGAAGGGCGGTAATAACTTTTTTAACTTGCTTATTTTCTGTGGTTTAATCATTAATCCTTCATTAATTTTGATGTATTAATTATTTAGTGTAATAAATGTCAAAAAATAATATGAAATTTCAGAGATTCAGTTTCAAGATAGCTGAAGTGTCACATTTATTGAGAAAGCATGCAACTTTTGCTTTCGATATGAAGCTGTGCAAAGCAATGTTTGTTGTATTTACTTGATAAATAATTAAGACACTTGATTACTTTATGTCAATGGATTCACAGACTCAGAAATCTGGCTGGCTCCAGCAGAGAAAAATAAGTCAACATTTTGTGAAATTCCCTTTTTTGCATTCTTTACAAGAGTGAAAAAAAGGTGTTATGTTAACTACAGAGCTGGAGCCAGGAGGTGTTAGTCTAGCTTTGACTGGACATCAACTGATTATTTTTGACGGAACTTGGTTAATAAGCCTCTCACTCGGGCGAGTTAGCTCTGTGTAAGGAATAAGATGTATAAGGCCTTCCCACGTACAACCAAAAAATGCATTGTTAACACAAATTGATGCAAAGATGAAGTAGAATGATTTCAGTCAACTTTGGCTGTAAGAAATAATCAGAATTATACTGAGTAACTTGCATTAAATTTACCTCTGGGCACCACTCTTAAAAAAGGGAAAATGATTCTCGAGGTTGTTGCTAAGTTCTTGACATTTTATCAGTGACCATTATACTGCATACAGTAGTCAACTCCATCATATATGACTACGCCCACAACTTATGATTACTAAACATTCAAATGAATAAATAAGTGCAACCACGAATACAGTGGTAGACCACCGTATACCAGATGAAGCAGTATGTGATTTGTTATTGATGAGAGACCTTACTTTAAATGGAAATTGCTCTGCCTTTATACAGCACTTTTCTAGTTTTTCTGACTACTTAAAACGCTTTTCAACACAAGTATGCACACTTTCTCACACATTCTTACATTGGTGGCTCCTGGAGAAGGCCATACTCCCATATTTGAAAATGTATCAATTAGTAGTACCTTCACCTTTGCATGACAAACTCGGTTCTTTTGTTTCTTGTCCTTCGGAGTCCTATGCTTCAATGTCTGTGTCCATCACCTGACAATTAGATGGAAAACACAGATAATGTGTTAATTGCTGACCTGTTGAGATGTTAGTGTAGTTTTGAGTTTTGGAGAGATCCAGACTAGCTGCTTCTCCCTGCTACTAGTCTGTACGCTAGGCTGACCATGTCCTGACTCCAGCTCTGTAGTTAACACACAGATATGGGATTGATCACTCACTCTTGTCAACTCTGTCTCTCTTGACAAGAGATCTGATCCAGGAAAACTAATGGGGCTTATCTGTGGCACTTTTGGCCCTGAGTCAAACTGTGCAGCGCTGATGTGCGGTTGTATTACCAGTTTAACTGTGCCAAATTGTGCTGAGCCGTGGCTGAGATGGACCATCTCTGGAGCGGAGTAGAGTGCTCCGGACCCACCTTTGAGCGGGTTGCGAACCCCCTCAAACAATCCTGTGTTTTAATATTGATACTGAGACCAGAGAGAAAAGCGTTTTTAAAAGTCCTCGTCTTCAGCCCTCAGTACTTTTGTTGCTTCTATCTGAGTCTCTGTGGTTTGAAGTTTAGTTTCTCTCCTGTGTCTCTGTTTGGACTTTCAAAAATCTGCTTTATTTTCTTTCCTTTTATTTCAGGATTCGTGTGGATTAAGTTATTGCTGGTAAAAGGCCAACATTTCCTGGTTTTACAACTTTAGAAAAAAAGCTCTCAAACAACAAACTTATGGGGGGCTTTTATTGTTAAGGATTTATATTAAATGAAACGTGTTTATCAGGGATGCACAATATGGATTTTTTTCAACTGATACCATTAACTGATAATTACATGCCTCTTGCAACCAATAGCCGATAAAATGTGATCATTTTGACATCACTATTAGCCACAAAAACAAAGAACGGTTCTGTATTATCAGATGTTCATATACTTTTTCTAGTAAAATACATTGAAAAACGTAAAACATACTTTGATTTCTATAGACCATGCCTGTTGAATAGACACTAGTGTGGAGTGGAGAACTCATCTTTTTTAGTGTGTTAAAGCTAGCTGCTGCTGCTCTGTACCCCTTTAATACACTCGTGGCGATGACAACTTTTTAAGTGATGTAAAATATTTGTTGTGTTATAACAGAGACTTTTTTCCTCCTCTCGGAAACCTTGAGGAACATGTATTTCAATTGTGTTGTCTTCCTCTGAAACTCTATTATATGTTATATGTCCATATGGGCGACGATATCTTTGAACCACTAGTTTGTTTTGAGTGTTACAAACCCCGGGAAATGACTCATTTCACTATCGCTAATTTGTGCCATTCCAATAAAATTTGGAAAGCTTAGAAGAGCTGCACGATTTAATAACTTTATTCCAATTCAAGTTAGCTGGGTGCTTAATCCGAAGTTAGCTTGGTCAGTGGAAATCTCTAGTGCACATGCTCTATGCATGGACCTATTACTACTGGACACATCCTTGGAGGCAGAGCCCCATTTATTCCTGTGAAAGCTGCTCAGTGGCTCATGAACCCAAAAACGCTCAACTTTTGGCTGGGGCTCTTCCACATAGCTTCCACATTGTACGGCCCATAGACTGTGCGCACGAGAGACTCCTGCTGACCGAGCCGGCTAACTTCCGAATGTGTAAATTCTCTTTGGGAGTGACTTTTTTTTATTAACATAGTTTTTTATGACCTTAATCTATCTGCAATATGCAAACAAATTGTATGCATATTTGCTTTAAGTTCAGAAATGTCAACTGAAGACAGTCACTTTCAATAATTGTATTCAGAAAAAAAATTGCTGTAATGTTTTCTCCATCTCTCTCCAGTTTAACATTTCATTCCTTTATACAATCCAACCAGCACCAAGTGCCCATACAGCTCTCGATTCTAATCAGCTGTGTTTCCATAGGAACCACTGCCACGGGAACGCCGACAACGGCAGTCTGCAATGCAGAAAAAACCCAAAGCAGATGACACAAGGACTGAGTGTACAACCTGCAAAGGACCGGGTGACAACGAAAACCTTGTGAGGTGAGGGAACCTGTGTGTGTGTGAGTGTGTGTGTGTGTGTGTGTGTGTGTGTGTGTGTGTGTGTGTGTGTGTGTGTGTGTGTGTGTGTGTGTGTGTGTGTGTGTGTGTGTGTGTGTGTGTGTGTGTGTGTGTGTGTGTGTGTGTGTGTGTGTGGCTCAGAGAGAGAGCGGGGGGTTATTAAACATGCTCTGTGTGTGTGTGCGCCCACGCACACATGTGTGTTGGTCTCGTGAGGAAGCCATATCCTCCTGATGATTAAAGTTCAGTCTTCATTAGGGCCTGGCCGCCTCGGCTCTGCAGAATGAGGGGGCTGAGGGTATCTTCTCCATAGGCCCCCTATATTGACCTGCCACATACATTTGCACAGTTCATTAAGGCATAATGAATAGCACAATTTATTCTGCTCCTTTCATAGGATTTCAGGTGTCAGGCTCCTAATCAGCAGGATTCTTCTTTGACATTGGTATTCTGTGAGAAAATATAAACCTAGATCACAGCAGCCACCAGGTCAGCACATTGTCATGTGATAACTGTAAAAGGAATTCTCCATTGTCACCAGAATTTCCTTCATGAATTTAATATTGGCTCTCCAAAAGTGTCATTGGCTCATTGTAACCTAAACCAGTTTCTGGCTTTTTGAATTGTTATGTTAAAACAGTTCAGTGTTTACTATTTTGAGCGTGACACCCTTCTACATCTTTTTACATTCTACCAATTATTTACAGAAGCCTACATCTCAAATAGTGGAATGAAGCCTTGAAACTGACAAACTTATTCAAGACAGGCATTGAGCATTTATTCCATGTTTTTAAGCAAGTTTTGTCATTTTAACAGGACATCTCTCATTCCCCTCTCTCCTTCACATCTGCTCCTGCTTTCATTTGCTGTTGATGCAAACATCCACACTTCCTTCATCTTTACCTGTTGTCTTGATACATTCTGACTAATGCACATTCTACAGCACTGATTCCATTACTATAACAACAGAGTCTTGCCACTCTGTTGAGTAAGGCAAGAAATACAATGGTCATTCACTACTTTATTCCACCAGCTTCTACTTTGCTGTTTTTTTCGATAGCTGTTAAACTGCTATCAATGGAAGTCAGCAGCTCCTGCACAGATGTTTCTAATTCCATAAATATAAAGAATATAATCCTTCCCCAGTGTGTCAAAGTTTAAAATTAATGGTGGACCACGGGCCAAAAGGTAACACATATTGTCTTGTATGTTAAGATGTGAAATAGTACTATACAGAAGCCCAGACAGGCTGCGAGAAAAACAATTCTAATGACCCATTTTCTGACCCAAGTCTGATCTTAATTGTTTTCTCTCCTGAGTTTATGATATATGAACAGGTGAAATAAGTGTTTTTGTTTATTTGGATGATTTTTTGATGTTCCTTAATGTTTGTTTGTTTTTGTTTTTTTACAATGATCCCAAGTTCTCTTAACTACTTTGGGCCACCAACTATTTAGATAATTTATCTTCTAATGTTTTAATCAATAAATTGAAAAATAACTGGCAGGTTGATCAATGAAGAACATAGTTGTTGCAACCTTAAATCCCTCCCTTTCTTAGTAGGCATTTAATGCAATACACGTACAGAAAGTGTTGCATTCCATTGACTTTGCCGTTTTTATCCTTCAACAGCGATATGAAAAACAGCAAGTAGATTTAAAATAATTATGTAGAACTTAAAACAGCAGAGTAGTGATTATGGCATGACTGTTGTACTGATAAGACTAGTCAAATGTGCAAAACACTGAAAATAAGATCAGAAAGGTCATCACCAACCATACCCACATTTTTTTTACCCACTCTTTTGCCTTTATTCACAACATTACACTGAAGTTTGTCTAGACAGGAAGCATCAAGAAACGTTATACTTTTCTATTTACGTGTATGCAGTGGCATCCTGTGCTGCTCTTAAAAAAATGATGCGATGTCCACGGTAAGAGCAGTATCATGGAAGTGGATGTAAGAAAAAGTCCAACACTTGAAAAAAACAAAGCGTTTGTGTTTTATTTGTCATGCTCTTGAGTAAGTGTGAAGTTGTAAGGGATGCTGGTCGGGGTGTGAGGTGTGCTGCCCTGACTCTTTCTATCTTTGCATTGCACAGGTTTTGAGAGCCGGGGCAGCCACCTCACCTCCCATAAAAACTCGGGCCAGATGACCATTGGCTTAGAGACAGAGAGAGGCAGATTGAGGCGTTTGAAGAAAGGCGCTCGAGTCAGGCTGAAGAACGAGACCGCCATGCTGCCCCGCAACCACCTCTGAACCAAACTGGACCAACAACTGTCCAACGAAAATTGGGTGGAACTTTCTAGAGTGTTGTTGGAGCCCAAATTCTTTATTTAATGTTGGACTCTTAGCTGTCTTTACACTCCACAATTAAACAATTGTGGCACCAGTTGCACCTATGCAATTGTCTTTATCTACAAAGTTTTGACCAAGAAAGAAAACGTTGTGTGTTCATACAATTATTGATGAATTATTATTGAGTATTAAACCATTTTGGCCCATTAACACAACACCTCTGTTGCACTAATTAGGTAGCCTTAAACACAAACAAGAATAGAATGACTGGAGAGCTTACCATCAAGCCAAATGATGGATGCAACTGTTCCAGATTTAATTTGCATGACATTGAGTCCATGAAATGGTGTACTTAGGGTTAAGGTTAGTAATGTGTTGGGGTTAGAGATAGCATTATTAATGTAATGTATTTCCTTTAGAAACAGGATGTTGGACACGGAGGGATCTGTCAGCTATGAAGTAAATCAAATCAAACTGGTTTGATAGGACGGTATACCCACTATTGACACATAGATTGCCATCCACAGATTTCAATGAAGAGTAAACTTTGTAGATAGCTCAAGCACCCATGGAATCTTTAAGATTGTGTTCAAATGCGGCTGTTGAGAATAATAAGTTTGTCCAAAGCTTACAAGCCTCTGGACTGCTCACATGGTAGCTGAGCTTCCCTCTGTAATAAATAAGTGTAAGACTCTATGCTCGTTTATTGCAGTGTTTAAACACACCAAAACACTCAAGCTGCTATAAAAGGCAGAAAACTGCCGTGCTCAGTTGATTTTTACATCCACTGACTTTGGACCCTATCTCGAATAATTCCTCTCCATGCCTTTAGGGGCTCACCTGCATCCAACATATATGTTAATTCTTGTAGATCAACTATTTTTTTTCATTGGTACTAGTCTGGTGCTCTGCTCTGTTGTCCCCATATGACTTCCCATCAGTACCAATCAGTATTATTGATTGAATCATCTACCACCCAATCACCCTGAGCATTTCAGTGCGAATTCTGTTCATTTAGGATGCACTTGAACTTCCCAGATGTGAATGTTGTGTTTTCTAAGTAAATGGAGGACCAGAGTTAAGAAAAGTCTGTGTTGTATATAGAAGAGCTTACTGTTTCATATGTATCAAGTGTAGCAGTAAGTGATGCTACCATAAAGCATCTGTAGTAGAAACAATCTAGTGTAGTTAGCAGTAATAGCACTTAAATATTAGTCCAACTGTCTCTAGTGTTTCAAAGCATTTAGAAGTCTTCGTCTGTCTTCATATCTTGAAGTGACAGTGAAACTGCCATGTCCTCAGAAAGAAGCCCGGCTTTGTCTCTGTGTCCCTGATGGACCATAGTCAGTGCTGTCAAAACAACAGCTGCTTGCTGCTCTGTCAGGGCTCATGACAAGTGTCACATTCTGCCCTCATATGTCACTCTGTTACCTATCCAGGGTCCTATATGCATGCTTTTGGGAGCAGTCAAGCCCACGCAGTTCCCTGCTTTTTGTCTCCCTGCAGTGTGTCCAGAATCAGCACCACGCTGGGTTTGTCTTTAGAGGGGAGATCTCAGTGTAGTATGACTTGGTGACCTGATCAGTCCTTTCCTATCACTCATACTCAGTCTCAAAGACAGCATGTCACTTCAACAATGCATGGCTATATCTACTTACTTTTAGAACTGTACAGTAATTTAAAACTGAAAATAAGTGATGTGGTCTTGTAGAATTTGAATGCCAGGTAACTATGTAGTGTGACAGTGTGTACAGTATTTATTGCAGAGGTCAAACATACATGTCTTTTCTTTTTGTGCCTACATACTTGATTATATATCATAAACTTGTGTTGTGAACAGAGTTTAGCTCTGATTTGTGGTGTAGTCTTACAGTGACTACCATATTTTCTTTGAGTTGCCAAACATTTGTTTACAGACATGCGTTGAAGGGACTGTTTCTGATTAATTGTGTACTGTATAGTGTATTACTGTGATACTGTATGAAGTAAGAATGTGAATGTGGCTGCTGTTGTGTATGTGAAGTGTCTCAGCCTCTAGCCCATAGCTCTTGAAAATTCAGCAGAGCTTTAATAAACTCTTGACTTTTTCACCTTATTGACGCAGTGATAAATGAGTGTCAGCCAGCTAATTAATTGTTGTAAAGGTACGGCAGCGGCGGTCCGTTTGTGCGTGTAATGCCCTCTGTCATCTGTGATTTATCACCTGGGAAGTGGCCTTCTTGTTGGGGGGTGGGGGGCTCAGACGAAATGTTGCTTCTCAGCCCACATACAGTAGAGTCGACACTGATCTGTTGAATTCTTTTACCGCAGTAACTGACAAGGTTTGATCAGCATCGACTTTTTAAAACACAGCTAAATGTCTTTGTGCACAGTATTGAAGCTGCTGATTGCCAATATCTTGACCATAACTTTTGTACATTTCCATGCCATATAGGGATGTCACAATAATCCAAATCCACAATTTAATTCAACAGCATTTTTTTCAGCACTGACTGGCTATGGCATTGTTAGACCTTTGCATCTGGATCTGTAAAGATTGGTTTAATGTCCTTGCAATTAGTCAAGTTCAAATTATATTCACAGAACGTAAAGATTTCAGAGTTCAACAAAAAATACCATCCATCAGTGATTCAACGATAAACAAAAAAAGAAAAACAGAATTCAGTTTGTTGCATTGTTCAGTTTCTCTAATATGTCCCCAGTAAACCCTCTTCCCAAACAAATCATAACAGATCTCTTAAAAAAGAAAATAAACCAGACTCTATTGCAGTTACGTCTGGTACCAGGCAGATGACTGTTCATGCATACTGGATAAGTGCAGGCTACCAGTAAAAAAGCTGTTCTATCTTTGAAGTGTTTTTGAAGGACACATGCAAGCAAGTTGAGGTGGGGAGAAAAAAAAACACAAGGAGAATTAAAGTGACACTTCTAATTTTGTTCCCTAGGTATAGAAAAATGTGCACATCTAAAAAATAACCAAGACGTCCTAAAAAACATTTAGAGAATGGTAACCTAAAGCACATCATATCAGAGTTGAACCACACTGAAGATTTTTTATGAAATAACTAGAATTGCATGCAGTAGAGCGTATACCTCAGCCACAGCCCAACAGTTCCCTATAATTTAATCAAACCTAATCCAATATTAAACTTGATAGCCCCTCGATAAGCACCCATAACTGCCTAACCATAATTTAATCTCAAATTGTACTCACTCATAGATACTAGCACCTAAATCTGTCAGATTTTCTTCATCAATATCCATGCATTATTCCCTGAGAAATTATTAGACACAAAAATGTCGAAAAGCTCCCAATGCTAAAGAAAGTGACAGAAAATTCCCTGATTCGTCCCTTTTTCTGTATCCACACCAGAAGTTAATGGGGTCTATTAGGGGCTCGTCCCAGTCCAAGTTTTCAGAGAAATCAGTTAAATAGCTTTTATGTAATCCCGCTGACAAACCAGTTGATTAGTCATTGGCCATTGAACACAAATACAGTGGGGTTAATCTTCTCAGGAGCATGAATATAGTCGGACAATTTCATTGCAGTTTGCAGCTTAATGTCATTTAATAAGATGTGTCTGAAATTTACATCTTGGCCTGAGGTCAGCGCTAGACAAAAGTGTCACATATTGTCCAAAATGTAAATGGCTCATCCTCTTGAGAGCAAGACTTCGCTCAGTAAATTTAATCAAAGCCTGGCAACTAGATGTTGATCGAACGATGTCTCGTCGAAATGATATTTTTTACATAACATAAAAATCCTTTAAATTTGGGTCTTTAACAATTAGTGTAAATATAAACTTGCGTGCTTTCTGGATGATGAACAATGCTGCTGAAGACTCAAACATGTTGCTCTTTCTGTACAGCAATGTTTTTGTCATATATCCTACATATATGTCAATACACCTATTGTTAGCTAATATTTGTTGGTCTGGTCTGGGTCTAACCTTGATGGGGCTTGATGGTGGGGTAAGAAAAAAGGTAAGGAGGGCCACTGGATCATGAATCAACCACATCGGACCCACGTCATTGGCAGTACTTGAGTTTTTAGCTTCATTACTGACTTCAGAAACACCATTTGACAAAAAAAAAATACTTGATAGTTTTCTCAGTTGTCATCAAGAACAGAACAAGTGAACAATCTGCTGATGGAGGCCGGAAGGTATGGCTGAAAACCCTGGGGAAATTCCAGTAAGTGGATCGTGCTTAAGAATTTTTTTTGATATCCATCATTAATAAATGGTAAATTTATAGTTCAACTTCAGTTAATAGTTATTTCACTGTTACCAAACAATGATTTTTTTTTAGGAACCATTTATTTGTCAATTGTAAAAGTGTATAAACATCAATGCGACTATAATGGCCATCCAAATAATGTTTGAATATGACCTACACAGTATTTATTAACCATTTAAATTTAAAGCAATATAGACATCAGTTGTAACTTTACAGTGAACAATTGTAAATGGTTTATACATATTTCATTGATGGTTAAAGTGAAATAACGGTAAACTAAAGTTTAATCAATGATAAATGTACCATTTATTATAAAGGATTTTTGTCATATTGTTAGGATTTCGTTGTGGAGCAGTTTTTGACAGATGGAGCTGATACTGCTGTCCCTAGTCATGTAAAAAGCCAACAAAAAAATTTGGAACACACTAAAACAAAAGGCACTTTGTCTGCAGGTTGATTGACAGCCTTTGTTCTTTAAAAAATTGTGGGAGACAGACTGAAAGAGAGACATTTTGGTTTTCAACACGGTGGCATCTCTGTGAGATAGAACCAACTCACCGTGGCGAACTGTAGCTGCCCCAATCCCTCATCCTCGACCCCAGGGTCTTTGGGGACCAACCAGCAGCCGACAAACCAGAGATGAGCTCTGCTACAGCTGGTTTCTCTTTAGGAGGATGAGACTGAGGCCAGTAGCCACAGGATGGGGAGGGGCCGAGGGATAAAGAGAGAGAAAAGCTAGCAGGGAGGTTCTGGAAAGCAGTAACCTTTCCGATGATGAGTGCATTTCCCATTACTGCTCTGACACCGGATCCGGAGAGATGATTTAATGGCGGCATTTTGTTTTTGCTGACTTCACCCTTTTTCCCCCCTATTAAAACAGAAAACACAAGAGCTGGGACTGGGGCTGTGTGGGAAGTGTGGCCAAGCAGCTAAAATCTATTACTCTTCAGCTTCTTCCCCCGTCTCTTTATCCAACTGATTCTGCCACAGTGTGGGTGCGCTCAAATGCTTCCTGAGGTACACGCTCTCCTCCTTAACTGCTTTCTGTCTTATCATCTTTAAACGGCACTGTGTTGCCTCCTAGCCCATTTTTTTCATCATTACACACCGAATATGAACTGTAGAGCCCTGTGGGTGCCTTATATCTTAATTGATTACCTCGTCAATATACTTGTTTTTAATGGAGTTGAAGTGTGCTACAAGCTGCTTGTATCACTCATGGAATTTACGTAGCGAGGTGGCGCTTGAGTAGACCTGAGATTCTGGCTGGGTCAGATGCTCCAAAGCTCCAGTATGTCCTGCAGAGGTGAGCACAGAGACCTGCTCCTGAAATCAACTCTTCTCCGTGGTTGCACCCAGTTCACTGGGGCCCCCTGCTGGAAAAAAAGAGAGACTTCAGACACGTACAAAGCACCAGGTGAGGGCCGTAGAGATCACTCCCCTTCCCTTCCATCCCGGCTGTGAATGAGTTGTGTCTAGATGAGCTAATAAAGGCAGCTACTCTGACTTGGCCTTCTCCATAGGTGCGACTTCAGCAGTCTATTCATTACTTCCCCGTCTTGTAAAACAATGGCTCTTTTATAATGATGCAGTGACCCAACAGTAAATCAAAAAAGTTGGAGGTTCACAAAGTCCAATAATCCACTCCTTTCTATGGAAAGACACCAGCGCACTTTGTCTTGGATGAGAGTCAATGGCGGAGCGCTTTGTGTCATATTGATTTCTGTCACGTGGCCACTCCCAAGATAATTGCATTGCCCACTTGTGATAAATTCACTGCCTTGTTTCAGTCACTTGGGCTCAGACACCAGGGCTGCTGCAAAGAAAAGAAGTTTTCGAGGCTACAAACCCACTGTCAATACATGGACCCAAGACTGTGGATACAAAGCAGCTGAGAAGCAACAAGCATCAATAACCCCCCAGGTTCTGTGTCTCATCATTAAAGTTTTTTAGCTCAGTGCTTCATTTCTGTGTTTGATTTTTGTCATTGTTTTAGTCATCTGGTTTGGTTTTGATAAGGAAAGAACAACATGGGACCTGATGCCTTTCAAGAGAGCTACTTCTCAAGGGGTTTAGTCACAGAGAAGCTAATCAAAATGGGCAAAATGCTTATGCTCTTAACAAGTTCACAGTTACTCACATTTAACTGATATTTTACCACCTAAAGCAAGACTATGTCACTATTGTAAAGCTGATTTTAAAAGAACAAAACTTGGACTTTCTAAATTCAATACACTAAGAGGTTTTGTTGTTAGACTTTAGTCTGGTTGGACCAGTAGCTTATTGTTGCTAATGTTAACACACTTTATGTCTGTATTGCTGTAAATCTACAGAATCAGTTTGCTGCCTTGGTAAAACTCGTTTTAGCATTTGCCATTATAGCCTAATTCTTACATTTGGCCACAGTGACAAAGGTGGGTCAGTATTTAAGATAAAATATCTAACATTTTTACACAAAAATACATACTGTACATTTAAGGCTGGAGTATGCTTGAAACAAGCTTGTTGTTATTAGAACCCAACCTTTATATTGGTCAGCTGGTCATATTATCAGCTGATATTGGCCTATCACAGATATATTGGTATCGGCGTATATGTTTTTTACAACACTAAATGCTGAAAAAGATGCTTTTTTTAATTTATAACTATTGTTTCCCAGTAATGTGCACATAAGTTTCTTCTTAAACTTTAAATAATTTTTAAAAATCCAGTATCGATCTGGCTCTAGTCGTTATCACCTGTTGTCAAACATCTCTGAAGGCAAAACTGTTTTTAATACCTGTCGTTGGAGACAGGTTTGAGATGTGATAATCCTTCAAATTGGTGTAAAGGTACACACTTTGGTACAGTCCTAAACAGACATTTATGGTCTTGCACTTGGTTGCACATATGAATAGTGATGGAAATGGTTATGAAAAGTAACAAAGAGCATCAGAGAGAAGCTCTCTGCTCTCTTGTACCTGGCCTATCACGACTGGAAGTAGGCGGATTGATTTTTGGACTCTGATTTTCAGTTTCAAAAAGTTACAAATTTGTCAGATGCAACCAGCCCAATTCCATTAACTGAAAGTTGGGACAAGTCGATTAAACTGTTTACTATCCAACAAGCACTTCCTTTAAAGCATACTGAGCCTTTGACTTGGTCTGATGTGAGCAGTACTTTATTTCACTGATTTTAGAAAACTTTTTGGAGATCCATTTTGCTGACTTCTATCTCTACACAACTTGTGCTCCTGTTTCACTGAATTTTACCACTTACCATTACTGTATCTCATAGCTGTCATATGCCCACAATGATGGGGGTGGGTCATGGTCAGGGTTACTACCGCTTTTGAAAGCAGGGCTCCACAGTGCAACTATTTTGGTTGCATATGCACTCAACAATCTGCCAGTTGCGACTAAACATTTTCATTGGTCGCACTACGGCACCTGAGATTTAGCCTGGGGCCAGAGGTTTATTTTTTTAAACAACTAAGATTCTTGTGATTTCTTTTTGCATGTGATTTAAATGAAGAAAAAAATGTATTTCCAACTTTTTCCCTGTTTACAATCATTTACATAATATATAGTGCAACCAGTCTAAAAAATGAGTTTGGAACCCTGGCAGGAGTTGGGTAGGCTTTATTTAATTGCTTTTGTGTTGGTATCTTTATAGTGTTATTTACAGGACACAGCATGCTTTGTGCTGACCAACTGCCATTGAGAATTCCACACGTATAATAATAAATATAGCCCTAACCCTTATCAGACATAATGTGTAAACTTTATTTGTGTAACATTATGTATGTCTGTATATAGGGTCAATAGGGTTATTCTGTCAGACACTACAACACAAAAACCTTAAGCAATAACACAGAAAATCCTTTTGCTTGGAGTTATTACTACTCCTTTTGAAATTGTAACCAGTTCCGTCAGGAAATAAGGAGTAAGATGTGTTGCTTTCCCCTGCTTTTGATATACTTCATCTACCTTGAATTATCTCGCCCCATTTTTTAAGACTAAGGCTGCATTCAAACCAAATCCGATGTGCAGCAAAAACACAGGTCCTACTATTCATTTTAGATAAGGGTAGAGCGTCCTGGCTGCAATGGTGCAGGCCGCAGGGGATTTTTTAAAAAAAAACAACACAGCCGGCGTAAAAGTTGAACCAGACTCAAGCTGGTGATTAGACCAGCAGCGTGAATGACTGAAAACACAGTGGAGTGTAACGTCGTTGTTTATTTACTCAGCTTGGCACTGTGCACCTTTTCACATTAAGATATATAAGTGACTCAATTTAATATAGCATCATGATCTCATCAGTGTGATCATGATGCTAGTTGTGGTGATAAGTTGTGGTGATAAGTCACTGAATATTTCTCCAGGCTATGTGGATGAATGGAGGCTCTTTGCAGTTCCTCAAGTAATGTCTCTTTGTCTTTATGAGACCTGGACAGAACTGTGACAGCGATTTTGAAGAGGTGGATGAGATCAAATGAAGCCAGCTTAGATGTGTGGGCCATCAGCCCAGCTTGGTGAGGACTGGTCCCAGGGGTGACACTGGAGGGGAGGAGGGGAAATTAGAACTTCACACAGAGATTAAATACAAGATGAAAGTGGACACAAATACCAAACTGAGAGCAACACGTGTAGCAGACAAAAGCAATCAATCATGTCCCCTCCACCACCACTCACCTCCAATAAGATTACATCAATCAATAAGCTCTCTTATGAGTGATTGGATTTTGTCTGCTTCCAAAGTACAAGGGAGAGGGAGGGGGGGTGCTGCTCAATTTTCCCAATGATTAAAGCAGGGCCAAATTGCTTTGATAACATCAAGGACCTTGCTATGGCTGGGTGTGTAAGGGCAGTAGTGGGAGCAGATAGGCTGCTGGTAGCAGATGGCTCAGACAGTGAAGAGAATGAACACTGGCTACATTACGTATATCGGCCAGTGAGGGTCTAAGTTCACCATCCTCCAAGGGCCCAATGCTGCTGAAATTTGACTTTTATGGATCAAAAACCAGCTTGAAGCATCTGGTCTGTTAACCAGCTGTCTAAAACCACAGACTGTAGGAAAATGTGTGTCTGTGATGTCACCCAGGATTTTCTGAATATATGTTTTGTTGATTGATATTGTGGTTGTCTTGGCCACTACTAAAGCCGCAAAATCCAGATTTGGGCAAGATGGGTACTAGATGAAAGTATTAATCTGAAGCTCCCCCAGGCTTTACAGAGCTTTATAGTGGGTTTCGCCTCATTGTTAGCTGTCTGACTGCTGTTTTAGTTTACTTTCTATTTCTAAAACAAAAACCTGTTTTGCACAAAATGGCAGACTGACACTGTCAGCATAGTGGAGCATTTAGTAGCTTAAGAGCCAGATGATTCCATCAGGAGTTTGGAGAGACCAAAACCAGAGCTAAATGAGAGTGAATACTGGACTTTACTGGTGGCCAAATTCGGGATTTCAACTGAATGACAATGTAGCTCTGTAACTGTTGGATGTGTAACTAAACAACTGTTTGCTAAGAAACAGCCCTTTTTCTCAATATCAGCTGAAAAGGTGAAGATAGCTTGTGCTCACAGCTTGTCTCCATTGCCTCCAAGTGGCCAAACAGTCAGGCATTGCTGGTTTATTTTTTAGCCACACAGCTGGTTTGCCTCTAGGGATGATGATGTTGGTCAGTCTGCCACTTTGGTCCATACCGAAATATCTCAAGAACTACTGGATGGAGACATTTTGCACAGATATTCATAGCTGCCAGAGGACGAAAGTGAACTACTTTGGTAATGCCCTGGTTTTCCTCTAGCACACCAGCAGCTACAAGTTTTTCTTATCCAGTGCAATATGTTATAACACCTACTGGATTGATTAACAGACAGTTTTGTAGAGATTCATATTTCTAGGCAATATATCCATCTGACTTTGGTGAACCTCTGACTTTCCTTTGCCACCATCCTAAGTTTGACGGGTGGTTTTGACTGAAGTGAGACAGTAGTTGTAGGTAAAATCCTCACACTCAGTCATTTGTACTCACTGGAAAATAGAAGAGTAAAGTGTGTGAGAATTTTGGTTCCTTCTGATTACATTTCTTTAAAATCACTGATTTCTGAAGTCACCAGCCATTGGCTTTTTGTGGCACTGCATCTCAAGGAACTTTGGCATAATTTTAAGTGTCAAGCCACAGCAGTCTATTGATAGACACTGAATTAAAGCATGGCTCTACTAGCTTTTCTTAACAAATATAAATTCTACAACAAGCTGACTGACCAACATTGGCAGACTGAACAGTTTGACATATTAACTGGCATGAATGACATGAAAACATGTATTGAGTGATGGAATTAGTGGATGAAAAGATAATGAATCCTTTAAACAGCTAACTAGTACCATGCCAGTGCTAGTGAGCCACCAAGCTAGCTGGCTTGTTAACTGCCAGTTTGTAAGTTTATGGAGAGAGAGATGTATATACCATTAATGGAACATGAAACTGGTACAATAACAGTCAGGTCTCACCTTCCCTTCTAAAGTCAGCAATGTCAAGATGTTTTGCTACTGGTCAACACAAAGTACCGTGCCAAAGTTGATCCCCACATGAAAGCTTCCTGTGTATGTATTTCGACTCCACTCCAATTCATCTGATTACACTGAAACGAATCTGGTCAGCTCTCAGTGTGAATGTGTGGAACTGTCCGTTTAAACTCCATTTTGCTGAAAAAGGATAAAGTTCAACTCACCTGCCATGGATAAATGAAGATTAAAAACCACATTATCACACACACACACACACACACACAGAAAACCCTGCATCAGTGAGCACTGCTTAAATTCAAAGATCTTCCCCACGATACACAACAATCATTACAAAAGGTTCATTAAGGTAAAGTAATTAGGGGAGCATGTGTGCAGTCGTCACAGTCTTGCTAAATAAAAAGAGCCCTCCTGTGAGTTTGGAAGGTCTTCAAGAGTCTCCAGCAGCGAAGCTGAAGAGTTTGCTCCTTCCTTTTTGCTTTAGTTGGAGATTCATGTGAAATCAATTGGCAGTTTGTGTGCAACAAAAGGAGTGTGCTCATTAGTGGAGCACACACACTTTGGTCATTTGTCTTCTATTCACTAGGTGGCCAGAGGGCACTTTAAATTCACATCATTTCCTAGGCAGATATGCCTGCTCATCCCGTCCAAGTGTGTGTGTGTGTGTGTGTGTGTGTGTGTGTGTGTGTGTGTGTGTGTGTGTGTGTGTGTGTGTGTGTGTAAAAGAGAGGGAGAGAAAGAGATCCACCTGCCTTGGCATATTTGTGCTAATGTGCAGCAGCTGTTAGCTTATGCCCCTACAACTCATAAGATGCCAATTATCTATGCCAATTAAATTTCTACTCTGATTTGAGTAAATCTACCATGCTTAATGTGTAAACACTACAGGTATATTATGAGACCTATTTCACAGCTTTTCTTAATCCAATGCTAGAAGGCTACCTTCCATAATGTTATGCTTTCCTGGTGTTTGGCCCTTCTCACTCTAAATGTGGTTGAGACTGGCCTGTGTTCTGCTGTCTGTATTTGATGACCTGTGAATGAGACTCCGAAATCAACTATCTTTCTCCAGAATTACCCATCTTTAACTGGGTGGTCTAGTAGATATTTAACACTACCATAAATTACATGTATATAATCACAGTGGAAAAAATGCAAATTTGGCTCATTATTGTACATTACTTAAGTCGTCACAAAAAAAAGATCATATTATGCATTTTCATTTAATTTGATGAATCACTTCTTTCTAACTGTAAAAAACAGTTATGATGTCATAAAATATAATAACAAACACTTTAAATCCTCAATAGAAGACACAAATGAAAAGATTGGCACAGCCATACAGTACATACTGTCAAATCTAAACATTGTAAAAATCCATCATTCGTCTCACTCTAAGTTTTAAACCAGCCTTGATTTAAGCTCACCAGACCTAGGCTCTGCATCAAACTGTATTCACTCATAGATACCAGCCACCTTAATGCATCTGATTTTTTGTCTCACACTGTTAGACTGTGGTGCACTCAGACTGTCTGAGGGGCAGGGGCAGGAAAAAGAAGAAATTCTCACAGTACGTTTTGAATGAATTGAACAAGAACATGCAGAATGACCCTCTTCAGGCTCTTGACTCCTTCATGTTCAGACTGGAGCTGTTCTCAGCTCTTTCTGTGGAAAGTCAGCCTCTTTTCACATTTTGCCTCAGTCAGTGCCTGAGACACAGCTGCCATCTACCTTGTTGCCATTGTCTGTAGAGACATCAGATCTGATACCATCAAAATGCAGAATTCCTTTCACTCGGCTTCATTGTTGATATTCATCCCGAAATCGCATTATGAAAAAAACAGTACAATCCCAACAAAATGAAACAAAATCAGTGTGGAGAAGCGCTGATAATCCCTTGATTTCTCTTTATGTATGCTCTTCATTTTATTGACTAAGGCTGTACTGAGTATTCGGTGACTGTTGCGCAAAGAGCAGACTTCTCTTTTAAACATTTATGAGGCTGACTGCCCTTCAACAGGACCCTGCCTGGTAAACACACACAGTCCACAATTAGAGCCAATTATGTCCTAATCAATGAAGGAGATTCACATTCTCCAATGAAAATCTGATAACAGCTTAACAGCCAGGGAGGTCAACCTGAACCCTCTCTATTCGTCTCCATTACTGGAGAAAGGAAAGCATGAGCGGTTTGAAGACGGGGAGAGAAACACACCAAGACAATAACGACAAGTGTATCTATCTTGACCAGTGCAGCTGATGTTAAAATCACTTCTCTAAAAATAAGTCAAGTGGCAATGGGACTTAAGAGTGGACATGCAGTGCAGAGAAGAATAAATATCACTTCTCACAAGTACGTTTACCAAGTAACAAGGTTTCTAATTCCTCATTTATCTTTTCTGAAGCATTGTTCCACTGTTTTAAAGATACTATAAGTAAGAATTCTGTATTAAAGCTGGGGTTGGTAATTCTTTTCAGAAGCACTATTTATTATATTTGTTTAATAACTCTTAACATCCAGACAGCAATCAAATATAAATGCTTTGGGAAATTATTTTTATTTTTAAATCCATGGTCTGTGGCAGCAACAGGGCTGTAATAACTTCATCCAATCAATTTTGACGGCCCGAAGATATTGTATGGACAGTCTACCTGTCTATCAACCTGTTCTTACCTGATCACCCTATGCTGACTCCACCCACTGGTGAAGGCAATGGAGTGGAAGGCCTGAAAACGGACGCCATTGTAGCTGTGTCTCTGTTGGACAGGTAATGAACTGGTTTGTTTGGTTGGGGGAAATGTATTATTAGTCTGCATTATGTAGTCAACCTAGCTAACGTTAGCTCCTTATGTCACTGTCATATGTATTAGCCCAACACTAATATCATTAGCATCGTCAGCTTGTAGCTAACGCTAGCCACTTAGCTATGATAGACTACTGCTGTATGGAACGTATTTACATGTGACGTCACCGTTCACCAATGTTTATACGTACTGTGGATCTAATCCATGTAGCAGTGTTCACACATGCACTGCTACCCTGAGCTGTTTGGACATTAGCCAGGCGAGCTGTATGTGAGAGGTGGACTGATTCGAAGTCCACTGTTGGGAGGTCATGGGAAGATTGCATATATCTGTGAATACAGTTTGTATTGTATTTGTGAGCCGATGTTGTTAGATGGTATTTATGTGACGTTCATTCTTATAGACTTTGAACTGGACGTTTTACAAATGTGCTGATGTTGCTTATTTCTGTGTTCTATAGTTATGAGAGGGACGCATCAACTTCAAGCCTTGAAGCGTCAGTTCACAACAGAACCATATTCTGATGTTTCCACTATTTCTGCAATCTCTCTCTGACAGGTGAGTGTAACTTGATACTGGTAGCAACATGGATCAGACCACTGGTATTCAAGTAGTATGTATCTTTGATGGATACATTTCATAAATACATGTGTCCTTCTTTCGTATCAATTTGGTTTGCTTTATGTGCATGAATGTGCTCCTTGATACAATACAAAAAGGAATGGGATCATTTCATTAGCTGCACCAGGAAAATGCTTCAAGTACTGGTCCTAACAGTCAAATGTTAGCGTACCGCTTGAGACTATTACATATTAGTAAGACATTTTTTAACAAAATAAACTTTGCATTTCAATTCATGATCTGACTGTCAGCTGACCACAGTAGAATGTAGGAAACGCATAATGCACCTAACAATCCCTTCAAATAATTGCTTGCCACCCATCACATAAGCTTCCCATCACCCACGTAACTCCAGACATTTTTTTAACTTTTTTTTTTTACATAGCAACAGTCCTGTGTTGTCTGAAAGAGAATCAATAAACTTGTTATGCCCAATAAACACATTCAGATGTGACTTATTGTCCTGGATACACATTTAAATGTACTTTTATGCCCTGTAAATACATTTAGTTCTTCATCCATAATCAGTTTTCTGTAATTATTAGTTGTCAAGTTGTAAAGTAATATGAAAGTTTCACTAAGCTGGAATTCCTTTCTCTTATGCCAGGTACTCCGAGGTGTACAACAAAAAGTCCAGAAAGTAGAGCTTGTACACACTACTGTTAAAATGCATAGTAAAAATAATAAAAACATGAAACTATGTAAGTTACTCTGAAAATGAAAATTTGCCAACCCCCCGAAACAGTAGATTTGGTAAATATTAAATGACTGTAAATGGTGTAATTCTGATACACTGTAACAGAGGCTATTTCTGGTTGATGTCAGGAATATTTGTCACTGCATAAAATGCATCCAAAGGTGTGGTGGTATAATATATTGAAAGTAATTTTAAGGTCCTTGAAAAGCTGTATTTCCTGTCAGATAAGTAATTGTGCTGTTCTTTCTACAGGACAATCACTGCCAAAACAGTAGATGATTGCGACAGCACCGACAACAACAGCCTAACCTGTTGGCCAACACTGACCTGTGTTTATAATCAGTCAAGAAACCTCTGGAAGTCCTTCCTGTATATAGTCGTACTATAAGTGTAATGTATATTGTCTAAACAAAATGTATACTATTTTTGTTGTGTTATTTATCTACATGTGTTCAAGAAAATGCAATAAACAAGAGTCTCACCTGTTATTATAAGTGCATCATGTAAAGTGAAAGAACTGTAATGGGATGGTTGTTTATGCTGGAAGTGTAAAGAAAAGGCATTTTTTCAAGACTTTATTCAAACAAGTTGGAGATAATGCTAAACAAGGTGTAAATACAGAATGACAAATAAAAAGGTGAATGGCTGGATACTTTCAAAATCTAGCCTGGCTTGACGGTCTTCCCAACCCTAACTTTAAATGATTCGACCTTTGTTATATATTTTGTTGAGTTGTGTATTTACAGTATCCCAATTATTAACTATGTTCAAACCCAGAGAAATCCACAAGTGTACTCAGTGTAACGGTGTGTTTCATTTGGCCGCCTATCGTTGTGTTTCTTCTGCAAGTGTTTATTTGCCCCAAACAGCCAGACAACTTGAATGTACATTAGCTGTAAGCTAGCGAGCACTGGCATGCACCAATGTCATGTGTATCTGTGTTTTTGAATTCAGGTCAACCTCAATCACTAAACTCAGCACTCACCACAGACTCTCGTTCTCTCTATTCTCTTCCCCTCTCCTTTCTGTATCATTACATCATATGGTAAAGTACATTTCCCCTCCACCTCCAGTCAGCAGTCAATATAACAGAACATAAACACCCAACAATGGAAGTCACCTCCGTGGGTCACTGCTGCAGTCAGTCTGATTTTCAATTCAAAAATGTATTGCAAACTCACGACCCAGATAAAAGACAAGACATTCCATAAAATAAATTCCGCCCAAAATCACAACAAAAGATCATAGTTTAGTTTAAAAATAATATACATCATGTCTTACAAAGAGACAGCTGTACCAATGTCTCCACAACTGAGATTGGTAGCACGTAGTGCTACACCTTATGTTTGATAAAACAAGAGGATTTCATTTTAAGAGACATCAAGTTGGCAAATAAATGAATACATGAGGTTTCTTAAAACAGCTTGGAAAGTACCGACTCCTCCAGCAACAAACATCTCAGTTGCATTATTCCATCTAGGTCTCTTAAGTAATATTCTCAAGGCATCATCATAAGCTACTTGAAGTCTGTATACTTGTTTTTCTGTAGTTTTACCACAAGTGTGCAGTATACATTAGTGTACAATATGCTCTAAGCGGAGACATCTTTACTCCATCCACACATATTAAACTTGCATGAAAGAATGTTTGCTTGCACATACATCTTGTGGCATTGCCTATACACTGTAAATGTCATCATTTGTCATTTCTTCTGTAATGAAATGTACAAGATATTTAACCTTATTAGCAACCTTAAGATTATTATCAGACAATTTAAAGTCAAGGAATTTCTTACATTTGTCCTGTTGGTTCTACAGATTAAGACAACACTCTTACTGGCATTGTATTTGATGTCATGTTCAACACCATACACAGAACAAACACCGATCAGGCATAACATTATGACCACCTGCCTAATATTGTGAAGGTTCCCCTTGTGCAGCCAGCTCTGACCTGTCAAGACATGGACTTAAGACCTCTGAGGGTGTCCTGTGGTGTCTGGAACCAGGACATTCTATAGTGGATCCTCTGGGTCCTGAATGTTGTGGGATGGGGCCTCCATGGATCAGACATGCTCCAGCACGTCTTACAGATGCTCAATCAGATTGGGATCTGGGGAATTTGGAGGCCCGGTCAACACCTTGGGGCCTTTATTGTGTTCCTCGAGCTGTTCCTGAGCAGTGTTTGTGGTGTGTCAGGGCACATTGTCCTGCTGGGGGGCCACTGCCATTGGGTAGTGTTGTTGTGATGAGGGCGTGTACTTGGCCCACAACAGTGTTTGGTGGTGTTTGTGGTGGTGCATGTGGAGTGGCATTCACATGAATGCCAGCACCCAAGGTTTCCCAACAGAAAATTGCATTGTGATGAGATGATCAATGTTATTCACGTCACCTGTCAGTGGTTTTAATGTTGTGGCTGATCGGTGTATAGTAGGGGGCTGCTGGAGACTAGTGCTACTTGGACTAAAGAATGCAAGATCATCTGCATACATAATATAGTATGACAAAGACTGTAAAGACACTTACATTATTAACTTCTTGCAGGGTTGTGCCAGCCTGTAATTCCTTACCCATTTCCACACTCATATCTGCTTTAAACAAGACAGTTTAGCTGGCTCTTTGCTGGTTTATTTCAGTAGTTGTTAAACCAAGTTGTTGATTGTGTTGTCAGTCTATTCATTTGTTTGACCATTATTTTATTATGTGAGTGATAGCAATTATTTTCACCCATAAAAAAGAATAATGGCATCTAGACTTCTCCATCAGTGCTTTTCAAATTCAATAAATACAGGAATATTCTCTATCAAAGCAACTTCTGCATATAAGCAACATTTTCTTAAAGGTTTTTCAGTCTGTGTCCTGTATTGTCTGACCCCTGTTACCTCACCTGAGGACAGAGTCAGTCCAGCTTGAGGGGAACTGACAGCCATTTATCTGACACTAACAAGGCCTGAATTTATCTGGCCGCTGATATGAACCATTGGACAGCCAATGGCTGTGTATGGTCAAGGGAATGGCATGATTAGAGGGATGTTGGAATGCATTAACAAAGCCTCATGACTGACAACAAGCTGCCTTGTCATCATCCATCATAGCTCCTGAGCGGGCCTCATCATTGTAGGAAGACAGACAATTTATTTATGTGAGGAGTAACACATGCCCTTCCTGACTGTGTCTCAGGTGTGACGAGTGCCGGCTCTGCTATCACTTTGGGTGTCTTGACCCCCCACTGAAGAAATCCCCAAAGCAGACGGGATATGGCTGGATCTGCCAGGAGTGTGACACATCTTCCTCCAAGGTGAGTGTGCATTGTATGTGTATGCATGAAAGCAACAAAGTGGGGAGGTTCATTTGGGGTAGGGTTGACCTGCTTTGACATATTCCATATGGGAGTATTTTGCTAAGATATCAATTTGGTGTTTATAATGACTTGTGTACTTATTAGTTACAATTGTTATGTGTGGAAAAAAGACCATATTTAAATGTAGTTCATTTCTGCTGTAATTAGTACCCTATATTACCAAAAATGTTGGGACTGTCATTAGATTGGTGTGATTGGGGTGGTGTCTTGGCAGATGGCGCTAATAGTTTATTATTCCAAGATGGACGTCTACATTGACAACATTAGTGTGAAACCAAAGCCTCAATTAGCTATTTAGCTATAGGTACAGGTACAGACAAACCGTTTATAGCTCATCTTTCATCAATGGAACCAACTGAATCAGTCTCAATGTTGGATTTCATTTCAATGTAACTGCCAACAATGGTGGCTTTGCAGCGATTTTGCCCCTGGTTTGTTGGTACGTCTATAGTTCTTTTCACCGAATTGGAAGTATTGTTATATCTTAATCTTAATGATAACTGGGAACCTGACATGAACTTGTTCTCTCTCTTGGCTGCCCATAAAAACAGTCTGAAAGATATAACCTGATCAAGGCTTTACAAATTGCAGAAGAATGTGCTAAGTGCTGAGGTCACAGATGGAGCAACCCAGGTTGTGGCAGCCTGGTCTAGTGCTTTCACCTGAACTGGACTCCTGAAAGAAAGACTGCTAACTCTAGGTAGACACTTTCTTTTCATGATGTAGCACAGAGCTGAGGAGCTTGACAACAATTCTGCAGTAATGCGCATAATGTCTTCAGTGCTGCCAATAGCAAGCTAGGCTGACTAGCCTCCACTTTCAGAGTGGAATACAAACTTAACAGCATAATGGACTCTCTATATGTTTGATAAAAGGTACAGACAGATTAAATTACTAACACTAAATACAGTATTAGTGAAACATTACTAATTGAGCACATTTTAGGGATACATTTTAAAGAGGACATATTCAATGTCAACTCAAGCAAAACAAATTCAGACTTTTTGTTGTGGTGACAAATTTTTTTTTTTAAACATCTTAGTTAACATGATGAGCATGTTCTTGTTTTGTTTGTATCCTATGCTTAACTAGCACACACACAAGGACTGACATGTTCACAAAACAGCATACAGATGTTTTCATGCCTTTGCACTCCCTGAGTTGTATTGGTATTGTGCCAAAAACTGTAGCAACCACCAGGAAAGGATAACTGTGGATGTAAACAGTGCAGGTTTTAAAATATTCCACATTACTTTTTAAATGTTTTCTGTATGTTTTCTTAATATGTACACGCATGAAACAAATTTGATAGACCCTAGAGGTACACACAATGTGTTCTGGTGTTATTTCTGTTTGCTTGTTTGCTTGTTTTTATTCAATTATATTGCAGTAAAGGTTGACATTTGGCCGCCTCTCAACCTAACCCATAAATGTATCCCCATTTCCATTTCTCTAGAATCTAGCAATATGTCCAGCTAAGCTCTATCAATGCAGAAATTGAGGGATGATTTATGCTGCTGAAGAGAGAGTGAATAATAAAAGCGGTGGTGATATGAAAACGCATGAAGACAAGCTGAATATGAGCAGTAGTCTGGGCGGCTATCAGAGACTTGAATGTCTGTCTTCTTATGTCCATAAAACGGGTTAGTCCCAGACCATTAGGATTCCACTGTTAAGTCTTACAGACTTCTGTTGAGAAAAAACAAGCACTGAATTTAAGGGCATTTTTGCCTTACTTGAGTCTCCGTTAATGATTAGAATTGACTCCATTCAGTTAATAAATTATGTTCAAAATCACTTTATTGTACATTTGTATCATCTAATTCTGGTTCCAGACAAAAGTGTTTCTTGCAACAGCATTTCTTTTTTCCAAAAGATCAAGTAATTCTGTCCTTTAGAATAAAAAAAACATTGTCTTTAATCCCATTTGCTCATTGTGTAGAAGGAGCAACATGTTCACACCAATCTGGGCAATGCCTCTTTGATCGGGGCATAAAAACAAAAGTTCACTCTCTGTTGTGGTCATACACTGAATTGAGATCCAAATAGCTGTATCGGTGCACTCCTAAACTTACGCCTAATGTGAAGGCCTAGATGCTAGCAAGGTAAAACTATATCTATTTCCAAGAAGACCTAGATACAGAATCAATACTTTGTCATTACCTTCCAATCCATACCAAGCCTACCAAAACTGTTCCCATGCCTGTTACAAGTCAGAAATGCCTGAACGTTTTCATGTCATTCAAATCCTCAAGTTAAATTAAACCTGTTCCACACTGTATTTTACACTGTATCCACATATTCTACTTTTATTCTGCAGACTTTTAACGGTAAAGACAAACAGCGAGTATTAAGTCAGTCTCTGTGGCTTTTCATCCGCAACACTGTGTGTCATCTCCCTTGTTCTGCCATCTCTTAGACTTGCGTATCTCACTCCCTCTGGAGTATCTTGTCCCTATGAAGTTGCTCCCATCCTCCTCCTCCTCCCTCCTACTTGTTAACATCAAATGGGAGAACCTCTGGGCTTTGGCTCTCTCTGCCCCAGAGCAGGGCGACATTTCACTGGTGACAGGAGAATAACGTTTGCAGCACTGATGTGACAAATGAGTGTGAACGTTTTTCTCTCCATTCCTTCAGCGAGCAAAGATCACTTGTGTTCAGAAACTGGGAGACTGTTCAAAGCCTTGGTTATACCAATCTGTTTACGTGGTACTTCATAAAGTAGCTCATGGATATACATGAGGGCTGCAATGGTTCCGATTCTGAAGCATTTTTTACTATTCGATATGAGTTCATCTGGCACATTGAAGAGGCATGTTTAAGCAACAAATGGATGAAAGAAACCAACACGTGTATGCCATTTCCAATATTGCAGGGTCTACATTTTAAGAGGCAGTTAAGAATGTGACATTTTTGAGAAAGCATGGTGTACAGACCTCTTAAGGCGCAAGGTGCTCAGAGTGTCTCAGTAATAGCAAGTGTGGGGAGATAATTGACTCCACTAAGGGCATCTAAAAAGCACTCTGAGATGAGAGCTGTATTTAAGGAAAGTTTTATTATCTGCTTTTAAATGCCAAGCCATGCACCATTTTTGCCTGTGGGGGGAGAATGTTTCTTAAATGCCAGCATTAAGTGCAGAATATTACCTGATCGCTGCGACTGAGAATCAGCTGCTGGCAGAGATAGCTTGCAGTCACCTCCTCTGCCTGACAGTCAGAAGAATGGTACAGGAAGTGATTTGTCAAAGCTCCCTGCAGCCACTGCTCTTATCTGAGAGGAGGATGTATGACATCTGAAGGAAGAGGTACGCAGGAAGTATCTTACAGTATGTGATGCAGACCTCAGCTTTGGGTAAAAATAACTTGTTTGAAAGCCAGCCTGTTTGTTAATTGCAAATGTTTTCCAGAGGTTGAAATAAGTAAAACATGAACAGGATACTGTTTGTACTGGTAGGGTTCCCAACAGAATACTGGAATTTCTAACTTTAATACAATACCCTGAAAAATATCATGGTTCAATGCCATGTTTGATACCACAGGAAAAATTGACAAACCGGCATCAAAGTTAATTTACTCCTGACCATAGTCAAAGTATTTTCTCATCAACTGAAAGTCTGCTGTCTGAGATTCCTCAGGCCTGGTAGCTCCGAAGGGTAATTAGCTTAGCTTTTAGCCCAACAACAGGACAACACACTGATCAAGAACCATCTAGGGCCGTCTTGTTAAATCCTTAGTGAGGTTGAAATGGGAGCTGTCACCAACCTCTCAAAATTCTTCAGAGGTTGGTGTGTTGGTATTTCAGGAGCTTTGCTAAACTTGTGTTTAGCAACTTCAGTTAGCACAGCTCTGTAGCATTGCTTGCAGATGGGCATGCTTGTATCCTTTGCCTTTCATTGTTTATTTCCCTCAAACGTGAAGTATTTCCAAATGGCACTCCTGCTGGTTTCTTTTCAACCAAAACTTGTTGGGGAGGCTTTGCAATTGCCATCTTTAATGAGTCTTAACACCATAACACAATGGAGCAAACGAGACAAGTGGCAAGAAGACAGTGCTTTGATTGAGCAAGAGGATGTGGGCACTGCAGCAGTGTGTGTGTGTCAACTCGCTGTCGGAGAGTGAGAGAGAGCAAAAAATGCAGCAGGTACTGGTGTATTGATACTGCCAAAAATGAGTATTGAAATCAATCAGTTTGTTCAAGTTAAGTTTTGTCTGTCATGTCAGATGACAATATGTTTATACCTGTTCCAGATGGCCACGCTCAAAGGTAGGACGATAAGCCTGCTGTCATGAAGAGAGGCAAGCTGCTATAAGTCGACATAACAGCTCACTAGTAATAATTACAGCAGGATAAGGAGCATCAAGTCTGTTTAGGGAGAAGGTGGAGGGTTGGGTAAAACAAGCACAGGACACGCGCATGTGAATGTGTGTACATGTGCAATGGGGTTATCCTTCCAAGCCAGGCTGAGAGCGAAAGACGCTTTGTTGAAGCAACACTGCAAAACGTTGGAGATCATCAGCGCTATTATGACAAGTGACAAACATTTTTGGATCAATATGAGTGTATGGTGCAGCAATCTAGACTACGGCAGGCCACCAGAGTCTCATTAATTAATGGGAAACTCTGTACTCTCCAAGACCTGTAAACACACTTTAAATGTAAAATTGGTGGAGTTACCCTTTAATGATCAGATTCTGGCCGCAATGGTTCCTAGGAACAGTTAACAAATGCAGATTGACCTCTACAGCTGCATCCATCTCATCCAAGTTTGTTGCCATGTTTGTCAATTTTTCTGTCACTAATTTTAAAGAATGTAGCTCAGTTGCAAGCCGTTTTTAGGTGAGCTTCAAAGCTGTACACAAAGCTCTGTTCAAACTGTTTCTCCAACCAGAGGAAACAGTAATCAATGAGCACAAAAACCAGGTCTTTTTGAATGACAGGACAAATCAGAGGTTTGGGTGTTGATTCAGAAGTCTAGAAACAAGCCTTTTACTGCTGGCACAGATGTGTCCCAGACACGTTGTAAGAACTTGTTCTGTCATTTAGTGAGTTTTTGGTCTACCTTAGAAGAATTAACATTGAGTAAAACGTTATGAATCTTGTTTGTGATCCTCAGATCCATTGTATTTTGGCTGTGACCAAACCAAATACAAATGTTCAACAGTAAAGTAAATTTTCTTGCGATAATTTCTACCAAGGAAAGCAAGCCCTATGACACAAGTGCTTTTGTTGCCGTCTGTGTATCTCTTATTGTCTGGGATTATGTCTGTGTCTATGTCCTGATTAATAACCAAATATCAGTTTGATGATGATTTGTCCCTGTGATTTGCTTGTATTATTGAGATGTTTGTAGACTGGTAGTCATTACGGAGGAGCAGCTGGTTTACAGTGTGGCAGGAAAATGCCATTTCCGACATGTTTCTGTTGTGCAAAGGGCCAATAAAAGGCTTTATTAGACAGGCTTGAGTTCATTATAGATGCTGTGTTTCTCTCAGCCTGCTTGGCTTAGATAAACCTCACTACGACCAAGGCCACATTCCTCCCGCTGTTGCCCCAGGCTCTCTCTGAATTGATTTCAGTAATAAAGTGACAGTCTTGCCGTAATATACGGATGGCCTTTAATTCAAGCCTGTTACCGTGCCAAGGAGTGCTTGTTTAATGCTTTATTTACACCCTTGCAGCTCTGCCTAGCATGCTGGGCTCCACAGTGAATCAGACCAGAAGATTTGGATAAAAGGTTTGAAATGCCAAAAGCTCTTAAAGTTGCTCAGGCAGTGTTTAAAGTACTCAACTGTGAACTTGTGTGGGATGCACTACTTTAGCTGCACTCAGACGTGTTGTCATCAAAAGGATTGCAACTGTTGAAATTACTGTGCGTAAAAGTTAAATTTTCCTCACTTCCTCCACTGCCATAGGCCTACTCCTACTCAGCAAACAGTTTGTATTTGAAGTTCTTTTATGACCTCAGAGTATTCAGCTCTGTTTGTGTACATTTTACAGTTATCTGTTTGAGGATAGTGTTTGCCTGCTTCTACTTCGGGGTGTTTGAATGTATGTTAAGTGTCTGTAATTTGTGATGGTTTGTAGCAGTTAATGTTCGTTTTGATGTCATTCCCAATTCAGAGGAAGATTACCTTTACAAGCCATGCCATCAATCAGGAGCTACATCGCTTGACCTGTGAAATATTCTAATTAAGTTAGCTAATTAACTTAATGATGTGTCACACTTGGCTGACTTAACTATAGTGAGTAAATTGAAAGAAAAATAGGCAGCATTACTCATCAGATGTTCTGCTATTTCAAGTGAGGCAGAGGGAATGCATTCTCAGTGGGAAAGTTTAACCTTTGCCTGTTTTTATTCTCTCAATGAGCTATTTTTCATTAGATTTAATAAATATCATTAGTGCATTTATGGAACAAAAAGAATTCCCCAAGTGTGATTTGAATTTTTGTTGCTCTCATTGTCTTATCTGTATTCAAGTTTAATCTTAATGCCATAAGGACTGTGCGATCAATAAGCCCTACAGTCGAGGCTTTTACTCAGGCGTATAAGGTGCTTAAAGCATGATAACCTCATCAATGATGGTTGTCTTTTAGACGTGGCTAAAGTTTAACCACAGTTTAATGTGATTTAGAGGCAGGCAGTAGCAGCTTAACAGGGGTAGCTAGCTAAAGTAGCCTGCAGGGAGCACAGGACATGGTCAAGGGTGGCCAGGCGGGACGCCAAAGACGAAGAGAAAATCAATGGCTAGGAGTCACCTCAATCACTTTAACTAGGCGCTATAGACGCCCATGCCCCTCTCAGGGGCCAATTTGTGGCGTAAACAGGAGTGTGTGATTGCTGTCGGGATCCCCAGTGGCCCCAACAGTCCATTTCTCTGGACCTGGCTCATTCTAATAACCCTCTTAGTGGAGAGCGTACATGAGGCCACTTTTCGGACCCCCCTTAGTATTTTATGGCCATAAACAGTGTAGCAGACACTGAGCAGCAGCAGCACCAGCCTTCGTTAAGATAACAGTCCCACAAGTCCCTGGCTCCTGCTGCGTGGGCAGAAAGCATGCTGTATTCTAATGGCATTCTGGATGGAGACACAACAGTTTCCTCCAATAAACATACAAACTAAACTTTAGTTTAACATTTCTCTTTGTGACCACACCAGATCTGAATATAACTTTGGATAGATATCTGGCCTAAACTTGTGTTAAGGAATAAAATAGTACACGTGTGTCTGTGTACAGTATGATTTGATTTCGATTTAGGTAATAATATCATTATGCCATAAATGTTGATTGCATGATGAATGGATATGGAATAGGGATGAAAAGATACTCACGGTATGATATACTCACAATAAATAGTCCATGATAATAAATCTGATTTCCACAGCATTTATTATTCGTATACAATTTGTTTTACTTTTTACTTGAGGTACTACTGCCTTTTTTCTATAGTTAAATAAAAGTAGCCAGCCATGACCTAAGTGTGCAAAAAGTAGCCATGAATTTTCTTTATGTTGTACTATGTACAACTGCTAAACAATACAACAGCCAATAGCCAGTAGCAGTCCTTCCCTCCCTTGTACAGCAGGACTACCAGGGGTGTGGCATGGGACAACAGCCGAGAACAGGCACTCAGCTGCGAGTCCCACCAATCTCCCTCCCTTGTTGTCCAGCAGGCAACCAGGGCCAAAAAAATGTCTGTCAACATAACTGACACGTTATTATTTACTAACTGTATGTTCAGTGGTCGTCTGCGTATTGCGAGCCATAGTTTACGGTAAACATACCGTCACTTTGGCTGTCGCAGCTGCAGTGTCTCTGGGCTCGTTAGGTAAAGCAGACACTGTAGCCCAGCGGAGGCCTGCCCTGCGGAAAGCCGGCCTGCATGCTCCACCTAACGGGCCTAGAGACACTCTTGCGTCTCTGGAGGATGAGTGACCCCGACAGGAGCAGCAGACGAATGGGAGAGAGTCCGAAGAGGTTGGGGCGCCGGTGTGAAGAGGCTGGAGTGTTACTACAGCTCAAACGCTGCCTAAAACAGACATTACCAGCACTACTGTGTGAGTTACCAGTTTGAGTCAAGCATAGTTAACGCAACCAATGAAGCTAACCAATCAGAGGCAGAGTCTGTCTTCTTGACCAGCATGATTGTGCCCTCTGCTGTTCAAACAGAACAATACAATGATGGAAAGGAAGGGAGAGATAGTATAATGCATTTATACTGATTTCCCTTGTTATAACTTTATTAGCAAAATAACCACATGATATGTTGGTCGATATCGTCACAGTCCCACAACAATATCACATTTTTTATCGTGATGTCATGAAATTTGGTATATCATTAAATCCCTAATATAGAATAATGAAACCATCAGTGCTTACATTGGTTCCCTATAAACCTGGCTATCACTATAAAATGTTGTCTACCGTTGGACACACTCGCCCTGGAAAAGGAAAGGTTTATTGGAGTTCAATTTCTGTTACTAAATGATTGAATAAACTCAGGTTTTGTCCTGTGTTGTTATTTGTATGTCTCCAGTTCAGTTGTCTTTGCAACAGTGGCGTGAAGAATAACATCACTTGGAAAGGCTAGCGGGAAAAGTTGTCTGTTGCCACATTCAGTCCAAGATTGTGCCCATGTTTGAACTCCACCTAAGTTACTGCATCTATGGTTTCAAAAACTTTAGACAAGTTGATAGTTGATACTGATAAAACCTAACCCAAACCCACTGAAATATGACAATTCACAACACATCTTCAAACTAAAGACTGAAGAATGGTGACTCCCAAAGTCATGTACATTCACAATTTGGTAAGATTTAGGCAACATATCTACTTGGTTAGGTTGAGGAAATAAGCATTTTACCAACATAACTTAAGTTTCGCAATGTGCGTGATGTAAGTGTAAGTGAAAATATAAGTTAAGTTAAAATAACCCACTGTTGTTCTTTTGGTTTCACACAAAACACATAAACAGCTGTCTCCTGGTTGAAAGTCCTATGCTTGATCCTTCTGACACAGACTTTATACTTCGTCATCTGACTTTATCCTTTGCTTCTGTTATAAATACTACAGCCACTAGAGGTCGCCACCTAACAATAAACGTACGTAAATATGGGTCAGAACTAGCTGCACTCAAATGCAACCTTTAAGGTATTTTTTCTGATGGACATACCAGGACAAGCAGTGAGCATATGACTCGCACAAACAGATGTGAGACTAGATCGATGCGGTTATACGTTGGTGCTTTCTTTTTTCAAACTAATTATTTTCAGTGAGACCAATTTCTTTTTCCTTAATGACCTTGGCCAAGTACAGACACAACCTTTCAGAGCACATTAACCAGCAACAGCTGCAAAAGTTTTTTTCTTCTTTCTCACAAAATGAAGTTAATTGTCTACAGCTGATATAATCTGTTATTGTTGTTGTTGATGTTGTTGTTGTTGTTGCGACCGCTGCTGCTGCTGCTGTTGTTCAGTTAGCATACTGTAACTATGCCACGAGTTTGCTGTGCATGAGACCTTGTCATTTTCATTTGTGTATTTGAAATTTTCAAGGGAACCTGCATCAAATATTCTGTGTAGAACTCATTATGTCATGTAAAACACATTCCCCACTTAGTGAGAAGTCTTTTCCTCTTTGTTTTCATTTTATAAGACATTTTCACTTTGACATGTTCCCAGCCTTGCTCAAAAGGAAGCACAGATACGCAATCAGTTTTCCCACAGTGCCTAAGAGCTCAGACCTATTTAATTTTCTCTGCTTTATTCTAAATGCTTTAAATTGGAAACAGAGAGAAAGCAGCTCTCCTTTTTCCGACTGTATATCCTCTTCCAGGAGGCATCTGCAGTTATCTGACAAGGCAATAAAAAGAAAAACCTGCTTGTGAATTTTACCTCTGATTAAATTAGGTGTTGCCTGGTAACTTCGCCTCAGTATCAGATATGCCTCACTAAAATGGAAATACGTTTCTTCTGGAAAAAAAATGGACATTAAAGAATGCCCTTTGTAATAAATGAAATGGGAATTTCAAATATGCGCAGTCATGAAATTTAATTGTGCTCTCTGGTGACTGGTTTGTGGGTGCTGAGGAGCAGAGGCGCAGGAGAAGTGCTGGGGGCAGAGGTGGTTAAATGTAGCGCATAGCGCGCTGCCTGAACAGGCTAATGAAGCCGCTGTTTATGACCCACTACAATTGTGTCATCTCTTGAATGGCAACAAGATGCCAGTGCACACATAGAGCCACTCAAACACACCCAATGAGCAGCACATACACACATATACGCACATGCACGCGCACACACACACACACACACACGCACACACACACACACACACACACACACACACGCACACACACACACACACAAACACAGTCACGCACGCACGCATAAACACACACACACACACACACACACACACACACACACACTCAGTCCAGAAAATGCCCTTCTTTACAAATGGTAATATTGTCTTTAGTCAATTTATGTTTTTAATGAAAAAGGGGAGAATGTGCCTAACCAAAATTCATGCCACATACAGTATTTACAGTACAACAGAACAATCCACAGCACACAAGTATACATTAAAGTCAGTTATGATACCTATATAATGTCAGTCAAAGGAAATCCATAAATCAAAGCAATAGGAAAAATATAATATAAACAAATACAATGACACATAAAACAGTGTAATTGCAGGTGTAGTCCCTATAGATATGTGCAGGCTTCACAGTTAGCAAACTTTTGTAATTATCACCAAAATGGCCTATATTAAATGAATAAATAAAACATTATTACATAAACAAATGAAGAATTTCCTGAAAAAAGTGTGAGTGAGTTCTGCAAACTTTCCTGTTACTGGCATGACTGTTAAAGGAATTTATATTAATATGAAAACTAGTTGACCTCAGTGTATTTGCTGAGTAATGGATGCAATGGGAGGGAGTGGTGGTCTGTATTGCACTTAACTACATTATTGTATATAACTCATAAACTGTGCATGTTGATCACTGAGCATTTAGAAATATGAATCCAGTTTGTAAAACTCTGTTATCATGAAAATAAGATAAAGAAGAATATTTATTTATTCATTTATTCATTTGGCATGATCGATATATAGGTATTGTTGCATCTAATTAAAATGTAGCCAATGCTATGTATATAGGGCTTCTGACTGTGGCTTATTTGCAGTCGTTGTCCCCAGCTAGGCTTTTGAGGAGTAAAACACATGATGCAACATTCTAATACAGGCATAAAAAGTAACGATAAAACAGACGTAGACAAGCAGTAACTACAAAGACTGAGAACAACAATTCAGAATAATGACTGAAACAATGACTAAGAACAGGAAAAAAAATGAAAAAGCATGTAAAATATGTACACTATATAAAACATGTAACATAGTGTTGGCAGACTTGCCTTTGTTTAAGAAGCAATAGTTTTGCCCTTTTGAAAGCTTTGAGTTCAGTTAATATTTTTATATCCGATGGTAGGGTATAAGAAAATAAATGAATAAATATAAATCATAACAATAAGTGATGAATGATTGATTTCTGTTTGTTTGTTTGTTTGTTTGTTTGTTTGTTTTTTATTACTTCCACCAAGGAGGTTATTTTTTCATCCATGTCTTTTGCTTGGTTGGTCGACAGGTCGGTCGGTCGGTTGGTTTGTCAGCAGGACACAAAAACTACTGTGTGGATTTCCATGAAACTTGGATGGAGGATGGGTCTCGGTCCAGAATAGACCACATTAACTTTTGGTGCAGATATGGCATTTCCACATTTTTGTTAATTTCTCAGAGAATAATTCATTGATCTTGATGACAAAAAACAGGCACATTTAAGTGGCTGGTATCTATGAGTGAGTGCAATTTGATGCTGATACAAATAAATCTACCATATTAAATATGTTTTCGTAGAGGGTTGTCTTTTTAACCGCTATACTGTTAAAAATAGGGATATAAACCTATAACTACCACCAAGGTGCAGCTGAAATAATGGAGATTTAGAAAGGTAGCATGGGTGATTAGGCTGGATGAATTAAAGGGGACTGTTGTGCCTTGGGGGAGTAATGCGTTCTACTGAGTTTATTATCTAATGATATTTTATTTGTTTCATTTTTTACATTTTTCTGTAGTGGCCCATTTGTAAAACAGCATGGCATTCCTTCAAAAATACCTTTGAAATACTTTATTGTTTTGACATGGAGCATGACAGCTGATCACACTAAGAAAGACCATTAGATGTGGTTGAAAGTTACTAGTAAGTGGATTCAAAATGAACCCTAACCCTTCAAAAGTGTGTACAAGAGTAAACTATTTCTTTTTTGCACTCCTTGTATTACTAGTTCAGATGTAACTGCTTGAGCATGTGCCAGTATTAGCCCTGGGGTTATTATTCTGACAAATATCATGAAAGCCTATCCTAATCTTTAGCATTACAAATTAATGAAAAAAAAAAAAAGAAAATTAACAAACTGGGATGTAATTCAAAGTGTGCCATGGCAGTTTCATGTCACATTGGATTTGATTATTTTAGATTTAGTTTTACCTGCGATAACCCTACTGTTGAACATGAATTTTAAGTTACATGAAAACTTGATGCTCCCTAATGTTTTTAGCACTTCACAGAAATGTGCCTGACTGTGCTATAATCTGTGCAGCTGAACAGTGAGGGCAGTGAGTCCATGATAGGTGAGAGGACACCATAATGCCAAGCATCTCGGTGTCTATGGTTTGCATACACAAAAAGTGCAGTGTAAGACGCACTCATAAGTAAATACAGTGAAAGCAGAAAACATGATAAGAGAATAGGTCACTCTAATTAACTGCTAATTCTTTTCAGGAGTGTATAGGCTTGATAAAGGATGCTGTGTTGTACATTATGATTCCTTTACAGTGTAAATTTAATCCAAGTTTATGACGTGATTGTGTGGGGTGTGTGGTCGGCAGATCTCTTTCTGTGTGTGTGCATGCGTGTGTGCGTTCAGGAGTTGCAATTACTGGTGCCAGCAGTAGGGATGTGAGGCTGAGCACCGTTAGAGCTCCACTGGTCTTTGTTGCCACCTAGGGCTCAGTCGACGCTCTCCTCTTCTCTCTGCATCATATGACAGAGACGACGCTCTGCTCCTGCCCTTTAAAACGACGACCTCAACTCGAATGAAAAATGTGGCATTTGATTATCATATATGTATATGTTAGTGCCAGAGGGCCTGCCAGCCTATGGAAAGCAAGCGGCGGAAACAAACCCAGCCTCCTCCCCTCTCTCTCTCCCTCGCGTCCCCAGAGGAAATTGATGGAGACATCCCACAATGCCAGAGCCCATCAGCTCCTGCAAGCTTGTCGTAGGGAGAGCGTCTGCCTCGCCACTCTCCACAAAGCAAACGTCTCTAGCAGGGGCCACTGATGCATAACACAGCTCCATACCTCTGTAGTCCACAGGCAGGAGGCAGAGAAAATCACTGCCTCCCCTCTTTCCCCTATCTGGATCAGGGGCTAGAGCTGCACTTTATAACGTGCTACAAATTTTAATACGGCAAGAACAACACAGATGTCTTCTAAACAGATAATATTAAGTTTGGAGTTATGAATATGGCTAAATGTTGTTAGGATCTTAGACATGTCATCCACTACTGATGTGATGGATACAAGGCAGTTTGGTTGATTACGTATTGACTCTAATCATAAATATACAGTTCTGAATTCAACATATGTTGTTGAATATAAACCTCCTTACAGCAATTTGAGTACAATGCACTTTGTGTCTTATATGTCTGAGGTCCCCAGTTAAAAAACTAGTATGCTCTCCCCCACTGAAATGGCGTACCCTACAAGACGTTGATATGTGCAATGCCATTTGCCATTTATCTGATGGAGATAGAAAGCGTAGACGCCTGCAATTTATTCACAGTTTCACTCTATCAGTCAATTAAATACTGCTCCATGACCTGGCTACTAGCGGTGCTTTATAGGCTAACATTAGCAACCTGGGCTCCTGACCTGCCAATCTACACTGATATTAGAGGAGCAGTACCAAGTGACACAACTTTGCTGCTGGACTTTTGTTAAATTTCAGGCTTCATATGGCATCAAAGTGGGGAATGCAACATTAAAATACATCAAAATACAGGACTGTCATGCATTATTCAGCTATAATAATTTAAAGCTAGCTAGGAAGGCAGTACAGATTGTGTTATGCTTTTTATAATTAAAGGACCATTATACATTGAAACGACAGAGTTCTCATAACACTCTCTCACCAAGTGTGCCTCTGAAAAGCCTCTGTTTGGAGGGCCATGTAGCCCTAACACTTCACCCTACCCGTCTATCCCAACAAGAATCAGGACACTCTGCAGGGTGCCTAGGGACCTGAATGTGCAAAGCAGAGATGTAGGGCTAACTAGTAGTGGCAAGGGGTGTATTAGGGTTGGGTCTGAGAGTCATACAGAACAAAAAACAGTTTGGATCAGCACCTTCTCTGGTTGCAGTGTGTTTCAAATTTGAAACACATGATGGAATGGACAAACCCAGCTACCAACTCTGCAGTTCTCATCAGCTTTTTTTCTGATATAGCAGGCAGCTGTTTATAGCAAAAAATCTCTAACAAGTACAGCGTACACAACTGGCACAGATAAGCAGACAGACAAAGTCACAACTAGCTAATGAACCTAGCAGAGCATTGAGCAGCTAAAGTGCAAGATATTTTTCTCGGTAGGTTGGTGGGCACCAAAACAGAGCTCAAGGAGAGTGAATATCTGAGTAACATTAAGCAGGTGGACACAAACACAATTCCAAAGTTACTCTGTGTCTGTTGGATGTGTAACATACCCATCACACAGATTAATAAGGTGAGATAACACCATATGTTGTGTTAACAGCTTGTTCTAATGCCATACGTGGCCAATAAATCAACTTTACATCAAAAAGGTTTTGATCATCTAATTGCAGGACAGATCTTTCAGTACAGCTCATAATGCTATGACACATAAAGATGCTGGTTTACAGAGTTATAATGACTGACTTCTCTCCACTGCATCATACAGTATGCTCTCTAACAGGACTTACACCTCTCCCCAAACAACTTGTCAGATACTCCCCAGTGATTTGTGCATTTCAAATATGATTAACAGGTCGTCTTGTTCATCTCTCTGACACTTTAAATTGCATGCTGCACAGGCAATTTCTGTAGACTCACTCCATAAGCCTGACTATAAGGGCAGATAAATGAGGAGTTGGCCCTAGCAGAAGGCAATTTACAGCTGTAGTATCACTTGCAGGTCGGCATTTCACTGAAATTCAAAGAAACATGAAAACAGATGAAGATTGGGCCTTGTCCCTCCCTGCTGCTGCCCTCCTACCCATACTGGAGGAGGAGGCTCTGCAGGCAGGCAGACAGCAGGATAATACCAGCAACAGTGAAGCTGTGGAGCACTGACACCCATCTGCTTCCCTTGGGCAGAGACATGAGTGATAGGTGGCTGAGGGGTTGGAGTGGGGAGGATAAAGAGCACATGAGAAATCCTGTGAAGGTCCTGAGAGGCCAGGAGGACTGGTGTCACCCCTCTCCCCAGGGACACACACTAAATCAGTGGAGGAAGGCACATCTCTTGCTTTATGAGATAGTTAGCATGCGCTGGCCCCTCCTCCCCTCTTGTTTCCCATTTAAGAGCTGACTGGCCCTCCGATAACGGATGGCGCCACAGGTAATTGGAAAATTGGCAGGCTTGTCAGGGAGATTTGGTGGATGGCACGAATGTATACGATGGTGGGGTTCATGAGGTGTCACCCCACAGCTAGATTTATATCAGCCCTATGGACCAGCACCAGAAAGTACCCAGAGTTCAGGAAAAAGTAGCACATTTTTCTCCAGGGGAGGCTGCATATCAAGACTGCTCCAGAGGCACCGACAAAGCTCCTGTTAGTAAAGAGATGATATATGAGCCATCCTTTGCATTAACCCTAACCTTAATTTACTGTTTCTACACGTGCCTTAACAACTGCAGCAAATAGCACTGCACTTCTTCCACTCTAATTTATTTACACTGAGATCGAGGACATACACGAATTCAGCACATCTTCATCCCAGGTTATCCGACACTTTAAATTTCAATCTTGTTATAAAATTATAAGACCAACATGTATTTTTACTAAACTTCAAAATAAGATGTTGCCAAGAATATTCAGTGACTTTCTACAGAACGTCATCCACAGTTTGAACATTATGGCTCAATAGTACAGGAAAGGGGGCCAGTGGGGGCCACTGCCCCTTGCAGACAAGTTTAAATATTCCTCATAATTACTCAAACCTCATGTTGCTTCTGTAAACATAGTGGGTAGATAGTGTTGTTATGACTTCTCCTAATGACCACTAGTGTATCTCTGATTAGCTAAAATCAGTCAGTAATATCAGTCAAGTTCAGACATCAGACATCAGAGCAGGCAGTGAGCTGTCATGAGGGTGCTATGGCAACCGTGACAGTCTTTATTCATGATTACAGAAAGCAAAATCATTTCTTTGATATATTTTCAAATCAGATAAAATTGGGTTTCATTGTCACAAACATTCATACACACAGTACAATATAGTGAAATTTGATCTTTGCGTTGAGCCCATCACTGGGGAGGAGTGGGTAGCCACTGTGGGCGCCTTGGGAACAACTCCAGCCATGACAGAAGAAATATCCTCATACATACAGAGAATGAAAATCAGGACCTTCTGTGAGGCAACAGTGTTTTTGTTTTTTTTTATTTCACAAACAGTTTAACTAACTGAAGAGGATAACTCCTTATATTTCTGTTGCTCACTGAATAAATCTCAAGAATTGCACCTTTTGAAATTTCACTGTCGGAAATGTCAGGAGAAAAAACACCAGCACACTGTCCTCTTCACTTGCAATCATTAAAAAAAAATAACATTTTGTTGAGCCTTTTGACAGGTGTGCCAAAGTTTTACTCTGACTGTAAGAAATATACATTATACAAATGTACACAAGATTGAGGGTAAGGCAATAACATCAATTGTTAATCTACATAGTCCACATCTATAACATGAAAAGGTGTCTGATGAAGTGAATGGCAGGAAGAGGCAAGAGTAGTTCTTTTGGGTCATATTTTGTAGGTGTGTAAAAGCATGTCCTTCCTCCAAACACACTGCCAGTTGGTGAAACTCACTGTCCTCTCAGTGCCTCACTTAGACTGTCTAAATACTTTCTTTGTCTTCAGTAAAGAATAATGAAAAGCAAAATGTGGCCATCATTACTAGAGCACAGACTATTTTTGACCAGTGTGGCTAACGGGACACTAGAACTAGAACACAAAGAAGTGCACCATTTTCAGTGTCTGTTGGCATCGATGTTACTGACAAGTATCGATAAGATAGTATCACTGTGGGCTTAGTAGAAGGTGTTAATGGTAGTAATGTGTTTAGTCAGGCTAGCTGCATTTCTCTAGAGCTCCACCACTTTGGTCCAAACAGACATTTCTCAGTAACTACTGGATGGACTGACAATACATTTGGTATCAACAGTTATGTTCTCCTGAAGATGAATTGTCATAACTTTTCAAGAGTTATAACTTTGCATCTTGTGGCATCATGAGGTCAGAAACTTCCTTTGTCAAATACTGTTTTGACCAAATACAGTCAAAAGTTTCCATCCACTCATAAAGATCATGTACGTCACGGCAGTCTTCAGTCCCAATGATTTCTACAGCTCTCATGTTTCTGTGATGAATGAGTGGAACACAAACTACTAACACAAAAAACATTCATGAAGTTTGGTTCAATAATGAATTTATTATAGGTCTTCTGACAATGTGACCAAATCTGCTGGATCATAAATATTCTAATATTCTAATTCTAATATTTGGTTAAATGTCTCTCGGCCATCTTCCCCTCAGTTAGCTGCTTTTGATATCCATCCACAAGCTTCTGGTCGTCCTCTGGCTGAATGTTTAACCACTCCTCTTGACACAATCGGTGAAGTTCAACTAAATTAGTTGGCTTCCTGGCACAAACGTGTTTCTTCAGTACAGTCCACATGTTCTGATGGGGTTCAAGTCAGGACTTTGTAAAGCTATTCCAAAACCTCAATTCTAGCCTGATTGATCCATTCATTTACCACTTCTGATGTGTGTTTGGATCATTGGCCTGTTGGAACACCCAACTGCACCCAAGAGCCAATCTTCTGCTGATGATTTTAGGTTTTCCTGAAGAATTTGGAGGTAATCCTCCTTCTTCATTATTCCATTTACTTTCTCTAGAGCAGCAGATCCACTGGCAGCAAAACAGCCCCACAGCATAATACAACCAGCTAGGGATGCACCGATCCACATTATTTCACTTCCGATCCGATCCCAATAACTGAATTTGGATATCTGCCAATACCGATACTATTCCTATACCAGAGCTCTGTTTGCTTTAATATTATTATTATCATTATTGTTGATTTTATATGAGGCTGAAATAAACTCCTCTCTACAGGCAAGTATGATATGTATGTATGTATGTATGCATGTATGTCCCAATAGGCAACTTGAGGTAAGTGTAAGGTCAGAAGAGGAAGTCAGAAAAACAGGAAATCCTGTTAACAGGAAAAATCCCATCCTGAAAACAAATATGTAAGGGTTTCAAATTGATTGTCAATATTTATTAAATTCCAAAAAAAAAAAAAAAACCTGTCATATTAATACAAGTACTTGGTACAAATCAAGTAGACACTACTAAAATACAAAGGGCTGCGTCATCTGATCAGCACAAATTAAGTACACTGGCTCTTGTAGCATCAACAAATCGAGGTTTTCAAATGTCAAATATTTGAAATAAAAGAAAAGTGCAATAAGTGTAAACATCTTACACACACACTATCAATAAAACAGTGTGCATCTGAACAGCACAAATCAAGTACAGAAGGAGGTTTGGCGCTGAAGGTGACCTGGATTAAGCTTAACGCCAGAGTCTGTGTAACTATTCTTCAATAGAAAACAATAAGTGTTCATTCATGCTGCGAAATCCCGCGTTTTCCACCACTGATAACGGTTGGTCATTGAGTACGATGAAGTTGAGCAACTTCTCGGTAATCCCTTTAGCTTTCACGTTGTCGGCTGGGAGTTTACCTTGCTTTTGGAATGACTCCAGAAGTGATTCCTGGTGCTTTTTTAAATGTTTAATTGCGTTAGTGGTGTTGTACGTCGCGAGGGAGCTTCCGCCTCTCTGAATAACGGCTTTGCAAACATTGCATTTTGCTGTCTTGCTTTGCGGTGTTTCCAGTGTAAAATATTTCCACACAGCGGACATGTTGGCTAGCCACAGTGCTGCTCAATGCTAGCCAGCTAGCAGACTAGCCGGCAGGAATCACTTGTGGAGTCATTTCAGCAGACAACATTAAAGCACAGACATGGCTCATAGATCGGGAATCTCCGCAGGTTGGATCGGAAATTTCCAACCCGTGAATTACGTTGGTATTGGACCCGATACCGATACTGGATCGGATTGGCCCCATCTCTACAACCAGCACCATGCTGGACAGTAGGTTTGGTGTTGTTGGGTTAAAGGCCTCACCTTCTCTCCTCCAAACATATTGCTGCTCATTGTGGCCAAACAACTCAGTTTTTGTTTCATGTGACCAGAGTTTTCCTCCAGAAGGTTTTTTCTTTGTCCATGTGATCAGCAGCAAACTTCAGTCGAGCTTTAAGGTGCTGCGTCTGGAGCAAGGGCTTCTTTCTAACACGGCAGCCTTTCAGCTCAGATTGATGTAAATCACACCTGACTGTGGACACTGACACCTGTCTTCCAGCAGCTTCTGATTCATTGCAGACTTTCTTTTTGGTGGTTTTTGGTTGACTCTTGACCATCCTGACCAGTTTTCTGTCAGCAGCAGGTGATAGTTTGTGTTTTCTTCCTGATCGTGTCAGTGACACAACTGTGCCATGCACTTTATACTTACAGTTGTTTGTACAGTTGATCTTGGGACCTGTAACTGCTTTGAAATGACTCCAAGTGACTTTCCTGACTTGTTCAAATCAATAATGAGCTCTTTCAGATCAATGCTGAGCTCCTTAGACTTTCCAATTGTAGTGTTTGTGGCTGAGTCTAATGGGTGTATCAAACAAGTCCTATTAAAATGGGCCCAGAGAAGTCACCAGCTGTTATCAATCAGAATCACTCAGAAGAAGTTAAGAGGCTACAAAGAACATTTGATTCACACAACTTTCTATAATCACCAACATTGGTCATTCAATTTGATTAGATTTGGTCACATTTTTAGAAGACCTATAATAAATTCATTATTGAACCAAACTTCATAAAAACATATAAACTCGCTCAACAGCTTTAATAAAATGAACAAAATACAACCTAAAGAATCTTTAGACCAAATGTTTGGGAAATTGTAGTTTTAAAGATGAGTAAGTTTTTGTTTTAATATATACATATATGCATATATGCATATATGTATGTATGTATGTATATATATGACCAGTGATGTACTTTTTCTGCCCAAGAATTGTTAAGTGAATCTGCAGATAATATTCTACTAAAAGATCCAAGCTTGTCAGGACAGGCTGGAGTAATAAAAAAACAGGTTCCTTGGGGATTTTTGTTTTTTTGGAGCAACATTCACAAAGCACATTTGTTTTTTGGAAGTATTTTTGAAGTACCAACATTTTAATGTAGTCATGGACCAGATTGTGCCAGGATAAGTATATCAGACGACGTTCAGAATATATTAAAACATAACATATTTACATTGATGTGAGTCCACAGCAGTAGACATGCCTCACTGACAGAGAATAAGAAGCTAGTTCATGTCTGCTCTCAGCTAGCTGGAGGAATGTGGTGTTATTGGCTGCAGATCCTAACCGTGATCACACATTCTGGTGTGTAGATGTGTTCATTAACCTCTGGAGGGGCGATAATTGTATCTGTCAAAGTCGTTTAATCACCACTGCAGCTCTCACCACTGTCACTTTCACTTTGTCCGCTTTACTAAATCAGCTGGCTCCCTGGTTGGCCCACTATGACTCCTGCTCTCTGTATGTCACCTTCTTTTTGTTGGCTTTGAGACTTGCATATACATTTCATGAAATTTAATCAAAGGGAAAGCATCATAATAGTGTGGCCCAACAGTTTTAAAGTAACACCAATTAAATCAAACGATACAGTACATTAAACATCTATACATACAAATTAACAGGAAGTGAACAAAGAAACATAACGTGATATGGAGTGACATTAAATGGCATCCAGTAACCAGCACCAGCAGACTTGCAGTCACAGCCTCCGTCAGCTCCACCTTACACTTTGACACATGTGACTGTCTAACATCACAACACTTGGAAGGCCACATAAAGAGCTGAAGTCATGTTAGCTGGCTTTTGTAACCCAGTAGGTTTTCTCTCTGTCAACTGTTTGCTTTTTTCTGAAAAGCTTAAATATGTTTCTCCATGAGGCTTCATGAAAGAGTCAAGACTCAGGAAATGTTTTGTTGAATGCTAACAAACTGTCATTTCACCACGGCTAAAATAATGAGCTGTTAGAATTTTACAATCCTATTGTTGTAGATACCCATTTAGCTTAGAATGCTTCTTGAAAACCAGGGCTATATGTTAAGCTTTTCACAAACGTTGACGTTGAGATGGTAGTGAAAAAGAAGCTAGCTAGGAGAGGGTTATCTAGATAGTTACAAGAAGTTCTATTGAAAATGAACTACTTTGCATTTATACAACTTGACCTTGCATTCTGAAACATTACCCTCAGTAACCATCGAGGCAAATAATTTGCCTCATGCCTTCATTTAATCCAGGTTAACTTTGCAGTGCAGTGTTTGGCATGGATGATTATTTCTGTTGCACAAAGAGCTTGTGGTGTTAAACAGAGCTTGTGGTGTTAAACAGGCCCTGAGAACTAAATTATTCAGAAATTATTAAATAGCATAAACTCCTACTTTATAACGTTTTGGCGTAATTGGTGATCCCATTGTTGCGGCCTCTCTTCTGCTGAGCTCCTTCACATACACACACACAGAGCAAGTCAGTGAACAGCGGCGCAGAGTGGTGGCGGTGGACACAATGAAGTGAACTAGGTGATGATTACTGACGTTTCCTCAAGTTGACAGCAACAGTGCTCGTTACTGTAAGTGCAATAAAACTGTCAGGAGTAAAATGCTAATAATTTATAAATACACCTTTTCAACAAGCATACGTAAACATGTAGATAGCAATCTGCTGTGTCAGCAGTCTCTCATCCACCATTGCTGTTTTATACAAGCACAGCATGCTAGCTCGGCTAATAGTGAAATGGTATAAAACAACGTAGCAATGCACTTAATCGAAAGCTGGTGTGTAGTAACTGCTTAGCTTGGTTTGTACCAGTTTTTTAAAATGTTTCAATCTCATGTAAACTTTGCTTGTGGTTGAGAGAAACAAGCCCCTCCTGCCTCTACCAGCAGTACCTGTAGGCTGTGAATCACCTGAGCTGAAGGAGGTGGACTGATACTGCTGTCTGTCTTCTTCATTCTTTAAACATCACTCAGTATTTTGATGTCAGGAATATTATTTTATTGACATTTTAGGTCCGTTCCTACTGAGATATTATTGAGATTATAGTTATTTTGCTGTTGTAAATATTACTGTTGCTGCTCTGGTAACTATATAGTTATATTGAAAACATTGCAGTGAAAGATATTCCGATTCAAGGCATTAAACTGTTGATTTTCTAAAAAGGAAACCAATTGTTTGCTCATTTGTCTTACTTCCTCTTTAGTATTTTATTATTGCTCTTAAATAAAGCAAAAGTAATTTAATAAAAACAAATTGCAGAGCTACTATGAGGCAAGATTTCTTATCCGAGTACTTGAGAAATAATCGGTAGAATGTGACATACGTGCGTTTGTGACAGAACACAACATTTCTGTCTCCTTCATGAAAGTCAGTTGTGCTATGTGCCCACATACTCCCCGTCCTCCTTACCTTCTGTGTCACTACATAGAGAACGCCATATTTCTTATGTTGGGACTGACAGCTGATGTAAAATTTGAGTTGAGGTGTGTCCATTGTGAATGTAATTCCTGAGGATAGTAGCCGTGTCAGCAACACTGCATCCATATATAAATGCAGTCTGTAATACAAAAGGATACGTTGAAAAGGTAGTTACAGTTGTAACACCTTGGCTATGCGATAAGGGTCAGTATACTTTTGTTTTCTTCACTGCTTTAAAGGTTCCTTCTGTCTTGTGACGGTATGCTGTGTCATGTGTTTGCAGGAGGAAGAAGAGCAGCAGGTGGAGGAAGATGACTCTGTTAAAGACGAAACAGCAGAGCAGGAGATTCCAAACTGAACCTGACGATTGGACACAAACACACAACTGCTCTACGGCTTCACCTCCAGTCTTAGCATTTCTGTTCAGACTATAGCATACATAACTTTCTACCAGCCTCCCAAAGTTTCTAGACAGCCAGCAGTTAGCTTCTACGCCAAACAGTTTAGCAACCAGAGGTGTATTTTAGAAAACGCAATTTAAATGCTGATATCTCTTCAAGGGTAGAGTTTGTACTTTTTATGGACAGGGCTGGACAGACAGATTTCAGACAGATGTTCATGAAGCAGCACATCAAAGCATTCAGACACAGCGGCACAAACCACTGTGCTTCCTCTACAGCAGAGATCCTGTCTGACTGCTAACACCCAGCCACCTGATGAATTTATGACACTTTCCATGTAATCTATTTTCATACACTAATGATCATCAGACAGTGTCCACACAGAGTATCCTCAGTGTCCTGTTTACAAGACGAAGCTAGCAGAGTGGGTGTGAGTCCACTTCTTCTTCCCCACCGGGCACGCTCACACCCGTTTGATGTCAGCTGTGAAGTGCTTTCCACCATCTTTGAGTGCATTTCACTTGACATTCGACTGGAGGATTTTATTTTTATATCTCACGCATATCTACTTACTTCGACCTATTTTCTCACTTACTTATTCACACTTTGCATCTTTGATTTACAGTATCTCTAAGTGCTACATACCAATCAATAGTGTCCTCTGATTTGTAATAAAAATCTTCCATGTTGTGGCTACTTGTAGATTCTATTTACATACTTTGTAAAGTAGAATTACTGTAGTTTTTTTTTTTTCTCATTATTTTTCTAAGCCAGATGGTTCTATGACCTGCTAGTACTGTGTGGTCCACACTGGATCTCTAAGCTCCCTGGGAATCATCACTCACTTGTCAGTTAAGTTTAGCAAATTAAAATTAATTGAAGGCACAGAGGCTGCCAGTATTTATAGTCTAACTATCAAAAAACAGCTTTCACATGTAAGTTGATACTAAATATGACTGACTTTACTGCAAATTAGAAATAATGTAAAGTTGATTTGAAATAATGGTTACATTAATATCATGTGACCGTTATCAGAGAGCTAACAGATCACTAGATTGGACCAGAGACTACTGTCAGGCCAAAGCACATCAGACTTTCACAACAAATCTGGAATTTTCCCTTCAAGTGCCAATAAATCTGAACTGCAAAAAATGTTTGCCTCTCTGTCAATGATAGTCAGTGCACATTAAATGTATGAAATCTCTTGATCAGAGTGGTTCTTGGCCTGTTTGGTGTCTAACTGACTGTAGTGACACATTAACAGTAATTAATTGTTATTTTAAGCCACAAAGATTTGATTTATGTATTTTATATAAACACCATTAATAAATGTATGCTTGTGAATGCTTTGAATCCTGTCCAGAAATGTATGATTGTGATTTTTTAGCCCCGACTTCAGTAATCATTACAGCCCCGGTAACCTGCTGTTTTTCAGTGAACTTGCTGGTCCTCCTACAATAAAGGCAAAAGTAAGATACATTTTACGAGACCAATTTCCAATTTCAGCATGTAGGTTGCAAGCCCCCAGGAAGCATGCTGAGCTTTGAAGCCAACTTTTGTAGCGGCCAAACTGTGTAATTACATCATCACGGGATGCGCTGCAGCCCAAAAAGACTCTTTTCCATAAGCGAAGGTGGTGACAGCAGGGTCTGTAAAACGGTGGATACATTTTTATGAGCGTCACAACCCCCGCAAAATGCATAAGTTAAGCCATTCAGTCTAACTAGTATCATGCTAGTGCTTGCCAGCCACAAGGCCACCCACCAAGCCTGCTGTCAAACTGTCAGTTTGAAAGCTAGCTAGCAAACACAATTTTTTTAAAGGGATAGTCCAGGAGTTTTGACGTTGTCAGTGTATTACCTGCAGTAATGACCATCAGCTCTCCGCTTCTATGGAGAAGTAGCGAGTAGCGCCGGCAGCAAGCAGAGCATTGTGCTTAACTGGACCAGCAGCAAGACGTATTTTAGCCACCTAAAACAAGTCACGTAAAGCGCCCAAAATGTTCAGAACATAGCGTACACTTAGACTGATATATATATATATTTTAGGAGGGACTTAAATACGTCTTGCTGCTGGTCCAGTTCACAGCACAACAAAGCTCTGCTTCCTGCCGGTGCTACTCGCTGTCATCTACTGCAGGAATACACTGACTAGGGATAAGTACCTCATACAACCCCACATCAAAAGACTCAAACATCACTTTTTGTGGAACAGTTTAGACCCTGGGTGGAAACAGGTAGACCAGTATAATATCTCTTGTATTTTGAAACTCTAGCGCTCCATTGTTTCAAAGTTCAGCACTGCTAAGATGGTTTGCAGATAGATACAATCAGAATTCAAAAAGAAGCTCTGCATGAAAGTCAGTTGATTATGGTTCTAATTTTTACTGCTCTGACTGGGCTTTAAAGGTGCACTCCACTGATTTGACACATAAAGATGTAGTTACTCGTCATGTTCAGCACTACTCTGCCTGTGAAAACAGTCGTTTAATGTCTTCTGTTTTTCATATGAAGCAAGAAACAGTCATGGGAGAAAAAGGTTATATTTTCCATTTTCCCATGATACAAAGTAAAATTGTGTTCCCTTGAGATCACAAGTTATTGATGCCATTGTCACAAAATAACTAATGTTGTTTTCCTAAGATAATAGGATAATTTTCTTGAGATCTCAAAAAAAAAAAGACTTTGTTTATGTCGTTGCCATGGAACAACAAATACTGTTCTTCTGAAATAAGGAGATAATTTACCATGAGAAAACAACTTCTTAAGAGTCATAAGAGTGGACCATGACGTACACACTGCTCTGGGGGGTGGGTTTGGAATGACATGAGCTTTGTATGAACTTTTGCTATTTAATTTGTTTTACCTGATTTGATATGAGGGTATTTACATTATAACTACTGCCAGGGATAGGTGTAACCATAGTATTATTATGTAATTCTTGTTTCAAGGACTTTTTAGAGGGATACACTTTTGAGAAGTAGCTGGCTAAAGTGTAAAGGTATATCAGTGTAAGCAGCTTAAAATGCTTTGATTGTTCATTCTGTGTACAAACCCCTAATTTCCTAATAAAAAGAAGAATTTAACAACTACTATATATATATATATATATATATAGTGGTGGCCAAAATTATTAGAACACCTAACAGATCTGAAAATATTGACCATTTTTTGCCTCCAAAGCATGATTTCAATATCAATATCAATGTCAATATATTTCCTGAGAACTTTAACACAAATGTTATCTCATGCCTTCTGCAACTCAAGCCAAAGGCTTTCCTTTGAATATACCATAGAGATGTCCAGTTTATTTTCCAACTCACCCCAAATTTGCTCGATGGGGTTGAGGTCCGGACTTTGAGGGGGCCAGTCCATCATTTTTTGGTACTGCGTGCCTGACCAGAATGTTATGGTATACTTTCTTATCCATGATGCCATCAAAGTCACCTGTTCCTGAGGCTGAAATGGCACCCCACACCATAATACTACCCGCTCCAACTGTTGGCAAGAGACACTCATTTTTATATCTCTCCCCCTCCCTGCATCGAACATACACTCTTCGCTTGTTGCCAAACTGTTCAAACTTTATTCCAATCTTCCTTGTCCATTTCTTGTGTTCTTTTGCAAATTTCAGGCGTTTCACTCTATTTTTCTCTTCCAGTAATGGTTTCTTTGCTGCTATTCTGCCAAGTCCTTCTTCTCCCAGTTTCTGACGCACAGTTCTTGAAGACGCTGTTGCACCATTAGTCATTGTGGTGTTGATCTCGACACGCAGTTCTCGTGAGGTCTTTCTCCGGTCCTGAGAATTTTGAGATGCTTCACTTGTCTGTCTGAAAGTTTCTTTTTTCTACCTCTCCCCTTTTGGTTCTGGTGTGAATCGGTGGCATCATGGCGGTCTAAAGTGTACTTTACAGTGCTTGGACTGCATCTCAAGTCCATGGCTATGCGGAAATGACTCCAGCCAGCATCAAAAAGGGCCTTTATTCAAACCTGTTGCTCACTCGTTAGCTCCTTCTTCACCTTAGCCATGTTCAAAGAGCAACATGTGCTTCAAGACTACTTCTAGAGGCTTTGAATTTATACCAGTTGGTGGTGTGGCCTCAGTGACAAATACCCTGATGTTACCCATAACTTAATGAGCAGGATAGGCCTTTTACATTCAAAAGAATCACACAGCTGTGTCCTAAGACTCTTGCATCACCATCAATTTAACCATGACCATGCCTGATAATGATTACACAAGTAATTTGGCTTCTTCTGTGAAGGAACATGATTGTGTGACATTGACAGTGAAATAGGCCTAGCTTGTTTTTTGAAAAATGAACAACTTAAATAAGTGTTCTAATAATATTGGCCACCATTGTATATAAATATATACATACATATATATACACATATATATATATATATATATATATATATAGAGAGAGAGAGAGAGAGAGAGAGAGTTTGCTGAATGGTATTAATCCTCAACCCAACAGGAGTGTCAAAGATGTCCATGTTAAGCATAGTATGAAAACATGTTTTAAGATGCAAAGAAAATCATGAAAATAAGAGATTCAGAGATGATGCCACGTTATTTAAAGTAGTTTGTTGCTATGTAAACAGCTCTGTATAAGAAATGATATAAAGTCAGACAGTGCTGGATAATGTGATGTGATTATTCAGTCTCACAATGTTTCATGGGGCCAAAGAGTTTCTCTCTTAATGCTGAGGATTAAACACTTGAAATGTCCCATTCACACAGACCACACAGTACTGTACAGGTCCATGCTGAGCAGGGAGGGAGGAATATGTGTGTGTGAGAGGGGGTCCTGCATATTTTTACACGCCCCCCCACACTGTCCTCCCTTCCAGTGTGTTTCTCAGATCTTCATATTCCATCAGCAGTCAGATCCAGGACATCAACGCACTAGCATTCTGACATTAAGGCATCGAGGGGTGTAATTCCAATTTGTTTCAAAGGAACTATTAATTTGCCCATTTCAAGGCCAGGCAGGAGGGAAGCCCTGTAAGACTGCTGAACCGTGAAAGACATTATCTGGAGGCCTCAGATTTTGGTGAAGAGACATGTAGAATTGATGAAGGGAGGCGTCAGCGCCTGCAGACGTTTGAGCCGGGCTCCCTGCGGTCGAGCTCCCAGCATGCCATCTGAGCGCGATGTCATTAGGCGTATGATAACAGCGATGGGCACATTAATGACAGAGTGGCCCGCTCTGCCACCCAGTGCCCCGCCGATCTCCCATTTACACCCGTAGCATACTAAACAGCTCCTGAGAATAATACACAGAGCAGGAACGGTGCTTAACAACCAGCTCTCACAGCAACAGAGGAAACGCTGCTTGTTTTATTGTGTCTTCACATCCACATTACATCCTCCCCATCACAGAAAACACTCATGATTCGGATGCTTCCAGTGTAGTGCATCCTACTGGACTATGCACACACTGTGACAAACTGAATATGTCAGACATGTACTTCTAGATTGCAGCAGGTATGATGAAGAAAGGAGGGAATTAATGTCAGAACTGAATGATATAAAACTAGGGCTGTCAAAATAAGGCATTCATTTTGATTAATTAATGAGAGAAAAGATATGTTAAAAAAGCAACCCAGATTAATTGTGCTCTGTAATGCCCCTTGTCACTGAACATGTTCCCTTCACGTTCCACAGTAGCTTTGTAAACACGATGGAGGCAGATGGCAAAGCGATGGTTAGCTTACTGAACTAAGTCCCACTCCAGCCGGTGTTCCTTCCTGTCTAACGGTTAAACATTCTGTCTCAAAAAGAGATAGAGGTGTGGTTAATAGTTGGACACGATTCATTACTATCGCAACCAGACTGCTGTTCTACCAAGATCAACATCATTAGCATGTATTCCACTAGCATAGATGTCAGCTGGATAGTGATGGCGGTCACTCAAACATAGGTTCTTTTTGGATATTGAGGAGTTGCAGAGTTTTTTCATGGGGAAGCTAACCTGTACTGTACATTTACAAATTACTGTACAAGACAAATTCACTGCCTAACTTTCCCTCTGCTCCCATCAACAACACCTGTCTCCTGTTAGTGTAGTCACAGTAGCTTGCTCTCTACCCCATTTCTGAAAGGAGCCACAACAATCTTTTATGCCACATAAGCCAAGATTGGAAGATGAGAGGACGATCGTCCACTATAGTCCATTCCATTTCAGCAACAATAGCTTCTTCTTTTTTTTTTTTTATTTGAGCACACATTACATAGTAATTTGCCAAAAAAATATTAGGTGAACAGTTGTCACATGTAACTGCAGTTCAGAAACATTCAGTCCTGCTGTGTGTTTAGCTCCGTTAGCCAAACACACAGCAGGACTCCCACCAGCTGCTAACTGCTAACTAGCTCTCCCTCTGCTGACTTCAACACAGATTCGTCTTCGCAATAGACCCATTCACACTGCCCTTTCAATGCGGGAATTTTGCGCTGATATTCTGCCTCGCCATGTGTGAAAGTTTCAGATGTGGAGAGAGGGGACAGTTTCGCTCCAGCTCTGATCCGCCTCCGGAGGTAGTATCAGAGGTGAGACAGCATCTGTGTGAATGTAAAAGCCGGAGGCGTGGATCAGGGGTGTGTCGGTCTGATGTGTTCACAGTCTGACAGCTAAACAGATCCTTCACTCATCAAATCAAAGAGGGATGTCCCACACTTCAACCCGCGAAACCCGCGAACTTCTATGAGGAAAAAAATACTGCATCAATACGTGGAGAAGGCTCTGTCATCCTGTCTGTCATCCTGTCTGTCCTACGACTCACATTTCTGCCTGATCAATAGTGTCCGTCCCCTGGGGCATCATGCAACCCAACAATTGGAGGGGGCACAGTGAATATGAATGTGCTATTGCGCGCACAGCGCGCGCAAACTTTTTGGGGATGCCCTCAAATCACTTATTTTGGGCACTTCCGTCGGGACACACACAACGCATCTACACCTTGTTAGCTAGCTAACGTTAGCTAGCTAACGCTAGTGCTGGGGACCGAAAAGTTGGTAATCTGAATTTCAGAAACGTTATCTTGGCTAACAATGTCGAACAATAAGGTGGATGCACTTCAAAAAACTTATTTCATATGTTTGAAAGAGGATTTCTCTCTCTACTCACCGTTTAATGTTACACTGCTCTCACATTTCCATGGAAGGCACAGCTCCCCTCCCCAAGCACAGACTGATGCAGGCAACGTGCACGTGTGCGTCGGGGTGGAAGAGACCACATCCATCAAAAAGGGGGGGGTTGTGTTTTGGAAAAAGGCAATGATGTCTTTTTGAGATGGACTATGACATTATTTGTAATACATTTCACTCAGTATGACCACTGATCATAGCTAGATGGTAAAATAATAAGTAAGGTAAAGTAAGTAAAACAAAATTCCCCCTCAGATTCTATTGACGTGACGCCGCTGGCTGCTTCCACAGTTGAATGGCAAAAAACTTTAACTCACCATGTGTTTGTCTCCTTCTGCTATTGTCTTGTTGTAGTTACTGTCTCTGGCAACTTGTATTGAAAAAAATCACTCCGACGGTCAGCCCTCCTGACCGAGACTCCAGAAAACAGCATCCCTCCCCGCGAGTGAGAGTCAGACAGCGTCCTGTTTACTGATGGTCATTATGTTATTGATTATTTAGGGTTAGGGTGCTGCTTGGTTCAGTGTGAACAAACAAAGCAGGAGAAAAGGTGAGCCTTCTTTGCGGTGATGATGTGGAGTCTCTGTGTGAAAAGGGTTATTGTATCTTAGATATCTTGTTCTAGATAAAGTATGTATTTTATTGCATGCACATGAAGCTACTGATCCTGTTTGGGTAATAAAACGTCACATCGAGTGCTTTGCAACAAAGATGGAGATCAATTTGAGGTAGTACTTTGTGTTTAATGTTTTAACCAGGAAGAACCCTGAGAGTGTTGCAGCTTGATCACACTGCTACATCTCATCAGATGTGTGTGTGACGTCCACAGGTCAGCCCAGCTTACTCGGTGGCAGGGGAGCATGTAGTCTGTGAGTTACATCAGCGGCAGAGTAACATTTTATTTCATGGTGACATTTATCAGAAGAGTATGTTCTTCTTCTGTGTGTGTTCATGTGAGTGTAACCCCACAGAACCCAGCCATGTATCTATGCCGTATATTATAATGTATCCTGCCTTTCCAGACATGCGTTAAAAGGAGCTTCTGACAGCAGCCTGTCCAACCTCAAATTGATAAGAAAACAATGTGATAATCTATTAAAACAGACCAAAAAGAGATGACTAGAGGCCACAGTTGTCAGCGAGTAATCAGGAAGGCATTGGTATTGATAAGTCATCACTACTAACCCACAGAGACACAGTAAATTATGCTCCATTTGTGCAAGAGGACAGTAATTGTAATTCCATTGGAATAAAATGATTTTGATGCAAAATGTTAAACTCCTGCCTCACCTGCACTGAACACAGCTCATACAAATATCATGTGTTCAAGGTCTGATACAAGTTCATACAACCACCATATCCCACTCCCCTCAGTGCAGGCACTCCAACCAACCGGTAGCAGTCACTAAGGCAGCAGTTTCATGATTGGAGGACAGGATCCCTCAACACCTTCCCATCCAGCCCATTCTCATCCCCAACGCGTCTGCAGCAGCCTGGTCAGTGGCCATACACTTCTAAGTCTGACACTGCAGTTACCCCTCTAGCGTCAGGACTTGAAGCGCCCCTTTATGCAGTAGTGTAAAGAGAGTCCAAGTCGCGGGATGGTCAGGGTGGTTAGATGGATCATACACCTGACCTTCCCTCTGGAGGTTTGCATACTGTTTGTGACAAGAATGATTTGTCTTTATGTGACGAAGGTAAGTTAACGTACGTTAAATGACGTAGCTCCTGTCATTTACATTGCATGCTGTGCGTTACCTACGTTGTGTTAGTTGTTGTAATTATGAACTTTACCTAAACCTAACCAAGTACATTTGGAGCAAAAAGTCATAACATGTCATAACATGTGAACTGTTTGTCCACAAGTTGTATTCTGGAAGTTAACTGGATGTTACATGGATTATTGTTAACTTACTTTCTTCTGATTTTTCATACGCTAACACCTTCCACATGTTTCAACATATTCACTCCATTCCAACATCAAACTATTGGTCTCAACTAGGAGATGGTTGTTTGTATTTTTCTCATTGATATCGCTCATAATTTCAGAGATATTCAACGTTTTTCTGCCATTTTTCCCATTCAAGTAGATAAACGGAATGTTTAAAAATCCCACATTTTCCCACTTTTTCACACTTTTTGTAAACACAGGAGTACACAAGTATTTTTAAAATGTATCTACTCATTCACGCTTCCAGATAGAAACTCCAGTCTAACTTTGAAATATTCCACAATTTGTCTACATTCATGGTATTATTCATCTTTCAAATCCCATTAAATTAAATATAAAATATTCAACTTTTTTCTAAGCTTAGTCGCATCCCTATTATAGTGGAAGTCAATTAGAAATCACTTCAGACCCACTCACTTTTGAACTCTTCTCACTCCTTCATTCATCCTCATAGAAACTCCATTCAACCTTTGAAACATTCACAAAGATTAGGACTTTCTCACACCAATTCAACATTTTCATAACATTCATACTTTTTGAAGAGTCACAGTTAAAAAATTCACAACTTTCAGATTTTTACATTGGTGTGTATGGGGCGGAATGTTGACAGCCAGAGTGGAGGACTCAACTGACAGAGTGGGGAGGAGCTGTAAAAAATAATTGTAACCCTTGTCTTCAACTCACTCCCATTCCCACAATGTTCACTTCACCTACGCAATTTAAACATCTGCTTATAGGGAAAAAAAGTACTGGTCCCAACAATGTGCCTCTGGAAGCAATCGGACAAAAACTTTTGGCTCGATGGGCTTTTAAATGACAGGAGAGCTGACCAACTGCTGCATTAAGTCCCATTATACTGAGAGGAAAAATATCTGGAGGCAGGCAAACACATCCACTCTTCTGACCTGCTCCACTAGCCAAACCTTTGACCATACACACAGAAATTTCACAGTGTGCCCGCTGTTTCTACCATATCATTATTTGAGTGACAGCAGTTACTGTTTTTGAGAGAGAAGCATGATAATGTGAGGTGACCCTCAGCTGCAATCACTATTAAATCAACTCTCTCTGTCCATTACCACGACCAACCTATTTACCATCACCAGGGCAACCGATAACAATTGGGCCGACACGGAGACAGATGTGCCAATGAGTGCAGTTTAAAATACACAGTAGTACACACACACACACACAAATTAAGTCAATATGCACGCGTAAGCTAAACACATGACCACATATACACACACAGACACACTTATTATACTATACTATTATACTATTATACATTTTATATTTTCCAACATTTAAACTATATTTAGCTTTTATCATTCAAGCCAGAAACTCCATTTAAATATATAAATGTTCTCAATCATTGATACAATTGATTTTGCTGCTGTCTGGAAATACAGAAGTATGTGCTGCAGTGCCACTAGACTCCAGAGCAGCTTCTTTCCCAGGGCTGTAAGACTCCTCAGTTCATCCTCAGAACTCCGCCATAAAAAATAGTTGAATTTTTCAGAATCTGACTGAGTGACAGACATTAAGACACTATACAGCAGTTTTGTCACTGGCCTTAAGAATCAAAATAAGACACTCTGCCTACCCCTCTAGTGTCAAGTGAAGGGCTTTGCGGTCAAGTTAATGCTATATTGCAATATGGGTCATATACAACGCCTGGTTACACTTTGAAAATAAAGCTTGCTGACAAGCAGTTCACATATTATGACATGACTTTTGGACTGTTATTTACATTGTAAAACACACACAGTTTGGTGTGGTTTTGCCACCTAAACTACACTGGACATGTAAGTTATGTGATGTAACTCACATCACTTCACGAGTTAGTGACACAAGGGTGTCTTTAACGTATGTTAACTTACGTAGGTAACATAACTTCAAAACGCATTACTCTTGACTCACAAACTGGACATGAAAGAAAAAGTCTATTGTATGCAACCAGCCTGACCACCCCTTGACTCAGACTTTTCTTGATATATATACAACTGAGGGGCAATTCAAGAAGTGATGCTGAAGGGGGAACTACAGTGTCACTTAAGAGTGTAAGACCACTAACATGCTGTATTTGACACGTTGGGAATGAGGGCTGTAATAATGGTTATGTAGAATTAGCCAATCTTCTCACTAATGGTCTTGTCTCATTCATGTGGGTCATATAGGGGCACCAGTATTTAATTGAGATTGTTTCACAACCTGTTAAAAGTTTCTTATAGTACTCTTATTCTTTTTTTAATTGTGTGGACTTGGTGGTGTAATAACATACATATTTATGTCCATGTTTTGGTTTGACCATCTGGGTTTTAAAGGCAGATTCTGCTTCCGATCCAAATCTTTAAATTCGACCATTGTATTTAGAACTTTGAAACAGCATGTCAACCATCATGAATGACCCTGACTGACCCACATGTTTGTGTTTATTGTGGCATTGTTCTGTGTTTGTACTATATGTGGCCCTATGAGCCAATACAAAAAGGAAAGACATCTGGAACAAGGCTTGTCCTTGGCACAAGTCAAATTTACACCCACATAAAAAGGTAAATACCCTGCAAGGCTGCACAGATACAAGCTGCTGATTGTCCTTCCTATTACAGCTTTATGGAAGGTGTAATTCATACAGACATCACCCACCAGTGAGCCTTAACCGAGAATTGTCTACCTTCTGAAAATTATCAGCCCATATACAGTACCTCCAAAATACCTCAACCAGTAAAAGACCCTATAAAGGAGTGGATAAGATGATGGAGAATTATATGCTGCTCACGTTATCTGTTGCTGCAAGTGGAGCTTTCTTCTATCTCTAGTTCTATTTCAGAGGCAGAAACACTGTGGTGTTCAGCCTCATCCTTATTTTCAATTTTCACACACACACACACCCAACCATGAGCCTCTGCCCTGCCACACACACACACACACACACACACACACACACACACACACACACACACACACACACACCCTTAGTGTATCTGCCTGATAAATGTGGAGTTTAGTGTGTGTGGCAGGGCAGAGGCTCATGGTTGGGGGTCAACTGCACAGTTTCGCTCTGTCTCATAAAACATCCACCTCAGAGAACACTGCTACTGAGCACTGTGGACCACCCCCTGCCATTCCTCTCAATCCTCCAAGGACAGACACATCACTTCCGTTGCCTTTCCCTCTCATATGTTGTCCAAACACTTTGCTGGTCACTAACAAACAACCAAGTACTGCAGGGTTAGACTGATATATTGGTTTGGAGGGATTGGCTGTAGGGTTAGGCTCAGGGTCAATAAAAACTAGATACAGTGCATCAAACTTTTCATTTCCTTTAAATTCTTCACAATAAAACTAATCCGTTATTTAGTTATATGAATGTTTTTGACAACCGATAAAAAATGAAACTGAAAATACATACAGTGACACTGGAGATAAACTAAACCAAAACATCTTTCTCTCAGTTTTCCAGCACAGACGCTGAGTCTCAATAGTATCGATACTACCAATACTCGGTGCACCTTTTGAAGATTGAGTCTGGCACCAACCCATGTATTTGTATTCTTATATTTGTATTGCATTCTGTGTCTTGAAAAGCCTTCTCTGCAGCCCATTTCACACTGCCTTTTCACAGTGGGAATGTTGCGCCGTTATTCCGGCCCGCCTTCTGTTTGAAAGTTACAGAGGCAGTAGAACACATTATAACAGCATCCATACGTTTATAAACAGAGACATTTTTAGATTTGCAGGTGGAAACTGGGTGGAAGAACACTAAAAATACATATCTCCATCATGCCTCTTTTGGTTCTGCGGACACTTGATTCAGTGTGAACAAACAAAGGCAGTGTAGAGGCGAGCCTTCGTTGTGGTGCTATTGTGGAGTCTCTGTCTGAAAAGGGCTTTTGCTTCTCCACCGTGTAGGATTCTTACCACATACAGCACAGTAAGTGAGATATTATAAAGCACTTATTAGATGGGGCACCAGCTCCATTGATTAATTAAACAATTCATTAATAAATTAGGAGGAAAATTAATCACATCAAATGAATCAGTCTTATATCTGAAAGTTGTAAATTCTGACATGTCATAAAGGGAAACACAAAAACAATGGTTTAATTCAAGATATTTATTGAACTAATAAGGGACACAGACGATGGAGGGCTTCACCACAGAGACAGCATCTGTGTGAATGGAAAAGCCGGCAGCGTGGGACAGGAGTGTGTCGGTCTGATGTGTTCACAGTCTGACAGCTAAACAGATCCTTCACTCATCAAATCAAAGAGAGATGTCCCACACTTCAACCCGCGAAGCAACATTACAGCACCTAACAACAGTAATATGGTAACTGGTACTGTCTTTGGCAACTTATATGAGGAAAAAAATACTGCATCAATACGTGGAGAAGCCTCTGTCATCCTGTCTGTCATCCTGTCTGTCCTACGACTCCTCATCACATTTCTGCCCAAAAAATATCGTCTGTCCCTGGCAGCAGAGCCAGGCTGCTCCCACAGTTGAATGGGAAAAAAACTTTAACTCACCATGTGTTTGTCTCCTTCCAGTATTGTATTGTTATGGTTGCTGTCTCTGGAAACTTGTCTTGAAAAAAATCACTGTGACGGTCAGCCCTCCTGACCGAGACTTCAGTGAACTTTCCCCCAGAAAACAGCATCCCTGCCCGCAAGTGAGAGCCAGACAGGGTTCACTGTTTACTGATGGTGATTATGTAATTGTTACTTAGAGTGAAAAACTTAACTTTGTCACTTTCCATGTTGCATGGTGGGTCAGGATCTCAGTCACAATGCTTTACATATTATGTATATACGATTCTATTTCTTACCTTTTTTTTATATTGTTTAGTTTTTGCTTTTATTGTTGTTTATTGTTGTATTGAACTGTTCTTTTGCTGCTGTGACGCACAAATGTCCTTGTTTGCGGGACTAAAAAAGGAATTCTGATTCTGATTCTGATTATAACAGCATCCATATGATTATAAGCAGTCTGTCGCTACATTTTCAGATTAACAGCTGGAAACCGGTTGGACACATTATGATGTGTAGCGTCACGCCTCTTTTGGTTCCGCAATGCTGGCGTTCAGTATGAATTGACACACTGGAGCATCCTTGCGCTGGCGCTGCTTGGTTCAGTGTGAACAAACAAACACAGGCGGTGTAAAGGCGAGCCTCCGTTACTGCGATAATGTGGGATCTCTGTGTGAAAAGGGCTATAATCTTATTCACCAACTTCCTTCTTTATACCCACAAGTTGGTGGTGACCAAATGAAACACAATGTTACTTTAAGTAAACATGGTTTAAATATTGTTGGAAACATTTGGGATGATATAAGTACAGTACACAACTCAACAAAACGTATCACAAAGGTCTAGTCATTTTTAGACACTGATAAAAGCTTAGAATTCTTATATATTATATATTTAATGCCTCAACTCTTTTCAGGTAAAGACGTTTAATTCTCTTAAGCTCACACTCGTGCACATGTTCTTGTTTTTTTTTTATTCCAAATAAATAAATGTTTTTACATCATATATCCAGATCATTAGTTGTCCTTCAGCAGTGTCTGTTTGAAGATTTTAATCCTTGTATCTTTGCTCTTTGAAAATTTAAGAGGCTGCAGAGTTTTTCATCCACCTTCTGCATCTATATACACAATTTGTTTGAGTAAACAAGTTTGTGGCTTCAGGGCTTGTTTCAGAGTCATGCTGAGGTTAGTCTCTCTCACTTAAGTCTTGTCCTGCCAGTTTGTTTGAGCACTCTTATTAAATCGCCATACTGTTGTAGCTCTCTCCATGACCTGCCAAGGATAAAAAATCTGTTTACTGTAAATTGCACCCCACTCCCTCTCAAATACCATCTGCTGCCCGAACAGCTCTACACTCACAATCTCTAAAAATAGAGCTCCTGATTGGCTCCTGAGGAGACGGGGGTCCACATCAGGCTGAAACCCCTCAACGGTTGTTTATATGTCTGCTTTTGACTTATGGCTGTTTTCATCTCATCTAGTCCAACATTACATGCAAGGTAGTTCACCATGGTGTGGAAATGGTGTGTTTCAGTCAGGTTAAGGTTTTAAAGCCAAATACTGACACAGTAGAGTTATTTACTAATATGTTATACATTGAAAAAAGCTATATTGGTTGTGGTGGTGTTCGCTCACAGAACATCTGATGTGGTGCACATTTAAACACAGGATCCAGGGAACCAAATAATACTAAATTAGGTTATCATTTTAATTTACATCTATAATGCATTCACAATTTGGCATTTCACTATTTTCTCCTTAACATGGTTAAACTCATAAAATAAAATAAACAATCCGGTAACTTCCAAACAATACATGCCATATCAACCACATAGAATACTAAAAGGGTGAAGAGTTAACTCACAATCAGCTCTCATTGTTCTGCCTGGAATGGTTTGGAGGGACATGAGGGAGTCACAGGCCTGAACTGATGCTAAGCTAATTGTTCCTATTTATTAAGTCTTAGATAGATTCAGAGCTTAAAAAGTATTGTGTCTGTATCATCCATAAGTACACATATATTCTATTAAATGTTGAATATTTACTTTTTTTACTTTACAAATTTGGATTAAATATACATAATAAGAATTCCTTTGATTAATCAACTGCACTGGAGGAAGAGAAACAAATTCATTTAAAACAGAAAAACATCCATCTCATGGTATTGACTCAGACCTGACGGTGGTGACTGAGGACCAATTACAACAAACAATTCCAACCATTTCACCACTCAAGTCAATGTTTCATGTAACAATATGGTACTACAAAAAACACTTTTTCATAGGGTTAGGGCAGCGGATACAGTAACTGCAGCTTACAAGCTAAGAAAAGACACTCTTTGTTTGTAGTGGTGTTGAAGAACGATGACCACAGCATTTACCATCTAAACTGACTGATGTTGACACTACGTTTTTAAGCCACTCAGTGTAAGCAACTGACCAGTCTATTAGCTATCTAGTTGTAAACAGCCGCTAGCAGCGACTTTTCCTGCTGGGTGCTTGGTTGGACTTTCATCAGGTACAGGACATGTCCAAGTGTCTTTATTTGTAGATAAGAAGAAGACATTAGATAGAAAGCTGATATAGGTTGGTTCAAAATGGGGACTCCAGTGTCTTAATGGCAGAAAATACTGCTAATGTCACTGCTGTTTGTAAATGTATTGAAAATGAATGCTTTGATTGGCTGTATGTAAAGAATGTATTTCTCTGTCTAAACAGAAATGTTCAGCTGCCGCCAACGTCAAACCTATATATATATATATAGTGTAGCAAAAAAAATATTATTTAATTTCAGTTGGATTTTAAATGATGGTGGATCATTGGATTCATCCTCTGGGGACCATTAATATGAAGGCCCACATAGTTATCTTTCACTGCATCCATTCTTGTTGGACAACTGGCAACAAAACCAGGATGCAGACATCACAGAAAAAGGCAATAAGCTCTGCATGATCAGACCACCCCAGTTCTAACTGTCTAATTGATTCTGCATGAAGTACCTTTTTTAAATCATTATCTCTTTTCTATTTTAACCCCTCTCTCCCTTGACCCATTATTAAATGCAGTGTCAATTCTGAATTCTAAAACCACATTTCATCTTTTGATAAGGTTAAAAGGATTTCAAAAACACAAGTGATGATTGAATATTTTACAGTTCCCCTTAAGGGTGGGGTAAAGTATTAAAAAAGACAGATGCTAGAAACAGCCTCTGAAATGGCAAACTTTTCCACCACTGCAGATAACATAGCTTGTCGAAAAAGAGAAAAGCAGAAGAATCCATAATAATCTTCCAGAGGCAGAGCCCGTATCTCCAGCTCTGCACATATTTAAAGGTCATCCGTGGTTTTACAAGTGGAGGTAATGGCGTTCCTATATTTCAATGAATTGGCTGATCTGTCACTAAAGGCTTGTTTATGAGCGGTTTGTTCCTCTCTGCGCTCCTCTCCAACCACAGTGCTCATTTCAGCCGCCATAAAATACACAATTGGTACGATTTATCACTGAATTAGTGGGACGCTGACAGTTCCCACCATGCTGCTGTATGATCACCAATTCACGTGCAGCCACAAGCTATTATTATATTAACTGATTAGTAGAAACTGTCGTCTTTAGGCTGATTGGAGGGATAGAGGTCTTGCATTGCACTGATGCACTGTCTACACAAACAGCTGCAGAATATCTTGTGTAGAGGATCTGATGATGAGGTGTTCATGTGTCACAGAGGGTCTGACCTCTGCTCACAGCTCATCACATTTTGCATGGCTATTAATGATACCAAAAACTAATAGTATGATTTCATCATGATAAATAGTCCATGATATGATATTTATCACGATATTAAAAAAAAACAAAGAAAAAGATGACTTGACCAATGTCCTTTAATAATAAATCTGATGTGTACAGCATTCATTATTTGTATATAATTTGTTTTTATTTTTAACTTGAGGTACTTCTGCTTTTCTATATTAAAATTAAAGTAGCAACCATGCTACTTTGCATCCGCAAAAAGTAGCCGTGAATTGTCTTTGGCAATGAATGATTGGACTATGTACAAGTGCAAAACAATACAGCAGTCAGTGGCAATCCATCCCTCCCTATGGTTGTACAGCGAGAATACCTGGGGGATGAGACATGGGAGGAAATCTGAGAACAGGGACTCACGGGCCTTATCGTTTTCCCTCCCTCTTGTTGTCCAGCAGACTAGCGGGTCTACAAAAATCTCTCTCGGTGTAACTGACACTTCATTATTTCCTAACTGAATGTCCGGTGGTTGTCTGGTGTTGATGGGTTGATGTTTTTTTCTCGTGGTTCGTTTATATGCAGCGGATTGTGAGCCATAGTTTCCCTGCAGGTAAACACACCGACAACTGGCCGTCGCAGCTGCAGTGTCTCTGGGCTCCTCTGAATCAGAAAGGCCAGGTGGCGGAGCAGTGACAGGACAGCCCCGTGGCAGCCTGCCTTGCAGACAGCAGGCCTGTTTGCTCCACCTTACGAGCCTAGAGACACTCTTGTAGTGAAGAGGGGCTCAGGAGGAAGAGGGACCAAATTGCAAGCAGGTTGTGTATTGTAAAGCGCTTTGAGTGGTCAGTAGAGTCCATTTATCTGAGCTTCTATGCTAGCAGTTTGAGTCAAGCATAGAGAATGCAACCAACGAAGCCAACCAATCAGAGGTGGAGGAGGTAGGAGCTTATGAGAACAAGTCTGTCTTCTTGAGTACGACTGCACCCTCTGCTGTATAAACAGAACAATACAATGATAAGGAAATGATGCATTCATACTGATTTCCCTGGTTAGATCCATGAGCTTTACAAGCAAAATAACCATGTGGTATGGTGATGGATGTTGTCACTGTCCCACAATGTAATCACAACATTCGGTATATGGATGCATCCCTACTATTTAGAAATTCAAGCCCATGTGATAATATACTATTATAATTTGACAGCAAAAAAAATGTCATGTCTGTTTAAGTATTGAACACAATTCAGTTTAGGGGGTTTTCTCTAAACTGAGGCACTACAGCCTGGGTCTTCTACAGGGGGTCCGCAACCCCTAGGGAGTCACTGGAGGGGTGTTACCAAATTATTGTTTGATAATATTTTGAAAGTTTTTATGTTCACACAACAAATATGAAGCCTGCCGATGATTCCTTGTACAATCAGGTGAGCAAGTAACCCTCACCATACGCTAAATCACTGTGCAGCACTCATCCATAATGGTGAACTAGTCAGAAACATATCGGCCAGTTATCTGTATTATTATCAAGTCTACAGATATTCTTGTGAGCCACAGTGGATTGTTTTGTAACTTATCAAAAAGGGGCTCTGAAATACCCTCCACCTCAGAACCCGACAGAGAAATTTCAGAGTGCGAGGCTTACGCACCTTACATTACCCCACTACAACTGCTGCTGACTTGTTTGTACGTTACCCTATGCCTCACCTGCCCAGTCTGCACATCTGCTTTCCATCATCTCATCGCACTTCATCTTCAGTGTTCCTGTATAGTTTTCTTATGTTGTTATTGTAACCATTATCTATTTTCCAAATGCTCCATGATCATCCCTGATCTGCCCGTCTGTCTGGTAGGAGAAAATGCATTTTTCTTCCATTCTTTCCTTCTGACTGCCACAGACAGTGAAAATCCAGGTATTACGTACTGTCTCTTCCAGTCAGCCAGGATTCATCCATATTGGTCATTTGGAGTACAGCTGTTATGCCTCTGGTGTATATACATGTATTTTATGTTTTTAGTCAGATGTGCACGAGACAGACAACTGAAAAACCTTGCTATAAAATGTTTGCTGTAGACGGGGGGGAGCACTTTGTCTGCACCGGACATGCAGTGAAAGCAGCTCGTCGGCTGCAGCACAGCAGTCTTCTGTAAGGGTCTATACTAATACATGAGCAACAAAACTACTGTGCAATAGTGGCATTTTGGGCAGTACACCCCAACCAATGTAGATAAGTGTAAAATATGCTTCAGGAAAAAACAGTGTTAAGTTTCTCTTTGAAGTTGGAATACGTAACAATTTTAATTGAAAACATTAATTACAGTTTTGACATAAAATCAAGATGTCTGTGGACTGTGTTGAAGGAATATCTACTGAAGTTAGCATGCTAACCAGTAGAAGTAACAATGACAATGTAAAAAACGATGTGTAATGTGAGAGGAGTTGCTTGTAGTGATGAACCTGCAGAGAGATCGGCTCAATCTGCAGCTCCCTTTGGTTTTACGGAGATGTGTAGTGAGTTTTAGATTATTGTTTAGCTGTCTTCTCCACAACTCAACTGTTGGTTCACTCTTACTACTCTCATAGCATTGTTTTACACAGCAAAAGGCAACTGTTTTCAGTGGCAAAGCTCTAATAAACCCAATGTGCACTACCTGCTCAGGTAACAGGCAGACACAGCTAGAGACTAGCTGGTGAACACAGTGCAGCATTTAGCTGCTAAAGAGCCTCAGGAGTTGATGGAGACCAAAACAGAGTAATAGATGATAAAGCTAAAGGATATTTTTGCTCTGTTGCTGAATGTCTAAGTTACTGTTTGCTAACAAATCAACTTTACTGGCAATGACATAGAGTGCTGCAGGGATGATGTATTTTTGTAGGCTAACACGGAAATCAGCATTGCCCTGGTTCCCTGGACCTGGGTGATTTTTCTTTTTTAGATTTTGGATTATTGCAGAGAAAAGGTTCTGCTGCAAATACAAGGTAATGATACTTACATGTTTTGGTCAGCAAAATGAACAGATGAGCTCCACTTTTATGAAGTGTAAATAAAACTGCCAGAAGTAAAAAGCTAAAATTAGACTATACAAGAAACACATCGTGGTCACATGACTTCAACAACACCTTCCCACTATGCTATGCTAAAAATCGGCTATAAAATGTACTATAAAAGTCCACCTGTAAAGACAGACCAGTTAGTAGATTAATCTTGTATGTGTTCACAATTTGATTGTGTTGCCCCCAAGTGACTGAGAAAAGTCTTGCAGGGGAAAGGGAGAGATGAGTAGTGTTCACACATGAGCAGTGCGAAAGCATCTAGTGACCCCACTCACTTTAAAAAATCAATGAATGTGGTGTTCAGGGCCCTTCAAGGCCATTGCAAAAAAAAAAAAATCTCTATCTCGTCAACATGATGGCTTTAATATTCAAGGAAGCTGATGCTGATTTTAGTTTCCTTGGTGTCTTTACAGCAGAAGTCAGTGGGCTGACATTGAGGAAAAACAGCCATTTAAGCAGAGCGCGGTGCGGAGGACAGATACTGATGCTCAGCTTGCTGCCTGTGTATAATATTGTGAAAGGTCGTTCTTCTTTGCCCAGCATTTTTAGTACAGTTCTATCTCTCACCTCCAGCTCTGCCGGGGGGTGATAGCACCAAGGTGCGCTGTAATTTTCCTGCGTTTTCTCATCTTTATCTTCTCGGCTGGTTTGGCTCTGTATGAGCGGAGCGTGTCCTACACACACCCCGGAGTGTAATCTCACATTGTGTAGCAGCTTCATTTAAATGAGGCCCTTCTCAGGGTCACCACCCTACTCTTTCACTCAAACACTCCACTCCAAAGAGTAACTCAGGGCTGCAACCCACACTGGCCCTTAGACACAGACCACACAGCCAGCAGAGGGAAAGGGAAAGTACCATCCGTATTTATACTGCTGGCTGTGGTGCTAGAGAAGAACAATTTTTTGTCTCTAACACAACATCGTCCTGAATGTTTCCTGCCCGTGATTAATACTTTTAACATAATTTGTCATTATGCTCATCTATGCAAGCAGCTTCTTATGACCCATATTCATGTTTATTGTTAGGCAATGTGTGTATGTGTGTGTGTGTGTGTGTGTGTGTGTGTGTGTCTGTGTATGTGTGTGTGTGTGACCCTAAACCTAATCCTAACCCTAACTATCACAGCACCATGCAAGAAATTTAAATGGGATTTCCTGGGACAGACATTGGCAACCGGGGGGGGGGGGTTTCCATCTAAAATTAAAAACGTAAACATGGAGGGTACTTTATGAGCACATTCTAATATTTTATGACTCAAAATTTGCAGAAAGCCTTATTACCAGTGGGAATGCAGAGGACGTGCCATCTGATTATCAGACAGAAGTAAAAATTATTTTAACTATTGTTTGGTGAATAACAATATACAGCTGTTTTTGTTTCCATGGCATTTCTATTTTTATTTTTATTTTTTTTTTGCTATAGGACAACAACATTAATATGTAGTGCATTAACATTTGGACTAATTTTACTTTTGTTTGATAAATATGTCGCTTTTTTTAAATGATTCTTTTCTCTCATTGTGTCATTACTACTTCTAAAAACTAAACCTATGCCTGTAAAAGTAGTAGTAGTCCATCTATCCATCTGAGGTTGGCCATATGGCAGTTGTTGCCTGTAACTCCAATACCAACTCCTCCACCAGCCAATGTGAAAATCAGTTAATAAACATCTAATGTGAACATGGTGCACATTTTGTACAAATGCCAGTATGGTACATAGCCTATGACACGTACAAAATTGGACTTACATAAGGTACAAGTTAATTTATTTGTTATTTATTTATTATACTACACAGGGTTGTATTACAAAACACCTTCATGCTACAGAAATTACAGAACATTTATACATACAGTATATTACAGTTATCTCTGTGGTTTGCAGAAATGTTACCTGCTAACATTTATATCCTGGCAACTTGGCTGCATCCACCTATCATGTATAAATCAAATGAGAAAAGTCCTATTAACTATCACAAATTTGAGACCTTGCATGATGTAAGTTGTAGGGGGTGTTGGGGGGACTCATGACCTCAGTATTTCTAAAACCTTGGCTACAGCCCTGCTGTAAATCAGGCAGGGTGGCCAAAGCATTTATTCGATAGCAGAGACGTGAATAAAAGATTGTTATCATTACTGTTAACACAATAATGTTTAATGCTTAGAATGAAATTGATGAGTGCAACGTTATTCGTTTTCTCCATGTGTTATAAGTGAGCAGGTGCTGTAGGTAGGAGCTGTAGGGTTTGGTAACAGAAGAAGCAGCAGCAGCACTTGAGCATTAGAATGTGCTGGAGCTCTGTCAGCTGGCTGCAGGCCTCAGCTCGCAGCGGGGAGCTGCAGCTGGACGGCTCCACACCACTGGAAGGCAAATCACATCACACCCACCGTCTGAACCACACACGATAAGGCTTCATTACCATAAGTTTATTTTCTCCTGTTTAAATGGCTGCTAAAACAAAAGGGCAGTTGATTATTTTTCCTTGATCAGTGTAGCATTCAAGGAGTCTGATTTGAAAGGGGGGGGGGAGGAGGACAATGAAATCCCTCTCAGGGAAAAGGGGAAGGCTGACATGCATACAAGGCAGGGAGGACGGTTGGATCCTCGTGGTGGGATCAGCCTGTCCAGCCTCCACAATGGACCCGTGAGACAAAACGGACACACAAAAGAGCTGAATCTGACAGTCTGTCCACTCTGCCGGCCACCGTCTCCAGAGATGATGAGCAGGCCGCCTGCTCCTCCACCTTCACAAAAGCCTCCTTCAGCATTGTACTGAATATTTGACAGATTTGACACATTAGACTCAGTTCATAGAGCTATGGCCACACAGGGAATAAACTCATTTAAATAGGAGGGGTGTGAAACTTTATAGTACGTATCTCTGTTTAGCTAGGTTTCCTTATGGTGCCATGTTGAACCAAACCTGAGCCTGTTTGTTTTGTTTTGAATGGCAGGTGGACAATTTTAACAGGCAGATTTACCTGGGCCACAACCATGACCTCCTAGCAGCTACCTTTACCCATGTTACATGGATAATCAGACACTGAAGAACCCAGCAGATAGTGGAACAGCTCCATGAACTGGAGGCTTAATAGACAACAAAATACTACAGTGATTTGTTTCATCATAGGGAGGGATTCTACAACTCTTGAAAGTTGTAAAAGGTGCAGTAAATGACTCTTGAGAAAGATAGTTAATTGTTGATTCGCATTCCGCTATTTATCGACCTGTGAGTGAGACTCAGCAATCAACTATCCTTCTCCAGAATCACATTAACATGCACACATGGCCAGCTCAGCGATCACAACAAAGAGAAAAGCTCCGATGACAGCACACATAGATAGAGTGTGATGTCATTCTTTTCTCAGGGTGCCATCACTCCACTAGATCTTTATTAAGCAAATAATTGTTTGCTGTTATATCAATGCTCCATATCTCATATATCGAACCTTGAAGGCAGCAGATTTGTGAGGTGTAATAGAAATGCACTGTTTACATTACAAAAGTAATCTAATAAGAATGTGTGCAAGCATATACTATTTGTTGGGTGTCATTAGTGTCATTAGCCAGGTTACATTTTCCTGGATGATCCTAGATTTTTTCTTCTCTGGAATGATCTCATTCAATTTGAGGGGACTGCATTTTTTTTTGAAAGAAAAATGTACTTTTAAGTATTTATTTATTTACTTACTTTTTCTTGGTTTGTGTTTTGGGCTACTGCAGAAACATGGCGGTGTGACACGGTAGATATGAACAGTAGATATTAAGGGCTCATTCTGAGGGAACAAAAACACTACGATTTTCTTAGTTTCAGGTGATTATGAATCATAACTATGAATCTTGTTTCCATTTCTTCCAATAACTCCTCTAAATCCTGTACACTGGACCTTTTAAATGAGTAGCAATCTTACAGAAATGTCGTATTAGATATCTTAAATGGTTAAAATGTCTAGCCTCTGCCACCCCACCTCTGATGGAGGTCTATGGGAGTACATTGGACATATTGTCTACCACTGTTTTCTCCCCAGCTTTGACATGTACATTTCAAATGTGCTCTGTTCTGGACGTTCTGTTGCTTTCTGAGGTAGTTTGTGCATCTCAGCTTTTAATCTTTGCTTTCATTAGTGTATGAATAAAACCAGCAGGTAATAACGAAACCAACAACAAATCTCCTATTCGGATCCAGTTGGAGGAGTGGAGCACTGTGGAAATGTGTGTTTAACCTTCGAGCTCTGCCTTGGCTGCAGGACTGATTGGCTGGATGAGAGGGCTCTGATTGGGGACAACTCTCACTAACTACCTACTAATTTAAAGGCTTGATTGGCCGAGTAGTGAAGGGCAAACCAACCTGTGTGACAGCATGGTGCACTTTGAATGTATTCTTACAGCCGCATGTCACACATGTGTTCGAGCAGTGGGAAGCAGATTTGATGTGTTCCATTATCTTTTTCTCTTTGATAAATAAGGATTAGCATTTTGCATGGTGTTGCATCTGAATGGAGAAACAGTAGCATTGCTAAGACGGCTGGAAAACAGAGGATTACAAGAGGCTTTTTCCACCGTAATTTGATTTTAAAAGAGTCTTACCTTTGTTCTATGTGCCCAGTTAGGATGTGCTGGGAGGTTGAGATTAGCACAGAGAATCAACTTTGTGACAAAGCCGATTAGCAGTTGAAACAGGGCCAACAACGTTTTCTTGTAAGAAAAAAATTAATTTAATGTATTGTTTCTCCTGTCACGCAAAGAAATGTTTCTATTTCCTCTTCTGATTTTATGCCAAAATGTGAATTATTTAGTATCGTATTTTACTGTAATGCGCTGCAGATGTAGGCCTAACATGTTTACTGAACCACTCAGGCTGGACAGGTAGAGGTTTCGACATGACATAAAAGGAGACAAGCACACTTATTTCATCCATGTACAGATTAAAAAAGAAATAAATTGTGATGACATTTTAGTTTGGTCAGAATGAATGTAGCTTAAGCTGTACTGTGGTTGTCTACTGCCATCCACTGGAGGATTACACTCCTGCATGTCAAATGATGCATTATTCCATACCTTGACTGCAAGGTGAGTGTTTTACAAAGAAACAGTCAACCTTAATCTTTTCTAATTGACTGCCTTGAATAAAAGGCTTGTTTAAAAACCAATCTATGTGAAAAGGGCTGTTAAAAATAGAAGTTTTGAAATGGGCAGAGTAATAGAAACGCCACAGGCAGGTCAGGGTATCATGATTCTCCAAATCCACAATTCAGTTTGACTTATGAGGTCACAATAAGATTCTGTTTTCTATTTCAAGATTTCTTTTTTTTATTATTATTATATACTGATGGCTTAGAAATAGAGCCTAGACGGTATCAAGTCTGATATAAATGCCATGTTTTGGGGAGAATGTAGCACACTTCTTAAGCTATGTAGTTTGATTAGAATATATATGAAAAGAATGTGATAACAATATTGACCTGTCAATTGGGAACAAACAAACAACAGTTAGAGATTTTCTCACCTGCAAAACCTACCAGGATGAGTTTCCAGGAAACACTGCAAGTGTTTTTGTTTGTGTGTTTTGCAAGTATGCAAGAGTGGACAGAAAAAAAATTCTTGGAGAATCGTTGATCCTGCATTTAGTTTGTATGATTACAATTGAATGCTCATTTCAATCAATTTTCGATTTGTCACACAATCTTCCTCAGCATATGATCTTGGAATTGTAGATTATCAACTTCAGACTTTTTAGTCTTTGACAGTCAGGAAGGAACATTAAGATTACAACTGAGTAAACACACCAGCCAGCACACTGAACCTCTGGAGGTCTTACGACCCTGCAAGTCCCTTGAGAACATCAACAATTACATGTTCTTATAACAAAACAAACATGGATGGCAATCAGCAAACTGCACTGTTTATATGCAGTCACATTTGGGATGAAAGGACCAAAAAATTATGATAAAAAGCTCACAGTTTGGTGAGATCCTGGATGAAGAGGCCAGAAGGACTTAGAGAACAACATAGAACTGGAGGTTATATATCATGTAGTTTTGTGTATGCATAACACACACCTAACAAAGACACGATTTCAGAGGGAGGTAGGCCTACTCAAGGCATTGACCTCTGTCACCGTCTCTGACATCCAGTCACATTTGGCCTTTATGGAGCAATCAAGCCTCCTTCACTAGAATGCCACTGTTGTTGTTTTTACATTAGTCATGCCGTGTCAAAGAACTGTCCTAGTCAGATTTCTACCATTTCGGCTCCTTGCAACTTAAACTCACTCAAACACTTACCAGGTCGTGTCAGCTGAGGCTGTGAGGGTCCAGGGCTTCAGGCACATCAGGATTGGACCATCGTGAAGCAGCAGCCTGAATGAGGAGCTTGACCTCTCCCCCTTCTCATTGCAGATATTAGGTGGAAGATGTGGTGCATCAGTTGTTGTTAAATGAAACATGTTGTGAGCTGCTGATTTTTTTTTTTTTCTAATGTGTTTTCACCTGTTGTCTGCTTGTGAGTAGCTTTAAGGTTAACACACCTTAGGAGCTATACACCATGTTGTATACAGGTTTCCACCTAGTTGATAAAGCATTTAATGCTTCCTTTGCTAAAACTACCACTAACGATATAAAGTACAGGTGCATGCATGTACCAGCTTCACCTTAACTCAAGTGTGTGAAATTATTGGCGGCTTGGGTTCATTGTGTTTCAAGACACAACAAGGAAGTGAGCCGCACAAGTCTAGTCTTGGGATGGCAATAGGGAATATTGCGGATACGTTTCCATAATAGGGATAATTGTGAATACCCTCACATATTGTGAGTGACTTGAAAAAGCTTTGTAGTTCGATAAGATACAGTCCTTCTGCCCTGAGTACCAACAACTGCTCTCCCATCTGTGTGACCACCATCCAGCTATGTTCACTGAACAATGTTATCATGAAAAAGGATGTTCACTAAAAAAGATGTGTGTTTTATCTGTGATGCAAAAACAAAACAAAAACAAAAAAAATATCTAAACTTCTCAAGCCGTCCTCAGGATTAACTGTAATCACTTCAGTGAATTGTGCCATCATCTGGTCCGACAAAATACATGGAAATGAATGACATTCCCATCAGTCTTTGTTTACTTTTTAAAAATGTCTTTGTGAATAAACTTGCCCTTAAACAAAGAATGGAATGCAGATGAAGATGTTTAGTATCTTCAACGCACCATGACTATGTCTATACAAAGAACAGCTGAATCTTACATGGTACAGTTGCTGTTATGAGGCACAGAGACATTGTACTTTTTCTTGTGGTATGAGCAGTGATGCTCACAGACTCCCTCCCCTGACATACACACACTAAAAAGTGGACAAAACAACCAATAGTTTTTTTTTATTGCCATTGTGCATGAACTTTGACACTGCAGGTTACACAAGGAGTATCATGTAGTGAGTTGATGAACACTCTGACCTGCCAGTGATGTGCTCTGGTCACTCTCAGTGCTGGTTTTGTATCAGTTGATGGCTTTAACAACAAACTACTTGCTGATCCAGCGCCCATGCTCATAACCAAAGTAATGCAAGATGAGATGCTTGTGTCAAAGAACGGACAACATCCGGGAGGACGACACCTTCTTTTTTTTTTTATCCTATTATTGCACACAACTAGTTTACCAATGCCAAGTATATGTGGGACATTGGGAAAGCCATAGCTCTTGATAAGGTGCTGAAATGTCTTAAGAAACCACAACATTGCATTGAGCCTCTTTAAAAGCCACATATATACAAAATATGAATGGAGCGCCAATGCAGGAATTCCACAAGCACACCAGATATCAAAACAAATGTGGGTTATATTTCACTCTTGCAAATGAAAGTTGTGGATCATTTACACTTGGGCAGGGAGATGCTCATTTAACAGCCTAGAGGATGGTGATCTGCACAGGATACATGACATGTTCAGAAGGGTTTGTTGCTTAGTGGTAGCATCAGGGTGCCTACAACACTCAGTAATAACAGACAGACAGTGAGAGGGAGGCAGGCCAGTTTGATCCTTTTATCTGTGCATCAAACAGATGAAGGTGCTTCTGTATCTGCAACCAAACATCTCTTAGTACTGTAGCTAGTCTCTTACATTGATCAAACCAAAAGTCTGAGAGATATTTTAGGAATGAATCAGCATGAGTCTATTTATGTCTTGGATGCTAAAATCTCATGGAATGCTTTTAATGGGATAGCAGTTATGCAGATTATCAGAACAGTCAAAGTTTGGATCTGTGGGTTGGGGTTAAAAGGTGTACAAACATTCTTGTATGGCTAAACTTCATTTTTAGCTTGTGCAAACCATGTGGTTATAACCATCAAAACCTCAACACTTTCCTGGTACTGACCAAAAAGTGCAAAATAGAACAGATAGATAGCATAAATGCTTACTCAGATTTGCTTGTTTCTTATCTTATTCTTTCACCAGACTGTTTCTGATTTAAAGCTGAATCACTTTTTTAGGCAACTTGGGGGCAGCAGAACAAGCTGAACTGTTGACTGTTACTTACCTTATACCATATATGGCAAAGGTGTTAGTAAAGAGTTATAACATTTGAATTGATCTGGAGTTGTGTTTGTGTCCACCTGATGAAGTCCAATATTAATTTTACCTTTAGCTTTAGTTTGGCTTCTCAGCTCCTGAGAAATATATCAGGCTAAATACTGCACTGGCCACACTCACCGGGTCAGACTACCCGTGTGTTTATACTATCTGGATGTTGGCAGGTAGTGTTCAGAAGGGGTTTGTGGGCCATAAAGCCAAAACAGTAAGAGGCTAAAAGCTCTGTAGAACTGCGGAAATTCTGAATTTTGAAATTGAAGTTCTCTGTGGGAATGACCCCTTTCATCTGGATATAAAAACAATGATTAGTGCAGCTTTGAATCATAATTTGGCCAATTAAGGTTAGGCTTAGGCTGTACTTTATTTAGGTAAAATTTTTGTGCTAGTAACTGTGTGAAGAGAACTTTTAACATTTGAGAATTTCAGTTTCTTCAAAGAAAAAAACATGTTTAGATTCAAAGTAAGGTGCTAAATAATGCACTGTTTTGTGACTGAATCTGTCTTCTATATAACCTATCTTAAAAAAATCCAACAATAGTGTCCTACTGCTCCCCTAGCTGTAGGACAGCTAGATAGTTGTATCTACATAGTTATATCATGTCTTTATTAGAGCCTGACCTGAGCCCATGTCATGGGGCCAAGGCTTTTTATTGAGATTCACACTAGCACTCAACATGGGAAAAACTTTGAATTTAATCAATCTATCTAAAATGTCAACTTAAAGGGATTCTTGTCAAAAATGTTTGTTTTAAAAACTTAACATCTGTCTATATATTATCTTTTTTGTAAACGTATATATATCCTCAGGAATCCAGTATCACTCGGGCTCTACTCTTGATAAAGTTAGCTTAAGTTTCAAATAAAACCGCTTCTTTGGTTTAGAAAACTGAGGTTTAACAAGACAATTATCAAAACAACATTATTTCTACCCTTTAGAAAAATGTTTGTACAACTTCACCTCCAACCAGACCTGAACCAAATGCTTCAGTTTGATTGTATCTTCATGTGACGGTACCGCAGACTCGTCCACTTCTGGTCCACTGTCAACAGGCTCAGGAGAGCCAACCAGACATCGTCTTCAGGCTCAAATAACGGAAACCCACTGAACGTCATCCAAGTCTCTGTCCAGCATGCTTCCATCAACACACACACAGCCAGTAATGCCATCAGTCACAGTGTGTGTGGTCCATACAGCATCACAGGACCAGTCAGAAGGCAACCATGAGGGGATGTCCACTACCTCAACCCTTTACCCTCTGCAGCTATCACGAGCCCCGTCTCAGATTGGACTCTAGAACAGTAAGGAATGATTTGTCTGGGAATGAAAAAAAAACCAGGAAGAAATGACAGTGAATCTGTTCTGCTTTGTCAAGCTGCAGATATTTGTATGGACATACATTCCAAATTACCTGAGTATAGACTCTGATTGTGAAATACCTGAAGCGAGGCCAGATGCAGACACTGTGCAACCAATTTGAGGCCATTTTGTGTTTTTTTTTTTTCTTTGCCGAATTCTTCTCTCATTGCATTTTTTAGAGAGGCTTAACAATGTGACCTGGATAGTGTAGACAGAATCCTGAATAGTACAGCTGTTTTTCCTGTTCCGTACATAACACAGCATTACACTTTTTTTAACAAGCATTTTCTTTCTTTTCATAGAGATATATGTGTATATATATATGTTTAGAGAGCTTATTCATACTGTGAATGTTGAAACAGAACACAACACATAATTTAATCAGAAATATACTACCAGTTTATAATGCATGCCCCTCCCCCCATCCATAGTGCTCCACTCTTCCCTCCGATGTCTGCATATGAAACCTTTAACCATCAGGTCCTTCCCTGCCAAGGACAGCTTAGACATTATGCAGGACAGAACATTAAGGTGGCGAGTCTTTGTGGTGGTGTGGTGGTTATTCGGGACATTGTTGCTACGTCATGCAGAGATAGGGGGGTTGAAGGGGGTCAGCACAGAGAGACGGAGGCTCCCCTGGCAGAGCAAGAGGGAGGTGTTGGTGGGACAGTCAGTGGTGATGTTCGGTGGTCGCTAGCGTGGATCCTGGAGCCAGAGGCCAGCTCTGCTCAGGTCTAGCTGATGGCTGGGCTGTCTGTCTGGGGGTCTGCAGTCTCTGAAGGCGAGCCGGGCTCCTCCGGGGGGTCGTCTGTGCTGGTGCTGGTGGAGACCTGAGTGGGGGCACCGTAGAGCGACGTGGCCCCCTGGAGCTCTGAGGCGGAGCCTGCGTTGTCCTCGTCCTCCTCGGGCTCCGAGGCCGGGGTGAGGTGCAGGGAGCCTGGGAGTTTGACGGGGCAGAACGCTGAGCCCGTTGGGATGAAGTTGACCTTGTTTTTGTCGGGGCAGGAGAAGAGGGGGACTGATGAAGATGTGGACTGCCTGGAGCTGTGGAGACACACATGCAGAGTCAGTGAGGCAGCAGAGAGGTGTTTAAATTGAACACAAGTAGCTAACAGTCTTTACCTCATCTCCTCAAAAGCTTTAATCTTCTCACAGCCCTCTGGAGGCTCTCGCTTGAACATGTAACTGTTGTTGGGTTTTGGCGAGGACGCAAACTTGGGCAGTGGTGAGCTGCTTCCACTGTCTGTGAACACAGAGATACAGGGTCAGATACACTGGAAGCATAGTTGCAACTCCCCTTCAGTTCTAACTAACTGGAGGGGAGTTACAGGCTTTTCAACTCTGTGTGGGAGTGTCTTTACAGAGTCGTTAGAGCCACTTGTGGGTCGTTGACTTAACCTGCCTTTATGTGGGTTGCTAGGGCTAGGTGAGCCCAGGTGTGAATGGTTGTTAAACTGTCTGGGGAGGGAACTCAGTACCGCATTGTAGGTGGGTGATAAGTAATGTCGTAGGCCACCTTTCTGTTCAAAGACTGTTGTTCCAGTTTGACATACTAGATGGATTCTTTTACTCCTCTTTCAAACCATCTGTCTTCTCTGTCTGCTCTGGATGAACTGGAACAGCCATCTTTGAACAGAGACATCCTCTGTTGTTGAATAACAAATAACCTTTAACCTAATACTTTAAATATTGTACAATGTTCTGTGCACATTGCCTACAATAACAGTTTGTCAGAGCTAATTAAACAGCTCTAGTGAGAGGAACCCAACTATCAGTGAAAACATTGTACTCACTGTACTGTACTGTAACGTACTGTACTATAACGTACTATACTGTACTATAACATACTGTACTGTAACGTACTGTACTATAACGTACTATACTGTACTGTAACGTACTGTACTATAACGTACTATACTGTACTATAACATACTGTACTGTAACGTACTGTACTATAACGTACTATACTGTACTATAACATACTGCACTGTACTATAACGTACTATACTGTACTGTAACGTACTGTACTATAACGTACTATAATGTACTGTAACGTACTGTACTGTACTGTACTATGTCTAAGTCTAAGTTTTTTCAAGTGTCAAGTGTTAAATGAGAATCAAGTGGTTTACAGCCCACTATCCCAGGTCTCAATGGATTGTGCCACAATTCTTCTCATAAAAAGAAGTCCATATTTTAAGTAGCCAATAGCAGCTAATTAAAGTTAGCATGCATTCAGCCTTGTTGTAGGAAACACATTCTTCTACAAAGTTGAAATCTAGCAATGTGACCCTACGTACAGATCTAAAAAAGTTTGCAGGGTGGATACTATTTGAAAAAGTAGACATACATTTACCAATTCAGTCCGACCTGGATTTCATTTAATGCATTCCTTGCTCAAATTGCAGAGTTTTCTAAGATCCACCAGAAATATGTTTTTGTGACAGCCTACTCCAACAACACCGCAGTGGCCCTTTATGTCAATGCTTCTACAATAAGCTGATGTTCTTCACCTTTATCCCGGTCATACAGTAGATCCTCTGTGGAGTAAGGACTGCCGTCGTGTGATCCTGGTGGGCAGGCAGGCGAGGGGCAGGGCGACAGGCTAGAGCAGCTGCTGGACCGCCCGGGGGCTGAGGGAGTCTGTGTGTCCACACTGCGAGTGCTGCTGCTACGCTGCTGGGGAGGGAAGGGTGCCCGCCGCCCATCAGGAACCTCCAGGGACTGAAGAGTCCAGGAGACAGATAGAGGGAAGAAATCAGTACATTAATCAGAGTTAGAGTAACATACAGGTCTACTGATACACCGGCTGGTGAAACTTCATTCCTATATGAACTGAAATGAAACAAAGCCCCACCTTTAGCTCCTCCTTCTCTCCGTTGTCTTTGATGAAGACTTTCTCCAGCTCATGGTTGATGCCCTCCATGCTGCTGGGCACCCTGGAAATGGAGGGCTTTGGCACTGTGATGTTGGACAGCGGCATCTGGGCCGACTTCGACATGGAAAAGTGCTGCAAAACACACAGGTGCACACACACAGATATTTGAACCATTTCCTAATATAATATAATGTACGTGGTTGTATTAACAACAGTAGACAGTATGTGTTTCTGTGCTGCTGACTGTTTCCCAGTACTTTGGTGGCTTCTGAAAGAATCTGTGGTTTGGAGTTTAGTGTGTTCATGTCTGTGTTCTACTGCTGATGCAGACAATGGCCGCGTTTCCCAGATTCGTTAAGAAGCTCTTAAGTGCTAAGATCTTCTTAGGAGCGCTCTTAAGAACGCTGTGATAGAAGGATGTGTTTCCCAGAGTCGCTCTTAGCTTAAGATCTTTCACTAAGAAGGAAATGTAAAATCGAGCTGACCCACTCTTAACAGCCTTCTGAGCGACCAAATGCTCAGTGATCAAGCCGCGTCAGGGAAATTTATATCCTCTACTTTTCGAAATAATAAAACGCTGTGTTGAAATGTTGAAATGCGCTCATACCTGCGGACCACTGGCGCAAGAAACATAGGTTAATAGTAGATGAAAAAAAAAATGTTTTTATTGAATTACACGTTTAAGTTTTCCACACACATCTGCATATGAGTTTATAGTACTACACATAAAAATACAACAACCCTGTGGCATTTCACAGATATCAAGGGAACAGATTTAATTGAACTCAGCTGAACCTCATCCAAAGAGGCTTCACCTGCTACTCTATATAAATGCATTGCCAAAGTCCGCGCGTGTGATAAACCATGGCTGCAATACAGCACATTCTCGCTGCGAACCAACAGCGTCGCCGTGCGCGAAGCCAGACGGTTTACATAAATGCATACGTGCGTCAGCACTTCTCCCCACTGGACGTGCTGTCAGACCGGGCTGTCCAGGCAAAGTACCGGCTGCCCCGTGCGGAGATCCAACGGCTGATCACTCTGGTGTCTCCACACATCCAGAGAGCAACCCGCTGCAATTTTGGCCTCAGCCCGGAGGGTGCAGCTCCCGGCTGTGCTGCGTTTTTACGCAGTTGGGAGCTTCCTGGAGGTGGTGGGGGACGGCACCGGCCTCAGCAAGGCATCGGTGTCACGGAGTGTGGCAGCTGTGACACCGATTCTCCTGCGCCATGCCCGCACCCACATAAAGTTGCCCACCACACGGGACGAGGTCCGCCAGGTCCACCAAGGGTTCCACGCAGTGGCTGGGACCCCCCGGGTGATCGGTGTGGTGGATGGCACCCTCATTCCAATTCACCCCACCCCCCCCCATACACGATACATACGTAGCCTAATTGCACGTGTGTGGGGGGACCACGGGGCGCTGTGTGTGACTTATGCGCTGATAAAGAGGTGGGTGATCGATTTGCCTGGCATCGATTGATTCAGTTTCAGCAGCACCGCGGTGGACAGCTCCCACTAAGAGCTTCTTAAGAAGCTTCTTTGGCTTGATCTTAAGGTTCTCCTAAGAAGGTAGTTAAGAACGCATCTGGGAAACACCCGTATCTTAGCGCTCCTTCTTAGCCGAACCCTTCTTAAGAGCCTTCTTAAGTCCTTAAGAACGATCGAATCTGGGAAACGTGGCCACTAACATTTCCTGCTGTGGGTGCTTCAGATTAAAAACCTTCCATTGTCAAACCAACAGGATGCTGTCATTGTTATTGTCATAGGTTACAGGAAATACAATGTGTTTGTCCAAGTTGACCAACTTAGCAAAGCTTTGTTCATGGTGGTAATCTTCAGTAAAAACAGGTCCAATCAACCAGATATGAACACAGCTATGGCTGGCTCAGTGTGCTAACCTCCACAGCATGGAAAACCCCAATTAATATGTGTGTTCTGCTTACACACCAAAATCTGATTTGCTTTTATTTTCCAGTAGGTACTGACCTTAAACTTGGTAAACAGATTCAAACATCTTCCTCCGTTTGCCAGTTTGTGACTAAAGCATTTGATTACCACTGATACACATTTATTCTCAGCGCTACCATATTGAGGACACTGATAAAGATTTTCCAGGCAGTACACTACCTGAATGTGGCTGGTTGTGGAGGTGTGGTTGGTAGTGCTGGTGAGGGCGGTGTAGGTGATGGTGTTGTACTGGAGGGGGGAGAGTCGGTCCTTGTCTTTACTGCAGCGTCCTCCTTGTTTATAGCACTGGAGATGCTGCCGGAGCTTCACAATCTGCTTGAATCAAACAGGACAAGAGGAATAGGCATGACACAGAGGAGAGACATAAACATTAGCAGGTAGGTGGACCAGCAAGTTATTACAGAAGTCAAACCATAACTCATATGTAACAAATAATAAAATGCTTTCTGCACCGTCAGACTTTCCATCAGTGATGTTGCTGTGATCCCAGTATTAGAGCATTGAATATAATGATAGTGGTCCAGGTAGCTTAAAAACAAAATAAACTGAAAATTAGAGCCTGGTTACTCACCAGTATTATTAGCCGATATTACCTTCCCACAGATATACAGTATTGGCCTATATGTTGTCTGATATGCATCGTGATGAAAAGATGTATTCGTTTAGAGATAATAATGGAGAAAAAGATGCCTGGGGTGATTTATAATCATCAAATTCCCAGTGAAGTTTATTGTTTCAGTGCACTGATGTCATTTTAGACAAAAAGTTTATTGTTCAACTGTAAATATCCTGTCTCCGTCACATATCTTTGCCACAAGTGTTTGGTAAAAACATGGGAGGGATCACTGCAAAAAAAAACAAAGTGTCTATATCAGATTATATCAAAATCAGATTAGTTTTACTTTTAACATTCTTTTTACTACTATTTTTATCAATTATATCTGTATGGGTCCGAAAAGTCAAGTTGTGTTTGGGCTCTACTGAAAATGGCCATAAGTCTGATTACTTTAATATGACCTAAGCTAAAGAGACCCGACACAACAACCCGTTAAGGCTGTGGAACTCTGTGCCTTTCTCTTATTTCTAATATTTCTGAGTGGTCTATTTGCTTTATAAGCAGCACTTGTTTTTGTTTTCTTAAAACAATGACAACTTAGCAAACACCTTCTGCTAATAAGAGAGTGAGAATAGAGTGAGATGTGTTTGAAAGCTAGTATTTAATTAGCTCATCTCTACTAGAAATTATCAACCTGTCTCTATTAACAGGATACGTGCCACAGTCATTTAAACTAGCTGTAATTAGACCGCTTCTTAAAAAGCCTAATCTTGATCCTGAAGCTTTAGCCAACTATAGACCTATATCCAACCTCCCTTTCCTCTCCAAGATCCTTGAGAAAGCAGTCGCCAACCAGCTATGTGACTTTCTTCATAACAATAGTTTATATGAGGATTTTCAATCAGGTTTTAGAGCACATCATAGCACAGAGACAGCACTGGTGAAAGTTACAAATGACCTCCTAATCGCTTCTGACAAAGGACTTGTCTCTGTCCTGGTCTTGTTAGATCTTAGTGCTGCATTTGATACCATTGATCATCACATTCTACTACAGAGACTGGAACACTTAATTGGCATTAAAGGACCCGCATTAAACTGGTATAAGTCCTATTTCAGTTTGTACATGTTAATGATGAGTCATCCCTGTATACCAAGGTTAGTCATGGTGTTCCTCAAGGCTCCGTGCTTGGACCCATACTATTCACCTTATATATGCTCCCTCTAGGAAATATAATTCGGAAACACTCCATAAACTTTTATTGTTATGCAGATGATACCCAGTTATACTTATCAATAAAGCCAGATGAAACTAATCAGCTAACTAAACTCCATGCATGTCTCAAGGACATTAAGACCTGGATGGCTTGCAATTTTCTGCTGTTAAATTCAGATAAAACCAAAGTTATAGTACTTGGTCCTAAACACCTTAGAGATGCATTATCTAATGATATAGCTAGTTTGGATGGCATTAACTTGGCCTCCAGCACCACCGTCAGGAATCTGGGAGTTATCTTTGATCAAGATATGTCCTTCAACTCCCACATAAAACAAATTTCAAGGTCTGCATTTTTTCATCTACGTAACATTGCAAAAATCAGGCCCATCCTGTCCCAAAAGACACAGAAAAGCTAGTCCATGCATTTGTTACTTCCAGGCTAGACTATTGTAATTCTCTATTATCAGGCTGCCCTAACAAGTCTCTAAAGAGTCTCCAGCTGGTCCAGAATGCTGCAGCACGTGTACTGACAGGAACTAAGAAAAGAGATCATATTACTCCTGTATTGGCCTCTCTGCACTGGCTCCCTGTAAAATCAAGAATAGAGTTTAAAATCCTTCTCCTAACTTACAAAGCTGTTAATGGTCAGGCACCATCATATCTCCAGGAGCTCATACTACCCTATTACCCAACTAGAGCATTACGCTCCCAGAACGCAGGATTACTTGTAGTTCCTAAAGTCTCCAAAAGCAGAATGGGAGCCAGAGCCTTCAGTTATCAAGCTCCTCTTCTGTGGAACCATCTTCCTGTTTTGGTCCGGGAGGCGGACACCCTCTCTACCTTTAAGAGTAGACTTAAGACCTGCCTTTTTGATATAGCTTATAGTTAGGGCTGACCCAGGCCTGTCTTGGACCAGCTCTTAGTTATGCTGCTATAGGCCCAGTCCGGGGGACAAATGACACACTGAGCTTCTCTCTCCTCCTCTCCTCTCCATCTGTATACATTATGCCTGTATACATGCCCCATCTCTGCATGTCACTGACTTCACTTCTTCCCCGGAGTCCTTGTGCTTTCTAGTCCTACAGGCTCTCATGGATCCTGGCCGCACCCGGGTCGTGGATCGTGGATGCGCCTACTGCCATGGCCCTGTCTGATCGTGGATGCGTCTACTGCCATGGCCCTGCCTGACACCCACCACTACTGTTGCTAATATTAGTCATATCTCTGTTACATACGTTTCACTACTATTATTGTAATGCATCACTACATACCATCCTTACCGTTAACCACTACTACTGTTATTACTAGTAGTCACATTTCCATTATGTGCATTTCATTATTATTGCTGTAATACCTCTTTATGTACTTTCATTCCTGTCAACCATCTATTATAATTGTATACATTGTGATCTCGTTGATCTGCTCTGTACATGCGACATCTATTGCACGTCTGTCCGTCCTGGGAGAGGGATCCCTCCTCTGTGGCTCTTCCTGAGGTTTCTTCCTCATTTTTTTTCCCTGTTAAAAGGGCTTTTTTTGGGGGCAAGTTTTTCCTCACTCGAATCGAGGGTCGAAGGACAGAGGGTGTCGTCTCTGTACAGATTGTAAAGCCCTCTGAGGCAAACTGTGATTTGTGAATTTGGGCTATACAAATAAAATTTGATTTGATTTGATTTGATTTAGTAAGCAGACGTTTTTATTGATGCACCATATATATCTGACAATTTATAGAATCTATTATTTTTTATTATTAATTATATAAGCGACTATTTATACATATTGCTTAAATGGAGACTTCATAATATGAAGCCAAACTGCTTTCATTTATCTAACAAGCATAGCATTGACACACTCTGATACAGCAGGTGGTGGTATGCACCTTTATAGTTGAAGAGGGAGAAAAACAAGAACAAGCGCAGCATGCAATACATGTCTTGCAAGAGTTCAGAGAGCAGGGGAAAAGGGATACAAAAACGTGAATTTATCAGTTGTCTTATTGGTATCAGCCTTCCATATCCATATCATTCATTCCTAGAAATAAAAAAAAAAGAACACAAAAACAAATACATTTCCCGACCTGCATCACTCACTGTGTTTCATTGCTTCTAGCTGAATCAGATTCACAGGCCTTTTACACAGCAGACATTTTTACTTGTTTTAGCAAGAAAGCAAGAAGAACTATTAACAGAAATGGCTCTGTTCCAGCTATTAAGAAATACAGTGCACCAACTGATAATATTTTAAGTTACACCTGTGTTTGACAATCCTTTTTCTCCCCATGTTTCCCGGGCCTCTAAACTATCTGTAATATTTCTATGTTTTCGGTAGGAAGTAAACCAAATTGGAGATGCATTCTTTTGAACTAATACAAGTCCACCAGATGTCACTGTTCCTGTTGCAGCCGGCAGACATGACACAGGCATCACCTGCACTGTCAGTTATTCTCTGTAATCAGCCTATGACCCCTGTCAGAACCAAAGTAATTCTACACAGGTTAATTTTATTTTTCAAATGAAACTTTCAGTTATATTAATATTCAGACAGTGGTGTATCTGAATCTGTTGAAGTCCCTATAAATTCCAATTATCGAAGAACAATAGAGGAAGGTTAGTGATCAGCATTGATCATGTGCAGACCATTTGTTAGTTAACCTACTTAAGCTAGTTACTGTACACATGTAACTGCAGCTGTTCATTTATTGAACTGTCTAATCTACATTACCCTTCTGTGTGTGGCAGGACAATGAAGGAATTCCCAATCCTCCACTGTACACCAGAACTCCAGAACATGTCCATACATGTTCCCTTACACAGTCCCGACACTTGCCCTGTTTACTGTGGAAACACAACACATGCAGTACTTATCAATGCAGGCTCTGTGTGAAACGGCTGTTATGTGATCCCCATATTTGGTCCAGTGAACCAGTTACACTGTGCAGTCCTGCAACCTCTTTGTTCCCTCTCAGCCTTCACTCAGGCCATGTACTTCTGTTCCGCAGCAGACAGTGAAGTGAGTCTCACATACTGACATTAAAGTGCAGTGAGCTGACAACAGTGTCTACAGTCTCAGCTCACTATTTTTCCTTCCATGGAGATACTATCTATTAGGAAAGACAGACGTCAGAAATTATGCATCTGGGTTAAAAATAAAGGAGGTACCAGAGTTTTGGACAGAACAGGGAATTTCAAGACATCAGCTTGATCTCTACCAACTTGTGATGGGCATTAGTCAGTTTTCTGACAATTTATACATAAACAGTTATTTGATTAATTGAAAAGAAAAAAATACAGATTAACAAATAAAAATCATAAGCTTCATTGGAGTTTCATTCTTTTTTCTAATTTTCAAAAGAATGACTCGTATCTTATGTATCTAAACTGGAATCAATAAGATGGTAAATGCTCTCAGGCGGACTTTGGTTCCAAATTTCTGCTAGAAATCTGTCTGCTAAACCAGTGCACTAGTTGGTGTGCAGAAATAATATGTGTGGCTTGATCTGCCGGAAAACACAAAAGCAAGGAAGTGCAATGGAGCCACCCAGCTGTTATTTGTGTCTTTCCTAAGCCCTTCCTCCATTACCCTCAAGAAGACGGTGTTGTGAAGAACTCGGTTGTCAAAGCTGGTTTGTCTGAACACATTGCATCCTAAGTGATCAGCATCACAGGTAGGTTTGCCACTACATTGCGGTGCAGGCATATAAGTAACTTTGGATACAACAGCTCTTCTCCTTGATATGAAACACATTTCATCCACCCACCACAAACCTGAACAAATTATTTTCCCAGATTAAGAGACCTGCACCCCCATGGATATTTTACTCCACCTCTACTGGTTACTGTAGACTATGTTACCTTTTATTACCTTAAATGATGTTGAGCAGTGCCAACTATTCAGGTGATTTCTTTAGTGTGTGCTATGATTAGAGTGGCTACTTTCACTATTTTAACATCTTGATGTTCACATTAATGTCACTGCAGCAAATATCGTGGCACATTTAAGCAGCAAAACTAAAAGCTGTTGTTTTTTAAAATTTGACAGGACAGTGGAAATTTTCCAGAGGAAACAGAATTAAACTTATAGCTTCTGAAAGAAATATTTTTGAGACAGCCATGATGGAGCCATGATTTATTAGGAGGGTGACTCCATGAACCTAGACTGGTGTGTGATCTTTCAGATGTGTAAAAGAATACTGAACATTAAGCAATAGTGCGTTAGAAGATTTATTTAATCGATGAAGTTATACTGATTATCCGAGGGGCTCAATATAACTGCGATCAGTGCGTTTGATGTCACGGTGGATGACCTTAGCAGCAAATGTCTTGAAGACGTCACTAAGATTCATGTTACCTTCTATGACCCATCCTAGGTCTAACTCAAGCAAGTATGGGGGTCACATAGCAATATGTAGACCTTGTGGAATTGATGATGTCGCAGCCAAGAACAATTATTATAGGTGCTTTTTAGTAAATCTCTGGAATCAGATGTGCCACAGATTTTAGGGGAGAATGATGAAGAGCTGCGATGGTTGTTGGAATTTCCTCTCTGTTGTTTGGGATATCTTTACACTCAGCATGTCTTGGCAATGAGAGTTGGACAGTCCTATCCAGAGATTCTCTTACATATCCAGTGGTTCTTCTTCCCATTGACTCTTTTACACCAGCAAATGTTCTTGGAGGGGAGCTTGGTCCATGTTCATAGAACATTTCTTTGTTTTTTTAAAGGAACTTGGGGCAGGATCAAGAAATAAGACTCAATAGTGACACGACGGCCGTTGCAGCCGTTAGGGTAACTGCAGCCATCAGCCAAGCTGGTGCGGGAGCGCGCATGAACTCTTCACAGCAGTGCAGCTGATGCCTTATCCCCTACACACATCAGCCGGCTCGCTGTGTGTAGCGACACACAAGCGCGGCGATTTACTGTTACGGTTGATGCAGTCTGAAAGGCACAGGCGAAAGCAAAGACGGCATATTGGGGGACAAAAATATCGTCTCTGATACGGGATTGCTGTGTGTAATCGGCTAATGTTACTACACCGACACAAACAAACCGCTAGCCTGTGGCTACATCCAGCTGCTAACGTCACCTCCCGGATAACAGGTTGGGCCTTCGGTCCCATATATAAAGGGACATATTTCTTACATGTTTGCAGCTAATGCTACTTTGCACGTTAGGTAACTCCGAGTCCTCATGATCTCATATGATTTTCAAATCAAGCTCTAAACATGGCCTGTAATGTTTTCTTACCTGGTTACTAGGAATAAGCCATGTCAGCATCTGTTTTCAGTCCCAATTCAAGTTGAAGCTGCCTCCATGAGTCGAACGCGTATCCGATGTTAATCCGGGTGCCAGCCCGGCTTTGCTCGTGATTTTGTTTCTACTCACGACATGCCGCTGATAAAACCTTTGTTTTCTTCTTAGTATGACTTTTTAGTGGACTTTGTGTGGTGGTGGGTTGTTTGCTGGCCGTAGCAGAATCCATTACTACCCAAACACTAGTTTGGGTCCACCGCGCTTGTCTTCTTCCCGTATCCAAGGACGCGCATTCAGCGTCATCTGACGTCACGTCTGCATGACTGCGCGGGAAATTCGGATACCGAATTGCAGTACATTATGGAGCACACAGCCTGTTCAAGGCAATGGAGAGATACGTGGGTGGGCTCATTCTTTTTGGTTTTGAACGCTTCATCACCCATTAGCATTAAAAAAAACTTAAAATGCATGTTTATTTTTTCACAAATCCTGCCCCAAGTTCCTTAAAGATACTTCATCGATTTTCAGTTTACAAAACAAAAACAGACATAATTCCTTTAGCAGTAAAGAAGCTTAATCTCTGTCTCTCCCGAGAGCCATGTCAATTGTAACTCAACTTTTCTAAGGGGATCATGGTGAGTGCATCCTTGAGCCATAGTTTAGACAAAGGAGGTTTCACTGACTTTGCAGAAGAATTTACCCCTGGTTTACAGCATTAAAAAATCCCTGTGCCATGTTTGAAAGGGGCGTCAATTTGGGATGTGGAGAACAAGTGATTGTCTACTAATGGGAGGATACATGTGTGCCTGGTTGAAGTGGAAATGCCTCCTAAATTGGAACAAAATTTTAAGGGAGTTTTTGATGACTGGGCTCAGGTTTTGGATACTTCAGAGAAAGGAAAAAGCAACTTAGCAGAGAAATAGGTGAAGGTATTGAATTGGATGTAGGTTTCATAAAGGGCCATATTGGTCCTTGTTTGTTTTAATGCGTCGAAGCCCAGTAATTCAATTTAGAGATGTAAGTTGTAAAATAGACAATAGGCAACGGGCATCTCTAAAGCAGGGTCTTTTAATTAGCAGGATGGGGCTGTTCCAGATCAAAGTGGTAATTTACTATTCAGTTGTTTAAACCAGGACTTGTTAGTAAGATAGGGAAAGAAATCGTGCCAATATTGTAATCTTGACTGTATTTATCCAGCCTGCCAATGTAATAGGGAGCATCGAAACATCTTTGGAAATCCTGCTTAGTGCGTTCTAATAGCGGTTTGAAGTTACAATGCTAAAAGGTCCTTGTATAATTATGTAACATTTATACCCAAATAAGTAAAGGATTAAAGTTCTAGTTTGAACGGAATCCTGCTGTTTTCAATGGATGCTGCTAGTTGGTTTATGGGAAGAAGCAGACTTTTATAAAATTTTATTTCCAGCCTGATAGTTCCCCGAACTGCTGTGTGTATTGGTTGGTTTGGAAATATATAGCAAGAGGTCATCTGCGTATAGTGATTGATACACCTTGTGTATGATATGATTTCTAATGACACCTTTCATGTTATGTTGTGCTCTTAGGGGTATGGAAAGTGGTTCAATGGCTAGTTCAAATAAAAACGGTGAGAGGCAACAACCCTGCCAAGTCCCTCTGCACACAATTTGTACGTACGATGTCTGACGGCAAGGTATACAATATTTTGACCCATGAGGTGAAAGATGGGCCAAACCCAAATTTATCCAATACCACATGAATAATTCCACTCAACCCGGTTGAAAGCTTTCTCCCTGTCGAGGGAGAGTACAATCTCTGGCTGACAGGTTGAGTGAGGAGAACAGAGTATATTGTACAACCGTCACATATTATAAAATGACTCCCTCTCTGGTATTGAGATCCCTATCTGGGATCAATGATGATAGGCATTCACTTTTAAGAATTCGACATGATAACACCCTAGTGTGTACTTTAAAATCGCAACATAAGAGCCTGATAGGGCTGTAGGATCCATAGGGTCCTTATCATTCTTAAGTAGGAGTGATATAGTTGCCTGTGTCATAGTAGGAGGTAGCTTCCCATCAGAGATAACTTCTTTAACCGGTAAGCACAGAAAGGGTGCCAGTTTAGATGAGAAATATCAACAACATTCTGTAGGGAATCCACCTGGACTAGGGGTGCCGTGAATCTCAATATAATATTCAACGGTACGATACACCATGCACGGTTCAATACGCTGTTATGGTTTGCAGTTACATTTTGTGCTACTACTTCCCATGCATTTCTCTCCAAATTGGCTCTGTGTGTGTGCATGTGTCTGTGTACTCCAATGAGAGCGGGTTGTTGTGTGACCAGAGAATACCCCTCCTGGCGAGTAAATGGACAATCACTGTTAGTATGCAAATGACGTGATGACACTGGAGGTGGCGCTTGAGTAGGACTGAATTACAGCGAACACGGCAGACAGCATAGCGAGCGCAGTGGAGAGGCAACCATTTGGCAACAGTTTTTCTCTTCGGTGTGGAGACATTTTGGTTTTGGAGTTGAATACAATGATGAGGAAACAAAAACAGTGGACAGAGAAGTTACTGTCTGCAGGCACTGCTTGACATGTGTGTCTACGTAAGTGGAAACACTTCAAACATGAGCATGCAAGGCCAAGAGGCACTTTTGGCGCCTTTCACATTTGAAAGTGTTTTATATACAAGTTTTTCTTATTTGACATTTTATTTATTTTACACTACACTAGATGTGTAAAACAATTTTTGTTGTTGCTAATAAACTAAAATAAAGAGAGAATATTGGTTGTAATATTGTAGCTCGTGATCCAAAAACCAAGGTAACCATGGGCTAACTGTATTGTTGCATCCACAATCTGGACTGCGCAGCTTCCCACTAAGCTTGGAACTTTCATTGCCTGTACTATGTCTACAGTTATCATCGCATTGAAGATGGTTTGGTCTTCTGTGTTAATTTTTGTTAATTCTTGGCCTGGTTCCTCAAAATCAAAGTAGCTTGGGGCCACTGCTGGTGTCGTCATCTCTTAGGAGGGCCACTACAGCATTCAAGTAATACAAGAAAGCGCAATATTTCTGAAAATGTTCCTTTTTTCCATTATTAACATAATAATACAAAAATACAAACAGCAGTTTTAATACATTTTATATGATTAGTTTTTAAGTTAGTGCAGATCTTTAACTTACTGAAACCTTGCACTGAACTAACAAATTAAATACATTTGTACGTTTTTTCTTGCCAAACACCTGGCAACACACTCATATTTACCCAGAAAAATGCAAACTTCAGTAAACATCTCCATTCACATTTTTTTCTCTCCATATAAATATGGTCAACATTGTCCTGCTGGGGGGCCACTGCCATCGGGTAGTGTTGTTGTGATGAGGGGGTGGTCCACAACACTGTTAAGATGGGTGGTGCATGTCAAGTGGCATTCCCATGAATACCAGCACCCAAGGTTTCCCAGCAGAACATCGCACTGTGCTGAGATGATCAATGTTATTCACGTCACCTGTCAGTAGTTTGTCAGTAGCCTGTACATACAGGCTTTTTGTATATAAGTGTATATGTGCAACATCTGTAATTATCTTTAACTTGTAGGTTGGGTGGGTACTGGGTGCTGAGGTGTTGTGCAGTCTGATGGCTGATGATATGAAGGCTGAACGTGGCTGGATAGGGATGTAACGATTACTGTTTATTTTGATAATCACTGTAAAATTCCCTGACAGTTAGTAATATCATTCAAATTCTAATTGTCATGATAACTGTGTGAGATAATTGTGCTTTGAATCACGGTAAATACTGTCAGACTGTCAGCAACAGTCTCCCAAGACGCAGCAACATTGAATGTGCAAGTTTGTTTTGTATTTGTCAGTCCCTCCCTCTTCTGGAAACCTCCTAACATGAACCGGAAAGCATGGCGGAAAGCAGTACTAGCTGTAGATGTGCAATAAATCCAGGAGGCACTTTGTAGAATTTCTTTGCCACTCTCTTTATCAGCTTCATGATAAACCCTGTTGCTAGGCAACCATGACAACACACTACACTGGTGAAAGTAATGACGGTGCTCGGGACTCAGGAGATATTTCAGCCTTCTAAGAAGATTAAGACAGAAGTGTGGGTCTATTTTGGGTTTTATATAAGTACTGAGGGAAACTTGATTGAAGATGGCCAACCCGTTTGCAGAAAATGCAGAAAGAAAAATCTCTGCGGAAACGGGACAACATGACGAATCTCATGTGCCATCTTCACGACCACCACCGACACCAATATAGTGAATGCAAGGTAAGTTAGCTAACATTAGCTCATAAATGGCATGTGGACTTCGGAATGGGGTTTAAAATGTCATGGTTTGTCTGTCTAACTTGCTAATAGCTTGTCAAGCAGGGTTTCCCGCAGCACTTTATAGTTAAGGCGGCCGCTTAGACAAGAAAACCCCTTGTCAGCGCAATCCTCTGTCCGAGTTTAGTTTAATGTTACTAGCCCCAGGTGATTGGAAGGAGCCGAGACATATTATTTTATTTGGGCTTAATACAAAATTTGGTGAAATGATTTCAGTGTATTAGTACTTCCTGAACATTTTCCAGCACATTTTAACAATATCACAATATCACAATAATATCGATAACTGTGATAATTTTGGTCACAATTATCGTGATCTGAAATTTTCATACCATTACATCTCTATGGCTGGTCAGTCTATAGCTGAATGGGCACCTCAGCTGCCTCAGTTCAGCATAGAGAGGATGAGAGGGATTGTCAATGATAGCTTTCAGTTTTACTCTAATCCTCTTCTCAGTCGCTGTCTCCACACTGTCCAGTTCCATCCCCACCACAGAGCTGGCCTTCCTAGTTAGCTTACTCAGCTGCCGATGCCACTTCCCCAGTATACCACAGCAAAGAAGATGACACTGGCCACAACAGACTGGTAGAACATCCGCAGCAGCCTAGTGCACACACTGAAGGACCTGTGCCTCCTCAGAAGGAACAGCAGCAGTGCTAACTGAACATATTGCATTTCCTGAGACAAGTCTACTTCAAAATAAAAGTTTTAATAATAATAGTCAACTTGTTGTTTTTTTTATAGAATTGTGTTTTCATTTCAATTACAAATGAATGTTTCGTTTAAAATTAGTCTGAAACAACTAAAAAAATAATTAAGTAAAACAATATTTTTTTATATTTAATCTTTGACATCAGGACATAGACATAGACATAGAAGTTTATTCTTGCAAGCTTTTAAAAGACTTGTTCCATTAAAAGTAAGGAAGGAAGTTCTCTCACTCTTGTGGTCAAAAACATGGATTTGGAGCTACATTCTGAGGCCTTTCTGTAATAAGTTAACAAGTAACTTATGATCAACCCAGATCAATTTCAGACGTAATTCGCAGTTAAAGCACCACTCACTTCCCATTCAGTGTAAGGATACAGATACTAATGATGTGGTTGGCTGACAGGATACAGATACAGAAATGGTGTGGAGTTTGAGTCTGATAACAAGCAGGTTTCAGGGATTGCACTGTGTGTCGCTGCTTGTCTGAGCTGGCGGCAGTAATTTTCCTGCCTTTTCACTGTGCTCATAATAGGCTTGCTTTGTTTTAAGTAGTAACTGTTGTGTTTGTCGTCTGGGAATTGTCAAATTCTGTTTGCAACAATAGCTGTTCTTTAGTAAGTTAAGGTGTAGACTCATGAGCTAGCCTTTTGTCAACGTCCAATATCTGCTGAGTTAATTCCGCGAGGTGCCAAGTCCTTCTTTTTGCTGCGAGCTGCGAAATCTCCCCCAATATTGGCAACAGTGAGTTGAGATCGGGGAGTTTCCCTATGTGGCCAGAGAAGAACTGAGGGTTATCCCAGTTGGGGCCATGGAAATTAACAAGCACAAATAGACTGCCAAATAACTTTGCTGATACAATAATGAAATGGCCATTGTTATCTGGTATTACACTAATTGGTGTGAATGGAACACCTTTCCTTATTAATATTGCTGCCCCTCTAGATCTGTCCCCAGAGTTGGAGCAAAATATCTGAAAACATCTCATTTTAGTACTGATATCAATACTGATGGGAGAAAAAAATAAACCCACACACACACCATAAGCATACACAGAACAGACAATGCGCATATCACACACAACCACACATGCATGTACGGTAGCACAATTAACTAATGGAATGTGACATCAGAAAAGTGATATGAGGACCTATGGAAGCACTAATAACAACAAATCTTGCAATAAGACTAACACTGAAAACACCTCCAACGGTAAAACTGTAAATGGCATTTCAGGAGAGAACTATGAATTGTCTGTGAACAGTTCTCACTCTGGCATGCAATGAAAAGGCTCTTTAAAGGCAATGATTCAGTCATAGGGCACTATATTAGGAGCTCAAAGCTTTTTTCGCACAATGAAATTTCATATCCAGACCAATTCACACACATGGTTAATGCATAAAGCATATACATAAACGAGGAACTTTGTGCTTACCTGAAAATGTCAGCTCAAAGATCATAACAACAAGCAGGTGGGGACACGACCCCTCTCTATCCTGGGAAAAAGATGATCCCCACTCCCCCATGTGCCACACTTCAACCCACACAGCAACAGTACTTGACCAAATGTGGTAACTGGTAGCGTCCTTGGCAACTTATATGAAGAAAAAAATACTGCATCCATGCATGGAAAAGCCTCTGTCATCCTGTCTGTCCTACTGACTCTTTGTCACAGAAGAGGAGCGTCTGTCCCTGGCAGCAGAGCCAGGCGGCTCCCGCAGTTTAATGGCGGTGATTATGTGAAACGATTCAGAGTAAAAAACTTTAAGTCACCATGTGTTTGTCGCCTTCCACTATAACGTGTATTGAAAAAAATCACTGCGACTGTCAGCCCTTCTGAGACTTCAGTGAACTTTCCCCCAGAAAACAGTATCCCTCCCCACGAGTGAGAGTCAGACAGGGTCCTGTTTACTGATGTTGATTATATGATTGTTATTTAGAGCCATAAACGCTTTTCAGGATCCATGGTGGGTCAGGATCTCAATCACAACACATTATAACTGCATTCATATGATATGGTCGTCGGATACATGTTTAGATTAACAGGTGGAAACCGGGGAAAACATGTTTAAAAAAACCACACAGATGTCAACGTCATGCCTCTTTTGGTACCTCAGCGCCGGCATGCTGTATGAAATGACACACTGGAGCAGCTTTAAGCTGGTGCTGCTTGGTTCAGTGTGAACAAACAAAAGCGGAGAAAAGGTGAGCCTTCGTTGTGGCGATAATGCGGAGTCTGTGTGAAAAGGGCTAGTGTTTGCAGTAGCAATGTGGTTTTCCTTCGCTGGCAGGGTGACAGAGTGTTACAGCACAACTGTTGGAATTGCTCTTGAGAAAATGTCATGTAACTGTCCCCACCAATGGCTGATTATGGCCCTGCATGGTTGAATTTTCAGAGGTGTCTAACAGACTAGCTCATCACACCTCATATGTACTTTATGTGTTTATGCTGCTGGCAGACACAGAGAAACCTCCTGGAAAGTGTGCTTTGCGGATGTACAAAAAATAATTGCCCACGTGACACCTCTGTTGCTACAACTCAATCCTATTGGAAACACTGCGCAGCTGCACTGACCATCCATTCTTTAATTTCTAGAACCAGGAAGTGACTGCACATGACACAGTTTAGTCTCAATATAGAGATTCTTTCTTGGTTCTAGCTAAGACAGGAAGTTTATTTCCTGTAAGACAGCAGCCACTAGGCAGCTTTAGTGCCTAGAATTTAATCAGCATACCCATAAGAGCCACCAGGCATCATTTTGTCAACTCAAAACAGTTTCAACACAACAACATTGCAGCCAACTAAAACTAGAGTTTTATTTGATTAAGACATGGTTCACTTTGACAAAAAAAAATGATGATGCACCCACTACAACACAAGCCCTCTGACGTGCTGTCATTCAGACACAGACAGGATTAGACAGATGCGTCTTATTATACACACTTTTATCCCTGCTAACACTGGAGTAGGTGTAGTTCTTTAAAGCAGCTGTAATGCTCATGTCTGTCCTTTCTCCTCCTGCTCCTTGTAGCTTATCTACTGACATCTGTGGAGTCGGTGTCAGCACTGATCCTCCTCTGCAGCCCTGTAACTCAGTAACGTGACTGTGCACACATTAGTGAGGGCTGAGCTGTCATCCAGCCGGTCCTTATTGTTCCCTTTGCTGCAGGAGGCACAGAGGAGCCAGCTGGGCTTGGCTGACCATAAATTGCAGCGGGTTATGGCCATTTCAAAGAGAGGAAGTGAGTAGTTAAGAGTAAGATAGCGTTATCTGCCACCTCCCTGCTGCTGCTGAGTATCAGCAGGGTGGAGCTGAGAGGGGCTGATAGTGCCATGACATCAGAGGATGCGTCTGTCACTGCTGTACAGCATCAGCACCATGCAGACACGATACCAAACCAGTGATGTCACACAGGAGGTTATGTAGCTTGAGTAAAATGCCAATAACACAGCAGCTGCAGCTCATTCACTACTATTCTATCATTTCTGTCACTTCGAAAACTTGTACGTCTGATAGTAAAAGGAATTTATTATGTTTTCTAGGTTCCACTGAAAGGGAAAAATAAAGTATCATTTCCTAGTCTTTGGTAAAACTTCTTCATGCAAGGCCCTCATGATTAACACTGTTAAACTGTTAAGGAGGCTTTCAAAGGTGTAAACGAGCAAAAGGTCAAACTTCTAAATTAAAAATACCGATGTTTAAGTCGGAGAAAGGATGAGGATTAACATCCTGTTACTGTGGAAAATGCCGGTTCTGGCCAGAAATTGTGCCCATAATGTGCACAAGGTATCATAGAGGCTAATAACATGGTTAAAAAGTGATGTTTTTCAATGTTTTCCAAGTAGATTTAAAGTCATTCTATACTATATTTTTGATTCTGAGATACTACATGCATCTAGTCTTTGTGTTGACATTTGACTGAGTTATGTGTTTGAGAAGGAGTGTCCTTTGTGCTCCCAACCCAATGTCATACCCTGGGGCAGATATCATAACGGGAAGGGAAGGATGTTTAGCATTTTTATTCAATCAACTACAGTACATGTATTTGTTTTTCCTGGCCCAACAGTCCAATTCAAGTCACTATGTGTCTTAATGGCAAGCTTAAACATCAAAATCATTTGTGATATTGTCATATACATCTCAACAATAACAATAAGCTTATAATATTATGAAACTTATGTTTGGTCTGGTAATTATTTTTTGATTTCCTCAACATGTAATTTCAAAAGATAGTTTATCAAAGCATGGGTATTTAAAGGGATAATACCAAACTATTTATGTTTAGTGCAAAGTTAAACCTGTACCTAAGCCTTTATACACATCTACAAGATGTCCATGATCTCAGCACCTAATGGCATATTCCCTCCCTACTGCATGTGTATGGCTGAACATGCTTATATATGGATACTTTGAAAATCTTTTGTAAAAACAAAAAGACAAGGGGTTTCAAGTTTCAAGTAGGGTCATTTGAGAGCCTCCTAAGCTCCACACTGTGCAGCTTTAGCCCTTTAGCATCAAAGAAAAGGTTTAGCCTAAAAGTGTTTGTATTCATGTTAGTGTCATGCCTCTTTGAGCTGGTCGGTGCTGCCCCAGGACGCAGAGCGCTGGTGGCTGCTCTTCTTCTCTCCTGTTTCCTCACGCCAACATCCAGGAGTCTGAAAAGAACATCACAGCTGCACATTAGCATACTTGGATCTTAACTTGTTTAAACAATGTTCTCACTGTGACTCTTATAGGATCATTCTGCTTAATCACAATTTGGATTTGTTTTTTTAAGTGTTGGCCATAATTCCTATCAGTTGTGATTACATTGTACTGACTAAAGTCGATCAAAGTGATGATCAAAACCTTTGACTATTCCAGCAATGGATGATCACTGTGACAAATTCATAGAGGCAACATGTACAGACTCACATGTATTCACACACACGCTCCTCAGTGAAAGCTGAGCTGGGCTCTGCGACACAGTGAGAGGGTACTAGTGAACTCTCTCTCATCCAAGCACACACACACACACACACACACACACACACACACACACACACACACACACACACACACACACACGCACACACACACCAACCTCCCGTCCCACATCCAGAGGAAACTGAACTGCTGTCTTGCTCATCTTAATGTGTCTAACTCAAAGGACCATTTGTTTATTTCGAGCTGTGAGCCAGTTACTAGAGACTCCTCCTCTGTCTTCTTCTTCTCTGTGTTGAAGAGGATGAAGCCACCCAGACCCGACTAGACAGACCCGCATTACTTTCTGACTAAAATTAAGCCAGAAAATGTACTGTACTGTACACAACAAGAAGTATAATGTTGCCACAAAGCTCATATATACATATATACTAAATATAAAGAGATTTACTGAAATATTGGACTGAAACACAAAAAACATTGGTGCAACGTTTTCACAGCAATAAACAAAGAAACTTGGCTAGCTTGCCAGATCTCTGCAGCTGTATCACTCATTGCAACACATTAATTGTCACGATCACAACAATTAATGCAAATTCAGCCAGTCTTTGTGAATTCTGCACAACGTTGCAATTTTTCTCAGCTCACCACAACTATTCTAGGGGTGTCAATAGCAAGTTTCATCACAATATGACATTATATCGATTCTTTGGACAACGATACGATATTTGCAGGTATCTGCCATGATACGATTTCGATTTGTTTCGATATGATACAGGGGCCTGTGATCAATATGAGATTATATGATATCCCCATTAAACACAATCAGCTACATTTATATCAAATCACAAAAAGCAACTAAAATATGATTGGACAATTTTATAACTGAACTCTTCAGTGGAAATATGATTTTATCAAAAGGTTCCAGACATTTAAATGGAAAACAATCTATTCTTTTAAATATAAAGAAAGAACTGTTTAGAAAGGAGTTGTGCATGGACGGAAACGGTGCTATAGGATTTTCATGAATTGATGTTTTCACTTTGCATTGATGCTATTGGATTGTTGATCACTAAATCGATATATTGATCTGGATTGATGTATCGTAACACTGCTAAACTCTTCCATACATTTTACCAATTACTGTAGTCACCGCAATTTTCGCTACTCACAGCAGTGTTTAAACAGTGTTTAATGTTCTCTTTCTTCTGTTTCCAAACACATAATCTCACTGACTAGCAGATCTGCACTATGTGAACAAACCAATAGAGTGATGTAGCCAAATGGAGCTATTCTGATTAGACAAATTACTTCACATTGCTGTTCTTGGGTGACATATTGTAAACAATGCGATGTGAGTTACAGATCACAATATGGTGGATGAGGACTGAAAAAGATGTATATTTAATGCAATATTGTGTTTTAATGGTGCAAATGGAGAAATTCATAGGCTGTTTCAAGTCTGGCGATAGTCTACAGGGCATTTCAAATCTGAGAAATAAGATCACAACTTAGATTGTGATTGCGATGAAATAGATTGTGATATTATTTTGTTGACCAATCCTTACTAAATATCAATAGTTTTGCACTCTGACATTAATCAGAGCCTGAGAAAGAAATGACATGAACCTAATCTTTCTCTGTAAATATGGCATATAAAAACACAGTAACGTAGTAATCAGTTATGTTTTCTGTAAGATAGGCGGTTGGTTTACAGTTGCCTCTACAGGCATGTTGAAGACTGATAGACTACAAGATTCAACAGACAGGACTAGGAGTAAGACAGGAAGACATCCCTGCATATACACTCATCTGTCAAACAGCAGCACCACACATTCAGAGTCATGCCTTTGTGTCTTTTCAAGAGTTAATAATAAACTGTAAGCTAAGAGCAAAGAGGTCATCTGGCTTTTGAAGCTCCACAGATGTGTAGGTGGTAAATGTCACACAACCTGGAAGACACAGGATGTATTTGAGTGTGTGTGGGAACATCTGAGGTTGAACAGCATGAGAGGATCACAGGGCACTAAGACGTGGGCACAAATTAAGGTCAGGGATGACACAGAACATTACCACTATGCCATATAATATAAAATGATCCTAGAGCTGCAAATAATGATTATTTTCATTATCCATTAATCCGCCAGTTATTTTTAAAATGAATCATTTAGTCAATAAAATGTAAAATAAATTTCCAAGAGCCAGAAGTGGTAAATGAAAGTAAATGACAAAGAAAAGAAACAGAGAAGAAAAGGAAGAAAACAATTAAAAGTTTATCAAAACAGTCAGCAATTCATTTTCTTTTAGTTCACCAATTGATTAATCAAATGAACATTGCAGCTCTAAATAATATCTTACAATCAGAGCTGACAGTGAACCAAAGCCAAGGACACAAAGGGGAAACGGTGTTCCCACACAGACAAAGACAAGGTCCACGAGAGGTGATCCAGTCCGGCCTGTGAACTGGGATATGTGACCTATAAAGTCTGATAGTAGTGACTCATACAGTCCACACTCAGGCTCAGGCTGCAGATGGTCAAATTGAAGATGGTGAGGAAGATCATCCACTTATGGCACACGCTTGAGGTGCAGCTTTCCAGTCTTTAGAGAGGTATTATGAAAGTATGTATTTTTTTTAATTTTATGTTTTACATTTTACAGACCAAATGATTAACTGAATAATCTGCAGATTTATAACTCATGAAATAATTGTGCAGCCCTGAAAAGAAAAAAACAATACCAGTCATTATGTCAACAGCAGCAAATAAAATGCTGGTGGTAGTTTTCACTTAGAAATCTGACTCATTGAGCTGCTCAGTGAATAACACAAGCAGAGGGCTTTCATTCTGAGATGTTTGCATGTACAAGAACAGCTGCACTATGATGCGTCATCAGGGGAAAAAATGAGAATAAAAGCAGATTGACAAAGGCGTGACTGGTCACTTTGTGAAATTATGATGGATGTCACTTTCAAAGAGATCAGATTTAGAACAGCTGTGATTTATAGTCTACAGTCTTATTATCAGTGTTTTCTATTCATCCATTTTCATGCAGTTGTGAGTGGCTTTGGTACTGTTACCTTGCAGAACTGTGGCTCTGAGCCGTTGGTTGGAGTCCAGACCTCTGCTTCTAAGCTAATTTAGCCTGTCTCAGTAGTGTTGGGTAAATGTAAATGGTAATGCTAGCATGCCTTCACAGATGCCTGCAGAGAGATGCCATCAGAAATGAAAATGAGAATAATTTTGCTTCTGTGGCAGCAAACACGACACATGGACACACTGATAACTGTGCTATATTTAGCCTCCTAGACACCTATGATTGACCAACAGTAGCATTACCTTAACTGCTCTAAACAGCATGGATACGGCTACGTACTGGGATTTCCCATACACACCAACTGGTTGGGACTCCATCCTAAAAGAGATGTCAGTCCAACTACAACACAGTTACCCTTAACCAACATTCCCCTTTTCAAAGGCAGTGTATTTTTTATTTAAAATGACTGCTTCTATTAACATGACCTCCATTTAGATAATTGATTATCATTAACATAATGAAAGTCTGTTAATATGACTCAGTATTTGTGCAATCTTGGCTTAAATGTGTATCAACTGATGGGAGAGGCGCACCTTGCCAACATACTACCACCATGCTCGAGCACTTGAAGCGAAAGCATCGCGGGGTGGCTGGATTCACATTGGATCTGGCGGTGAGTAGGGATGTAACGATGCATCCTGACAAGATTAAAAATCGTTACAAATGCGTGACGATTCGCACCAGTTGACAGAAAAAATTAATCGCGAATGCGAGAGAAGTAGGATACGTTCTTTTTTTTTTTAGAAATAGGTTACGTTATCTTAAAAAAAAGTCACTGGTTGGTGATTCATTTGTTCAACGTCAGTTGTCAAGTCACGTCACTTACGTCATTACGTAGGTACGGGGCACAGAACGAGGGAAGACATGACGACGGTAGGCAACAACTTTGAAATAGCGGATGCACCGAGCGGTTTTAAATCACCTGTGGGGCGGCATTTTGGATTCCCCATATACACAAATACAACCGGTGAGATATGGACAGACAAAACCAAAACAGCATGTAAATATTGCAAGAGACTGCTAACATATACCGGCAACACGAGCAACATGCAGCAGCATATTAGCCGCCACCACAGTGAGAAGCAAAGTATCATTACGCCACCTCCTGAGCGAAAATTGCCGAAGGGGCAAACCACCCTGACGAGAGGCTTTGCATCTCCTCTCCCCCATAACAACGCAAGAGCGCAAGGAATTACCAGGGCAATTGGTTATTTTATTGGAAAAGATTTGAGGCCATTTTCAGTCGTTGAAAATGAGGGCTTTCGGCTGTTGATGAACACGTTGGAGCCAAGATACCGCATCCCGTCACGACAGCGCTTCAGCCAGGTGGTGGTGCCAAAACTCTACCAGGTAAGAGCTCATGTGGTTGAGGTTCTCCAGAGGGCTGATACTTTACTTGGCCAGTGTTTAACAGTGTTTCTGTAAAGAAAGGACCTCTTTTTCTGGTCAAGATTTTATATTCTTTTGTTATTTAAGATATTGAATTACACCAGATTAAAAATAGCAGTAAACAACCAGGATGATGCAGATCATTACTGTGTTTTAAACTTAGGGACAAGACCGAACAAAAGTGAAAGTGAAACTTAACACTAAACAGAGAAATCTCTGTTGTGTTCCCTCTGTAGTATTTATCGATGCTAAATAACATGCTCTCCTGATTGCCAGCTTATGTGATTGGCTACCGGATCCTGACGTCCAGCTGCGTTTCTCCAAAACTTGAGTCGGCTAGTCCTGTTTACCTGTTGTCCCCACCCAAAGGTAATATATATATAAAGATTACACAGACCAGTTAAGACTGGGCTATTCTTTGTTGGGGAAAAATAATATGATATTTTGGGTAAATTTGCTGTTATATTAATCAAGTTAAAAGAAATATATATATATACATATATATAGATATATATGTACACAACTATCACATCCAAATCCAAAATGCAAGGTGTTTTTTTTGGCCGATTTTAACGCACAACTATCGTTATTATATTGGCCTTTAAAAATCCAATAGCGGTCGACCTCTAGTACGGTGTTTCCCACACAGAGTTTCTTGGGCAGGCTGCCCTGATAATATACCAATAATAATAATGGCAAGGTATATTAAGTATATTTGGCGACCCATCTTAGCATTTTAGGGGCTACTTTTATTTTTTATCTCTCCAAGAGAAAAACGCCATCTGTTATTGATTAACTAGATGATTATCTGCCCTCACTCTTCCCCTCCCGTATATTGTCAATCACACATGCTCTGCAGAGAGAAAGAAAAAGAGAGACACTCTAGTGTTACATCGCTCCTTTAAACGCATTGTGATGCAACCTCTTCTATTTAATGTAGGCCTACTTATGCCATTGTTTTATACAAACGTGTAAGTGCACCTGGTTGTTGTGATGTTGTTTGGTGTGCATTGGTTTTGATTGGCTACATAATTAACACTTAACTTAATTAACAAGCATCTTCCACATGCGGCTCACCCACTGTTATGACAATCAAATGCGGGTGAAAAAATCCAAAACGCAAAGTGTTTTTTTGGCCTTTTTTATAAAACACTTACTAGTGGCTAACAAAGCGGATAACATTGCTGATAGAGAGAAACAAAAAGGAGAGAGAAACAGAAAGAAGAGGCAAGCCAGTGTGCCTGCATTATGGTGGACAAGTAAATTAACACTATGTAATGTTGGCAAACTATTTAAGCAATTCTGAAGAAAGAAAGTTGATTTTTGAGTCTCATTCTCAGCTCGCCAGCCCAAAGCATCGCTATTTGATGACCTGGGATACATAGTGATTTGATACATATTGGTCAATTGAAATGTTTTTGGTACTAATTTCCTACAGTATCGATACACTGGTACCAGCTGTACTTTCTTGCACTCTGACACAGGCACCTTTGCAGCCAGTGCCCTGATAGCCATGTCGCAAGTGCCGTTTGCTCCGTTTTGTGATCATGTTAAAGCTCAATAGATGCCAAGTGGCCTCTAGGGCTGGGTACTGAACTTCGGTTCTTTTATGGCACCGACCGAAATGCTTCTGTAGTACCGAGTATCAAAATATGCCTCGTCTTTCGGTGCCAATTTTCGGTTCCCAGAGGTTAATCACGGGATCAAGATCTGATAATGCTGCCGATGATTGGCTGTAACGTTACACGTGATTGCGGCATGCAGGAAGTGTTTGACTGCAAGACGAGCGGACCGACCATCCTCCTCTCAGCACTTAAGTCCGCCTGTGCAGGGCTCTATACTGCGAGTATTTCACTCGCATTTGCCCCTTAAAAAATGTACGTGCGAACCGGGAAAATGATTTTGGCGTACAGTGTGCGAGCAAAGGTCACAAGTTACCATCACAGCCACAAGTCACCAGCCCTTCTCACACAGACGCCGCATTATCGCCGCAGCGGCGGTTCGCCAATTCTCCGCCGTTGGTTGTTCACACAGAGCCGAGCAGCTCTGGCGTAAAAGACGAACCAGAGTATAATTCACACAGAAAGCCGGCGCCTCGGTTGGGAGGGTTGACAAACAGTTGGTGAGTTTAAGTTTTTTGACGGGGACAGACGCTGTTTTTCGGCCAGAAATGTGACGAAGAGTCGGTCGGACAGACAGGAGGACAGAGGCTTTTCCTCATATAAGTTGCCAAAGACACGACCAGTACCTTACAGTTGTATGGTCATGTGACGTTGCTTTGTGGGACATTTCCCTATATTTTGTTGATTGATGGACCTGTTCAGTTATCAGACAGTGAACACCAAAATCATTGTTTTGCAAATACTGCAGGGGCCAAAAAAAAGTTTTGTGTTGCTGCAATGAAAAAAATCAAATCAAACACTGTAAATCTGTTGAAAAACTACTGATTTGTACTGTAATGTGTTATGTAATATTCTTTGTGTTAGAATTAATATTGTAAAATTGGTATCGGAAAAAGTATCGTTCAGGAACCGGTATCGAAGTGAAGGTATCGGTATTGGTACAGGTATCGAAAATTTTTGATTGATACCCAGCCCTAGTGGCCTCAGCGACCAGTTTTGGTTGACAAAAAAAAGGATAAAAGCATCCCCATCTGCAAGTGATGCTACAGAGCAATGCTACCAAAAGCTGCTGACACAAGATAAGCAAAGCACCTGAAGGAATGACATGTCAACCTCTCTAAAGAATTTCGAGAGGCTGGTGGTGGGTGGCAGGTCCCATTTCAATATCACTGAAGTTTAAAATAGGATGTCCCAGTAAACTGTTGTTGATCAGTGTGTTGTGCTGTTGTTGGCCCAACAGCCACTTGTAATTCTCAAAGCTAATCAAATCCCCCTCGGACCTATCAGGACTGAGGAATCTCAGACAGCAGAGTTTCAGTTGGTAAGAAAATACTCTGACATGGTCAGAAGTAAATTAACCTAGATGCTGTTGTCCTTAACACACAGTACATATTTATTATTATATTATATATTATATTTATCTTGTAATTACAATCGAACATGTTGTGCCCTCAGTGTTGTCAATTTTTCCAATTAGTATCAAAGATGGTATCAAATATTTATATTTCTTAAGGTATTGAATCAAAGTTAGAAATGCCAGTATTGTGACAACACTACCAGAATAACTTACTGCACCATGGAATAGTGCGTTTACAAACAGCAGTCGACAAATCATGCATATAGTATGCCTTTAAGGTACCAACGTAAAGCCCCTGTAATACATAACTGTAGGAGCCAGATTGGTCATTTTCTTTGTTTATGAGTGTTGTACACATTTGTGCCAGTAGGTGGCAGTATCTGTTTAGGCCATTGCTTTGTTTCTATATAGGTAGGTGGGTTAATCAGCACAGGTGCGCACGCTGGCAATCCATACAGTTTTTGACTGTGCCATGGCGTGTAACGCCGCAGGTCAGAATATTGTGCTATTGTGATAGTGACTACCTATTATATTATTTGAGTCGGCTGTGTGAACCCTAATAAATCCGCAATAAAAAGAAGTAATGCTTGGACATTTGCTGTGTTATGCACTTACACCTGAATGCACCTACGCCTATACTGGCACGCGTACAAGCCCTTTAAACCACCAGCATGCGCGGATAGTGACAAAGGGCCACTATAATAACCAATACATCAATATAATTATTCAATAACAGGCAACATACTGCATCGACTGCCCATTCTAAACTCTAATGAAAAAATATCCCAGCATCTGTCACCAAAATGCCACAGAACCTCTGCAGGGGGGCGGATACAGCATGACACATGAAGGGTAAAGGGATGTGGGACTGTGCTCACCTGTGTGGATTTATCTTTCATACAAGATGGGTAGTGCACATGGGGGTCACGAGGCCACTGCCCAGTAAGGTAGGGCCCAGTGACAGTGCCCAGTGAAGATGTCCGCCAAATGGCCCCTGAGATCCGCACCTGCTGGGATTTTGTCCTTTCAACTGCACAGACAAAAACAAAAGAAAGAGACAGAGCAACATTGAGAATTATCACCCAAATACATACTCCAGCAGCCAACAGCCATTTTCACCAAAGAAGCTTTGATAAACCCACTGTACACTAACTGCCAAGCACCAAACTGCAGAAAAAGTTAGCACTAGCTGGTGATGAGTAGAGTCAAACATGGAGCTAAGGGATTTCTCCATTAGCAACAACACTCAGTTTTCAGTTGCCCTAAACTTGATCAAAATATCTCACCAATACAACAGCTTCACACAGACTTCAGGAACTGATGCAAGGCTTGTGTTTTCACCTACAACACATCTATCTGTACAGTATAAATATGTAGCTGAATATGTTTCTACACCCATTTGGCTTCCAGCTTTGCAAAACCTTGGTCCATCTTTATGGACCCATATCCAGTTTTCTCCTACCATACAACAATGCACAGATTCATTAAGCTCCAACAATTGACCCCCTTTTATCAAAAATAAATAAGAATACACTTCCAGTCAAAGACCGCATCATCCTCAGAAACATGTGCTTGTCACACTCGTAGGGCAAAAGAATAATGACCACATTTATAAATCATTTCATGCTCCTACTGTACATGAGACCAGTGATCTGTTGTGATCTGGTGTCTTGACTTCTGGTCTTACAATCCTACTTAACAAGAGGTCTGGGTCACTTGCTATAAATCCACAGGATTACAGGTACACTCCAGGAACTAAATTAGACCTTGCCACGATCTTCTAAACATGTTAAGTAGCCTGACAAGAGATAAAGTTGTATCACAGAAAGAATATATCTCTTCCTCACGCAGTCTTTCGTTTGTCAGTATAGCTCTTCTTTCCTCTTTACGGACCAGTGCTTATTGAATCAACTAAAACTATTTACCACCAAGGCCTCCATAGGCATGATAATGTCTTAATCAATTCAGAAAATGAACTATCATGAAGAACAAGCTTAGCATTTTGTCAAATATGGCCAGAATTCAAAGGTAACTCCAAAAACACGGGGGGCAGGCACGCAGTACCAGAGTAATAGAGAACTGCTGCTCTTTGCTAGCTATCCATGGCTGTAACTAGTTACCATTTGCTGATTAGCTAATGGCTCAATTAGCTGTGGAGCCAGTGGCCCTAGAGTTTGTCTGGACCGGGCGTAGGATCACAGGGGGAGTCACCACTGGCAGCGGTGCCCAGCTCAACTGGATTTGGGAGCCTAAGAGTGAACACGGCTGGACTGAAAAGTCTCCAATATTGATAGAGGTCAGTTTGAAGACAGGGAACACAGTACAGGGGTGGTTTACAGCAGCTCTGACCAGGACTACTGACTCCAGGGATGACTAGACTCAGCAGGCAGGGACAGGAGAGGCCTAACCCTTTCTTCACATTCTGTTGCTCATTTTTTTACTGTTTTAAACTAAAATTCTTGCCATGTCAACCACAACTGTACTGACTTGGGTAATATGGTAATAAAATTGCATAAGTACTAGCACACAGCATTTCATTGGTTGCATAAGGTCTACAATAGATTCAATATATGGACACCAAATGAATAATCCTGTTGCAAATCAAATTGTTTTTAAGATTTCATAAACAATCATGATGAAGACGTTTGGTGTGGCACTGAACAAAAGATAAATAGCTGAAACTTTTAATTGAACAGCAAAAATCTGATTCGACTGTTAAAATCCAGAGTACATCCTTATCAGAATCAGAATCAGAAACAGATTTATTGCCAAGAAGGATTTTACACCAACGAGGAATTTGTCTAGGTGAATAAGGTGCATACATTGAAGACAATAAACAATAAACAAACAGTGACTATAATATATACAATAAACAAACAGAGACAAAAAGTGTGGGATGACTGAAAGGACGGAAAATAAAATATAAAAGATATAAAAAATAAAAGATGTACAAATACTGCATTAATGTAATGCAAAGATTCAAGGGCGGCGGTGGGTTTGAGTGCCAGAGTGCAAGAGTCAGTGTCAGTGTCAGTGGGGGTGGGAAATCGGGGTCCCGGGACTTGTGAAGGATCCCAACTGCAGAGGGGAAGAAACTGTTCATGCGGCGGGAGGTTTTAGTCCTGATGGACCCCAGCCTCCTGCCAGAGGGAGAGTGTCAAAAAGTCTGTGACCGGGATGGGAGGGATCGGCCATAATCCTACCTGCGCGCCTCAGAGCCCTGGAGCTGTACAGGTCCTGAAGGGATGGAAGGTTGCAGCCAATCACCTTCACAGCAGAGCATATGATACACTGCAGTCTGCTCTTGTCCTTAGTAGTGGCAGCAGCGTACCAGATGGTGATGGAGGAGGTGAGGATGGACTCGATGATGGCAGTGTAGAAGTGCACCATCATCATCTTTGGCAGGTTAAACTTGTTCAGCTGCGGCAGGAAGAACATCCTCTGTTGAGCTTTTTTGGTGAGGGATCCGATGTTCAGCTCCCATTGTAGGTCCTGGGTGATGATGGTGCCCAGGAAGCGGCAGGACTCCACAGAGTCGACTGGGGAGCCACACAGGATGACGGAGGCAGGTGGGGCTGGATTCTTCCTGAAGTCCATGACTATCTCCACTGTCTTTAGAGCGTTAAGCTCCAGGTTGTTCTGGCTGCACCAGGTCACCAGATGGTAAAACTCTACAGACCTGTTAGCTCTGTAGGCAAACTGCAGTGGGTCCAGTAGAGGGTTGGTTAGGGATTTGAGGTGGGACAGCACAAGGTGCTCAAACGACTTCATGACCGCAGAGGTCAGGGCGACGGGTCTGTAGTCATTCAGTCCTGTGGTCCTTGGCTTTTTGGGGACGGGGATGATGGTGGAGACTTTGAAGCAGGCTGGCACATGACATATCTCCAGTGAGGTGTTGAAGATGTCCATGAACGCTGGAGACAGCTGGTCAGCGCAGAGTGGATGGAGAGACAGAGTCTGGTCCAACTGCTTTGCGGGGGTTCTGTCTCTTGAAGAGCTTGTTGACGTCCCTCTCCTGCAGGTAGAGTCGTCACTGTGGTAGAGGAGGGGAGGGACCGAGAGGTGTGAAGTGGAGAGGCCCAGGGTCCTGCTGAGCTAGGGGTGGGGGGGTTGGTGAGATAGGAGAGGGTGTCGCGGGGGACAGTGTCAGGACTGTCCCTTTGTCTCTCAAAGCGACAGTAGAACTCGTTCAGTTCATTTGCAAGTCGCAGGTCGTTGACGTAGTGGGGGGGGGGTTACGTTTGTAGTTTGTAATCTGGCTGAGCCCCTTCCAGACAGAACCAGAGTCGTTAGCTGAGAACAGGTGTTGAAGTTTCTCAGAGTACTGTTGTTTAGCTTCTCTCACCGCCTTGCTAAAGCTGTACTTCGACTTCTTAAACCGGTCACTGTCCCCACTCCTGAACGTGTCCTCCTTTTGCAACCTTAGCTGTCTGAGTTTGGCTGCGAACCAGGGTTTGTCATTGTTATAACTCACCCTGGTGCGTGATGGGATACAGCAGTCTTCACAGAAGCTGATGTATGACGTCACAGCCTCTGTATACTCATCCAGACTGTTGGTGGCAGTCCTGAAAGCATCCCAGTCACTTGTCTACAAAATTCAAATAGTGGTTTATTTTTATGGTCACAACTTGTTTGAAACAGAATGCTGCAATCAAATATGGAATAAGTAAATCAACTGACAAAAATCAATGAAGTTGATGAGTAAAAAAACATTGAATATGTTGTCTTGATTAAGTATCATCCTGTTTAATTTTATTTTTTACAACTTTTTTGTAGGAAAACTTTACCATCTGCTTCTTAGTTTTGTCATTGTGACATGTAGTCATTGTTAACTTATTCCTGACCTCTACTTATTTTTGAAAACATTTCCTCCATCCAGTCCCTTAAAGATTCAATACTAGAACCTACCAGTGCCCTGTATAAACAACACTCTCTAAAAAGTTGTCCACCAGTTATCATACATTGTATCACATTAAGATTCAGGTTTTTGTCAACATACATAGCCACTCCTCCTCCACTCTTATTTTTTCTATTCATATAAAATATAATATATAAGTGGATAGTTGATAATCTGTTATCTGTCTTAATGGTTTGATTATATTGTTCCTCTGTGTAGTAGCAGCAATTATCCTTTGTGTTACGGAGAAAATTATTGTCTGGATCAATATCATTTTCCATGGCCTGTAACTTGTGGTCAGAGTATTCAAATGTTTTAAGTTCCAGTTTAGCCTGAACAATAATCCACTGAGTTAGTGATTACTGTCTCCAGATGTAGATGAGAGTTCTTTCAGTGTGTGTCTTGTTTTTGCGCTGTGATGGTACCTTACAGTCCAGTTTATGTTGTTCATTGGTATTTCTCGAGCACGTCGTTGTTTATGATGACCAACATTTTAGCTTCTTCTGGCGTGCGGTTTGAATTTTTTCTGTTTCTTCATGTAGCATGCTTTTCTGGCGATGTCGGTTTTTCAGGCGATGTCGGTTTTTCAGGCGTTTGGTCAGATGTTCATTTATTAAGACTTTTGTTCCTTTGAGTTACCTTCCTTGTTTTAACAGAGCGGTTTTGTCTTTTCTGTTGACAAACCCTACTATGATGGCTGGTTTATTGTTTTCATTTTTTCTAGGCAGAGGGTGACATGCCTCGATGTTGTAGCAGTTCACTTTAATCCCTTTAGAGTGGAGGAAGGCTCCCACCTGTTGTTCAGTTGAATCAGCAAGTGAATAAACATGCAAGGCCTGTAAAGAAGAATCAGTTCTGATCCATTCTGTATTCTCTCGTGATGATGATGACCGATGATACTTTGCCGTTCGGGAGACGCGCCTTTTTGAAACCACAGAATTAAACTCCTCCCAGTCTAAATCAGTTTGTTTTACCTGCAGCCAAAGACTCATGTTTTAACATCGTTCTTTGTCATCTGTGATGTGAAAACATCAGATTTCCATACAGTCAGAGAAAGTTTAAGTGTGCACCTTGCTCATGGTTCAGGTATAAACGGTTGTAAAATCCCAGAGTGACAAGGAGCCTTTTTTTTTGCAGGCTGCAGACTGTATACTTTTTGGGGCCCTAGATGAGTTTAGGATTTGGTGCCCCTAAATTGCAGCTTCTCTCATCTTTTAAACACCATTGCATGTTGTTTGTCGGATTTTTCTTAACTAATGCGGCAGCTAATATAAAAGTATATTTATGCTTCCCTTTATATCCCGTTGCATTTTTGTGAGCTTCCATGTTTTATCCTGTTTTTTGTAATGTACTCTGACTGACAAGTCTGACTGAACAGCTGATCAACTTTCTGGGGGCAGCCGTAGATGTGCCAGTGTTTTGTTTTCAGATATGGGACTTGTTTGTTTTTTCTTTGTTTAATTTTCACAAACATTTTCATCTAACATGTAACCATGGACATAACTATATAACATCAAACATGAGTTTAACACTACAATTTGTCAGAAATCACAATTTTATTGGGGACCCACTCATATGACCACCTTAAGGTCTCATGGAAAACGTTGGTGGTGGTGTAACTTATGTGGGGTTTTGCTTGCAGTTGGTTCAAACAGCCAGCAGTGGCTGAATTAATACAGGCGATTGTGATCTGTAGTTTCCCCCATAAGCACGCTGACATTTTTGGCTGTCGCAGTCCCTCTTCAATGACCTGCTGCTGCTCTTCTTGGGTTACACTCCTCCTCCAGAACCACTCTTCGCTGCCGGAGTGTCTCTGGGCCACTGCTGAAATGTGACCGCTGCTCCTGAATTTGTATTTTTTTTACAAGAGGAGAAGAGAGGAGTGGAGAGGGCAGCATTTTGGTTTTATGGACACTTCATATTAAAGGTCAATTAACACACCTGCGCGTAAAGCATATACGCGGAGAACAGAGTACTCCTACTTTACTTTAGAAACATTATATTATTTTGTGCCGTCACAAACTTGTCAGTAAAGCTTGGAAATGTCTAAGAATTTTAGAAACTAAAGTATTTTTTATTGCTACTGATACTTCATATCCAGACCAGTTGATACACACAAGTAAAGCATTAAAGGATAACTACTGTTTTTTACAACCTGGACCTTATTTCTAGCAAAATATATGATCATTTACTCACCCAGATAACTTTGGTGTCATTTGGCGTCGTTCGGACGAAATTAGATCCAGCGGAGCGCCGCGTATATCCATATAATGCGAGTGATCCGGGCACCGAAGCACAGCCTCTATGAGCATTATCTGCCACGAAACTAGTTCATTTCACCAATATTTTGTTACGATACGCTAGTGCTATTCCCCTCTGAGTCCGGGCTCGTCTGTTGTCAACATTCGGGGTCTGTAGGTTGATCTACTACCTCTGACCTGGAGGATGTCGTCTCTGAGCTGCACGTGCACCCGCGACAGCCGGCTTGTTTACCTGTAGCTGCTACTGCTAGTTTGACCCCGGATGTTGATAACAGACGAGCCCGGACTCAGAGGGGAATAGCACTAGCGTACCATGACAAAATATTGGTGGAATGAACTCGTTTCGTGGCAGATAATGCGTTATATAGAGGCTGTGTTTCGGTGCCCCGTCACTCGCATTATATGGATATACCGGCGCTACACTGGATCTAATTTCGTCCGAACAACTTCAAATGACACCAAAGTTATCTGGGTGAGTAAATTATCATATATTTTGCTAGAAATAAGGTCCAGGTTGCAAAAAACGGTAGTTATCCTTTAAGCATAAACAGTGCCTATAAAAACTATTCATCCCCTTAATTATTTTCCCCTTTAATTGCTTTTATAAATCAGGAAAAAGACTCCCGCACACTGTCCACTTCACTTGCAATTAAGTTTATTGACAACAACGTTTCGGTACTTAGACCTTTCATCAGGTTGTTGCTTCAGCATCATTTTGTGATAATACAACACTGTGGTGATGCCAGTTAATTTTGGAGAAAAGGAGAGTTAAGAATTAATTACTGGAAAAATGCCTTTAAGTTAGTCGCTAGCCACACCCAGTGGATGTAAACGGTCGACTAGTGGGTGATGGAGTCACACATAAACTGTGACACATAAACATAAAACAACAACAGCTTGCTTGTCAAGTCACATAGGCGAAAATCTCAGGGGGGCAGGTGGGGACACAACCCCATTCCTGGGAAAAAAATTATTTGCCTGCCTTTGCATGGCTGAAGTCTAAAAGACTAGCTCACATCTCATATGTACTTTATTTACTTACATAACTTACACCTTGTGCTGCCGGCAGACACATAGAAACCTCCCAGACAGTGTGCTTTGCGAATGTACAAAAATAAAAAATAAAAAATCTGCACGTGACACCTCCGCTACTACAACTCAATCCTGGGGAAAACACTGAATGTGCCGTTTGTAATACAAACCAGCCGCCACAAAACACAGACACAACCAGAGAATATTTGATTCTTACATTTGGTTGATGGTGAAACCTGTGTGGGATAACAAGGTCATCCAGCATGACTTTGAGTCATATGACCATCATAAACCGCAGAGAAACACTCCCACCAGGGGCTCATACATTATTCAAAAGGCTTTACTTAAAAGGGCAATTTCACAGGTTCTGCATCTTAAAATGTACGGTCAGATCTTGTCACTTTGTCAAAAAATATTACACCGTCTCTTCTCTTGTTTTAACTACTAATAACTCCTACATAATGAACAGTAGTGAATGGTCTGGCGTAAGGTAGGCTGACTGAAAGCATGCACATAGAGCATCTACACAATGCACAAATAATTCATCTTTTTACTATTTTGGCCACCTCCCAACAGATAATGTTGTTGTAGTTCTTATAGGGCTTGTATTACAATCTCATGACAGTGGAACTCATTTGCATTAGCCAAGATAAAGTCCAATCATACCGGCATTTAAAACGGTGACATTTCTATACTAAATCAATTTATGTTAAATAAATCACAGATTAGCTTGCAGAGGCAGACACTTTTGTGTCAAAAATGCAAAAAATAATCAGCATTCTTAGATGCTTACTAAAAAAAGCATCTAAGAATGCTGATTATGAGGCTGGATCTGTTCGAACTTTGTTACAAGGAATGTCTTTTTTATGGATTTTATTTACTCAAGTAAACCATCCACAAGTTTCCAGTGGAGGTCACTGGGGAGCAAAAATCTTGAAAGCTCTATAGCCATGAAAGCATGTGTAGTCCCCAACTTTGACTCATTATCTGCTGTCAAGTTTTGCAAATGTCGGGCTTTAGTATTAGATCACTTGTGCAACACCAGCCAGCTTTACCCTGCACTGTCCAACAAATACGATGAAAATTAATTATTGTATTCAAAAGTTCTAAAGATTAACCTCCTCAAGTGTCAGAAAATTTAAATTAACACCATTTACACCTGTGTTTTTGAAGCCTATTTACAGTGTGTTAGCATTTTGACAAATCTGAATTGTGAAGTCATGCTGAGTAAGCTGCTAGCAGTTCATGTTTGCACTGTAACTGTGCATGTACGGACATCATCCACTGGATTACTTTTGATACTAAAAAAAGCATCTAAGAATGCTGATTATGAGGCTGGATCTGTTCGAACTTTGTTACAAGGAATGTCTTTTTTATGTGATTTCAAATGTATCAGTGTCCTCCTCAAAAGAGATTGAAGACAACTGTCAGTGGAAAGACAGTGATTCTTGCACTACATTCCTGTTGCGTGTTTCAGAATCAGGGTAACAGGTCAACTGAAGAAAATCACCATCAGTAAATAGCGAACACTGTCTGGCTTTCACTTGCGAGGAGGGATACTGATTTTTTCAGGGGGAAAGTTCACTGAAGTCTCTGTCTTTCTATACAAGTTGCCAGAGACAGCAACTGCAACAACACAATATTAGAAGGTGGCAAAGACACAGTAAGGTTAAGTTTTTTGCTCTGAATCACATCACATTGTCACTGCCAGTCAACTGCTGGAGCCGCCTGGCTCTTGCTACCGGTGACGGACCATTTTTCGGCCAGAAATGTGACGAAGACTTTTCCATGTATAAATACAGTATTTTTTTCTCCTCATATGAGATGCTGAAGACACTTCCTGCTACCACATTACTGTTGTTTGGTCTTGTATCTTTGCCTTGTGGGTTGATGTGTGGGACATTTCTCTTTTATTTGATGATTGAAGGATCTGTTTAGTTGTCAGACTGAAGGCCATCAGACCGACACACCAGCACACAAAGTTGCCACATTATCGCCACAGCAGCGGTTCGCCAATTCTCCGCCGTTGGTTGTTCACACAGAGCCAAGCAGCTCTGGCGTAAAAGACGCACCAGTGTGTAATTCACACAGAAAGCCGGCGCTGCGTCTCCAAAAGAGGCGTGACGGTACACGTCATGATGATGACGTCTGTGTTTTTTTCCCAACATGTTTCCCCTGGTTTCCTCCAGTTAATCTAAACATTTACCCGCTGACTGTTTATAATCATATGGATGCTGTTATAATGTGTTGTGATTGAGATCCTGACCCACCATACATCCTGGAAAATGACAAAGCTACGTTTTCTGGACTAAATTACATAATTTCATTGTCGCCATCAGTAAACAGGACGCTGTCTGACTCTTACAATCACACTTGGTGAGTTAAAGTTTTTTGCCGGGGACAGACGCTGTTTTTCGGGAAGAAATGTGACGAAGAGTCAGTCGGACCGACTGGCTGACAGACACTTCTCCTCTACGTTACTGTTGTTTGGTCATGTAACGTTGCTTTGTGGGACATTTCTCTATATTTTGTTGAGTGAAGGACATGTTTAGTTATCAGACTATCAGATCGACACACCCCCACTCCGCGCCTCCGGCTTATCCATTCACACTGGTTCGGTCCGCCAATACTGCACCTCTGATACTACCTCCGGAGGCGCAGCGAAATTTCACCACTCGCCACATCTGAGACTTTCACACAGAGGCAGATGTGGAGAATTGGCGCAGGATCCCCGCATGCAAACGGCAGTGTGAATGGGGCTACTCATTCCACTCTGCCAGCATTTCCATTCACACAGATACCGTCTCGCCTCTGTAGCGGATCAGAGGTGGAACAAAACTGTCACCCCATTCTGCCTCTGCCACAGACGGCAAGGCGGAATATTGGTAATAGGTAGGCATTGCTGTGGCAGAAGGTGAGCATGTCTACGTGGTCTGAGGTCAGGCTTGCTCTTTTTTTGTCACAATGTTTCCAGCAGCTGAAAAGAGGTGTTCAGATGGAGTAGTTGTGGCAGGGATAGACAGGTATGATTTTGCCAGAATAGCCAAGGTGAGGAACCTTGCTGCATTGTCCTTCCACCACTGGAGTGGGCCCTTATCTCTTGCAATACATTGTTCACCCAAATACATCAGTACCTCATTCCTCACACATTCTTCTTTTAGGTTAGTGTCTTCCTCAGTGTTGCTGTGCTCCTCTGAGTCAGAGCCCAGCAATTCATCCAGCATCAGCCTCCGCTTTGACACTCATGTCTTGTCACTGGCTGGGCCATCCTGCTCGACACTTGCCTGTTGAAGCTGTTCCTTCTCACTTCTGGCCTCAAGTGCAAGGGTCTGAAGTTTTACTTGCACCTTTAGGACTTCAGCTTGCAAAACCTAGGGTCAAGGGCAGAAGCAATCACAGACACATTTTTACCGTAATCTCTGAATAAGGTCTTGCGGTCCCACCGTGAAGCTATCTCCTGTGCTGCAGCTGTTTGAAAAGACTTGACAGAAGCAGACTCAAAGGAGGCTTTTTACCAGTGGAGGTAGAGCAGAGATTGTTAAATAAGCTTCACCACTCAGGAAGACAGTGCCTTGCTCAAAGGGCTTGAGAACTTGCTCCAGTTCCTACAGTAGTGTCCACTGGTCACCTTTCAGGTCAAGGCAATGCTTTCCTTTCTGTGTGCCCTCTGGGTCCGAAAGTGTTGCGGGCACCAGCCACCACTGCTCCAAGAGGCGACTCACTATGTAATAGGAGCTGATCCATCTTACAGGTATGTATTGTTTCAACTTATGCTGAGCTGTGTGCCCCACTGCTTTTGTTTGTTTTTGAGCTTGCTGCTGGCCAGCTCACTCTTTCTGAAATGTTCAACAAGTCACCTTGCAGCCCCAAGTGCCTTGCTTATCTGGGGATCCGTCTTCAGGGCATGGTTGACCACTAACTTAAGTGTATGGCCAGCACATTGACGTGAAGCAGCATGCCTCTCTTCCAAGATCCTCAGAGCTCGAGCCACAGCATTTTCCACCCAGCCAGCAATGTTCTCTGGTGTGTGGTCAGTGTGTATGAAGCGAGGTTCCAATCCTGATTCACAAAGTTGCATGTGACTCCCAAATATGCCTCAGTGGCAATAATTGTCCAAGCATCAGTAGTGAGTGTGATTTTTAATGCAGCAATTTTAATTTCTGCTTTCACTTTCTCAACAGTAGCCTCGCATTTCTTCACCTTCAGATCTGTAAAGTGGCGCCCGGAGGGAAGTGTGTATTCTGAATGAAATGTGTTGATCATCTCACGAAAGCCATGACCCTCAATATTAGCAAGGGGTCTCATGTCTTTGATAATCATCTCTAAGATGCTGTTCAAAGCTCAGCAGACATCTGGGGCATACAGTTGGGCTTCTTCTGTTGAAAAAGTCATCCACAGTGCTTTGTCTGGTCCTGAAAAACAGACACAAAGGATATGGAAATAAAGATAAGTGGCATATTTCAAAAATGTGTATAATTTCTATATCTGATAACTGTGTTATATTAATAATACATATATAGATGAGATAATTTACTGTTTGTAATAGCAAGACTTTCCCTGAACTGGAGAATCAGTATTTTTACTTAAATACTTTACTTAAAAATTAAAGTGGTCGTGACAAAGATTTATTTAATCACTGGAGTCATATTTTTCCATCAGTGTGGAGTAAGGAAAATAACAAAGGATTTACTGATCGTAACAACACTCACAGACTGTAACAATATATATAATATATAATAGTCTGCAATGTCAGCTTGAACCATCTAATTTCTTAAACATAGCTGATAGAGAATAGAGTAAAGAGCAAATGTAAAACGGCCGAATAACAACGCAAGATGATACGCGGTGCAACAGCAGCAGTGATGCAAACATTTAACATCAGAAAATCAATTACTACCAACAGCAACACATTCCTCATGTTTATAATCCTAATTTATAATATGTTTGAGTAGGGACAAAAAGTAAACATGACTTACGGTGCCGTCTTGCGAAATGGCCGCCCGAGATGCTTCCGCTTCAAGTGCTCCAGTAGTACGGCTGCAATAAGCCATTTGTAATTGGCAGAGCTTGCAGAGCACCACATTGTTCGGTCTCTGCTTATTAATACCCCCACACTTAAGATGATCGTGGGTGAGTTTTAATTGCTTCAGCTTGATCTTTGGTGGAGTGAAGGGTAGAGTCCATGCTCTAAGTAGGCGCAGCCATCTTACATCCCCTGCATCGATGCACGTTACGTAAATCGACATATTTACGTAATCGATTAGGTCAAGTCCTAGTCCTGACCCAAAAAAGTTAGGACTGAAGTAACTGAAGATCACCCACACCTTCCCAAAGGGTGCATGAAACTGAGAGAGAGAGAGAGAGAGAGAGAGAGATATGCAGGACGCAACGCTTATGCCTCTTCATCCTCCTCAGACACAACATCTCCTCCTCCCCCTGCAGTCTTGTCAGGTTAAACACATTTTCCAAGGGTTGAATAATATGGTTGATGGTTTACCGCAGAGGTGGAAAGTTGGTGGACCACGGTCCGGGTTCTGACTCAGATGCTGTCCTATCCGGACCCGGGCCTATAACTAATTAATCCTTAAGAATGATTACATTTTAATGGAGCGTTTCCAATTCTAACAGGTGGCACTTTTCCAGCCTTTACAGTACTGGTTTAGCTGCCCCTTGGAACCCACAGACCAATTGCATGCACTGTAAATGATCTCACATGATGCAACGTAGCCAATCAAATCAGCGCATTCCAACAAGCACGGCGACTCGAGTGAGGGAAAAAATACACAGACATCTGTCGGCGGTCAGTGAGTAGAGAGTCAGAGAGTAGGTATTTTACATGTCGTGCTCTAAAAAGAGAAAAGTGGACAACAAAAACAGAGCTTTTAATAGGGAATGGACTCGCAAACATACCCACTCAAATCCGATTTAAGGGCACAAAAAATAAAGGCAGCTTTCTCCACTGTGAACATTATTTAAACAAAATATCATTCCAGGCTCACATTGAGCACCTGTATGTGTATGAGGATGGCCCTGACACCATGACAGCCCGGATTTAAAATCCTGGCAGGAAAAGCTGAAGCCCACATCTCTCATTGAACAAGAGAAAGTGGGGGTGTGAGGCATAAGAGGGAAACTGTTCAGTTGTTTAGAGATGTTGAGATTGTTTTTATACAGTTGGTTGAGAATGTTAGATGTGAAATGGAGTTTACAAAAAAGAAAAAAGGGGGGAAATTCAAGGTAAACTTTATTTTTTCTCAAATTAAGCACTTTAGAGGCATGTTTTGCAAAAGCTCTCTGTTATGTATTTATGTATGTTTATTTTAAAAATGCAACCCTTATTTTACTTGCAATGAGAAAAGAACATTTTATTATTATTTATTATTAAGTACTTATTTACTGGGGGTGTCACGAACGAAATTACGTCATGGTCTCGAGCATCAAAGTCAAAGAGAGGATTGACAATCCCCCCCCCCCGTCTTCTTCTCGACAATGTTCGGCGTTCGCGTTGTCGAGAAGAAGACCACAGTGTGTAAGATATGCTATGTGCGTGTACCATACCCGGCCACGGGAAACACTACGAACATGGCAGTACACATAAAAAAAAAGCACACACGTGTTGAACTGCTGCGAGTCAACCTCCTCTAACTTAGCTACTAGCTAAGTCAGCAGCTATTAGCTACAGCCAGTCAAACGATAGCATGGTGTTACACCATTCCTGTTCGGCTCCTGGACCGTGGTCGGGAAGCACAGGGGAGATGATTTCCTCCAGAGCCGTAGTTTCTGTTTACCTTCGGGGTGAACCCCCTTTCACGTGTTAAGCTGGTCGGGAAATAATAACAGGGAGCTTTGCTGTATCTGAGGAGCCGTCGCCTTTATTCAGCCAAACTGCAGCCTATATTGAACACTTTATTGCTGCTGTCGCTGCTGCTGCTACTCCTTTCGCTTCTCCTTCCTCTCCCATTCATTCACTGTCCGCACGTAGGCACACTCTCTCACTCTCGCTCGCCCACTCACACCTTACGCACCTTGTGTCCAACTGTTGGGAAATAGTTTGTTAAGACACTTCATTGTTCAGAGAAGACTATGGACATGGCTGTTTTATTTTTTTGTTTGTTTCGTTGTGAACTTGAATGTCATCTTCTGTGAAGAAGACTGCAGTTACAAAAGAGAAACTAGATGGCAGGTTATTTTGTTTAAGTTCCCAATTGACTGAAGATATAAGTTATTGTTACATTATGTTGTTAATAAATGTTTTAAATTTGACAATGTAGTGTGGTACATTGCTAACGAGGGTCAGATATTATATTGCATAAAAGTCTAGTCTAAAAATGACATAGCAACCTGTGCTTTAAAAAAAAAAAAATGTAAAAATCGAGAATCGAATCGAACCGTGACCTTAGAATCGAAAATTGAATCGAATTGAGGATTTGGAGAATCGTGACACCCCTATTATTTACAGTCCCTCCAGTTCAATGTGAAAAAACTGACAATATTGCTGAAATATATACAAAATCTAGAAAATAATGTAGAATTGTAATACAGATGTTGACACAGATATTAAGCTACTTCAATATAGGCTACTGTATGGCAAATGTCCTCTCTCTAACTGGACCTCTTCATTTAATACCCCTGGTTTTCAGGTTCAATAAGTGTAGGCTAGGATAGGAAAACACTAAGTTTAAACTCAGATCTCCTGGTTTCCTTCCGGTTACTCTCAATACTCTCAGCTTTGAACGATACAAGCACAGTCTGTTTCAAGGTTCCTCTATTCATGTTTCTATAGTGCTGCTGAATACAGCTCTATTTACATCCGGTGTCATGTCACCATAGTTCTGTTTCTGTTTGTTGTTGTCATGTCGTTGCCTGTAGATTAGCAAATAAATGTTTGAATATAAAGTTGTTGTTTGTACAACAACCGCGTCAGCCGCGTCAATTAGCACCGAGCAGATCGAGCCAACGGCAAAGTGCACCTAGTCAATTGTTTTAAATGAAAAAAGAAGAGTGTGCTGACTCGGGATCCAAAGCACAACAAAGTTGCAAATATTAATAATAGACCCACTCAAAACAGACAAATAACAAAACATTTTTTCTACGTAGCCTATTCAACCACAGTACAAGCACAAAAATCAAGGAGAAATTATGAAATAAACACAATCTGCGCAAGTCAACAACATCAGGCAGGCATAAGGCTCCACTTCTTAACTCCTAGTGAGATATGAAGTCAAAACAGCGGCGCACACAGCAGGTAACAAAGACGTGAATGAGGGGCAAGTCTGTTTCTTTCTGCCGTTGTTGATCACATAGACCCTGACATTAGCTATGTTAGCTGACATTAGCTAACATTAGCTGTGATTGCAGACATTAGATTACGTCTGACGTTATTCTGGTCTGGTTCTATTAAAAATTAGGTTTAATCCAGCCCAGCCCTATGTGAAAGAACAACAGCAGAGAGAAACAGGCTTAACATACCTGTTTGGAAATTTAAGGTAAAATTGAGGGAGCTGTGGGCTAGGTGTGTGCTCATGTCAGAACTGTGTCGACTCCGTAACTGCAAAACTCAGTGGGGAGAATTAACCTCAATAGTATGCAGATATGCAAATCGCATTCTCCTTCATTGTCCCCTCAAACCCCTCCTCTCCACGTCAAAGCAGTGACAGAAAGTTGACACTGAAAACTAGTGACATTGAATACATGAAGAAAAAAATTGAAAGATTGTCATTTAAAAACACATCAAAATCCAAAAAGGTATAAAAATGAAATGAAATAATTTCTAATGTCTGTGTTTTACTTTTCAATGTAATTTTTTTCAGTGCTAAATATTTCATTCAGTGCCAATACAACTTTTCCAAATACAAATGTTCCAATGCCAGTATTTCCTTTTTGAGAATTTAAGTTGCACACAGTGAAAGCACTACATCCTAAGTTATCTTGAAATCGATTATTATTGTCACTACTGCTATTTGTATAATTTCTACAAGTCACCCTTTAAGTTGACTGAAATCCTCGTCATCCTATTCCAAGGCTGCAACAGGCGACTCATCGAAGCCAGACGTGATGCGGACAAAAACATTTGTAAAGTTAGGCTATAATAAAAACAAGTACCAAATATCCTTTAGATCCTTTATAAACTGTCTCTGATTTTACTGTATGTTTACCCCATGTTGTGAGTGAATTACTGCGCTTGTTGGATTAACGTTGCATTCATTAGACCAGTTGCTAGCTTGCATTAAAAGTTGCTAGCAGCTAGCTAGGCAAACTTGACAGAGCCGTCTGAAGCCCCCTCAGACCTGCTGTCCACACTCCTAGGCAAAACGCTACTCTACTGAAACCAAAGATCTAGAATCATTGACTGACACAAAAAAGAATCGTTGTTGCGATGCGGTTCTTTCTGCAGACTGTATTATCCCCCACGGCATCAAAACTTTTGGAGGTAACTTAGTTTTTTTTTGTTTAGTGTGTTTATTTCGGTCTTGTAAAAAAAACTAATACAATAGACAAATATGAAAGTATAAATACAAAACAAAACGTAACAAAACAAAAACAAAACAAAACAAATCAGAACAAAAACACAACAAGCAATACAGTGCACTTTGACCGAAAAGGTGTAGGCTGAAGCATCAGCTTATTTTGCCTACCCTTCTTAAATTAACATTTTCCGTTCACTCATTTTAAAAATTGTGACAGAACATAAAACCTGCATACAGCAGTTTATGAGCACACTGTGAAATGTAAGTGCTAATGTTTTGTCAATATTTAAAAATGTTCTGTTGCCATTTTCTATAGTTGTTCTTTTATTTCACAGTTGATTGCATGATGCAGATACGTCAAACTTTCCATAGGAAAAAAATCTGTTCTGGTTGCCTTTAAACCTGTTGTGGTACTTGAGCATGAGGCTGTGATAGGTGGCTTTAAGTGCCTGTATCACCTCATCAAACTCTGCTGGAGCTTGCAGAGTTACTGGGATGTGATTATTTCCAAAAGCTGAGGGTAAAACACACATTTTGCCCTATATAATGTTCTTGTCATTTAACACACTGCAAACATTTTGTAATATTCCATTTGACTTCTTTCAGATTGGAAACAACACCAACTACACATCACAGCGTATTATAGATGAGATGTTGGAGATAATCGGTACTGTCGTGGAGGAACCGATACTTTCCAATATCCGTGGCTCTCTCGCCAAAGGATTGGAAATTGTCGAGAGCACAGATGTTTCTGTCTGTCGACAGCTCGATCTCCATGTGAGACAAGTATAATTTAAAAAAGGGAAAACATTGTTGTATTATTAGTGAAATGTTATGCAAGGCTACAATTTTATGTTTGTCTTATTAAGATTTTATCTCTTATCTCTTCATCAGATACACAGACATAGAGGGGCAAGTTTATAGCCAGTTCCTGGACCTGGTCACTGTCCCAGATGGCAAAGCCGCCACCATAGTTGCAGCCATCCAGGAAGTGCTTCCAAAAAAAGGAATTCCCACCCCAGAATTATACGGGTTGGGAACAGATGGAGCTGTGGTTATGACTGGTATGCACAGAATTGGAAAGGTTGGTTTAATTTGATCTTAAACATATTATAAATGTATAGCTAATGGTGGTGTTTTTGGCTTTGTGCAGGGAGATTGAATGGTGTTTCCAAGCAACTTCAGGATGCCCTCCCCTGGCTTATGTTGGTTGCCTGTGCTGCCCACCGTCTTGCCCTGTCATGCCAGGATGCAACAAAATCTGTCCCCTACATGGGCACATTTAGGGACCACCTGCAGCAGCTCCACATTTATTTCAGGAAGAGCGCCAACAGGATAGCTTCTCTGAAGATGGCAGAGCAGACCTTGGGGATTGACCATTTGAAAGTCAAGGTAAGTCATATTAAAAGAGAAACAACAAATACTTCATCAAATGAAGGTTGGATAAATGTGGATAGGAGCGCCTGCTAAATGAAATTGTAGTAAGCAAAATTTATGACTTGGCCTTAAACTTTTACTTTAATCTTTATACTTGTAACCGCTGTATAGGAGGTGAAGGACACACGCTGGCTGTCACAAGATTTAGAAATTAAAAATATTCAGCGTAACCTCCCAGCAGTCCTAGCGGCCTTGGCTAATGAGTCAGAAGTAAACAGATGCCCAACAGCCAAGGGGCTCTATTCCTATCTGGCCACATACAGGTTTGTGGCAGCAGTTCACCTGCAAGCAGATGTGCTGCCACACCTAACGTGCCTGTCCAAAATCTTCCAGAAGGAAAAAGTGAACTTCCTGGCAGTGAAATACCAGGTAAGAACTTATTGCAACAGAACATTTTAGTAGCTCTTATTATCTGCAGATTTTACCACATGTATTTAACCCTCCTCCTTTTATCAGGTCCCTGTCACGGTGGCTGCTCTAAGGAGGATCAAAGATGCTGGAGACAATCAGCCTCCCGGTTCATTCCTGTCCCGACTGAACCAAGAAATGGATGATCCAGCAGGACTGTCTGCCTTTTGGATAGTTGATGAGGAGGAGAGGGGCCGAAGAGGGAGGGACCACCAAGAAACGTCCTGCAGACAGCAACTCTGGTCCAGATTTAGGAGCCAGGTAAGTGTTTAAATGTCTGCAAATTACTGTACAAATAGGAAGTGATTCCAATCATTTTATTTCCGGACAGATTTGAGGAATATCTTAGGATATGCTCTCTCCGTATATGGTCTCTATATGGCAATTGAACACGAATGGCCATACCTGCCAGCAAAACACTATTGCAGCCAATAAGCAACAAGTAGTGTGTTGTAAATATTTCAGAGAAGGGAGATGAGAGCACAGGAACAGTCAGTGGGGAGGCGTGTAGCATTGCATTGAGTCAAAGCCATGATCGACTGCATCTTTAAGACAATCTAATGAGATTACTTTTGTTTGCCATCTTTAGGTAATGGAACCATATATAGAGGCCCTAATAGATAGCTTGGAACGGCGATTCTACAACCTAAGCTTATTGGGAGCCTTCAAAGTTTTTGGACCACAGGCAGCCATTGGAGATGAGGCTGAAAATCTCTCGAACCTAAGAGCTCTCGCTGAGAAGTTCCAACCAGTCAACCAGGTGCTGCAGGAATGGGCTTCATATAACAGCACATTGTATGTGGATCTTTCCAAGTATGTACATAACTTAGTGACCTTTCAGACAGATATTTTAAGTTATGAAGCTTAGTCCATGTTTATGTAATTTTCTTCCAGGACATGGATCAGCAGCAGTGCATGCAGAGGCTGGCGTCACAAATTGATGAGTGGGGACAGCTATACCCAGGCCTGAGTCAGCTGGCAGCAATTGCTCTGGGGATACCTGTGTTAACGGTGAACTGTGAAAGGGACTTCAGCACTATGAAGAGGGTAATTTCAGTCAGATTCATTGTTATTTAATTCATTAAGAAAATTGTTATATTTCTATACCTACAGCTCCAGCCACACCAGTTGCAGTTAAAAATATTTGCATACATGTTTTGATTCTGAAGTGATCAGAATGTGGGTTGGACCTCTTTTACTGATACGTAAAGGACATTCTCTGGTTTGATTGGGAGTCTGTGTAACAGAGCTTAATGCTAAGTAATTTTCCAGAAAAACACTGTTGACAGTAATGATCATTCTCACATTTTCCGAAATTTACTATTGGTATCTGCCTTAATTGTAGGTGAAGACGGATCTGTGGAATAAGCTGCAAGGGGACCATTTGGCGACTTGTCTGCGCATCAGTATCAACGGGCCCCCCATATCACAACTAAATTATCAGCGAGCCTTGGAGCTGTTTTTTCAAAAGCCAAGAAAAATCAAATGCTCGGCATCAGAATGTACCCTGTGCCATTACATCTGTCTAGTTTATTTTAATACTTAAAAATTAGATTCAAAAACTAAGTTTCCGCATTGTGCCACTTCATTTATTTTTTCTGAGGCTTATGATAAATATCAAAGAAAATAAAGCTGAAAATTAACACAAATTATGAACTTTGTTTCTGCCCAGTTGCAGGCACATTTGTAATTTTACAAAATGTTCTTGGGGGGGGGGGGGGGTTGCCCGCCCGGAAGAACACACCGGCTTCCTGTCTGTCAAAGATTTGATTTCAAAATCCTGCTGTTGGTTTATACTGAATTTATCACTGAATGGTTTAGGGCCAAAATACATTTCTGTTATGAACCATCCAGACCTCTGAGGTCGTCAGGTACAGGTCTGCTTTCAGTCCCTAGAGTCACAACTAAACATGGAGAAGCAGCGTTCAGTTATTATGCACAACATATCTGGAAGAAACTCCCAGAAAACTGCAGGTCTGCTCCAACTCTCACCTCTTTTAAATCAAGACTGAAGACCTTTCTGTTTGCCACTGCCTTTCACTGAAGCAATTTTAAGGCTTTGAACTGCACTGTGACTGTTATTCTTTAGTCTTGTCTTTTTTAAATTCTATTCTTTTTTAGCTTATTTTCCTATTGTTTTAATGTTTTGTGATGTCTTCTACTTGTTTTTAATGTATTTTAAATGTCCTTTAATATAACTGTATGCCCCTGTAAAGCACTTTGAGTTGACTTGTGGCTAAATTGTGCTATACAGATAAACTTGCCTTACCTTTTGTTTTCAATGACAAATTTTATTTTCGATGCAAAAAAATCACTGTCACTGTTGGCTCCATATTAAAGCAGCCTCTAGAGTTGGGCGGTATCCAAATTTTGATACCGTCAAACCTCCTCCCTATTTTACCAGGGTATACGGTATTACCGTGACTAATTAAAAAGTATGACGTAAGGCTCAGACGGCGTCACCAAACTGTTGGCTTGTGCCTACACCGTTCAGAAACTGAATACCAAACACTAATACTGAAACAATAACAACATAACATGCCCAATATTAATTACTTATATTAGCAACAAATGGCAGCTTATAAAAAAGTGCAAATACAACAGTCAAACAGAATTAAATTAACATAAACATCCAGAACAGTTTTCGCGCACACAAATCATTTAAATTAAATCACAGCCCAAACAACTTTTAATAACAACAAAGAGCAGCACTTTTTCCGGCTTTAACAGGGCGCGTTGTGGACTGACAACTTTACCTACGGTGCTGAAAACCCACTACGATGGTGCGCAGTAGTGGCGAACCGAACCAGTGTGAACGGATAAGCCGGCGGCGCAGAGCGAGGGTGTGTCGGTCTGATGGTGTTCACTGTGTGATAACTGTACAGGTCCTTCACTCAACAAAATATAGAGAAATGTCCCACAAAGCAACGTTACAGGACCAAACAACAGTAATGTAGTAACTGGTTGTGTCTTTGGCAACTTATATGAGGGAAAAAAATACTGCAGTTATACGTGGAGAAGTGTCTGTCAGCCTGTCGGTCCGACCGACTCTTCGTCACATTTCTGCCCGAAAAACAGCGTCTGTCCCCGGCAAAGACTTTAACTCACCAACTGTTTGTCGCGATGATTTTTCAGTGAACTTTCCCCCAGAAAAACAGCCTCTCTCCCCGAGTGACAGAGTCAGACCGCGTCCTGTTGACTGATGGCAATTATGTAATTATGTAATTTAGAGAAGAACGTAACTTTGTCATTTTCCAGGATGTTTGGTGGGTCAGGATCTCATCACAACACATTATAACAGCATCCATATGATTATAAACGTACATGTTTAGATTAACAGGTGGACACCGGGGAAACACGTTGAAAAAAACACACATGATCACCAATCGTGTACTGTCACGCCTCTTTTGGAGCCGCAGCGCCGGCTTGCTGTGTGAATTATACTCTGGTTCATCTTTTACTCCGGAGCTGCTCGACTCTGTGAACAACCAACGGCGGAGAATTGGAGAACCGCCGCTGCAGCGATAATGCGGCGACTCTGTGTGAAAAGGAGGTGCGTTGTTGTTTGGGAGATGCGTCCTTATTGCACAATTTACAAATTGCCTCGTCAGTATTTACTGCCTCTCCCTTCTCGTTAGCTCGGAACCTGAAATACTGCCACTAAATACATTATATATAATATTTAATCCTTATCTCCTATATAAGTACATCGTTTTTTTTTTTATGACGTTATTGAAACTGATACCGTTGCTATTTTTAAGACCCCGTGGTATACCTTATTACCGTATTACTGCCCAACCCTAGCAGCATCTAGATGTGAAAGCAGACAAGGCCAAAGACATTAGTGAAGACATAAGCATTTACATCATGTTTACATTTGTGCCCTGCATTAAAATATCACTTATGTGAGATCGTTTTGCTTGCTTTTGTTATTTATTGTCATTAAACTGCAATTTCTTTCAATCAAATGACTTGCCTTGTCTGATGTCTTACTTTTTAATTTCTATGTCCTTGTAAACCACTTTGAATTGCCTTGCATCTTAATGAAGAAACTGACCTTGCCTACAGGCTGTACGAACTATCTCAGGTGGAACTAGGTGAAGGTGAACTGTGACTTAAAAATACAATAAATAACTAGAGAAGGCAAGTTCTGAAGAATTTTGGCTGTGAATGCTTGCTGTTGAGAAGCTGATGCCAAATGCGCATTGCTGCCTGTGAAAGCTTTGAATGATGAAAAAGTATTTATTAAGTACATATAAAAAATTTGAAATAATTTAGGGTTTATTGAAAAGCTAAGACCCAACAGAATTGTTGGCTTTAATTTATTTGAAGTGCCGTCTGAAGAGAATGAAGCTTCCTAATAGTTGGGTAGGAATGAAGGATTAAAAATAAAATATAAGCTATAAGCCAAACTGCAATGCTATCTTGGATTTGTGTCAAGAAGCAACTAATGGAGTACGAAGAGATGTTAGTGAGAATGAATCAAATACTCTGAATGGGACTGAAACATTATCTCATAATGTATCAATGATTGAGAACATTTAAATATTTAAATTGAGTTTCTGGCTTGAATGAATTAAAAGATAATAGTTAAATATAGTTAAAATGTTGGGAAATATACTGTGCATGTTTGTGTACATGAGTGTGTGCTTACGCACACATTTTTTGCTGTGTGTGTGTGTGTGTCTCACTGTGAGTATTAAACCGACTCATTGATAAATCTGTCTCTGTGTTGGCCCAACTGTTATTGGTTGCCACGGAAATGGTAACCAAGTTGGTCATGGTAACGGACAGAGAGAGTTGATTTAACCCATTTAATCCCAAATTTTTTCCAGACATGAAAATATCCAAATCATGTGGCATTGGTAACCCTTTGAAATAGTCAATCATTATTTTTTGGAAATTTTCATGGAAAAATAGGTTAAAAAGTATGTTTTATGGTCGGCCACAATTGTGACCGGTGGGATAATATATATACTGATTTTATGTTTTTCTTGTTTCCAGTCATTAAATTTCTTATAGTTCAGCTTAATTATATCTGGGTTGCAATATAGAGCTTTGTTACTGGCAGTACCAGTATCAGCATGTATTAACATATGCCAGTGTTCTTTATCACATGTTAGTGTGACTGTTTCACATATGAAAAACATGAATACGACAAATGAAAGCAAAAACGAAAAGACACCCATCAGCATTAACATTATTATTTTAACATTTATTAAAACATTCATATGGTAACTTTGTTGTAACATTTGACCTTGCACTTTTGTTTAATACTTAACATTTTAGTGCAACATTCACTGAAAACTATGGAGTAGTCATATGCGACTTTAAAACTAAGCGGACCGCTCAGAATAGAGGTAACTTGCATTCAAGTAGAAGCCTGCACTAAACAAAACTTTACTTACTGTACAGGCCTCAGAACTAAGTGCATGTGCATCACAACTATGGTCATTGCTTGACTGATATGAACTGACCTTTTCAATAAACTCTTTTTTGTCAACATTTCATCCTATATTATGTTTTACTTCTTATTTCTTGCAGACTTTTCTATTTTTCTATTTTCCTTCTTTCTAGCCTTTTTTTTTATCTGTCCTGATCTCTTTTTCTTCTGCCCATGGTAGGCCTTGAAACATTCAATGTGCAGTGGTGCTGTGCATTTTTCACATGCATAGGTAGTGTGTTTGTCACAATGACGACATCTCTGGAATCGGTGCATGGTGTTGATTGGCCAGTGAAAAGTTTTGTCATATCTTCCCTGATTTTCTACAGAAGCAGCCAGTAGAGACTTCCTTCCGTGGCCCAGTGGTTTTCTGCCAAACCTTTGCATAAGAGACTGTGCCACTGTACGTGAGAAGGTGAGCAGGTCAATGGTCCCTCCCATGACATCTCTGTAAAAGAGATGGCTGTTTGTTAGTGCACTGCTGAGGGACCATGCAAAGATGGGCCACCACCATTTTTTGGACCTGATCGAGATGTGGTATCTTGAAACCTGTAGATCGTGAAGGTCAACACCACCCATATGCTCATTGTATTGGTTGATACATTTTGGTTGTTTGACTGTGTCAAATGCACGTTGCTGCTTGTTCCATCTACAGTCTTACTGTATTTATCTTCATGTTTGTCCCCACTGTGACAATGTTGTTGTCTTTCCAACGGACCAACAACTTCTCTCCCTCAGTCAGGACCTCAGAGGTTACCCGGGGGAACTTCATGAATTATATTTATTATATATTATATTTATTTATATTTATGTTATATTTATTTATTTATTATTTAAATAAATATATATATATTTATTTATTTATTATTTAAATAATTATAATATAGTTATTTATATTATATTATATTTATATTTATTATATTGAATTATTGTTATATCATCACTGATAACATCTGTTTCATAATCTCTTTGCATAAGTTCAGCACTTGCATTTAGCAGCCTAGCGGGCAAATGGCCTGTCTCACCCTCAATGTCCATGTCTGACCCATCACTGTCACAGTCACTGAGGACAGCGTCTTTCTCACTTTGAGGGACAACTGCAATGTTGCATGCCTTGTCTGAAGGGTCCACAAGGTCCAACATACAGAGAATTTCATTCAAAGTTAAGCTAAAAGGAAGAACAGAGTAGAAAGTTAGCTAGCTACACTGTGTTATCCCACCGGTCACTATTGTTGCCATCAACAACTTTACTCATTCTGTGACTATACTGAACATAGTTGAATTAATGTAAATACACCTGTCAATACTAGACACCTTAAAGATGATGTGTACCAAAAATATTTGTCTTATCTTTATGTTAACCCTCTTTACTGACCTCTTTTGTTGGTGCTTTGATGCAGCCATCTTCCTGGGATGGTGCAACCAGGAAGTAATCAGCTCTGATCATGTGACAATTTACACTAAACATATGAAACTGCACATATGTGTTTGGGAGTTTTTTTAATATCAGCATTTTCTGGAAATAGGTTGATTCTCCATTCAGTATCATTTTTAGGACCTTTAAACTGGAAATGTTTTTTACGGTCACTTTTGTGACCGATGGGATTAAATGGGTTAATAGTGATTTTAGCCGAGGCTAACCTCACATTATCATGCTTCTCCCTAAAAAACAGTAACTGCTGTCACTCAAATGATGATATGGATAAGTCCAAAAGTTTTTGTCTGATTGCCCCCCAGAGAACCACTGTTGCGGCCAGCACAAGTTTTCCTACAAGCTGATGTCATTTTTCTGCTGGAGTGAAGATTTTGGAAGTGAGGGCGAGTTGAAGGCGAAGTTTTTAGAATTTTTTGAGCTCCCCCCCAGTCTTTCAGTAGGCTCCTCCACTCTGGCTGTCAACATTCCAGATTCCACCCCATACGCACCACTGAAAGTGGCTGAAAAGTTATGAATGGTTGAACTGCAACTGTTGCAAAAAGATCGAAAGCTATGAAAAAGTTGAATTAATGTGAGAAAGTCCTAGTCATTGTGAACATTTCACAGTTTGAATGTAGTTTCTATGAGAATGTATGGTGGGGGGAGAAGAGTTGGAAAATGAATAGGTTTGAAGGGATTTCTAATTGACTTCCATTATAATAGCGATACGACAAAGCTTCAAAGAAAGTTGAATATTTTCAAAAGTTTTAATGGGATTTGAAAGATGAATACAACCTTGAATGTAAACAAATTGTGGAATATTTCAAAGTTTGAATGGAGTTTGTATCTGGAAGCGTGAATTATCAGATGAGCTTTGAAAATGCTTGAAAAAGTGTGAAAATGAGGGATTTTTTGAACATTCCATCATCTGCTTGAATGGGAAAAAATGGCTGAAAAACATCCAATATCTCTGAAATTATGAGCGATATCAATGAAAAAAATAGAAGCAGTCAATTCTCAATCAAGACGAATACTTTGGTGTTTGAATGGAGTGAATACGTTGACGAAAAATCAGACCCAGAAGATATAATATATAATAATATATAAAAGAATAAAAATAAAGAATTTTGTGTGCAGAAGAACAAATGTTGTGAATATGCCTCCAGCATTCACAGCCAATAATGAAGACAAATAAACCTAGCTGCATGCATTTGGGATTTTGTTACTTTCCCCCCATTTTACTGAAGTCATACCAGCCATCACAGTCATTTGATCCATTGTAAATACATAAAATATTGTCCATTGCAGCTTTAAATTTTCCATTGACTGAAATGTTTTTAAAATATCTGAAGTTACTAATATGCATAACAACAGATGATAGATGGATTAAAATATCCATAGCAACATGACCACGATCTATCTATCTGACAGCGACATAGCCTTCCATCTCGTTCACAAAGCCACCGTCATCATTTAGCAAAGGTCATCAAAATTAAAGTTGGCTGTGTGTGTTTATTTGGTTGCTGGCAAGGGTCCAAAGACATCACTGCCTTGATGCATGCCATCCCGGACAAAATGCCCTGGACACACCACTACTTCCAGCAATGATATTTAAGGGGCAAAGTCAAGTGCATGTAACGTAATGTCTTAATCCAGAACAGATCTAATACATGAGAGCAAACAGTAAAGATTGCACAAACTCCGTATATCATTGTATTCCTCTTTGTGGACAGATACATTTTCATTTGTCCGTGTTTTCCAAATAGTATTTATACATGTATGCATGTAGTTGCAGAGGCTGGCCTGCTTGCCCAGAGGGCTCTGTTTATGTCTAACAGACTGCTAGGCCCCAGTGTTGCCATAGGAGCCATAGACCTACCAGCTGACGACATTTTTTTTTTCCGTTTCAATGATGGTAAACAACCTTGATGAAACAAATTAATAATAAGCTTTCAGTGCATTCTGAAATCTGGCTAATCATCGCTGTCATGCAGATCAGTGAGCCCTGTTTATCTTCGACAGAGTAGCTGCATCATCACCACACAGGCATCCATATCCTGACATATTTACCTCATCGTAGCGAGGATAATGTCAATGTAATGTAATAAAAGCTGCACTAGCTAATATCAAATTATTCCGTTTAAATCGCCATTGTAACACACTGGAATAATACACCAAAAGAGCGTAAACTATGGTGTGCTAAAAATATTACGGATATAAGTGACAGAAATTCGACCATGGTTGCAGGACCTATTGAGGTATTAAAACAATTATATGCATCTTCTCGATGTTTATAGCGTCACGCATCAGATCCCTAATGTATTATGACCCAATAAGAAAGCTAGCCCACTAGCCTAGCATCTCGCTCCGAAATGTGTAGTTCAATCGCAGTTAAGGAACACGGCTCGCTAAATTGAATCTTCATTGGAATACCTGACAATTTTAGGTGGTCTGGCTTATTGGGAGAGGTATATAGGTTTTACAAAAACCTCAAAGCTGTTGTCTGAATAATGGCAGTCAGCTCTACAATTCGGTGTCCGTGTTATTCCCGAAACTAAGCTCATTTAAATTAAAATGTAATATTTTGAGCTGCTTCGCCTATTATTTCCATTAGCTCCGCTCACCAAAACAACGTGGCGCCTCATGCGAATGGTCGTGGAAATTATTAAATTATAGATTTTTTTTTACAAGTTTAATGTTGGGTGATGGACGATACGTACGCCGAACATAAGAGTAGCGTGTATTTATTGAGTAGAATCCTTCATTGTCATTTTAAATGCACGCATCACGGTCATTCAACACCGAAACCATTAAATTATCAGATTGTTTAAGCTAGTTTGGCGTGACGGTCGCTCAATACGACACTTAGCATACGCTAGCAGCAAGCTATCTGAACGATGATGGGTACATTGAAGATAAACTTAAATTCACCTGAAGAGACGAAATTACCTTTCAAAACAGGCGAGAAGGGAGAGCGTTCCGGTGAGGTCCTGCTGTCCGGGGGTGAGAGTCTCTGCCTGGGGACCAGCCTACCATCCGAACCGCTTCCACCCGGGTTGGCGGGACTGGAGCAACGGGACGTCGTCGGTCCTGTGTTGCTCCCGGCTGCTGAGAAGGAGGAGGAAACGGAGCGGGTTGGGCTGTGCTGATTTGCAAGCAAAAGCTGGTACGGCACCGTGGCGCGGATCGGCTGCAAACGGACCGCGGTGGTGTTGCTACAGGAAGAGCAGGAGGATGTTGGGGAGCCGCTGTGTTTAACCCGCTGCTGGGATGAGCTGGCCTCTGCTGTTGATGCTGACATAATCAGCCACGTTCAGTTGATAAAGTTGTTTGTGACAATATGAGTGTTAAAAGTACACTGTACTGTTAAGTAGGTCACTTTGCTTGTTTTGTTCCTCAGCATTCGACTTAAACGCTATCCATACTAGTTAACAAACGTTGCCAGCTACCGGCGTTTCTGAAGTTAGTTCACGACACGCAGCCCTAAACAGGCTTGACTTTGCATTTAAGTGATGCTAATGAAGAGAACTAACTCACAAAGCTAACACTTCTTTTCTAATTTTCTTCAAAAAAGTCGTTATTACCGCGTCACTTGGTAAAACTGGTCATTGTTGTCATTCTCGCAACTCCTCACTCTCCAAACACACTTTCCAAGACAGCAGTTATCACTTGTAACAACTCCTGACAGGAGAGGCTGGCCCGTGGGTGGGAGCAAATCACTACGGCTACTTTCTGATTGGTGCTGGATTACTTCCTGGATATGTCAAAGTGTTGTTCATTGGATATATGGGGCTTTAACCAATATAAATGAGCGTTAGGTAAAGTAGAAGTTCTTTAAGGGTCTGCTATTGGCTGGTGACCACTGCATAGAGGCCTTAAGTGTATTTGGATTGATCTGTATTTAAACAGTACATAACATTATATATTATCACATCTAAAGGGAACTGTTTACATGTACAGAGAAGCGATTGACCCTTTTTCTCATTTTTATTCATACTTGATCATGTACAAAATCTATGCAAATGTATTTCCTCTTCTAAGCAAAACATCTTATTTTGAAGGCTAATATTTACAAAATAACATAAGAAAATCACCCTGGTAAAGACTTAATGTAATCTCCTAAGAATAACTTCCAAAAAAGACGTACACAATAATCTAATCTAGAGCTACAGATAAATAAATGCTGAAGTGGGGATCGAGTGCAACAGATTGTAACTTGGTTAATGCAAGTACCATTAATTCTCAAATAAAATAACGATTCACAGACTAATAACCAGCATGAACAAATACAGGCTGAGCACTAACAAAGCTGGAGTAAGAATCAGAGGGGCTGAATTTACCTTTGATGTCATGGATCTTATGCATATTGCTTAACAAACATTTAAGGTAAAAATTGACCCAAAACTGAAAATTCAGTAATTATCTACTCACCCCCATGCTGATGGAAAGTCTGAGAAGTTTCAAAGTCCACAAAACATTTACGGAGCTTCACAGCCAAACAGCATTGCACCGTTCTCCTAAACAACTGAAGTAAATAATATTCAACCACATCATGATACAGAATTATTTAGAAGTACCCTAACCCTAACCCATTTTATTATGTAGTCTTTAGGCCCGTCCATCAGTGACTCATATTAGTCACTTGACATATGACTTGACGTGTTGACGATAAACACGTCACAGTACATGCGCTTGAAGTCTGCGAGGGCTCAGTCCACAAGTCTGCAAGGGAGGAGATTTGGATGTAGCCCTGGTTTCCGCAGAATGCGCAATTCTCTGGGTTTTTTTTTGGGGGGGGGGTTTCCCGGTTCTATCTACTTTAATTGTTTCAGAGAATGCTACAAGGTTGTTTTGCTATGAAGCTCCAGACATTTTTGTGGACTCGAACCCGAAACTTACAAACCCGACTTTCCACCAGTGTGGAGGCGAGTACATGATGACTGTATTTAAATTTTTGGATTGACTTTTAACTTTTTGCTTTAATTCAATGATTATAACAACAGAGTCAAATCCTACATACATGAACAGAAATATGAACAGAAATGCTATTTTCATTAAAACATTTTCAGTTGCATCTACTTTGCAGTTTTTTCCCACCACAAATGTTAAGCAACCGTCAATAAAACGTTCTGCCCATTTTTCACATTTAAAGCCTTCCAGGAAAGGGAAGATTGGAAGACTGTGTATACACTGACGAGTATACACAAAACTTTCTGTGACCCTCATCTCTTTTTTTAGCTACTACCACTACTACTGGTAGCTACACAAAGTGTGATCTAGGTTATCAAGTTTTAATTAACATTCCCAAAAAACAGTCATATGAAACAGGTTTGTTGTTTGTTAAAACTGATTGTTGTACATCTGAACATGATCTTGTAACATTAATAATATTCTGTTCAATATTCATTTCAAATAAAGACAAAAACAAAACCATGCATCCTTGTTGAAGTGTAGGCTAAACAGAGAAGGATCATATTCCACAGGTGGGATAAAGTAATTGTTGCTGTTTTTTTTCCTTTTTTCCACCAAATGTTAAGCAACGATCAATAAAATTCCAAACTTTCTGCACATTTTTCACATTTAGAGCCTTCCAGGAAAGGGAAGCTTGGAAGACTTGTGTGAAATCACTGAAGAGGAAATGTTTTGTTGCAATTAACTATTAAAAAAAAAGGCAAAGTATGTAGAGAGGACTAGACTTTGTAAGTGAATGAAAACATTTTTTTCTGTTTGAGGTGAGAAACTCAAAGCAGCAGAGGAGCAAGTATAACATGGCCCTGTTGTTGCACTAATGGCATTACTGCTGTGGGAGATACAGTACTTCATCATGAATTTATCAAGACAGCAGGTAAACATGGAGGTAAAGCTGAGATTTCAATGAAGGTAAATAAAGGCTCTGCCATTTGAGAATTTACTGTATGGTACGTCAGCATCTAGGACCAATCCCATTGCTGACTTTTAGCCAAAGCAATTTTGTGTAAGGTGAATCCTTGACACTAAAACACAAACAGTACTAAGTGACATCACGACATGTCAGTATGAGATAGCAGCACTCACAGTATACACTGAAAGAAGTGGTCATATAGCTTTATCTCTTAGATCTACAGTACAGTACATGCTGTCATGGCTTGAACCAATTTCTGTAGAGGAGTTTAGAAACTTACACTGAGCAAAGTCACAACTAATGTCATGTATATTTTAATGCATTCTGATGAAAAATGGATGTCATTATTACAAGAAAGAAAATGCAGACTGAATAAATAATATAATAAATGCAAATGCTGGCAGAAAAATATGCTGAACCTAAAGGAAGGCCACATTCAGGGAGCAAAATTTAAGCATGGTGATGACTGGAAGGGAAGAAGTAAAATTGTCAAAACATTTGTTGTGGGAGGAAGTGTTTTTGCTACATATAATGTGAAATATACAAATTGCATCGAAATAATTACATGAAAGCTGTGGTTAGTAAAAATAATCCGACCGAACTTTATCATTCAAACACTCTCCACAATTTACACATAAATAGATGAATCGAGCAATCTCACATGAATTAGTACTTTCTATCCAATGATTCTACTGAGGACTTGGGTTTAACTCAATGGAAGGTAGGCAATTTCTTGTCCAAGTACATTATTTTATTACAGAGCACAGTTATTGCTTTATAACCTAGGTGCCACATCCTGAAATGACCTGAAAAAGTCTTGACACCTTGCTCATAATAATTCTAATGTAGTACAGCCTGGGTCTTATATTCATAGTTGGGTCACGATTTGTATCTTTAAAGGCCTAATTTGTAAGATTGTTACGTCTCATTCCATACTCGTAAAAATACTCACGCTTTCAGTCGGTGACAAGTCTGACCAAACAACACAAAGTGTCAGTATTTGACAAGTTGGGAATAAGACTCAAATCTTACAAATTGGACCTTTGATAAAAGTATTGGGCTCTACGAGATCTAGCAAAATGGAAAGAAAGACTAGCAGTCAGTAGACCTAAAATTGAGACCTGAACCTGGCTCATACGCGCATCTTGACCCAACCCAACTGCACCTGATTGGCACTGCTAAATTTGAGATGCGAACTTGACCCGAGACCTGAATGCTTTACTACTTTTAGCTTGATAAGCTAATGCTTTACATTGGCAACAGCTGTCATTTTTGCAATTCTCTCTGGGCATTGCATATCTGCTTACAACAAATACAGTCACAGGCCTTGAAGATTGGCAGTCAAAGAGAGAAAGATTTCTGAATAAAATACATTTTAAAAAATAACGCAAACCAAGCCAAGGGCTTTACACAACAAAATGGTCAAAAACATGATGCTTTTTCTGGACTGGTCAGGTTTGGTGCGGTTAGCAAAATTCTAGTAATGAGATTATCAGATTTAAGGTTATAAACAAGGTTACCGGATTAGTTAACCTTATTTGTTAGATAAAACAAAGGTAATGGTAAAATTATTGTCCATACTGTCCATTGTCAAGCATCTCCATTTTGAACCATCCAACACAGTTTATTGACCAGCTTCTTGGTTCAACTTTCCCCTACAGGACATACCACAGTTGTGTGCACACTTTTCAGGGTTAAAGAGTGTTTAACATTTCAGGTGAGTTGGCTTTAACCCCCTGACTTTTTGGAGCCATGTTTCCAAATCTCATTAAGTGTCTTGATAAGTGCAATGTTATCCTACCTGATAGAAACCCAAGTTTTAATAAATCATAATTATCCTGTTTATACTTAGACAACATCATTATAACACACTGTATGTCACTGCAATTGAAGTGTACCTAAGGGCTCAACAGTCATAATGTCTTAACCAAATATAACCAAGACCAAGCACAGGTCCATTTAGCTCCTATCAAGCTGTAATGTCAGAACCTTTCACAACCATTAGCTGTACAACCAGTGGAATTTTCTTTTACACTGTAACGTCATATGATTTCAATGCGTTTACAATGAAAGTACAAAATGAATGTGTTATTAAACGAAATTCTTGCTTTTCAGTTCTACAACTAATTTTATGTTTTATGTAATTTCAGTGAGCTTAAATTGTTCTTGATGAATCACATTTGCTTTTTCAATAAATTGCAGGGCTTGAAGCTGATCTCCTTATGACAGTTTTGGTATTAAGATTCAAACAGACTAGGCGTTATGAAGTACAGAGTTCTCTAAAGTGAAGTCGTAATGAAAAGTAGCTAAGTTGTAGTTGATGTCCCTGGACAGCAGCACATCAGGAATTAGGGGGAACCCTGTCTGCATGGCCAGGACATGAGGAGCCAAAGTGAAGGGCACGTCCCCGAGGAGATCTGGGAGAGTCGAAGTAGCCTCTACTGTTGACGCCCCTGCTGTCGACGTGGTAATAGGTAGAGCTGTAGGGTGGTTTGTGTTGGAGGGTAGAGCTGGATACGGGCAGGAGGACTGGGAAGAAAAGGGGACACAACTTTAATGTCAGTGCGCAATGTTGAGATATTACATTTAGATTCATGGTTGGTCAACTAGTCTCTTTCCATAGTGATTCTACTTTTTCTACCTTACGAGCAATATTTTTACACAGTATGTCTAAAAGCTACGGAGCCACTAAAGGGACATGGGGAAAAAAAAAAAAGAAGGTTCTCGTGCTCACAAGAAATTATCTCGTGAGCACGAGGAACATTTAAGATTTTTTTTTATTCATTGAAGTGCAGTTACGGTGAACTCGGACTGCATCATGATTAGGACTCACAATGAGGATATGGAGTGTGAGGATTGTGTGAGAGGAGCTGTCACTGACTTTATTTACAGGCTTTCATAAATCATACAATCCATATTCGCAGGTGGTAAGGATGATCCAGATGAGCTGACTGGAGAAGGCAGTCTCCAGTGCGCTCTGTGCGCTGTCACCAGTGCACTCGGTGCAGCAGAGCGCACCAAGTGCACCTGCCAGTTGTGTCCACTGCAGCGATTTCACACACAAACTACATGAAAACACGTATTTAGTGAAACATGAACAGTAGGCTATTCATTCTTTAATGCTTTTTGATTTAATCTTGGATTTCTGCCATCGATTATGATTACTGGATTATTTAGTTACCAAAGAGTCCGTCCCTCTCCGCTGCGCTCCAGGACAGGGAATGATGGCACAGCGTTCAATGGGGAAATATTGATTTAAGATTTGTGTTGGCTGATATTTTCACTATAAGCGCGAGGCTATTACAAATACGAGGTTTATGAAAACGCTCACGAGAAAAGTTTCGTGAACATAAACATTTGTAAAAATATCAGCCAACAGCTTTGCTGACAAGTGTGTGACAGCGCAAAATAATATAACCTTAATTTCTAATGTTATGAGAATAAGTCATCTCTTCTCCACTTATATATACTTTACTCACAGGTGTGTTGATTGGCAAAATAATAAAGACTAATGAAAACACTGTCCTCTCCACTCCTCCTCCTCTCCTCTCCTCTCATAAAAAAAAAAAAAAGATTCAGCAGCGGTCACATATCGGCAGCAGAGATGCGCTGCTGCTAGTTGCAAATATGGGAATCACTGTGCATGGGTTTTGAGATTACTTAAATGACATAAAGGTCCAGGAAAGTAATCTTTGGCCTCAGTTTTAGATTTTGTGTAAAGTGCTGCAATAAAATACACATTCCAACATGCTGTTCCTAATGCTAAAAAACAAAGCTGTAATGCTGTCATGAACTGAAGGCATGTTGGTGAATTACAGTGACCACATTGTAATTCAATGTGGCGTGTAATAATGCACATGGAATCGAGGAATGTTGTTTATTCCACTATTGAGTCTTTTAAGTTGATGGCATTCCACTGTATTTGAAAGGGTGCAATAAACCTTTATTAGTTGAAATGTGTACTCTTTTCATTAAATAAGTAATGATCAGATGGAATTAGAGTGTCTTAATGTAGCAGTTCTTGCTTCATTGTATCATAGTTGAGAAGTATATGAGTTTAATAACTGGAGCAAGATTAAATACTGTACTTCAAATAAACACTGAAATTTCAAAACTGCACAAGCAAAATAACTTAGAAAGAAAATATATATAACATATGACATACAACATATAAATATCTCAGGGCTTAATCTCAACGAAACAAAATCATTCAAATCAATGGAACTGCGGCCATCATAGAGTTTGCTCAGGTCAGAAGTTTGTGCCTTCCTTTCTTGCAAATTTGAGCCAATTGTTAAACATCTTGACATTGCTAAACAGGGGAATTTATATACATGCCAAGAGGGCTTTTCTTCTTATCCAGTTTGCCGTGAACAAAACTAGTCTTAACCAATTAATGCCATAGTACAACCCATAGTCATCACATCACCAAGTTTCCAGTGTTTTTCGAGGACTCCTGAATTAATTTCATTTCACCAATTACTTGTGTGAGAAGGCTCATTTCAAACAAAGCTGGCTTTACATATGACACAAGAGGTTAACAGGAGTCTAAGGTACCTACAGCGTGGTATTCATTTATAATTTAGCATCAGAGTTTACCCTCTGATAACACCACCACAAACAGGTATTGTACTCAGTCAGGCCGTATCCTGCTCCAATTATATGCCACACAGTTGATGTGTTTATAATCTTTCAACCAACTTGGGATTTGAGCAACGGTAGGAAAAAGATCAGAGATCAGTGATCATAGTAAGCACAAGTATTACTGAAAAGTAGAAGACCACAGAGTTTTTTGTCAACTTTCTTATTGTCTTCACAATCAACAATCTCAAATGGAAATACAAACTTGTGTGAGAAAACACAAGCAGTACAAGCTGATTAATCACAAGCTAATATAAGAGCCCTAATTTTATTAAATTTTATTAAAAGAAATAGGATTATTATAGTCTTCCTCTATATAGTCCAATTAAAACAATTTCTGTGCAATGCTATTGTTGCCATGTTAACCCTGGACACAATTTATTTATGTTGATCCAGGACCATCACCGCCACGTTGATCCTTGGTCAACATAAACAATTTAGGGCTCGTATATCATCTTTACCCTTTAATGATAGTTAACAATGTTGTAGCTTGCTGGTAATTGTACTTAAAGAATAGCCCACCTAATTTGCAAGCTAAGTTGCTATACCTGTAGTAGCTCTTATAGCTACAGCTCTAGGTAGGTACTAGATGACAAAGATTAAGGATTTTGTTCAGATTAACAGAGGATTTCATTCAATTACACTAACTTCAATGTGGACAACTAAACTAGCCTCAGAAGAAGCTCTAAAGAATTGAAAGGAGCACTACACTGATGATGTCAGAGGGCTGTGACTGGTTGATCGCAATGTTGGTCAAGGATCGCATTTTAGGATGATGATCCAGAAACATGTCCTACTTGCAGCATGATACACTGCAGCATGATAGCATGGTATCACCGTTTATGATACCGTGCTATCACATTAGCTATGCCTAATGTTATGGTTTTTGCAGAAAAGGTGTATACACAGGAAAACCTCAAGAAGTAGAACAAAATTGGGCAAAGTTCATTAGAGGGAAAACATTATGTCCTCACTCTTAACCTTTGAAGAGAGAAATTATCTTCCACATGTTGTTTTTCATTGAACCTGAGGTTCCTTGATGAGTCTGTCTAATGTAGCTGTGGTTTACACATGCATTGCACATAACACTCTTGTCTTAACCATTGTTTCTTAAATAGCTAAATTGGTCTTTTCTTGTAACATGTACTGCCTTCCGAGTGGCGCATGCCTGGATTTGAAATTCATCTGGAGTGGCAGATTTGAGACTTTGTTTTGTAGTTTAACATATAATTAAAAGGCAAATGTGACACTAAATGTAGAGAAGATGTTACAGGAAATGGTTATTCCTCTGCAATTAAAAGGCAGAGGTTTCCTGTGGGACTAAAACGGAGGGAGGGTGGAGGAACAGGGTCCCAGGTCTGGTTTTCTGTTATGCTCAACAGAGTTTCTATGAAACAAAACACAAAACAAAGATGATTATGTGAACAGTAAAGAAATGCGTTCATATTTTCCTGCATATCTTTATGAGTTCTAGTTCGAGTTCTAAGTTCTAGGAACATTCTTTAAAGGTTATTTTTTACAAAAGACTATGAGAACCTCCGAAGGTTATTTTGTGTAACATTTAGAGTACCTTTGGGGAACGTTCCCTGAAGATTATTTATAAAGCTGAAATGTGTGGGTTAGGGGTTAAATTTGACATTTTTATTTCAGTTCATAATGCTCATTAGGGTTTAAGTCCATTTATATATATTTATATACACACACATATATATGTATGTGAAGGGGTGTGTCGATTCTCGAAATCCTCGATTCAATTTTCGATTTTAAGGTTACGATAAATGACATTTTTAGACGTGTATGTATCAAAGTAATGTAAGTATGTATATATATGTATGTGTATATATATATATGTATGTGTGTATATATATACAGCTCTGGAAAAAATTAAGAGACCACTGCAAATTTTTCTGAAATCAGCATCTCTACATGTATGACAGCCATTCCATTCCAGTGTCTGTTGAATTCTAACACAAGCGCACCTCATTCTACTTAATGAGGTACTGATTAGGTGATCACCTGTACCCAAATCTTATTTAACGAGGAAAAGTATAAAAACCACTAGTGTGGTCATCACTTTCCTCTTGCAATAGGACCAGCTGGATGGCAAAAGCAGTGCTAGTAGTACCTCAAAAGTAATTGGAATCAAAAAATAACTATTGACCATGCCAAAAAAGTTGAAAAGAAAGTTCTGAGTGAGGAAAAGAAGGGTTCAATTCTGGCTTTACTGGCAGAGAGATACAGTGTGAGTCAGGCTGCTTCCATCCTTAAAATTTCTAAGACGGCGGTTCATAAGAACAAGGTCAAACAGCAGACATTGGGGACAACAAAGCTACAGACCGGCAAAGGGCGAAAAGGACTCTCCACTGACCGGGATGACCATCAACTCATTCGAATGTCAACTGTAACTGTAGGATGAGATCAAGTGACCTACAAACAGAATGGCAAATGGCAGCTGGGGTGAAGTGCACGGCAAGAACGGTTGGAAACAGGCTCCTAGGGGCGGGGCTCAAGTCGTGTAAAGATAGAAAAAAAAGCCCTTCATCAATGAGAAACAAAGAAGAGCCAGGCTGAGGTTTGCAGAAGACCATAAGGATTGGACCACGGAGGACTGGAGTAAGGTCATCTTCTCTGATGAGTCCAATTTTCAGCTTTGCCCAACACTTGGTCGTCTAATGGTTAGACGGAGACCTGGAGAGGTAAAATTTGGTGGAGGATCGGTGATGATCTGGGGGTGCTTCAGCAAGGCTGGAATCGGGCAGATTCATGTTCACGAAGGACGCATAAATCAAGCCACGTACAAGGTTATCCTGGAAGAAAACTTGCTTCCTTCTGCTCTGACAATGTTCCCCAAATCTGAGGATTGTTTTTTCCAGCAGGACAATGCTCCATGCCACACAGCTAAGTCAATCAAGGTGTGGATGAAGGACCACCAGATCAAGACTCTGTCATGGCCAGCCCAATCTCCAGACCTGAACCCCATTGAAAACCTCTGGAATGTGATCAAGAGGAAGATGGATAGTCACAAGCCATTAAACAAAGCTGAGCTGCTTGAATTTTTACGCCAAAAGTGGCATAAAGTCACCCAACAGCAATGTGAACGACTGATGGAGAGCATGCCAAGACGAATGAAAGCTGTGATTGACAATCAGGGTTATTCCACCAAATATTGATTTCTGAACTCTTCCCAAGTGTAAACATTAGTATTGTGTTGTTTATAAATAAATATGAACTTGTATTCTTTGTTTCATTTGAGGTCTGATAACACTGCATATTTTTTGTTATTTTGAGCATTTGTCATTTTCTGCAAATAGATGCTCTAAATGACAATATTTTTATTTGGAATTTGGGAGAAATGTTGTCAGTAGTTAATAGAATAAAACAAAACTATTAATTTTACTCAAACACATACCTATAAATAGCAACATCAGAGAAACTGATAATTTTGCAGTGGTCTCTTAATTTTTTCCAGAGCTGAATATGTATATGTATATATTAGGGATGCAACAATATTCAATATTTTATCGAACGGTTCAATACGCCCTGTTAGGTTCAATACACAAAGGCAAACAATACAATACAATACAATACAATACAGTACAATACAATACTACAATAATGTTTGCTGTTTAACTTGATTGGATACTGCATATGTTTTTTATGGAAGGCAATTAAGATAAGTGTTAAAAGGTTTGTGGTTTGAATATATCTGCTTTTAATTATTTTTACATGCAATATTGCCTTTGCTAGTGTGAGTAGTTTTATATTAAGATATCGAAACCGTACCGTTATCGTGGCCCAAAAACCGTGATGCATACCGAACCGTGGGAAAACTGTACCGTTGCATCCCTAGTATATATGTACAGTACATATACACACAAACATATATCTATATCTATCTATCTATCTATCTATCTGTCTATATATATATATATATATATATATATATATATATATTCATACATATATACATACATATATATACATATACATATATATATATATATATATATATATATATATATATACATATCTATCTGTCTATATATATATATATATATATATATATATAGCACAGGTCAGCAAGTTCAGCTGAGCTTGCTGACCTGTGTGTCAACAAAACAGGTGGTAGAAAGGACTAGTCTTCATTTCATGGCTCTAGATTTACACAGAACTAATTCACCTGTGTGGATCTTTGTTTCTTTCCAAACTAAAACCAACATGTTAAATTACATTGGTAACATGGATGAATGTTACATATGTTTTTGTGGCTGTTTTAGTTTTTTTCTGTTTAATTCAGTTGAAGTTGGCCAGCAGACAGTAAGGGACACAAGAACTAGAGGTCAGTGTGGCTGGAAGATGAGAGACACAACACCTCTCATTCTAAAAGTGACTGTTAGCTTTCTATGTTGGCTGCTTTGATGCTGACTGCTTGTTCACTACAGTCTTCTTTCTTCTACAGCTCTTCCAAAGTTTGATATTTTTTAAGATCCATTTCTTATGAACTACACAAGGAGTGCACCCTCAACGTGTCATAGAACTGGAACACACTCACAAACACTAACAGGCAAAAAACATTTTGCTGATGTATTTAGTGAAAGCTTCGGGACTACAGATATTTAATGTCTGTGGGTAAACAGAGGTTGTATTGTCTGTTGTATCAAAACACCAAATATAGCTTTTTTGGTGGATTTTTATGGTTACTGATGAAAACTGATACAAGAGCTAACACTGATTTATCATCCAGGGAGAAACAGTTGATATTAGGATATAAAGATACATGTTAGCTGTGCTATTACACATCCTGCAATGACTTTAATGAAAATTTGATACAAAACATAAATGAAAGTTCAAATTTTTCAAAGATTTTTTAAAAAACATAATTAAGATTTGTATTTCTTTTAATATGACATGGCATCTTGTAGCCCAACTAAATGTAGGTGTTTCAATGAACTTAAAAGTTTAGTTTAAATGCTCAAACAGTGAGCTGGTTACAAGCACAGGCTGTTGCTTAGCTCAGGTTAATGGGTTTAAAACTTGGCTTATATCTACATATGGACATTTGGTACGCTGTTTTGTGAAATAATAACCTTCCACTGTTAGTTACTGCCACAGTTTTCTGTTGAGAACACTGTTTTATATGTGTGTGTGTGTGTGTGTGTGTGTGTGTGTTGCACATGTAGGCTTTGGAGTGAGGTTACAATGTTGCTGCATCTCAGTGCTTCCTGTTGCACCATGTTATTAAAACTGTAGGGATGAGCCGCTCACTAACTGTGTGACATGTGGTAGCTCCAGGATGCCATATGGACAAAATGTGCATGCGCACACACAAACACGCGCGCACACACACACACACACACACACACACACACACACACACACACACACACACACACACACACACACACAACACACACACACACACACACACACACACACACACACACACACACACACACACACACACACACACACCACTGTCCACAAAAATGTCCTTAATTAGAAACTAAACAAGTATTAAAGCTCATAAAGTGAAAGTAACAACAGTCAGAGGGCCAGCAGAGCTCTTTGGATGCTGTTGTCTCAGCTCAGGTTTAAAGCCGGCATGGTGAATGGTGGTGGCACATTTTGGCATGCTAGCTCAGCCTTGGCCCTCAGCACCTGTCAACATCACACTAGTGGAGATTGTTCTGCATGAGCTATGCAGGAAGGGGCCAGCTGGGATCCAAACAGCGACTGGTCTCAAAGCTGAATCACTCAGTATGTGAAGAAATCTAAGACTTCCAAACTGTTTTTTGTTCTGAAAACATTGTCTTTTTCCTCATTTCCTCTTTTTCCTGCTCTGATTATTGAGTTCACAACACCACAGGGTAGACTTTATATCATCAACTGAAAACCATTAGCTCACCTTTGATGGCTGCACTATGACGTTTGTTGATGGCTGTGCAATGTTCATGGTCTGCATCCTCCTTGTTTGCTCTTCAACTGTCTCACCTGCGCAAGAAATGTGGCAGAAAGACACTTACTGAATATTTAATGAGAATATGTATAAAAGAAAGACGATTTCTCACTAATGCACCAATGACTATCAAAACAAAGTTCAAAATAGCTCCTCAGCTATCAAACCTCCATCATAAAAGTTGGTTTTCATACTGTAGTTAAATGTATGGATACAAGCTGCTGCTTGCAGTGTCAGAAATGTAAAACATTATGCTAAGCTTAGGAAACAGGTAGGCAATACATTAACCGAATGTGATTTGTAGTAAATAGACATCATGCAAAAACACCAATACAATCTGGTGTTGAAACAATCAGTCAATTAAACCAGTGGTTCTCAACATAGGGTCTAGGGACCACCAGGGGTGCTTGAGGGGGTTCAAGAGGGTCCCCCACATGAATGGAGATAATTTAGTTTCAGTATAATTCCATCCATAATAAGTAACACAATGATAGAATGTATGACTGTGTTTATCAGAGGTTTCATACACTATCTATAGCAACACATCTACAGGCTAAATTATCGTGGACACTGGGACAAAACCTTATCAAATAGGGTCCATGGTCTAATTTTTGTCAGTTTAGGGGTCCTTGATATGAAAAAGTTTGTGAACTGCTGAATTAAACGAATAAGTAAAAAAATATATATATTTATTAATATTGTTCTATTAGAATAATTGATTAATTACGAAGATTATTCCCAGCTTCTAACATATGAAGATTTGCTACTTTCAAGATGTGATTTTTATTTTTCTTGGCAAAAAAATGTATCAATAAGAAGAAAGTCTACAGATTACTCTGAAATAATTACTAGCTGCAGCCCAAGTATGATCTGTATGCAGATATAAATATTGCAGAGATATGCAGGTAACTACAGATGAAATTGAATATCTTGGATTGACTATTGGTCAGACAAAACAAGACATCATCCTTCCCTTTAGGATATTGTATTGTATTTTATAGACTAAATAATTAATCATTTGATTGAGAAAAAGATCTGCTGGTTAACTAATTGTGAGTAAACTGCAGCCATACAAGTAACTATGAAAACCATTTCAACTTTAGTTACCTGTAATCCTGTATGGTGACAGGAACTGAGAGTACAGTATTTCAGAGTTCAGGTTTACCAGCCCAGCCAGTCTGGACAGTATCTGAGCAGCCACACTGACTGACTGGTTGACAGCTGTACTTTTGGCCACACTAGCTGTGTAGCTAGTGGGATAGTAATGTCCACCATTCTAGACAAAAGTGGAGTCAATGGATTGCCATGAGATTTTGAACACATATTTTGAACACAATCCATAGAGGGTCAATTCTATGACTTTGATGATTCTCTGACTTTTCATCTAATACTACCAGCACATCATTTACACATAAAGGGAAATATCTTCACCTCAACTGAATGAATGTTCAATTTTACAGTTCAGACATTCATGGTTCCTATATATATGATAGTGATCCCCTGATATTCATTCTAGCAGCATCATGAGGTTAACAGTTTTGGTTCAAAGTTAAATATCTGATTTGGCCTTTCTTGTAAAGTGCATTAGTATTGTCTGTCCAGTCCACTTTATTGTTCAGGTGAACATCCAGGTAGTTGTAAGAGTTCACTATCTCAATGTCCAATTCCCTGGATGTTCACCAATGACAGGGGGGAGTGTCTGCACCTGTGGACATCCACCACCAGCTTGTTAGTCTTTACTGCACTGATCTGGAGACAGCTCCACTGGCACCAGTCCACAAAGTCAGGGTCAATTCTTTGTGCCCTGTCCAGAGAAAATGACTGAATTGTCATTTTTGAGTGAACTGCTCCTTTTATACAGCAAAACGCTGTAATACTGCCACACACATCTCACACTTCATCTCATAATACAATAAACCTTTTCAACATTTAACTGACATAACTGCAAAATGAATACAAACATTAGATCTGAACTTTTTAATATTTTATATTGTGTTTTCTTTATAATACGTATTCTGGCCTCACAGACCTCCTAGCATAATTGTGACACAACATAACTGAGCAGTGATTTACAGCAAGCTTGTTCTTTCATCACAAATCTGGTCAATGAGGGGGATTATTTGTGCTGTACAAGTGGTTCTCTGATCACAATAATGGATTAAAAAAGCATTACGACTGCTGGGAATGAGCAAACACAATTTCACTGTATTAAGGATTTTGAGCTGAGGTTTATGCCTCCGTATGCCTGAGCGGTTGTATATTGGCCCCATTTTGCTTTTAGCCTGTAATCAGGCACAAATGTGGTTAGCTGCACAGTGTTCACATTAAGATATCAACAACACAAGAACTGCTGATTGAATTGAATGTTAAGAGCTACCGATGTGCCAGAAGATACAAATAAAACCTGCAGGACTCTTATTTATTCTTAGTCCATGTCCCTACCTATTTTAAGGTTCTGCCAGGGGCCTGGCAGCAGGCTGCTGTCACTGAGTCGATTAATTAGATCTCCCTCATCAAGTGGCTCAAACACTGAGTAAGTAGAGGCACAGATGGGAGAAAGTGAGATGGTAATGTCTCCTCCTCTTTTTCTCCAGGGCCAAACTGACTTTGTCCACAGAATGAAATCACTCACACTGATGTCACTGTCTCTGATCTCAGCTCCATGTGTCTCCACAGCAGCTTCCCTGATGGTAGATGAGTGCTTTCCTCTGAGATTCAACAAGGCCCAAAGCCCTCGTTGTGTGTATCTAGATCATACTATCACACACATACAATCATCTGATCCACTATCAACTGAGATTATGTTTTTTTCCGAATGTTCTGCCATGTTAACACTCTATTGTCTGTAACCTTGCTGACAAACCAACCAACCAACACACATGTCAACTGTAGAAAAACATGATATTCGATATGGGTCTCGGGATTGTGTGTGTGGAAAAATGGCTCAATAGCGCACGCTACAATATTTTAACAAAGTAGCCCTTGCAATATGTTTTACTGCGGTGTATGAAATTTGGCAGAGATTTTTTTTTAAAGTCTCTTGGAGCGACCGCATAAACCCAACAGGAAGTCCTTCACTTTCAATTTAGTGTTAAAATTGAGTGTATTTTTGGCCATTAACAAGGGTTATACTTTAACAAACTCCTCCTGGAGGGTTATTCCACACCACCTCAAACTTGGTCAGCCTATACAATACACCTCACAGATGAAAAGTTATCATTAGGTTGTAGATAAGTTCAACAGCACGGGTGTTGTAAGGATTCAAATTTTGTCATTTTGACAAGGAACAGGAAATGGCATGAAAGTGCTTCCTACAACAAAGCAGCCAAAATTCAAAGAATCATTACGCTGACAGAGATTTTCGTGGCTCTGATAGTCCTGCTGTACAACAAGAGGGAGGGAGAGTTTGCTGCTGGCTGCTGTATTGTTTTTTAGTTGCACATAGTCCACCTAGTCCAATTCATAAAACAGCAATAATAAATGCTGTACATGTCACATGTATTATTAAAGGACATTGTTTTCAAATTCATTGAAGTTGTCTAGTGGCAGTGAATGTACACTACAGGTTACAGTTTGATCATGAATAAACTCTGCACCTCCTCAATACACAAGAAGAACTTCTGTTTGATTGACAGCTATAACTAGCCCTGCTTATATTCATGCTGCTTGTCCATGCCAGTATCGATGCTATTGCTAATCTATGCTAGTGATGTTGATCTGGACAGAACGGCAGTCTGGTTGTCATGGTAATAATTACATATGACTAGCCCCGATTCTCTGTTTGAGAAAGACTGTTGAACATTAGACAGGAAGAAATGTGACTGAAGGGGGGCTATAAATAACTAGCTGTGATTTTTACTGTTTTGAACAACATTTTTTATTTCATTTAATTTTAAAAGAAATTAATTAAAATATTTGACAATCCACCTGAAACCAGCAAAATGATGTGTGATTATTTCAGACTTTTGCCGTCTGTTACTGTCCTTCGACTGACTGGGGTTGGAGAACTTCACACCCCACCACCCCCTACTCCCCTTCTCCTGTCATTTCAAGTTTCCAAATGAGTCAGAGGGAGCAGAGTGAGCAGTCTGTTCAGACGGACACAGAGGTCATTTGTACAATGCAATCTTTAATGCCGAAGATGATGATAAATTATATCACTACATTTTAGTATTAATTAAATGTGTCCATGTACTGTACTCTCTAAGGAAACAAGAGAGCGAGAAAGAGAGAGAGACAGAGGGAGAGACAGAGAGTGACATAATTAAAATTTAAAAGAGTAAAGCAATTTTTGGGGCCACTTTGTACAAATCCAACAGGGCAAAGATTAAGAGAAGAGACAGAAACAGAAATACAATCAACAAAAGAAGAAATTAAAGAAATGGAGTAAAGGAACAGAAAAAGATTTTCAGCTAGGCCAAAGATTTAAGGCAAATAAAACATCTGATAAAAAGACAAACCCCAGATAAATAAAGACTTAGTTACCATAAACTTTCTATTGAAACTTGTAGATATAATTGAAAATGCCTAAAAAGAACTGAGAGAATTTGTATCCATCACTGTATTCTCATCAGGGTTTCAATATTACAGAAATATTTGAGGTGGAAACTCTCATGGAAAGTGGCAACAGTCATACATAGCAACGTGCACAAAGATGCTCCTTGTAGCTTTAATTATCACATTTTTTATGAACAAGCTTTTCAATTACTCTGTTAGTAAACATGAAAGAACTGTAGCAAGTGTTATAATCGTAACACAATAAATAGTGACAATGGTTGCCACCACAGGTTGTTTTTGTGTTTTTCAAGCCTTCATTCAAACATAAGTGTTTTCTGCCAGGACAACTAAACACAGATAGAACAGAGTGGACACTGCCATGGCAGAACTGGCCGACAGCCTTGCCCTGCTGGGACTTTCCACAGACTCAGCCTGGTCTGGCCTGCCTGACAAAGTGAAGAGCTGTGCACCTGTGAGCTGTGTTATCTAGTCCATCAGCTCAGCTTTGGACATCTGTTCTGATCAATTGAAATCTACCAGATGCTGCATGAGTGGCAGAGAAAACTTAGCATTTAAGAACAGCTCTAAAACAATTTAAAGTCTCCTCCAACTCTAATGAAACCTCAGGTGACCATATTTGATGGAGCTGTATTTGGGATGCCTTGTCATTATTCAAATGTTTGAGTTAATTTTAGCCATACACCAGCATGTTGCTAATTGTAAGGCCATCTTTGATAAGAGGATATGACTAAATGGTATGCAGGGAGTTTACAATGAACATCTATGAGCTCAGTTGGTTGCCTCAATCTGAAAAGCCTGGCTTGGACACTTGTTCTCTTCTGCCAAAAATAACATGCAGCTCCTGACCATCTGTGTCAGATCCACTAGCTCTTCCAGTTAAAACCACGACAAGACAATGATACTGCACTTCTCTGGGAGACAAAGTAAAATGATGTCTTATTTGGGATGAACCTTGATCCATGTGGATTGTTGTGGTTTTAGGTATAAACAGATGGCTTAGACATAGTAAAATGGGAGGATATCCAATCACTGAGGTAATGCCAAATAACAATAACTACAGGTCAAATATAAAGATAAAAAGTATTATGTGCACATTCTTTTTTAGTGTCACATAATGTTGAGGCTATTATGAGGAAGAGATTATATCAAATTTGCCTATTCAATTTCGTTCTGTCGTTCTGGAAATTGTCTATATTTGTTTCATTTTTCTCACTGTAAAACTGCTGTTCATAGAAAAATAATGAGTATTCGTAGTTACAAAACTGTGATGTTTAGATCACGGTAAATAGTAAGATTGGTTAATTGCTGCATTTCTAGTAAGTACATTGCTCAACAAAATACATAATAACGGTCTAGTCGTTTTTAGACTTTTTAACCAAAGTAAATCCCCTCCAGTTAGTTAGAACTGAAGAAGCCTCTTGGCTGAGAGGTGAAACGTCTTCAACAAACTGATACCAGTCCAGCTGTGTACGATAGAGCAGTAATATTGTAACATAATGTCTTTACTTTTACTCATGTATGACTTTTGGGTACTTTATACAACACTGGTTGTTACCATGTGACGCGGCTATGGAAGTCCAGTAATGTGATAAAAGGTGGCTGTATATGGGATAATCTCAAGATCTGCATAAGGATCTTGTGACGCAAGTAAGTTTTTAGTCAAACTACGGTTTTCAAGGTCAAGGAAAAACGCTTATGACAATATATAATATGACTGTTGCAAAACAGTCACACACTGAGGACTTTGTGAAATCTGATTCATTGAATTGTGTCACAATGGGGTGGATGATCATGAGACAAGGAGCCCAACAGTGAAGCAACCTAAACATCCTGGACTAATATTTCAGTTTGTAATATTCCTTTCACTGTTACAACCAGGGCAGTGACTTTACTATTTGGCAACAAAACCTGAACTGAAAAAGGAAACATTACCTCTGATGGAAAAAGTTGTATTGGCACTGAAAAAAGCACCACTGAATAATAAAACATTCAAAATGATTTTATTTGATTTTGATATTTTTTTGCATTTTAATGTGTTTTTCAGTGACAATCTTGTTGTCTGATTTTTTCTTTATGTCTGTCCGAGTCAAATTGTTCATTAGTTTGGATTCATTACTGACCTTCGTAGTGACTCTGTCATGTGGCTTATCAATGCCTCATACAGGACATATGAGAAATAATGACGGGAACATCACTCTAAACTATATTCAAATTCAGGCATTTTAACAATGCCCTGCTTATAGGCAACAATATATATTATAGATGCAAGTATTAGAGCTACAGACATTTCCAGAGAATTAGGAGCCACTCTTTAAACTATAATACATAAAAAAAAAACAATTATCTTAATAACACAACATTAAAAAGTGGATCCCACCACTCAGAGTTCACGGGTCCTTAACGACTCTGTAAGGATACTCCCGCACAGAGTTTAAAAGCCTGCAACTGCTCCCCAGTTAGTTAGAACTGAAGAAGCCTCTCTGATGAGAGGTGAAATGACTATGCCTATGTTATAGCACTTATAATTACCATGACCTGGATGACTGAGAACCTTCATCAACATTTATACCTGGGGGTTTTAACCAATGACCACTTGATTTTTAAGTCACATATCCGGCATATCGCAAAAAAAGCTAAAACTACTGTTAGGATTTTCCTATAGGAACAAGTCTTGCTTTTATTTCTGTGTGAAACGGAAATTTGTGGAGTCTACCTTTTTGCCTATTACTGATTATGAAGATGTGTTGTTTATAAATGCCTCTGCTCACTGTCTTCACATTCTGGACAGTGTGTACCACAGAGTCTCAGATTCATTGCAAACTGTGGTTCTCTCAATCATTGTGCGTTACATTCAAAATTAAAATGGTCTGCTTTAAGTGCACATCCCTTCAGTCACTGGTATGTTTTCATGCACAAAGCCATTCTTGGCAAACTCCCTATTTACCTATCTTCTCTTTTAAACTTGAAATGTGGATATCACAGTCTTCGATCTCTTAATGTTTTGCGTTTTGTTTTCTGAAGCAAGGGCGTAGGTTTGGTTTTGATATCGGCGGGGACAGAGGACATCACAGATATTGGAATGCAAAGCGTTTACAGGGCACGCCCTGCCGGGAGGTTTCCAGGTGTCTGCTGGCACCAGAAGGGCAGAAAGAGAGAGGAAAGCAATAACACAAGTTACATTACCACTGTCACAAGCCTAAATTAACCAAGCTCAGAACAAATGAGTCTACAGGGCCATAAGTGAACAGCAGAGCTCAAAGGTCAACACCACTGAAGGTTTATTATTTTATTTTACTTTTCTAAAGGGCAATGACCATAAGAAGGCAGTTTAACAGAGACTTCATAGTGCAATTGCCAACAATAACAAGTACTGTAATCCCAAAACAATACATTTTTCACTCAAATTTTGTCAGCGGAAATAAGTATGGAATCTTGAAGGACACATTTTAAGGCAGGTACAGTTGCCAATGATCTGTACATTTGTATTTACATCTAGGCTTAAACATAAAAAAAATACAAAAAACTATTCACACCCTAAACAAACAGCTCAGTGTCTACTGCCTTACTCCTATTTGAAGGAACCAAACACATGCCTATGCCCATCTGCCTTGTCAATATAATGCTAAGCTTTTCATTCATAATTTCAGGTAGCCAGAGGGCAGGGGAGGGAAAGTTCTGAGTAGGACCAGAGTGTAGTTGATAATCGTTCTCTGCCAGGTTTTGTCATCATGCCTTTACAAGCTTCAGAAATGTATCTATTGTCCGAATCTGGTGATAAGAGTTTCATATTGTGAAAGCCAAGACTTAACTCTGTCCCTAGCGTCCCTACCCAATCCTACGCCCATGTCCTGAAGTCTCAACGGTACTGGGAAAGAAAGCTGTCAGCACATACTGCATGGAACAATCCACTTACTGAACTTAAACTTCAGAATATTATACAACTGAACAGCTTTAAAACTACAGTGAAATCAGTTGAGTCAAGGTTGTCTTCATTTAAGTATTTGCACATTTTATCTGATTATTTGAGTGTGCTTTTTCTGTTAATTTGCTGTTTACTCTGTGTTGCTGCCGTTCTTGGCCAGGTCTCCCTTGTAAAAGAGAGCTGTGATCTCAATGGCAGTCACCTGGTAAAATAAAGGCTAAGTAAAAATACAATTATATGTATGGAAAGAACAACCAAACATGGTATGCTACAAATAAATAGCATTTCCAAATGGCAAAATATCAGTTTAATTTTATACATGGTTGTGTTTCTCACCAATGATGACAAAGCCTCCGTCTACTTCCTTCTCGGATGTTGACTTCTTTGAGTCTTTCCGGAGTCCAAGGAAACTGAACATGATTATTCTCTGTCAACAGAAGAAATCGGTGGTTCGACCAACAGTCATTGTGTTACGAGAGCTGCAAGCAGTCATCTGACCAAGTTTCAATTTACAGTGTTTAAAAAGACTAGTTACATTCAAAGTGAAACAGTTTAAAGACAGAAACTTTACAACAAATCTGAAAGCTGTGAAAGCTACATAACATTAAGGTGAACAACAAGCCTCCTTCTTACAAATAAACCCCTCAACATTCAACAACGGACATTTTGAGTCAGAGACACTTTTTTTGCTAATACGTAGCGGTAGGGAACTAGACCCGACATCATCATGACATCCAACGTTTTTAAACACAAGGAGTGTGGAATTAGAATTTTCTTTCGATGAAACCCCTTTAACTAAGTATGCTTTCATTAGCGTTACCACAATTAACTATAGACTCTTAACTCATGGTCTTTGTCTGTTTAATATGACACTTTAAAATGGCCATCTTTCAGCAATGGCTTCAAAGACTTATTTTAACAGTCAAGTTAAAGGTTGTGTGTGATAATGACGGTCTTACTGTCGTCGTACCTTGTCATGAAGTTCACAACACGGCCATTAAGTCAGATAATACTGTTTTAATGTTAGTACAGTTGGTTCCATTCGATTGGTTTCAACTCAGTGCGACTCTGCTAAGTGTTCGTTTCGCTGAACTATTGTAAACTACAGGATTTAACCTAACTAATCTTCCGGCATTACTTTGTCCGTGCAGTACTATACGTATTGTTATGTTATAATGCTGACGTCACTGGTCTCCATTTGTTCCATGTTCGGCTAGAAACTACAAATGCTACCAACAGTTCTTCTACATATTATGCTCTTAGCAACATGTAGCGGAACTATTCGTTGATGTTTCCGGAGGGAAATTTCTGCCAGAGCACAACGGATATGTCATAGTAAAAGTTAGGGGGCGTTGGATTTCATGTACTGGCTTTGCCGGAATTACAACCCCCCGGCATTTTCAATGTAACTGTAGATGCACCGCCCGCGTGGGCTTCTATGTGAAATAAACCTAATGAACTAAGCATTTCCCGCGCACTGTTACATTGTCCCAAGTGCAGTAAAGCCAAAACAGCAAGCAAGTAAGATGGCAGGCATACTTGATGTCCCCAAACCTAGAATAAACTGCTCCTTGCTGTCTCAGCACATAAGCAGACCGGTCTGCTTCGTTGGACGTGTTGAGAAGGTCAGTGTCGCCTGTACCTAGGATGAGTGAAAAATTTTTCAAACAGTTGTAAGGATGTCTAAATTGCGCTGTGAACGTCAGTAACGTGAAGGGCCCGTTTCTGTCTTCTCTGCCAGGTCCACCCATCAGGAAAGACGTTCACTGTCTCGGATGGAGAAGGAAAGGTTGCAACAGTTGAACTAAACGAACCTGTGAGTAACGTACTCTTGAATATGTTAATTAATCAGTTCTAGTCCAAAAGAACTATCCTTAGTAGGACAGAACGTAAAGCTGCTTGTTTTTACAGTGATTAATAATTGGACCTAACCCAAACTCCCTTCATGTATTTACATCGCATTTAAGTTACAGAGCTTAGATAGAAACTGTTTATTCCGAGTTATAAATACCCAGAAGTTCGATAACAACACGTCTTTCTGTTCGTCGGACTCTACTGACCATCTGGTTGAAAAAATATTCCAACTGTGTCAAAATAAAAGAGACATTTAACCTGTTTTTACTGAGATTCTGTTTCATAATCCCGAAGGTTACTATCCAGAGAGGGTACATACAGTAGCGTTCGTAGACACGTATAGTACAATAGGAGGCATAGATGTCTCAACTTGTGTGGCGTGAAACAGTTCAAAATGTTTATTATAGCATGTAGTTGTATTTTAATTCATTGCAAATGTGAGATGTGTTTTTCAGTTATCAGGAGAGGAAACTGTTAAAAAAAAAAGAAGTGTTTGTTATTGTGCAACATTATATTTTTTCATGGTTAGAGCCCTGAGAATACAACATCAGTGAAGTAGTAATAAAAGTGTTTGCCTTTTCCCTTAAGTCTGATTTTATTATTAAGGTTTTAGCACAATTAACTAATTAGAAAGCCCAAACCATATTCCAATCATTAACTAATGGTATTAATTATTCCAGTTCAGAATTTTTTTTCCTTTCTTTCTTTCTTTCTTCCCTCCAGCTTGATGAAGAGCTGAGCGGTGTTGTGGAGGTCATCGGTATGGTGTCCAACAAAGGAGCAATAATGGCCAACACATACAACATACTAAGAGAGGACAAGGGCATTCCTTTTGGTAGGTTCTTCTTATATCACTGGTTAGTACATACAGATAAACACGGCAGCATTTACGTGTAATGGCTAATATTCTATCCATTCATTCACAGATTTGGAGCTGTATAATGAAGCCCTGAAAGTCATCCATGATTTCCCCCAGCACTACCCTTTTGAAGTGGCAAAAAGTGGATGAGACTCACCTTGGGAAAATGTTGTTTTGTGTTCACTAAAGTTGTCTTCAGTTTGTTTCCATTGTTTGCTTCATGTGGCCTGTTTTTGTTGTGATTACAATAGATTTGTACAAATGAAAATCTCTAATACCAAGTTAATTTTGTCAATAAAATGAAAACCTGTAAAGATCAAATTAAGTGGAAATCTTGCTTTTTAAATAAAATGTTCAGCATAAAATAATGAAATAAAATCTGCTTAAAGGTCCACTGAATGGCTTTGGGCCTTCAACCAAACCCCGTGCTCCTCATCAACAAATGGAGAGCTCTGTCTAAGCCAAGGATCTAACAAGGGAAGTTTAAGGCAACATGTAGAAATACATAAAGGCATTTTGTGCGATTTGGTGCTCCTCACAGTTTGAGTGCAACACAACTATTATGAATACAAATTGTAAGAATTTGTCAGATGTAATGTAGGTGCAATCTACAAGCAAAACTTCTTTAAGTAAATAATGTAATGCTGTGATCCTACCCTCTCACTGACGTTACATAGAGCAGAATCAAGTGAAAGGGTAGGCAGTGTGGCTGTGACAGACACCATTCACCTCTATGATAGCTTCAGAGGGAGCGAAGTCTTCTATGTAAGGCAGAGAAATGTAAAAGAATTTTTAAAAGCAATTTAAAAAGTGACATGAGAGAAAACTACAAAATGATAGACTAGAAATACAGTTGCATTAATGCAGTTTTTGCTTTAACTGATTACTGGTGAGTAGGGGTTATGTGAATCGGGAAAAAAATCGATTCACATAAGAATTGCGAAATTGCATAAATTTATTTTCTAAATGTTAATTAGGAGCAGAATGTTGACGGAACGAAAAAGGGTCTAAACTTTGAGTGTAGTGCAGCGCCCGGACAACTTAGAGCGCGCACACGCTACAGTTCTCTTGAACGGAACGGAGCAGCGTTACGTGGTGACGTCTTGCAAACAAGATCAGCTGACAGACGCTATCAAGCCAACCAACACACCGCAGCCTTCAACACGTTGAACGAACTGTGTTCAGCTTCTGTTCAGTGTCTTATGCAACGATGAGCCCCCGGACAGCATTATATCATATCGGACAGCCAGAAATTGAAATTGAATTAAATCGTGAGACACCTACATGAGAGCTAGATAGTTCTTTGTTCTAAAGTGTACCTGCAGCAGAGTTAGTCTTCTCTCAAACTGAGTGTAGTCATAGGAAAGATCTGTGTATGAACTCTAATGGACAGCAGGGGGCAGTATTGTTAGAGAAACCCTCTTTGAGCTAGAAAGCCTTCAGATAAGGGGAGAAAAATGTTCTCACACATGCCATTAAATCAACTTGTTGAATTAAACCCAGCTTCAGGGTTGTATATATCCCAGTTCCCACTGTAATGAGATGTTCTTTAGTGGGAGAAGAGAGAGGGATACATTGTAATTACAGTTTAAAGACATAAACATTGGTTCATCTTTGTAAAAATGGGTCTGGATGTCCGATTTTCACCATTAAACTTGAGTTAAAAAAAATAAAATGAGTTAAAAAAAACCCCAAGCTTCATGCACTGAAGAAGACTGTCGGATGGTTTGGAAAGCTCCAGAGATACTTTGTGTTTTATGGTCGTGTGTTGAACTACTGTTTGCAAACTCAGAAATAACCAGTCATGTTCAGGTTTATTTTCATTTTGACACGGCTGTACAGTGTATAATGTCAAATCATCTCTCTTTCATCAATACATCACACAGATGCTAAATGGACCAAATCAAGATGGACATGGTGTCCTTAAAGATGGAGGGTTTTTTTGTTTGTTTATTCTTTTTTTTATTAATTTCAATTGAATTTGTCTCTTTGAACCATGTGATAGACGTGTTTCATGTGTACCATCTGTAGTATGAGTATAGTATTGTTGATATCTGAGGACATGAAGGACACCTCAGTAGGAAACAAACCCTTAGCCTTGTGATAGAGTGATAGTGATAGAGCCCTGTCCAGCTCAATGAGCTACAGGATGATAGTATTATGGTTTTGGTTATATCACACTGTGCTGGTTCCAAATGGTCAACACATACAGAGCTGCATCCTCTGAACAGTCTCTGTGAGCAACATGACATACTGCTGAGAAAGGCTCTGATCCCAGGTTTATTTTTCTGTTATAAGCAATTAGTCTCTACTTAGAATAACTACTGATATAACCCTAATGACATCACTAGGGTTTTATCTCAACTTTAGATGACAGATCATGCAACAGATTACTGTCTTGCAATTTCCATGAATTTATGTTTAATGGAATTGATACTGGTCATTAATCAACGTGGGGATCCGATCAAGTCATTATTTTCTACCTGAAATATTATTATGTTGATACAGTTTGATTCACTGCACTCCCAAACGTTCTTTGATGTGTTGAGGAAAGTTTTTATTTATTTATTTATTTATTCTATCAAATGAACTCTCCTGTACTGGGCCCCACATGATGGAGACCAGTAGTTCCCAAACTTGAGGTCAGGACCTTCCAAGGGGTCAAAAGATAATTGGGATAACAGGAATAAAGAAAAAACATGCATGTGGTATACTAATACTGATTTTCTTAAGTCTTTACTTTTTTGAATCTAGGAAACTCATATACATGTGACAAGAGACTGTGTGTAGACACGGCTTCCAGTTAGAGGGTCACAAGCCAAAAGATTAGGAAACATCTAAGACTGTAATTTATGGCTGCAACCAACAATAATTTTCATTATAGATGAATCTGAAGACTATTTTTTGACTAATGTAAAATGTCTTTGAATGTTTGTCCAGCCAACAGTCCCAAACTCAAAGTGGTCACAGTGGTATTAAATGTATAAAATACATTTCCTATCATGTGAGATAAGGGACATTTTAGCTAGAAAAAAGTTTTGAATTGATCAAAATTGTGGCCAATTAATTCAGTTGACTAATGGATGAATTGATCTGTTGGTTAATTTCTACCAAATTTTGCAGTCAATTCAAAGTCATTCAATCTTTTGATTACAGGAATCTTTTGGAATACGCTTGTTTTGCATCCTTCCCAGAAGTAAGATAAGAAGATAAACACCACTATCGTGTCTCTATATTAAATATGAAGCACACCGGTCACAGTTATCTTAGCTTAGCATACAATCGGGTTCTGTAATTAAAATTACAGACGTATCATCAGTGTTATTATTGTATTATTAGACTATTACAAATGCATTAATGTATCATTAGCATTTTAAAGGCGTAGTTGCCTGTGGTGGAGCTAATTTAACTATTATTCTGTTACACATAACATGAAAAATATATTCAAGTTTTTCAGTGTCCAAATTATGTACAAACCCATAAAAAGAAAGGATAAATAAATAAAATAAATAGAATATAGAAAGCTATAATAAAATGAAGATAGTATGAAGGTATTCATCTTATGTTGTATAAGATTGTCAAATGTTGTATACAGTTTGTCAAATCTTAACCTGCAAATGTAGTGGAGTAAAATTTACAATAATTCCTTTTGAAATATTTGAAAATAGAAAGATAAAGAAGCACAACATATTTCAGGATTGTATCAGTGTCTAACATAATCCAAAAGTTTTCCAGAGCCTTGGGGTTGACTATATGTTGACAGGGTTTTAATTTGTAAGTCATCCTTCAGCAGAATGATAAACGGCAAACACTTGATAATCCTGACATAAAATGTGATCAAGCAGGAAATGATCACTGTAAAATATAGCTTTATGGCAAACCAATGTATGGATGTGTATATCATTTCCAAGGAGGCATGGTGACGATGTCAGCTGCTGTAAAAGAACACTCAGTCTGTGGATGGGTGGGAGAGCAGTAGCCTGGAGGGAGGCAGCTGCTGTGTTCCAGCAAGTCCAAACACTGCTGTTAATGTTGCAGCATCTGCTCCATCTGCTTCCACCCACAGACACTATCGCTTCCATCTCACACACTTTGTCATGGAAACGTCTTCATTTTTTGACACCGCTTATCTTAATCATATCATGCACACACACAAATTCATTAATTCTTTGCTGTTTTATTTTTATTTTTTGCTGTTGTTTTTTGGGAGGGGGGTGTCTATTTTTGCTCCAAAAGAGCTTGTGATCATGACTTCAGTAATTGTATAGTGTTTAAGGCTGATACAAAACATGAAATCAGTCATATGCTTTAACCTTAAGAGAAACAATAGTACTGAAACGTTAACACTACGACTGATTAGTCAATCAACAAAAATTGACAACAATTTTGAAAATGTGGTTTAATGTTTTCATCAAAGAAAAATGTTGGGTCCAGCTTCTTTAATGTGAGGATGCTTTTATATCATTTAAAACTTGGATTTTGGACTGTTGGTTAGACAAAACTAATTATTTTTTGTAGAGCCCAATCAATGCAAAGTTTGTTCACTAAGGGATGCCGACAAGTTTATTTTGTAACTGTAACTGTCCAATAAAACGTATCATTATCAGATTCTTCAAAGTGTTGAATTTTGAGATTGGTCTAACATTTAAAAATCAAATGCCTGTCTGGCTATGATTTGAAGACATCTCCTTGGGCTCTGGCATTTTAAGTTGTACCTCGTTCTAGCATTTTATATACTAAACGATTAATCTTTTCATTTAAACAGTTACAAAAGCATGAGATGCATTGAAAAAAAATGTGTTAGCTTCAGCCCCAGACATGGATTTATGATATGGATTATTAAAAAATGATATTTTAATACCAATTTTTGAACAGTTACTGGCAAAAGTCAATATTTTAAAGCAGTTTCATTTATTGCCACTCTGCGGCAGCAAAACAAGCTGAAAACACAACACTGACATAGCCCTTTAAAGTTGGTGTTAGCAAACAGTGGTCTAGTTACACATCTAGCAGACATTAGAATTCATTTTGAGGTGTGTTTCTGGTCACATGATGAATGCGAGTCCAATTCTCTGAAGGTTTGACACTATGAGTAATACACATCGCCGTTTGATCCATCACTGGAGAAAGCTGGTGATTAGTTGCTGGTGAGAAACGGTATTTTCGTTTCAGCCTATGTATGAACTTACATTTGTAAGAAATGACAATAAAGTGTCTTGAATCTTGATTAGTGCAGCTTTAAGTTGGTATTTAACATTTTTAAACTATTTCATGAATATATTTTTTGTGACTTGGGGGCAACACACAAAGCTGTAAACTAAACAGTTTACACTATTATCACCTTAATACGGAAGCTCTAAAGGGCCATGCATTCATACATTTTATTTCCTCCGTTTTCCCGTGATAACAAGTTAATTTCATTTGTTTTCTCGAGATCTCAAGTTATTATCTCGAAATTACAGCAGATTCAGCAGATGATGCGTGATATATCACCGCAGATGATGTGTGATATATCACCGCAGATGATGTGTGATATATCTCAGCAGATGATATGTGATATTGAGTCTTTTCAGAGAGTTTCTGGCTCTACAGAGAGATTTTGTGATCAAAGGGCATCTGTCCTGAGCAGCAGCAAGAAGAATCTCCCCATGGAGTCCAGACACTGGTGGTGGTTGATGACTCCTGAGACAGATACTGTAGACTGACCAAAACGATGAAACTGGTGAATCTGTGATGACTGGGCGGTGATTAGGAGTTGGAGGGCACATGCAAAACAGCAGCATGAATGAACTAAAGGCAGGGAGACAATCATATTACAAAAGACAGCAGCAAGATGATATATGATATATTAACAACCCCAGATAATGACAGGCAATTATGAGTGAGCATGTGTGAGAAGATTGAATGAAAGGATGGTATGAGAATTAAAATAAAGACTGAGAATGCAAAAGAGTAATTTTCCTGTCTGGACATTTGCTGGAGTTTCATTTGCTTATTTACACATCCGACAGTCACAGAGCGACTGTTGGAGTTGTGTTCTTTGAAACCTGAAGCCACAAATATAAAGAGCAGCAGGGATGACGTATTTTTGTTGGCTAACTCAGAAGTTAGCATCGCCTTGGTCCCCTTAACAAAAAGCCTTTGGGATTTTCAATTCAATTTTGGATTATTGCAAAAAATGTTTTGTTTTTGAAGTGTAAATGAAATCACCAGAGGTAAAAAGCTAACACAAGGCTATAAACACACTACATCACAGTTGCATGACTTCAACGTCAGCACCACTAAGCGTCTTACTACACTATACATACACACTTTAAATTAATCAATCTACAAGTTGGAGTTAAAAGAGTTTGCATCTACAGTAAGTGCAGACTCTGTGTTTGGTGTAATGATGCTTTATGGCCCCGACAATCTCTATATTCATTTAGCCACTTATTAGCAACTGACTTTTCTAAGACACGTAAATGCTTTAAATTGTGGGGTATCTACTGATGCATTTTATGTCATAGAGCAAAAGGTGAAAATCTCTCAGGTTTGTGTCAACCACAGACCTTATTCCTGGCATTTAACAAAAAAAACATTAAAAAACCCACTTACTATGAAAAGGGCAAAAATAGTAACTTATTTCTGAGTTTTAAGAATCATTCCTGCGGCACTCTCCTTTTAGCTCTATTTTGGTCCCGACTATGTCCACTATGTTCACCAGCTAGTTGCTAACTTTGTCTTTCTGATTTTTGGTAGGCAGGTAGTGTACAGTTGATTTATCCTAGCTTTCTTTTTTCTTTTTTTTGCCTTCTATCCATTATTAACATAAAAATATTGAATAGTGCAGCTTGTATTCAATATCTTTAAAAATGGACTGTCTCTATTTCTTAAAGCACTCATTGTGTCACCTCAGAATGTTGGACAAGAGTTTGATTTAGCTCTTAATGGGAAACTAAAACTATTTAGTGAAATTCTTTGAGTGACTTAATGCCTCTATAGGCAGAATGAGGCACGTTTAATTGCAGGTTTTACAGACTGACACCCCTCAAAATGTCAAATAAAATGATCCCCTTGATCCTGTTGGTGGGTCCACGCTGACTGGACAAAATCTTGTTTACCTTAAAAAGCAATTATCTACCCAATACATCATCACACTCATACATCAGTGTTGGCATGTTTCTGTTTGCATTTGTCACACAGTGTAAGTCACCATCAGTCAGAATGACATAAATCCCCCTCTTCAGTTAGACATTTAGGACATTTTTGGATGTTTATGATGCCATTCTGTTCTGCCTGTTAACCCTGAAGTGACCACAATAACAGCGAAACTGAGTTGAGGATCTTGTAAAACTAAGTGTTTAACCCATTACCATACCTCCAAAGTTTAGTAGCTCATATTCTACATACCAAGGTGGACACTGATTTTTTGTGAAAATCCTGAAGTTGCCCATGAATGCAGCAGCTCCTCATGTGAGCCAACATGTTTAAAACAACCTCTGCAAATCTATCACATGCCTATCAGGGCTTTTAGAGCGACCGTATGAAGCTGTCAGGCCTGCCGAAGTCTGAAGTGCCACAGGGTGCTTCAACAAATGATCCAAGCATGGCAGGTTTAAGAAGACTTCATACCTGCAAGCGCCTCATGTAAGCATTCGCAGGCTCTAAAGCTGTCTCTGCAGCCTGGTACTGCTGTAGATATATAGCAGCATGTGGCACTTAAACAATGCTTCCTGTTTAAAAGAATAACCCTGAGTTCAGCTCAGTCAAAGACTCAAAGACTATTTGAATTTGTACATCAAACATAGCTGCTTAAACATGTCTCAGAACTACTGTGAATGAACAGCAAGGCATCTCTTACAACAAAGATAATTTAAAAAAAAATTGTTACCTTCAATGTTAGAGTTCAGTGTTTGTCTCATCATTGTTTCTGGGAAGTGAAAATAATGAATACATTTGTTACGAATATTTAATTTTAGACAGCATTATTTGGAGTTAGCTATGAACTTAGCTATGGATGGGTGTGGACGAGGGGAAGTACTGCCAAAAGGTTAATTTTAAACATACAATTCATATCCCCCCCCCCAAAAGAATCATTTTCTAACCTACTGTAAGTGGTATCTAGCCAATCAGATACTTTTATGTGCCAAGGTTTATACAGTTGTGGTCAAAAGTTTACATCCACTTGTAAAGAACATGTATAGTCCCAATGATTTCTACAGCTCTCATGTTTCTGTGATGAATGAGTGGAACACAAGCTACTTTGTCACAAAAACATTCATGAAGTTTGGTTCAATAATGAGTTTATTATATGTCTTCTGACAATGTGACCAAATCTGCTGGATCATAAATATACATACAGTAATTCTAATATTTGGTTAAATGTCTCTCGGCCATTTTCACCTCCGTTAGCTGCTGTTGATATCCATCCACAAGCTTCTGGTCGTCCTCTGGCTGAATGTTTAACCACTCCTCTTGACACAATCGGTGAAGTTCAACTAAATTTGTTGGCTTCCTGGCACAGACTTGTTGGAGATAATCCTCCTTCTTCATTATTCCATTTACTTTCTTTAGAGCAGCAGATCCACTGGCAGCAAAACAGCCCCACAGCATCATACTACCAGCACCATGCTGGACAGTAGGTCTGGTGTTCTTGGGGTTAAAGGCATCACCTTCTCTCCTCCAAACATATTGCTACTCATTGTGGCCAAACAACTCAGTTTTTGTTTCATGTGACCACAGAGTTTTCCTCCACAAGGTTTTTTCTTTGTCCATGTGATCAGCAGCAAACTTCAGTCCAGCTTTAAGGTGCTGCGTCTGGATCAAGGGCTTCTTTCTAACACGGCAGCCTCTCAGCTCATGTTTGTGGGAGAAAAATATGGTTCTCCAAGGACATTCTGTCTTCATACGATAGGACGTCATACGTATCCTGTATAAATGTTGAGGTCTGGATGAGGGCATAGTGATGTCTGCTCTATGAGTTTATATTTCATGGTCTCTGCAACCTAGTGATTCGAAGCTACTGTAGATATGTCTACAGAACAGATGTCCGACACACCAAGCCAAAGCAAAGCTGATTGTTTGTCTGAAACTCATAAGGTGGCCTTCAATCTATCTATGGGAGTAGATTTACTATGTTATTCCTCCTATTCCTCACTTGGCCAGAGGTGAGAAGCTCAGCATTAACTTCCCTTCCTTGTTTTTTTACAGATAACCATGTATGGGAGGGATGCTTCCTGAGCTGTAGATATAATCTGAACATTGGGGAAGACTCATCAGGATTATCATGGCATCACTCTCTGCAGACAGATGTGCTGTTATTTTGTTCCTCCTTGCAAGTTTGAATAAACTGCTTCAACTTAAGTCATCGGTGTCTCTGAGTCTTCTTCATCTCTCCTGAATGGTCCAGCAGCTTCTAATTCACTGCAGACTTGCTTTTTGGTGGTTTTTGGTTGACTCTTGACCATCCTGACCAGTTTTCTCTCAGCAGCAGGTGATAGTTTGTGTTTTCTTCCTGATCGTGTCAGTGACACAACTGTGCCATGCACTTTATACTTACAAACAGTTGTTTGTACGGCTCCAAGTGACTTTCCTGACTTGTTCAAATCAATAATGAGCTCTTTCAGCTCAATGCTGAGCTCCTTCGACTTTCCCATTGTAGTGTTTGTGGCTGAGTCTAATGGCTGTATCAAACTAGCCCTATTAAAATGGGCCCAGAAAAGTCACCAGTTGTTAAAATATAACATATATAAAATATGTAAAATCTGAAAACACCAAGAAAACTGCTGTCAAATGTGACAAACACAGACAATGCATTTCTCAAAGTCTAGTTTCACTTAAACATTGTAACTTGCTGGTACCACAACACATGTTTTTATTTGTGGTCACACTGTAGGCTAGCAGAGACAACAGGAATGAGGGGTCCAAACAAGGATTTAATTGTGCTTTTTATTGTTTAATTAGACAACAACACCAAGAAGTACATAGTTGGCCAAAAACAAAACAATGACAATTTAAATAATTTGGCCACTGACAAAACTAATACATTCAACAGAAATGATTTGTTTTTATGTATGCAAACACATGATACCCACAACAGTGTAGCCTACTGTAACACAGCTCCAAAACTAGAACACCTCTGAGAGAATTGCATAAATATATTATTAGGCTATAAATTAGAGGCTATAAAATGCACCAACATGTTGGTCATACAAGAGTCAGTGTATGAGTAATCCCAATAAATTCCCTTTTAAAAGTTGAACCATAGACCACCACATACATCAACAAAGTCAGCTAACTTGCTAGCCAGTAAGCTGCTTAACATAGAAGTGTTAGCATGACTGAATCTTAATTAACGATTGCTATGACCTTCGTTTGAAGTGACAATTCAAGTAGCTGGCTCTCTTGACATCTTGGTTGCCATTCGTTCAGTATTACAAATGCTACATGTTAGACAACAGTATACTTACATTTGGAAGTGACAGTTGTACTACAGCTGACTCCTTTCCTGAAACGGTCCTCCATGGCTTTATTTCCTGTTCAGATCCAGGGGGTGGAGTTGAGATCTGGAAATCCCTATCTGGTAACGTCGGGATCACCGTGATCAAATCTGTCACAGACAAAGTCTCTGAGATCATTTTGATCCTTGACTGTGAAAAGGGAGATTTCATTCTGATCCAGATTACAAGTTTTGAAATACTGGCACATTTGAGGTTCAGTATCTTGCTTAAGGATACTTCAATATGCAGCAAGGGTAGCTAGGGATTTGAACCAGCAGACCCTCCGATTACCGGATGACCCGCTAGTCACAGCTGCCCAGAATTCAGATTTTTTTTAAAAAGTATTTATTTATTTATTTTCATTATATAACAAACATACCCAAATGAGTACACAAATAGTAAATATAGAATAAAATGATAATAATGATGAGTAAAGAAAAACAAAACATACAAACAAAATAATTTTAAATTAAAATAGAAAGAATACAGGATAATTATGTCTTTATGTAATGACTTGCTTATATTAATACAATGACTTACGTATCTCAAAATAATGACTAGTATCTATATGTTATGACTTGCTTATCTCAAAACAATGACATTATCTATATGTAATGACTAACTTGTCTCAAAATCATGACATAGTATCTATACGTAATGACTTACTTATCTCAAAATCATGATATAGTATCTTTATGTAATGACTTGCTTATATTAACACAATGACTTGTATCTCAAAATAATGACATAGTATCTATATGCAATGACTTACTATCTTAAAATAATAAAAATGTATCTCCTAATAATGACTAACTTATCTCAAAATAATGACACTATATATATGTAATGAATTACTTATCTCAAAATCATGACATAATATCTATACGTAATGATTTACTTATCTCAAAATAATGACATAGTATATATGTAATGACTTACTTATCTCAAAATCATGACAGTATCTATACGTAATGACTTACTTATCTCAAAATCATGACATAGTATCTATACATAATGATTTACTTATCTCAAAATCATGACATAGTATCTATACGTAATGACTTACTTATCTCAAAATCATGACATAACATCTTTACCAATATGATGAAAAAAAAGATCCTGTAGGTCATTATAATGAGAGATTTTCTAAAGTTTATGAGTTATGTATCCCAAAATAGTGACTTACTTATCTCAAAGTAATGACATAATATCTTTATGTAATGACTTGCTTATATTAACACAATGACTTGTATCTCAAAATCATGACATAGTATCTATATGTAATGACTAACTTATCTCAAAATCATGACATAGTATCTATATGTAATGACTTACCTATCTCAAAATAATGACATAGTATCTACACATAATGACTTACTTATCTCAAAATCATGAAATAACATCTTTATGTAATGACTTGCTTAGTTCAAAATAATGACACAGTATCTATATGTAATGACTTACTTATCTCAAAATCATGACATAACATCTTTACCAATATGATGAAAAAAACAATATCCTGTAGGTCATTATAATGAGAGATTTGCTAAAGTTTATGAGTTATGTATCTCAAAATAATGACTTACTTATCTCAAAATAATGACATTATATCTTTATGTAATGACTTGCTTATATTACCACAATGACTTTTATCTCAAAATAATGACATAGTATCTATGTGTAATGACTTACTATCTTAAAATAATAAATATGTATCTCTTTTGTATGTATCTCGTGTCTTTATATAATGACTTGCTTATATTAATCTCAAAATTTACTTATCTCAAATAATGACTTACTTATCTCAAATTGAAGACATAGTATCTATATGAAATGACATACTTATCTCAACATAATGATTAACTTATTTCAAAATAATAACTTACTTATCTCAAAATAATGTAAGTCTCTATATGTAATACCTCAAAATAATGACTTGTATCTCAAAATAATGATTTACTTATCTCAAAATAACATGCATTGTTACATAATGGGCAGGATGTACCCAATCGGAGGCACAGTAGGGCGGGTCATGCCGAGCAAGGTAGTGTGATTAAAATAACGTCACTTCAGCAGTAGCAACTGTATGTCTGCTGACTGACTGGAGTGTATATATTTTATAATAAATATATAAAATATATATTTTTATAATGCCTATTACATAGTAATGCACATAAGTTACGGAAGTAAAGGCTCAACTCCAAACCAGGCATTTCAGGCAGTGTAGGAGCAGTGTTTTCTGTGGGAGAGAGTAACTCCCTTTAGCATGGGTCTTGGGCTTTTTCACTTTGCAGACCTTTTACAATAAAGGAAAGGAAAAAATGCAAAAAACATAATATCTAAAAACAATAATGACTTACTCATGTCAAAATAATGTATTACCTAACCCAAATTAATAATTTAGTATCTCAAAAATAATGACTCAATTTACTCAAAATAATAACTTAGTATCTCAAAATAATGACTTACTTAACACAAAATAATAACTTACTTAATTCAAAATAATGACAGTATCTCAAAATAATGACAGCATTTCGAAAATAATTACATAGTATCTCTATGTAATGGCTTACTTAATTCAAAAATAATGACAATATCTCAAAATAATGACAGCATTTCGAAAATAATTACATAGTATCTCTATTTAATGGCTTACTTAATTCAAAAATAATGACAGTATCTCAAAACAATGACAGCATTTCAAAAATAATTACATAGTATCTCTATGTAATGGCTTACTTAATTCAAAATAATGACAGTATCTCAAAATAATGACAGCATTTCAAAAATAATTACATAGTATCTCTACGTAATGGCTTACTTAATTCAAAATAATGACAGTATCTCAAAATAATGACAGCATTTCAAAAATAATTACATAGTATCTCTATGTAATGACTTACTTACTCCTGAAATAATGAAATAGTATCTCACAATAAGAATGTTTCTTACCTCAGTATGACATAGTATCTATATGTAATGACTTAAAATAATGATTAACTTATCTCAAAATAATGACTTGCCTATCTCAAAAAATGACTTACTTGTCTTAAAATAATGTTTTATTCATCTCAAAATAATGACCTAACTCAAAATTATAACTTAATTTCTCAAAATAAGACCTCCCAATCTCAAAATAATGATGAATGGTCTATATGTAATGACTTACTTATCTCAAAATAATGACTTACTTATCTCAAAATATTGATTTACTTATTACAAAATACTGGCTCACTTATTTACTTATTTTCACTTACTCCAAAATAATGACCTAATATCTAAAAAAACAAAATGACTGTAGTTTCTTAAAATGATGACTTATGTCCAAATAATGACTTATTGTCTCAATACAATGACTTACTTATACAAAATAATGACTTACTTATTTCAAAGTAAAGACTTGATTATCCCAAGATAATGACTTACTTAAAATAATGAGAAAATCTTTCAATATGACATACTTATCTTAAAATATTGATGACATATCTAAAAAATTATGACCGAGTATCTCAAAATGACTTGGTATTTCACAATAATGTCTCAAAAATAATGTATTCATATCACAAATAATGAGAAACTTTCCAAAAGTAATGCGAAAATTTCACAATATAATGACTTACAGGATATTTTTTCCCATCACATTGGTGGAAATGGGCTTCTATAGTTCATCTCTAAGAGTAGCTTAATAATTTCCTTTGTTAATGTTTTTTTTTATTACTCATGTACATGTGGGAGATTTCACATTCCCATCATTAGCAGTGTTTCACATGGCCATGCCACTGTCCAAAAAGTGTCTGGGCGTGCAGCTATGTGCTGTAACAAGCCCGATGGTCTTATCAAAATATGTTGACCTGTGGCAGGAAGTGCCCTCTAAACTGCCAGTCTGGTATTGATGTTGTTGCCGCCTGGCTGTGTTGTCTTAACACAGAGCTGTCTGCAGACAGTGTGCCACAGCATTACCACCCGTCTCTTCCCATACAGCCAGCAGCATCATGCACTCAGGTCTGCTGTCTCCACACACTCTATATGCACAATATATGCATGACATGTTTCACACATTTACCAAGCTTTTAGAAGACTCAATTTTAATAAGTGAAAAGAGAACAATGACAGTATTCATTTTTGTTTGTAACAGTGGTGATTTAGCACCAGACAAGCCATTTTCGGGGGAATCAACAATGGCATTAGGAATTTCCCCTCTCACTCAAGTTACATAGTGCAAATACAAGTGATAGGGGTGGGACGCCATTCACCTTATTACAAGACACCGTACCATCGAAATAATTTTAAAGCGGTTATTTTATGGTGAAAAAAAGTTACATAATGCCGCTTTAAAAGACAAACGGACAAAGGTCCAAAACTTTCTCAAAATATTGGAAAGTTTGAACATTTACTTTTTCATGATAATAGAATAATTTCAACTGCGGATATGGATTGTGTGTAAGGTAGAGAAGTAAATTCAATTCATAGGTTTGACTTAATTTGCTAGGAATGTATTTGTAGTGTTGCAACTATTTACATATTTATGTTTACACAATTATTGACATGGTAAACTATTTACATTTGCATACTTACAAGCAGTTACAATGACCTACAATGAGGAACTGTGTTGTTGTTGTTGGGAAGATGCTTATGGAGGAATATTAAATAAACTGCTCAAGAAATTATCCATCTCCGTCCTGCTGTCTCTTTCATAAAGAGTAGTCCAGTCACCACCAACGAACTCTAATGTTACACATGGTGAAACAAGCCAGTAAGTGGAGTGAAAATACATTTGAAACCACAGTATGCATTTTCTGCCACTAGGGGTCTTTCAATCAAAACAGAAGAGGAATAGTGTGGGATCATGCAACCCTGTATCACGCCAAACTGTGTAATGGATGCGATTGGTCCACAGTGTCACTGTCACATTTGGCCTTGCCTCACCATGAAAGCAACACAGGCTCATACTGGGGTCAACTTAATAACAACAAATACAACTCCGGTTACATTTTCAAAATAAAGGTACCAAAACTACTTGGTAAGGTTTAGCAAAAGATCATCATTTCCCCTCAAAATAATGTCAGTATTCACTTTTGGGTTCACACAAGACCCAAACCCTGGTTACCTTCGTAAAAGTCCTATGATCCATCTGATCCGCCCCAGTATCCCTACAATACCTTCATAAATATATGTACTTTTAGTGCCCAAGCGAGGCAAACCGTCAAACTGTCCTCTAGCAGATCAATGGGTCTGTTACATATGTTGGCTCGAGACTGGGCTGTATAATGGAAAATTGTTGTCTTCATTTATAAACAACCACCATTGCTGAGGAAAATCTATGTATCTGACTGACTTCTTCACGTTACATTTAGTCACATTTGCTGACTTCCTTCCTCACTCTCTGACTCTCTTCTTAGTTATTGCGACAGGCGACCAAATAAAACCCACTGTTACCTGGGGTAAACTTGTGGATTTCTCTGTTCAAACATTGTTGAAAACATTTAGAATAATGTAGAAACAAAAGATTTTGTCATTTTTAGACATTGTTATACAGACATGTTACATATTGTATCTTCAGGCATTACTTAGTGTAACAATTTCTTCACATTAAACCATTTCAATCATGAATTTACTTTATGATTAAATGTGCAGATAACAGTCAAATAGAGTTAAAATAGGCTTTACTGTTTTTATTGATTTGAAACAGCTAATATAAAAGTAATCAACTGTTTGCTAACATGTTAGTCATAACAATTTTATAACATGATAATGATACGTCAGTGCTTTGTGTACAACTTGTTCCGCTGTGTTCTAGTGACCAAAAAATCTTTTCATGCAGATTTAAGTGAGACGTGTATTTGCAGAGGAAGCCTCAGCAATTGCATATTGACTGTGTATTACAGTAATTGATAAGGAGTGAGTAATGAGAAGAAAATTTGACAAAAACACATTTACCCCGCAAAACATCTTAAACGAATGGTTTACTTTTAGTTTGAAGTTCTTTCTCTACCAAAATAAGTCTTTGACCAGATGTCCTATTGTAGCTTTAAGGTCACAATTAACAAATCATGGTTGTAAACCCACCTTAGCCTACCAACCGTTTAATCTGTCAGAATAGAAGATGGACACTTATTATGTCGAAAGTGGTTAAGAGTGGATGAGGTCAGCTGTAGCAAACTGATGGGCTGTATAAAGAGAGGTTCTTTGAAGGAATGTTTTCTCCAAGACTCCAGGTTATATTTACTAAATGATTGGTTTGCTTTTTGCAGGGAGAGCAGTGGCATGTGTCAGACGTATCAGTGATTTATGTTAGGAACCAAGCATGAGGCCTTATCTGAGCTTGTCTCTATGAATTATGGGAGCAACTAATAGAAGTTTCTCACACCGACGGGTATAGTTTCTCTCATCTCCTCAACATTCTCAGGTTGCCACTCAGCATACTACTCCATGAAAATTAGGTTTAATACATCTGAAATTTCCCTTTTTCTCTCCCCCTCGCCCTCCTTGTATGAACCATATTTCCGTCTAACCCGAGATACTGGCCTACTTCTACCTCCATGTTCTGTCTTCCTCACCCCATAAGTCATTTTTAGTATGCACTTTCGTTTTGTATTCAACTTGTTGGCTCATGAGCTGTATATTGCTTACATTTTGCCTTAGTTTTTCTTCCCAGTGGAAGATAGTTGCAATATCCTTGACATGTTGACATCAACCCCTGTAGTTTTACTGAAAGTAGGTGAGGAGGTTAGTATTTTTCTTCTTTTTATACTTGTTTTCTCTTTTGTTGTGACAGGAAGTGACACACTTAGCAGTCAACACTGCAGCTATAGAGAACATAACACTCTTGGATCTCAGGGCAGAAGCTCTCAGGTCTCTGACACCGTGGTCTGTGGGCAGGAGTTTTTTTTAAGTCATATAAGAAGGGGCAAGATCATTTAACAGTTTGCTTATAAAACCAGCATTTGAAATGCATTTATTATGCTGCTTACACATTAAAGGTACAATATGTAAGAATTTTAATTTTAAAATTAACTAAAATAATTAACAGGAAGTGATTAAATTTGTCTTTTGAAGATATGTCAAAGATTTCAATGTATTGTGTTGCAGAGCTGTCTACTGAAGTTAGTATGCTAACCAGTCCTTTCTTCTAGTTAGCGGTGATATACTGCCCCCTTTTTGTTTGCAACCAATTATTGCGTATTGCACCTTTAATGTGCTACTGATGATCATTTAAATAACATAACATTAGAACATTCTAAAATAATGATTAGTAATTATTTTTAAGCTACTTACTTCTTTTACAATTAGCTTTTTCTTCTGTATATTTTGATTGCAGGGAATCACATGCTAGGGAGTAATTTTGCATTATTGCATTGGTGCTTTTTCTAAAGTGAAACATCATATTCAAGAAGAATTCATCTTGTGAGCAGAGTAAAAAATAATGCAAGCAGTGTAAAACTGCTTGCATTATTAAAATAGAGTTACAAGTATCAAGTATTGATTTTGTTTGGTGATCACTGACTGGAGTTCATAGTTCAGCTTGGTTTAGTTTAGTTTCTGGGTAATAGTGGAGTATTTCCAGTCACTTAAGCAGAATCAGTAATTAGTAAAAATTGCTTTGCCTTCAATTTAAAAGCAGAACATTTGTCATATAATCTGTCACATAAAAAAGTGTGCAGAGCTAAAAATAGTAATTCGAATATTATCTCCAAATTATATAATAAAATTATGACATTAAATATGAAAGACAACTTCAACTGTAAAATCGGAAAAAAATCACAATGCTGTTCCTCTTCCAATCCTTTTTTTGCAAGTAAAGTTTTATTGTGAAGGGAATAGCAGGAAGTGTGAGTTGTTGTTATGTGGGTGACTTGTCACCGGTGTGCTGTGAGCGGCTGCAGGTCTAACTGGAGAGCTTTTACTTTCCCTGCGTCTGTGGAGAAACCATCCTGAAAACAGAGCACCGCAGCGCCTGTTCAGCTCACTGATGGATTAAACTGGAGCTCTTATTTTGTTAACACAGAGGTACGTGTCTAAAGGCAAACAGTATTTAGTCAAACTGCCAGTGATAAAAAGTCCTGTGATGTATTTTAATGTATCTTTCAGTTGCAGAATTTACTGAATAAGAATATGCTGTAGAGGTCAAATATATCCAGAAACGAATTACTAATTAATGTTTAATGGTTTCATTCAAAGTTTATTTGTCAGAGATAACATTCACTATTATTTTTTAGATACAGGCTTTTCTTCTTCTTCTTCTTCTTCTTCTTCTTCTTACTATTATTATTATTATTATTATTATTATTAGTTGTAGTAGTGGTAGTAGTAGTATAGCAGATTTATCATGTCTGCAAGTGATTAATTACACTGGCGGTAATAGTTTTTGTGGCACCAGTAGCAGCAGCAAAGCAAGACCAATTGATTTGTGTAGCAAATTTCATACATGGGTAGGCCTATAACTACAAATGTGAGTACAGCAGGAGTAGCTGTAGTTATGCTGTAGTGCTGTAGTGGAAATATTTCAGTGGCAGCAGCAGAACAATAATCAAAATGACACATAATACCATTAGTAGTAGTTTTTACTGTAATAGTAGTAGAAATTAGTAGTAGATGTAGTGATAATATTATCAGTCCTATTTGCAGTAGCAGTGGGGGTAGTAGGCTAGGGATTAGTAATGGGTGATATGAATAGAATCCTTTAATAAGTTATATGTAACTTTTATCATATGATTATATACAGTGGCATAAAACCAATGTCTGGCTAAAGTAACCACAAAAAAGGATTATTTGTATTTGGCTTATACATCAGATTATACATCTGACAAATCAAAGTACAAAAAATCCTATAGAATACAATACTGCCATAAATCACTCCTGCCTATTGACTTACAGTACAACATTGGCCACAATTACCTGACACAAAACCAGAATTATTAATGGAAGAATTATCACAGTTTAAAAGGAACAGTTCCCCCAAGAAATGAAAGCTTAGTCCTTATCTACTGACCCCCATATTGATTGTAGTTGCAGCAATAGATGTATCAGGTGCATTCATCATACCAAAACCTTTATTAGCAGTAGTATACAGTAATAAGTGCAGCAGTAGTAGTAGTTGGTAAAAACACGGTGAAGCAGTAGAAGTATGGGTAAAAGTGATACCAATAAACAGGCACTTTGATTATAAGTGATGTAAGGGAGCGGATTGCTGAGCTGCCCAACATCATCATACTGTGATGAGGGAATTAAACTGTGTCCTCTGTGAGCAGCCATTGCACTGTTGTCTCCCTCTGGTGTTGATGTAAAATCATTGCAGCTTTCACTGCATTTGGGTTGAAGTGATGCATGAGGGCTGCAAATGACTAATGCTGTCCATTATTAAGTCTCACAAAAGCATTACTTAACTCTCATGCCACTTTAATCTTCTCTATAATTTCCAAGCTGAGCAGCTGGACTGAAAAATGAGTACGTGGTGGCTCCTAAAGGTTTTGATCCTTACCTTGGCCCTGTCAAGCCCAACCAGATGCCAGAAGAGAAGGAGGAAAGGACAGAAAGATGATAACCAGATCATCATTAATGAGGCCAAAAGTAAGTGTTTTAAATAGTCATGAAATGTATCTATGCTTTGTCTCACCTTGTCTGAGGTTAAGTGAAATGATTTCTAAGTGATTCATATACATCATTTCTTTAACCATGTTATTACAACAAAAATGTAATTGTGTTCAGTCAAATAGAAACGATCTTTACAGGATTTAAAGGAGTATTTGTTAGTTTATAGGAACACAATGATTGACAGCAGAGTTTACACTGCTTGGGACAAAAAATATTTTATCAATTGTCATTCCGTGGCTCTTATGACAGTTAAATAATAATCATGCTTAATCTCAAGTACTGTTAGGGTAGCATGGTGGCTCAGTGGTTAACACACAGAAGACCGTTTCATATGAGTTATGAGTTTGTATATTATGCCCATGTTTGCGTTGGTTTCCTCTGGGTGATCTGGATGTGTCGACCATCAACATTGGGAATCAAAAAACATATCCCAGGTTCATTTTTCTGTCAACACCCTTGACATTGGCTTGAAACTGGAGTTGGTCCCAGGGCCCGCACAGTGTCTGCCCACTGCTCCTAACACAAGTTATGTGGTTACAGATTGCAACCAACTAAATATACCTTGTCTCAACCTCCCCTACGGTGGCCACTAAAACATGACCAAGAAAACCCCTCTCTAGAGCCAGTGTTTGGTTTGTCAATTCTGGGCTACAGTAGAAACATGGCAGACTATGTGGAAGAGGACCCAGTCCCTCTAAAAGGCTAGTTCTAAGATAACGAAAACACAATGATTCGTAGTTTAAGATTATACACCAATAAAAACATAACTGTGACTATTGTGTTCCACTGTGTCCCTATTTCCTACACACTGGACCTTTAAATACAGAGCATGGATTTCACTGTATGATGCACAGTGTGTGATTGTGTGTATGTGACAATACATTTGATTTGATTGATTAGATTTGATACTGTGGTGGCAATCGCAAGCTTTGTAAAGATGCAGTTAACAGCAATAAGTACCCTGATTCAACAAGCAGTCAGCTGTCTCTTTGTGTCTTTTTGTCTATTTAATCTTGCTTGTGAGCAGTATCAATTGAACAATGTAAACAATACAGTTCTATATTTGAATCCTCTAATTTGTACAAATTAAAAGTAAAGTTAAGTTAATTTGTGCTGCAAATTGTTGCTCATCTTAAACTTTCAAGGAACCTTTAACTGGTTATGAAACAGTCCCAGTTTTATACTGATGCCTCTATATGACCTACATAAGTAAATTAAACATTAGTGAGAGGATTTGATATTTCTTCACAGTTATTCTAAATGTCTGTCACCGGGTGGGATTTCAAAAAAACAAACAAAAAGGTTTTATAGCAGAGTGCTGAGGATGAATTGAGGAGTCTGGAGGCATTGCTGGGGATACTGCTGTATAGCTTGCCAGACAGCAGCCAAACAACTGACTTATTACTTAATATTTAATGATGGTCTTCTTACTGAGCTAGTTTATATCTCCCTGTTTTTCACTCATTATTATGATGACATAATATTATTAGGGAATGTTATTGTCATCTTACATTACCTCATTACCATGCAACATGCAAACAGCTGTGTTTAAAAAAGAAGAATACTATTACAAATGCAGACGCTAGCCAGATGAAGATTTTTATGACAGGAGGTGGTGCGTAAAAGTTCCTTGTAGCTGCTTTAAGTTTACATGCCAATACCAACAATAAGCAGATATTCTGACAGAAGTTGGTTATGGACGTTACAATAAACCACTGCACCAACTGCTTGAAGCCTGTCTTTATGGTTATTGGAATGTAAGCCTGCTGTGTTTTGCTTCCTGTACAGCCCTGATCTGCCCGGTCGAGATCATGTTCATTGTAGACAGCTCAGAGAAAGCCAAATCTCTGCTGTTTGAGCGACAGAAGGACTTCATCCTGCGCTTCAGCACTAAGCTCATGCAGCTCCACTCGACCGGCTGGCGGCTGCGGCTGCGCCTGGCTGCACTGCAGTACAGCAGCACCGTGTCAGTGGAGCACAACTTCAGAGACTGGCAGGACTTGGACGTCTTCCAGAGCCGGGTGGCCTCCATGACCTTCATCGGCCATGGCACCTACTCCTCTTACGCCATCACCAACGCCACCAAGGTGTTCAGCCACGAGACGTCCCCAAGCAGCCTGAGGGTGGCACTGTTGATGACGGTTGGAAATGACCACCCACGCAGCCCCAGTGCTGTGATGGCTGCTGCTGAGGCCAAACAGCACAACATCAGGGTGTTCACCATCAGGTTGTCGAACCCGCCCAAGGATGATCCCATGGGTGCAAAACTACGATCCATTGCCAGTGCCCCCCCACAGCAGCATGTCCTCAGCCTCACCGACAGCCATCTGGATGACAAGCTCTTCAGTGAACTGGTCAGATATGTTTGTGTCAGGGTTGCATCAGTGCTACAAATCTACTAGCATTCATGATGAGAAAGCAGAAAAATATGCTTGGGATAGTATTTAATTATTAAATTCCCACTGAGTTTACAGTTTTAGGCAAAGTTTATAAAATATCCTGCCTCCTTTACAAATCTTTGTCACAAGTGTTTGATGTCCACATTTGCAAGAAATGTCTTTATTTCAGCTGATATATCAAAACCGGAATTTTTACTTCGTTATGGGCATCGACCCCAGAAATCAAGTATCGGTGGGGCTGTAGTTTCTGTGTAGGTCGGCGTTGATGAGTTCTGCAGAATTGGACCATGACTAACTCTCTGTCTGTCTTTTTTCTCTCAGAACATAATTGTCAAGACTGGGGTAAGTACTAGGAGACTGATTATTTTCATGATCATTTTCTGTGTTATTTTATGTTGTACTTTGATACTGTTCTAGAAAATCTAGGCAAAATAGCAAACATTTTTATTCTTTGTTTCTGCCAGCTCTTGTTTGCTTTATGCATAAGCACACTGTTGATTATTTGGTTTATATTTTGCTCTTTTCCTCTGTCTTTATTTCAGTGCCCACAGCCAAAGACCTGTCTGTGTGAGAGAGGAGAGAGGGGTCACCCTGGAAGTCCAGTGAGTTTTTTTCAGTATATTTGAAATCATCTTGTACTACTTCTTAACCAGCTGTGTTAACATCTGTAACAATAAGTGTTAGACTCCTTTCTTTGTGCACATCAATACTGAACTATCTTATTGTATTGTTTTTCACAGCAAATGTATTGCCTGCAATTTTGTTGTTAATTTCCAGTGAATGAGCCAACCAGAGCAGACACTATTTGCTAATGTACGTGTGTACGTGGATGACTAAAGAATCACTACTAGTCAATGGATGGATGGATGGATATAAACATAGATCTATAGGTTGGTAGGAAGGTAGCTAGTTAGGAAGGTTGGAAGGTAGGTGGTTAAGTAGGTTGCCTGGTAGGAAGATCTGTGGATATGTCGGATGGAAGTTAGGTAGGCCGGTATGGTTGAAAGGTTGGTAAATTAGCCATTTTGTCAGTAGACAGAGCTGATTACGAGCTTTCATTTGATATATATAATTAATTGTGCCACTTGTGTCACTCAAGTGTCACTTTCACCCCTCTGGAGCTCACCCCTGGATGGATTGATAAATCATAATCAGGAATTTTTGACCCAATGGTGGCACTAGATCAACAGTAGGTCTCATTATTGTCTTGAAAATAAAATTACCAACACTTACCAACATTATGAATTAGTGCTGTCACAGTATCAAATTTTCAGTGGATGATTATTGTGGCCAAAAGAATAACTATATTATCTCATTATATATAGACTATATTATCTCATTATATATAGAAAACGTATCTTAACTTTGTTTATTGTGTGTTCTGTCTGTTTATGTCATATGAAGAACATTCATTATCATTTGGAGTGTGGGGAGGTGGCGAGAGAGTCGATGTAACCATCCAGTAAATGTCTATCACTTCGACAGGATGATGTACAGCAGTAGTAAATCAATGAGTAGCAGCCACACTCCAGATCCATGTCAGACACTAGCTAGCTAACAGTTTACTGTTACTGCAGCTTTCTTCTTCTTTTTCCGTTGTATGGTGGTTGGCAACTAGTGTTAAGGTGCATTACCACCACCTACTATAAACAAAGCGAGAACGGAAAGAAACAGAAACAACTGAAGAGATTGGAGACTAAATTATTTACATGATATAATCATATGTTTATTATTAACACAATATTTCATTTTTTAAATATCATGGTTATTGTCAGTCCGTTATCGGTGAAACCTCTATGACGAATATCTTGTTCACCTAAATGTACTCATATCGCAATAGATGATCATACCTATAGACGTACCTACCTGGCAATAGCTGCACAAAAAACTATTAGCTATAACCAGAAGTTTGGCCAACCAATCACCTAACAGCCCAGTATCATTTACTGGTCAGGCTGTAATTGAACAAGATAACCATCTATCAGTAAACTTTTCTAAACTTTCTGATAAAAGTTTTTGCAGACTTTTAGGTAATGTGACACTACTTCTGTACCAGCTTACATGTTGACAGTCTCTTCCTCAGCCACACATAGCCCAGTAAGCCTCACACAGTGGTTTGTTATTCCTGAATAGCTGGGGATTCTCCCCGTCTCAGCACCCGGGCTGGTGGCCTACACAAGCAGGTGCGTCTGGCCTGCATTCAAAGCACTACGGGGAAAAGATGTGAAAGAGCAGGAAATGTTTCCCACAATGCAAGTGTAGCAGGTGGGCCAGCTGAAAGGGCTGTTTCACTGGTAGCACTGCTAAAGAGAAGCAAAGGTCAAGGATGGAAGATTAAACCTGAGCAAACATGCAGTCTGCAATGATCTGAGAACCTGCTGCACTGAGGTGGAGGTTTATGTTGGACAGGGGTTACAGACAGGTCACACTGAGAATGACCTACCTCACGTATGCCTATACATACACAGAATCCAAACTAAGGGGGCCCAAATATTTTCATTTGGCACAATCTCTGCCTTTACTTTTATCTAGGGGAGACCAGGCGAGCCGGGGTCTGATGGATTTCAAGGTCCAAAGGGATTTCGCGTAAGTCCACATTGTCTCTGTAATCCAGCGCTGGTAACAGAATGAATCCATGAAGTGTTGTTTGATGTGCTGTTTTGTCTGGACTCGGTCACTGTAGGGGGAACCTGGCATTAATGGACGTCCAGGAATGGAGGGCCTTGAGGTAATCATCAGATATTTTTCTCAACCTTCTCTTGCTTTGGTCACAGATGTTCAAGCTTTCATGTAAATCTGAGTGCAATATGATATACTGTTATATTCTATTCTGAGAAGAATGACGGGAGGGACAAATAGATTATATTGTCCTTTTAATTTCAGAGTTTTACCTTTAAGAACACTGCACTGTTAAAGCTACTACAAGGAACTTTGCTGATTCTGGCAGCCGCAACAAAAGATGACAAAGTGAACTCTGTTTTAGTGCTGGGCCAGCACACTACAGAGCAGCTTCTTTCCTCTGTGAGACACCTGAATTCATCCTCAAAACAGCGTCATGAAAAATGGTTTAAATTTTATCACTTATCTGACCCTGGAAAATCGGAATCTGTCTTGGTGACAGGCATTAAGACTAACTATATGACTATATAGAAGTAGTATAGAATAATCAACTTGCTGATGGTCTTGTTTGCTTATGTAGGTCATATAGAGGCATCAGTATTAAATTGAGACTGTTTCATAACCAGTTAAACATTCCTTGTAGTAAATTATAATAATGCAACCTAGCCAGTAATGGTGTACCAATTTACCAGGAAAAAGTAGATTTAAAGTCTTGTCTTTTAGTTACTCTGACTGATTCTACCTCCTTTCAGGTTTCAGCTTATGTCTCCTTCAAGCTTAATGATGAAAGAACAACAATTTAGGAAAAAAACATTAATTAATCTATCGTCTACGCAGTACGTAAAGGAGCCAAGAGGCAATTTGCTTGGCTTAGCATAATGATTGGAAGCAAAGAGAGTGTTTTGATTCAAAAGCTACATAGTTAGCCTAACAGTTGTTTTTTAGGTGTCAAAGTAGTAGCTACAAACTAGATGTTGAAAGGGTCTGGAACATCCAACAGTGTTTTTACTTACAAAGGGCCGGATCTACTAAGATCCCAAATTGCTCGTACTAATCTGCGTGCGCAATCTAGAGATTTGCGTGTGGGGTTGAACCGCGGTTTGCGGCCGATTTATGTGATTTTATGTTAATGACAACAGGTGCAAAGGTGTTGGAGACACGCCTATTTAAATGAGGGTTTAGCGTGTTTCATGGTTTTCAGCATGGCGAGTTTGAGAGAGCGAAAGCGCAAAGTAAAATTGGACCCTTTGGAATTAGAAGTGTTGGTAGAGGAAGCGAATAAACATTTCAATGAGCTGCAGCAAAGGAATCTGACGGTCGCGCAAAGGAACGCTGTGTGGGAGAAAATTGGTGAAAAAGTTACCAAGACATCAGAAGAAGAACAAAAGAAAAGTTGGCGTATAATAATATAAATATAATAATAATAGTAAACTTGCAAGGAGTTTTGTTATTGCAGGTACTGCGTGACTCCTTCTCGTAGCTGGCTCCAAATCCGCTCTGAGTTCCTCCAACAGCTCCAAAATGGCAAGGCTGGATAGGCGATATGTTCTACTGATAGTTTCCTCATTCATCCCAAAAATGTTCACATGAGGGTGAAAAATGCGTTCTCGGCGTCTCCTTCCATTGTTTCGGCGTCTCCTTCTTGCAACAATAACGGCAGCCATGTGTGCGCAATTACGCATACAAACCGTTTGCACGTCCCTTTGAGACGTGTTAAATATAGACGCAGTTTCTATGAGCAAAATTGCTTTCAGGTTTGATAAATCACTTTGCATGTGCTAAATTAATATATTTACATTTTCTCCACCCACAACACGCACAATTGCGTGTAAACGCCCCATGTTGCATATTCATTGCTGCAAACGTACTAACTGAATGCAGACGCGCTATTTTGCACCTTTGACAGACGCAACCCTTTTTGCGCTCTGTTAGTAAATCAGTTTGTACATTTTTTTGCGTGTGCAAGCAGTTTGCACACGTTTTAATACACGCAAACCTTTAGTAGATCCGGCCCCAAGTGTCTAAAGAAATGATATGGATTCCATCCAACACTTTGAATGCTTAATACAATTAGCAACATTTTAGTCTATGTGGTCCCATAACATTATGTAGTATTTTGATGTCGGTTGGTTGGTTGACCATTAAAGTGACATGATGGTTGGTGGACAGTCATCTAACTGTTTAATGTAAATTTCCCCTTTCTATAGGGTCGACCTGGCAGCAAAGGGGAAAAGGTATGTTTTATTGTTATTGTTTGATATGAGACATTTTTAGATGACAATGTTTATTTGTAATGAATCACCACTACCACACCCAGGTAGAGAAATATAAAGGAAACATTTGGTAAAGGCAAATTCTTCAGCATATGAAAATAATATATTTTAACTATTTTTATGCAGAATTTGCCTGTGGTCGGATAAGAAAGATTCTTTAAGCTTCACTTACCTGTATCTTGGTTGTATTTTCTAGGGAGAACAGGGTGAATGTGGTGCCCCTGGTAAAAAGGGAGAACAAGTAGGTTTCATAATTTTTTTAATTTATTCAATTGCCATGATGACTTTTTTGCTGTGGCCGAGTACTGTATGTGTATATAGTAATATTATATTGATGTCTTTCTTTAGGGTGCAGATGGACCTCCTGGAACCAGAGGACCCAGAGGGGAGCAGGTGAAGTACACTGATATTCTGTTATACACAGAGCCTCAGCAACGGTAATACAGTTCAGTCAGAAGATACAAACTGTAACCACCATGTCACTTTTTATTGTTACTCCATTGTGACTGTGACTCCATGCATCATCAACTGGCTCATAATATGTTAGCTAAAATATTTAAGTGAGTAGCCTTATATCATTCAACTGAATGTAGACTACAGGGTACGTTCAACATTTTCAAATATGCTTGAAAATCTCATGTCTGTGTGTACAGATCCTGAGTCAGGGTGTGGTTAGCATCGAGTACTTAATAGCAAGTACTGGGTACCCTTGAAAAAAAAAAAAAAAATGTCGGTTCTGCTTTTCGGTTTCTGAACGTGACATAAAAATGAATTAGTGCAAACAAAGGCTACATATTTTTGCAAGGCCGTTGCTCGTCTGGCTGCCTTCTAGGATTTCTTTTCATTTGCCAGGAGTCACGACCTGTTACGTCACTCATCAACACAACAGTGAGCTGGAGAGCTAGCGTGCATGACCAGCATGTCACAGCAGCAGTCACCAGTGCAGAAGAGGGACCGCAGAAAACAGTTAAAAGTGTGGCTTCACTTTGTAAAAGAAAAACACGACAAGTCAGGTTGCACTTCAAATCTGACAAACATTTAAGGCAGCAAGGCATCGATGTGAACAATTGTATCGCGTTTGATGTTGCGGTCTCTGAGCCAAGAGCATCAGCCTCAGCCAGCACCGGTACATCGCAAGCACCTGCAGTAGTGCAGGGGACAGCAAGCCGCGTCACACCGTTCACTCTGCCATTAACAAGGAATGATGACCAAAGACAAAACTGTGCAGTGTCACAGAGAGGTTAGGTGTTGTGCACTGCCACTGATACACTTATGTTCCAACATTTTGAGTGTGGGTTTCCTTTTGTAAGGGTGCCTGTCTACCATAAGGCATCACTGCTGCTGCCCCAGTGTTACAGAAAGGACAGGTAGTGCGCGTAGGGCAAGGCTCAATTCACCTTTGGTTCAATAAGTGCAGTTTGACATTCACTCGAATGTATTTTAATACACGTCTGTGTGTGGATCATACATTTGTATTTACTTTGTGAATGTTCAGTTAATACTAAGATATTTTTATCATCTAAACATTTGACCTCTTTTTTCCCCCCAATATTGGAATCGAAATTTGGAATCCATAAGAACGGAAAACGATATGCAGAACCAAAATCAGAATCAGAATCGATATCATTCAAACAATACCCAACCCTATCCTTGAACAACATTAATTATGATGTTCCAGGAACAACACCAATACAGCCGTATCAGATTGTGCCAAGGGCACAGTCACGATATCTGGCGATGTATGCTATAAGCAGAGATACAGAACATTTCAAAAGGACTGCGTTGACAGATCAGTTGTTGTTTGCCAAGAAATATTCCACGTGTATGTCCACCTAAAACCACAAAAAGTTATTTTGACATTTCTCTTTGTCTACAGGTTAAACAAACAAGATTTTACGTGTAAATCAATGAGCTGCAGAGGTATTGGCAGGTGTGATATTTTTGGATAGAGCCAGACTAGCTGTTTCCCCCTGCCTACAGTCTTTATGCTAAGCTAGGCTAACTACATCCTGACTCCAGCTCTGTACTTGACAGAGAGACTTGAGGCTGATCGGATGATCTCACCTTACTCTCAGAAAGAAACTGATTAAGTGCATTTCCCAAAATATTGACCTGTCCAATTGTGTGGTTCATTTTGATTCAACCTAGTAGAATGGACTCTCAGAGTTACTGTTGCGTCCTGTTCTGTAGCAGGCAACCTTAAATGTAAACGTTTTGTTTAAAAGCCTGATATTGCCATTACATAGTCCACCTGTGATAAAGTCATGTTTTAATGTAAAAATTGAAAAGGGCTCTTTATACCCTTGAATGGGTGTGTGGTCAAATTGAAAGATTCCTTTGTCCCACCACATCCGCGCTGAAACAATCAGTGCTGCGGTGAAAGCCTCACACTCTGAGTCCATCTCCTGCTCTGCACTTGTGGAATGTGAGCTGTGGATTAGGTCTTATCCCACTCCTAATGTTGCCTTTCTAAGCGGGGAATCCAAGCTTGCAATGTTTGGTTGTAGTCTTTGAGCAGACGTTGTCCCAGAGGATTAGGATTTGGGCACATGTTATCCATTCCCTTTCTCCTTAAATGCTTGTTGCCCCCTTCAGCATCAGTTGAACGACAGCAGTCATCGTCAGTCTCATTAGGTTGTACGTCCTGATCTGTCTCCAGTTCCCATGAAATGTACCTACACACACTGTCAAAAATGTATTCTTAAACCTGTTATCACAGTATATCCAACACATTCTCACTCCCAACTCGTCAAATACAGCAGTCTGGTCAGTGGCCTTTAGCTTCAAACTATGATGCTCTACCCACCCCTCTAGAGTCAGTTTTGCATGTGAGGGGCTTCGCAGTCAAGTTAGCAATAATATGTGGTATGCAACATCCGGTTACACTTTCCAAATAAACTTTGCTGGCAAACAGTTCATATTTATGACTTTTGAATTTGTTATTAATGTTGTGAAGCAGTTGTGGTTTGGTTAAGTTTAGGCACCAAAACAACCTGGTTAGGTTCAGGAAAGTATGAAAGGATCATACTGGGCTAAAATAACTTTGTCCAGTCTCTAAACATAAGTTACTCACGTCATGTTATGTGAAGTTAAGTAAGTTACATCATTTATGTACGTTAACTTAATAAAGTCACACAGCGTCAGACTTGAAGCATAGGGAAACTGACCATGCTGCTGTATTTGATGAGTTGGGAGTGAGAACAGGTTGTATCACAGTATTATCCACCAGTCCTTCAACAATGTCACTGTCATTCAAACCTTATATAACAACGTCAAATTATAAAATGATATCATTTCTGCATGTTTTGTCCCATTAACTTCAAATCTTTTTTATTTATATTTGTTTATTTTATGTATTCATTAGTACAGTATGGGATTATACTAGTTTGAAGAGTGCTGTGGCTAACTGTCTACTTCCTAGAGCCTCCCTTGCCTCACAACCACACTGTAACTTGTGGGATCTGCATTGTGTTCATTTGTTATATACTGTACATAAGGCGCTCTTTGGAGTTGATCTTGATAGATATGATTGTGACAAGGACAGATAATAAAGCAGACCTACATGTAAATAATACACCCTCTGCAGCTCCTACCCTTCTGAAATAAATAAAAAGCAAAAATTAGTGTTATCTTAGTTTACCGTAACTTTACATTTGTTTAGCTGTCAAAAACAACTCTTAAAGTGCCAGTACAGGGGTAGAAGGATATTTTGGTACTGATTCAAGATAGTACAAAAAGAGGAGGTGAGGTTGGAGATTGGGCCTCACAGATACACACTGTACACCTTCTAACACTGGAGGCCTTCTCAGTCAGGTAATCATTATATTTTGACAGATTTCCTTTAGTTAGCATATACAGATACAGCCGCCTTGATCGTTAGCATTAGCCCGACTGGTCACTTTACTTAGTTTATTTATATTTTATATCAATAATCAATTGTAGCTAGGTTATATTATTATAGGTAAAGCCACCCAGCAGGATATAAAGTTATTAAAAGTTCATCCTTTAACTGCTGCAGCCCTAAGGTTATGTACAAATTAATGCATTATCGGTTATAATTTGAGAATATATATTATTCTGAAATGGACCATTTGTTTATTCAGTCATGAAAATAAAGAGAGTTTGTTGATTTCTTGTTTCTTCCCCAAAACTACAGAGTGCACCTTTAATGAGTAGGCCTACTTTTACTGTTGTGGTGCTTTTATGATGGCCCTTGCTGTAGAAAGACACAAATATATTTGAATTTTTTTCTACACAACCAGAGAAAACAGAGAAGGGGGGCTGTGTTTTTCCCCAGCTGGTATCAAACAACATGGTATTACAGCTAAACAGGCCACTCCATCATGTTTCTGAACACAATTTAGGAGACAGATAGACAATGAACAGGACTCTGGTTCATGTTTGCTTATCTGCCTTGTTTTACAGTTTCATCAGTTTTTCAGCCTCCGTTTTCACAGTAAATAAAAAAATGGTGGGAACTTCCGGTTCACGAGCTTTCTCTATTTTAGCTAAGCACTACACTAAAAATGTTCCTCACATGTTAGGGATGAAGGGGCAGTGTATTAACAGATTCTTGGTTTATATTTTATCAGCACAGCCAAGTTTTGACAGTTTGATTGGAGTTTAGAGAGCACGTGCGGTGGCTCTCCCTCTGCAGATCTGTCTGTGCTCTTTGCATCTGTGGCTGCACGCTGACAACATGCAGGATAAAAATCTGTAGTTGATTCAACAGCCCTGCAGCCGCCAGATGAGTGTGGGGGCTGGGAGACCTGTTGGGAGGGCCAGTGCCCATTAAGCAAAGAGATGCACTGTAATTGTAAAGGTGATTGTTTGGGCTCTCTCACCTCCCACGATGAGCAGAGGATGTTTGTGAACACACTATTATAAACTGACTGCATCTCTTCCATCAGCCGCCACTGCGTGAGGAATTTCTGATAAAAATATCTTTAAAAAATGTTTTAGTGCAATGACAATTGTTTCATTTGTTCAAAATGTGTTTAAAATTACTCCAAGACACCTGAGCAGAATAGTTCATGCTTCTTGTAACCGCCCACACCCAGTGAAATATTCAAACCAAATACTTCAAATACAACGATGATCACGGACCGAGCATATTTAATGATTATTAAGCTACCAAATCATGAGGTCATCAATATTATGCTTCAGCTTTTTGTTTTTCAACAGAACTGCATGAAAGTAATTTTGCCGGGGAATTAATGATTTAACAAGAAGAAAACACATGGACATGAAAAACCTGCAGTCAGTGTGTGTGATCAAGAGGCACTGAGCTCAGACTTTTTCATACATCGTTTCAGTTCATGTAAAAATTCTGTAAAACTGACACCACAGTGCAGCCAGTAAATACATAATTCCTACATTTTCATTTTAAAGGGGTATTTTATGATAAATTGTTAGTTGATTGTCTTGCAATGTATTGATTATTGCTGTGACGTGATACTATTGTTATTGTTGGCAGCGTATTGTGAACTGTATCATTTACTGTCACTTTGTGATTGCCACTCTAGACAAGAGGTTATGATGCAGATAAGTTGCTAACACTTGCACTCTGCTGGCCTAAGCACACAAAATGTAACAGTCAGATTTTCAGCTACATTTTCATGTTGAGCAGAAGATTCCAGCAGAGGCCAGTCACAGCTCACTGTCCATACTATACTGTGGAAAAAGTTGTATAAAGCTACACCAAGTCTGATAAATGGACTCAAGTGATGACATGCAAAGGGACACTGGCAAAAAATGAATTGAATGAATATTCATTTATGCCAGAGAACCATGTTAGACAGCCAAAAGATTCTACACTGATAACTAAAAGTACAATTAATTAACCATAAGATGCTGTTGCATTTTACTTACTTTGTTATTTTCATTCTTTAAAACTCAGCAGAATGCAGGAACCAAGGCCTCTGGAACTCATTATTTTGGTTGAGAGTGACCCCTGCTTTCATTTTCAAAATCATCCCTATTTTTGAGGTCTCACTATTGGCAAGTATGCAAGTAGTTGCTCCACAAGTGTCACTTTTCTATCTACGACACAGTTAATAACCAACATGTCACATTGGCACATACGCGGGCACCTCCTTTGTCACTATCACTATTGAGAAAATCTCAGTCTCAGTAAATAGTGAAGTGAGATATCTGCCCTTGCACTGGCCTTAGCCTGACCCCAACCATAGATCCTCTTATAATGACCATGTAAACTTTTAGGGGCAGATGAAGAAATCCCCAGAGTGACCAGGGTTCAATCCCTGCAGCTGTGTTTGTTAGTGGGGCACAGTGAGGGATCCTTCTGGTAACGACTGATAATTAAAACGCGACACACATTTCCCAGAAAGTTGGCAGTGACAAGGATGAGGAGCTGGGCTCTCATTTATAAACATTGCGTACGCACAAAATGGGACCTAAAAGAGTCGTACGACACGTAAAAGTTGTGATCTACAAAAACAAACTTGGAGGAGAGAATGTGCCAACCTGTAAGCAAACTATCACCCATGGGCACAAATATTTTGGAGGCAAGGGGAACGACACAAATGGTGAGGTGGTGACTCTGTTTGTAACAACAGTTTTAGTTTTGTTTAGTTTGAACTGCTAGCCCCCAGGTGTTGTCCAGAGTGCTCCAGGCACTGTGGATTTTTGATGTGTTCCCTCACTTTCTGCTCCTCCTGGATTCCTGTATTTATTTGTCCTTTCCTGTTCCTGTCTCAGGGAGCCAGGGGAGGACATGGAGACCAGGGTCCAGAGGGGCAATTTGGATCTAAAGTAGGAATTCTGACAATCACGTTTCAAATACATCAAGTTAATCAGTATGTTGGCATTTAAAGCTGGAGGCACGTTTGTAAACTTCTTTTTCATTCCCCTAAAAGGGTGACCGAGGACTGAGGGGTGTACCTGGACCTCCAGGAGATAATGGCGTTGGGTTCCCTGGACCAAAGGTAAATTTAAGTTTATTATTTGATAAAATAGTAATCAAGTATCTATGATTGCATGTCCTGTGTACTTTTCTGTTTCTAATCTGTAAAATTATTTTTTCAGGGTGACAAGGGGAACCATGGAAGACCAGGTCCTCCTGGACCAATGGGAAGGGGCGAACCAGGGACACCGGTTAGATCACGCATCACATTATAAATATATTTACCAATGATAGTTTAATGAATGTTAAAGTTAATTGTTCCCAACTAGGCCTTCCCAAAGCTATGTGTAACAGTACTGTTATGGTGTTACACTAACTGCTCTTATAGCTGATATATTCTACCATCAACCATGGTGATGGTTAATCGGTGCTAGAGAGCAATTAGTTCAGATATTGTTGGTGAATTTCAGTATGCATTGGTGATTTTTTTTTCTATTCTCATGCAGAGACATGTTAGCCACCCCTTTTTATCAGCTACATGTCTGCATTTGTCTGTAGGTGTTAAATAAATACTCGTGGATAGTAATCTGTGGTGACAAATAACAAAGCTTTAAACAGCTCTGCAATTTACTCTCACTTACTGTAGCTTCCTTTCAAATCCAGTGCACTGGAGTGCTAAAAATGAAAAACTTACATGTCACTCCTATATTTCTTTGATTAATAAGAAAAATAGCAATAATGAGTCATTTTAAGATTCAAACTGTATATCTATAGCTGAATAATTACCACTGCTAAACACTTAATGTAGAAGTCATAGCTCTGAAATGTTTCAATTAAAGGAAAATCATCGATCCATTTTTTTTATTTATAGCAAAACATTGTCCTAAACAACTGAGGTAGCTGGTTTAAAACCAAACAAAAAAAACACAAATCAAATCGCTCCATACAGCTCATCCAGCTATTCCAAGTCTCAGGTCCCAAATTGATTTGAAAGGACTATTTACACCCTTATTAAAGCCGAAATGTTCACTAAAATCACTGTAGCTGCTAAGATAAAAGCGCACATATTGTCTGGGTCAAGTGGGTGCTCAAATTCCACTACAGGTTTAAATAACGTCTTTTCAACTCAATTTTGGGATTGCCAGGGGCTGCTCCAAACTTGGATTACACTTTCTTCTCATTTTAAAACTAGTCCCCAGCTTCTTCAGTTGCTTAGCAGAATGATTTTAAGCTCCAGAAATGTTTTTTTAGACTTTGAAACTTCACCTGGCTTTCCATCAGCATGGGGGTGAGGTAATGACTGAATTGTTATTTTTGGATGAATTTATCCTTGAAGGTTTTTGAAATAAAGGTGTCTGCATGGCCGGATTTGGGTTAAGATGCGCTGGTTAATTGTTCTAATAATTACACAACAAACGCAGAATAAAACACAAGTTACTGTTGACAGTACAGCTAGCCTTGAGTGATTGTTTTAGTACTTACAGTATACAATCACTTACGTCATGTAATATCTGTTAATTTAGTAAATAAGGTCTATTTTTTTTTTAAGGGTTCAGCAGGGCCACCAGGGATGCAAGGATCTCCAGGGTTTCCAGGTGAGGGTCTCCCAGGGCCCAAGGTAAGTTCCAGGACAAGTTGGTTCACTACAACTGGCATGTAGCATTTTATATATCATTTATTTAAAGGTGCAGTATATTTAAGAATTGTCTACCTGTTGAAGATACACTCAAAACAAATAGGGGGCAGCATATTAAAGTAACAGCTAACTGCTGCCAACTGTAACTGCCATTAGCTCAGTTAGCCATACAGCTAGCAGTCCAGACTGGGAGCTCAAAGCACCGGGACAGGATGGGGCTAGCTGGTTAGCATGCTAAACATGCTTTGCAACACAATACATAGATGTCATTACATCAAAGCTGTTCTCCCCTCTGATGTATGGGGATTGACATCTCCAAAACATTCACAATACACATTTTAAAGTCCTTTCTATTTATAATTGCATGTAGAGAAAATCAGAAACCAGATTTACCCGATCAGAATTTATGTGGAAGGTATTCAAATGTTTCTACCTGCCTGTGACATGTAAATATTGAATTTAAAAAAGAATAAATATCATAGTTGGATTATGGTTGTATGATTTGAGTCATAAGATGTCAATGAGATGTGTTATTCTTCTCAGCCTTCCTGTTCTGTCAACCTTCCTGTCATGTCTCTTACAGGGTGACAGGGGGTACGAGGGTCCCAAGGGCAGCCGTGGACCTCCAGGAGTCGGGTACAAAGGTGATAAGGTATGGTTGAACATGGTTGGGATTGCTGACACATGTATAGTGAAAACCTGTGATGTTATGACCTGTCTGATCTCTGACCTGTCTGACCCCAGGGAAACACAGGAGCTCCAGGGCTGCCAGGTTTGGTGGGGTTTCCAGGGGCAGGCATTCAAGGAGAAAAGGCAAGGCTAATGAAAATTTAAGGAATTTGCTTCCAATGTTTACCCTTAAGTGGTGTAACTACATTTTATACTATGTTTCTCTCTGGCTTTTCAGGGTGAACAAGGGCCTGTTGGGCCTTCTGGGCCCAGAGGATCTCCTGGACTTGGTATAGTTGGACCAAAGGTTAGTAGCAGAGTATCAGAAGAGCGTTTACCCTGTGGCTTTTAAATTGTCTGTAGGAAAGCTAACATTCCAGTGTTGTTTAAGTGTTTTCCCTGCAACACTTAAATGCTTAAGAAATTAGGTATATGTGACACTATACAGTTTGAGCACTAAAAAACAGAGCCTGACTGATATATCGGTTGGCTGTTATTATTACTATTAAGTGTTTGATAACCACATATGAGTGATCACTGCAAAAAATGTGTGAATATCTGCCGATATATTGATATCAGAATTTTTAATTTGTTAAGAATTTTAAGTTGTAAAAACTTTTTAGCTCATACAACTTAGATTTAATAGTTTACTTTACTTGGTAATTCTAAGGTAATCAGTTTCCTGACTTTTTTAAAGTAAAGTCACCAAGTTTTCACTGTAATATCGGCATCGGCAACGCCCCCCCAAATTGCATATCGGTCAGGCTGTACTAAAAACACCTGATTATTTATTTATTTATTTATTTATTTATTTATTTCGGCATGTTATTAGACAGTCATCATCACACATCATCTTAGTTAAAAATCAGGTAGTACACATGGCCGAAAGGGAAAGCGGGAGAAGCAGATGCTTATCTAGTCCCGCCCCCGTTGCCCACAGAATACATTATTTCCACAAGTTATATTTCTTTTGTATTTTGACGTACATGTTACAGCAGCATGCAGTGAACAGAGCTGCAGTCCAGCTCTAGACAGTCAACAGACTACGTGTGTGTCTGCACAGTGTCTATATTGGTCCATCATGAGTGAACAACAGTCTCTACTTGTTGCCTGGAGTGTAACACAGTCATAAGGTGATCCAATCGATATAGGTTAGTTTCAGTTATTTGGTTGTTAACTGGGATGGTGTGAGAGCCAGTATTGCCGTCTTTATTCATCCATCTCTTCTGTAGCTTTCGCCGCGCTTAGCTTCACCAAGACCTCTTGGTTAGAAGCCACGTCTGCTCGCATCTTTCCCATGTACTCGCACATTGTGGAGATGCCAGATCGCATCTCCACCACAGCACTCCGAGTTTTGGCGTTGTCAGCCCTCACACTGGTCTGCTCGGCAGCGATCTTTCTCAGCTTCCGAAGTAGCATGAACATTCCATATCCCAGGGAGAGCATTCCGATTGTCATGAACGTGAATATGTACACGTCCTCAACGTCCTCTATATCCATTACGGCAAGGCACAAGACTCTCCATTTTCCCCATCCATCCATTGTGTAGCCGGCCATGAAGGTCCCGTCCGGGCATGTAGGCTCACCAGAACCAGTACGCCTTGTTGAGAACACTCTGTCGATTGCATTCAGTGACCAGTTTAGCAACTCCATCATGGACCAATTGATTCTCCTTTGTGTCTCGACTAACAGAGTCAGTTGAATTCTTCACAAAAGTGGATATTTGTACTTTTCAGTGTCAGCTATTGTTTGGGTACAGTTGGTACTTGTTTAGTCTTCCCTGTAGTCTCAACATAGCGTTTGCTGATTCCTGATGCATTCTGACTCTTAATCGGTGATTTGTGTTACTTCCCAGGGTGACCAGGGTTTCCCTGGAGAGTCCGGACTTCAGGGACAGAGGGGTGTTGGTGAGCCAGGACCAAAGGTAAGACAACCAAACTCCTCTGAACAAAGCAAGGTCAATTGAATGAACAGTCCGAGAACTTTTGAGTACATGTTGGGCTTTCCAGGGGGAGCCGGGGCCTGATGGTGCACCTGGGATTCCTGGCATTCCTGGTGAGGATGGAGCTGTTGGGTCTAAGGTGAGTCAGTGACTGGAGGTCAAAGGTCACATTTTGTAAAATTGCATGGTCCGATTGATTTTGAATATACCCACTGAGTAAACTGTTATACTTGCTTTAATTTGAAATGGGAGGTCATAAAAAATGTTAGACATAACAACAATCACAACAACAGCAACGCTGCCACTTTCTGGAAGACTTGTATTGACTTAAGACGTTTCAGAAACAAAGAAGTGCGCCTACTTTGTTTTGTCTTTTAACTTCTTATCTACACCAGAAGTGGGAGTGTGCTGCTCTTTAGTTAAATACTGTAGTTAATAGTTTATAGTTAAATACCTCACCATCTCAGCTCACAACTTTATCTGATCATTTACTTTCCTCAAGTTAATTTCAATGTTCAGAACACACACAAGCATCAAACACAGTTTTGTGATTCACTACAATATGTTTTCTTCTGTTAAATGTTTGACGCAATTTGATCTGCTATTTAAACTAGGGAGAGATGGGGTTGCCAGGTCTGCGGGGCCTAGAGGGAGCCCTGGGGAAAGGTGTTCCTGGAGAAAAGGTAATCCGTATTCAGTGGCAACTGCCGCCCAAGTATTATATTTCTAGTCTCTTAGAGAAGGGGTGTCGAACTCAGTAAATGACTGGCCATCATAAAACATGAAAATGAGTTTGCAGGGGCATAGCCAGAACTGTAGCACTAAGTAACTCAGTTACACCAAGTTGTTCTGTTGGGGTGTCATTGTGACAAAAAAAAAAACTACTATCAAATATACAGCAATTGTTGAATAATTAAGCACCCCTGTGGAATCCCTTCACACATTTACGGTATCTAAAGGTACATATCTCTATTGATGCTACTCTTTCTTTAACAAACTTTTGTGCGGGCAGGGAAAACCTAGAAAAAGTCAGGGGGGGATTTTTTGTTAGAAAACAACTGCTTTTAAGCACTTCTTATGTATGGATTTTCATCTACCTGCCCTCCTCTTGACTACTGTTTTTTAAACTAGTGCAGTACCTGTTCAAAACATGCTGTTCAGCACAGATTATGCGGTAATGTGAGGGGTTTACAGATCCAAGCCTCCTGAAGCCGCCCTGGTATCAGGTATCAAACATGTTTGATATTTACAATTCAAAAAAAGATTACTTTGGTACTTTCCGAGCAGGACCACAACAACCAATGAGAGATGGTGCTGCCAAGCAACAGTAAACATTGTAGTCCTTGAGGCTAACGTGAGCTAGCATACTACTGTTGACAGAAACTGAACAGCTCACCTCCAGTTCTCACTGAAGAATAGTGTAGAATCTGGGATAGTTTGTCAGTTTTGTAAGCAGGCTAATATCATGTCAGTAAAGCTCTGTAGCCTCTATAATTATGTATTTTCACAGTCTTATATTTAATTAGTTTGATGAAAAACTGTGACTTTCTTGACTTGCAAAATTATCTTTTAAAAATGACAAACATCATATATGTAGTTCAAAGCACAATTCAAACTGGGTCAAAAATGGTTTGTTTTTCTCCATTCACTACCATACAGAGTTTTTCCCAAAAAGGGCCCATGGGGCAAAGCAGCAGGGGCGTGGCCTCAGCTCTCTATGAAGCCACATCCCCACTCTGCACAGAGCGGTGTTTGTTGCTACCTGATGTGAGTGACGCATGCACAACTGCATCTGGAGTCTTGGACAGTTAGTTACAGATGTGGAAAAAACAACAGAACTGCAATAAAAGCACACTCATTTGTTATGATAGTTTATGGTTATGATTATACTTGCTGATAATGATTGAAGGACAGCGGTGTGTGGTTACCTGTTGTTGCATATTTTTATATGTTCATATTGCTGTTATTGAGGACTGCCCTAATATTAAGGTAAATTATACGTTTATGCTTTAGCAAAGGCCCTATGACATGAATTGAATTGATAAAATACCATGCTATGATAGGCAACAATGCACTGCCATCCAATGCATTTTTTTTAATCTTCATTTATCAACTTTCAAGTGTTAAATTAATTGTTCATTTAAATACAAAGGCTAATTCAATAATCACATAAAAATGTATTATTATTTTTACAGCTCATACATAGTGTATGCATAAAACAAACAGAACCAAAAAGTTTAACAAAAAGAACATTTAATACAAGAAATCACTACATACGCTATGATGTCAAATGTGTACAAGGGAGATTGAAAGATAAAAATATACTGAATACCTTATTTATCTCTATTAGACAGAATTCTCCTCAGCATTTAAGAGGTCTCAGAATCTTTCTTGTTCATTGTTATCTTAGAAAATTTGCAAATGTAATCAGAATCATAAACTAACAAATTTCCACTTTTAATGCAGTTGTGTATGTTATTTGTCCAAAATGGCAAATGTACTTGTGCATGCACCACTCACATTGGGCAGCCACTCTTAAAGGGTAGTGTCAGTGTTCACTGTTTATGCAAAAATGTATAAATATTCCAAGTGTTGTGTGTCCACATCGCATCAAATTGGACACTGCACAGCCTTGGATCCAAAGAAACAAACCTGCCAAGTGTGAAGTAGATTGGATGAACGGTCAGAGAGACAGACAGAGAGACATAGAGTCCTTGCCTTGTAGTTAGATGATTTGACTGGAGTTTTCTGGATAACCATGGCAACGTTTCACAGAAGTGTGTCTATTTTGTTACACTGTTCTGTTTTCATAGGGAGACCGGCTTGGTTTAGAATACAGAATGTCGCAGGCTGGAAAATATGGTGTCCCGAGTTTGACATAGGTATTACATGATATCCTGGCAGCTCTTTGTTCAACCTGATGACATGTTGATTTGTTTTAATATCTCTTGCGTGTTAATTACCTCGACATGCAAACTGTAAAAACAAATTAGCATTATGCATTATGTAACTCAGCATATTCACATACCTGTACAGACAATGGCTTCGCTGGCATACACATGCAAAGTTGACTAATTCAGTTATTGTACTGAGATGTATGACACTGTGTGTGCGTGTGTATGTGTGTGTGTGTGTGTGTGTGTGTGTGTGTGTGTGTGTGTGTGTGTGTGTGTGTGTGTGTGTGTGCATGCGTGTGTTTCCACAGGGAGATAGAGGTGACCGTGGCCCGAGGGGACTTTCAGGGTCTCCAGGCCCAGCTGGACCTGCTGGAGCTAAGGTATGTTAAATACAGGTTTCCCCTCAGTACTGTTGGGTCCACATGTCTGTTTGCTGTAGGTGGGAAATCCAGCACGGGGGGTGTTTAGCTAAGGTCAGGTTCAGACAGCTTTCACAATAACACAGGTCAGCTCATATTTATTGATTGAATGGTTACTATATTTAAGGTCTTGGCTGAAGCAGTCTGTGTGACTCCTTAATTACTCCTGTTAACTGGGAGTAGTCCCACATGACAGCTGGTAACTTCCACAGTCATGTTGAAAGACAGGGCAGATAGTACATCATTAAGTTTTTGGGTTGTCCGTCAGTCCATCCCATTCTTGTGAACGTGAGAGAATTTCCTCAAATAAGCTACAAATGTTCGCTTAGACTCCAGGATGAACTGAATAGGTTTTGGTGGCCAAAGTTCAAAGGTCAAGGTTATTGTTACCTCATGACATCATATTCTCGAGTATGCAATATCTCAGAAACGAGAGAGAATTTCTTCAAATTTGGTACAAATGTCCACAATGGCTTGAGGGTGAACTAGGGTGACCAGATGTCCCGCTTTGTGCAGAACTGCACAGCATTTTAATTGCTTGTCCCGCGTCCCACATATTGAGATGATGTCCCACAATTTAATTGGCTCTAGTTTTCAAAGTCAAACCACAGAATGTGTCATTTATCCAATAGCTGTGAAGATAGGAGGGACGGCTGTCATCCCCGGTCTGTGTCAACAGCTGTCAATCAAACTGCACAATCAGTCAAGTTAACCTGTCACTGCCCCCGCAAAAGCTGAGAGTGAAAGGGATGCAGGTTTTGGCAGAATATAAAGGAAACTACCACAAAAAATGACGAAGCAGCTGCAACAGACACTGGGAGACTCTTTACAATTCTCACTAATTCTTTTGTGAACTTTGCCAGAGTTATTTCTCAATTTCACACAGAGGGGAATACGACCTGAAGTGACACAGTACCTGCAAGTCTCATAAGAAATGTGTGGCTCAAAAAGATATTAGCCAATCTATGAAAACATTCCTCCTGAAACCCAAAGATGACTGCCAGACAGATGAGGTAACAGCTGCTGAAATAAGCAGCATTATCCACACTGTGCAGCACTCCCACTCATACAGGTCAGCAGGCTGTGGTTGTAAGCTAGCACCCGTCATTTTCCCAGACTCAAAGATTGCAAAAGAAGTGTCATGTGGTCGAAAACAAAATCAGCAGCTGTAGTTCAGATGTGCTTGCACCTGCCTCCATGGAGAGTTGTTTGAGACAATTAAAAACACCAATGGTTCCCCCACGAAGTGACAAAAACACACGCCGTTTTTTTCAGTGGCTCCAGATGCTTCTAAAATATAAACAGGGCTGCTTAAGATATAATAATTGTTAAGTCCTTGACATGGTAAATAAAGGTCTTACCTGTAACCTGTATAGTCCCATTGTGTGCCAGTAAATCAACCAGAAGGTAAAGCATAGATGCTATGAGCTACCAGGCAGAATAGATTAGATAGATAGATTTTTTTAAGGTTGATAGACAATGTAGCAAAATTTAAGACTACGTCCATACATTGGTGACGTGTCCCACATTGTCCCACACAAACATACCCTTTGTCCCACATTTGACTTATTGGGATCTGGTCACCCTAGGATGAACTGATTTTAATGGCCAAAGGTCAGAGGTCAAGGTCACTGTGACCTCACAAAACACATTTTTGGTCATAACTCGATTATAATAATTACGATAATATCAAAAAAAAAAATTGACATACAAATGTCTAATGGGAAGAAACTATGAAGTTATGACATTTGATATCCAAAAGGGTTCAGAGGGTAAATGACATCATAATATTCTGCAAAAAATGTTCTGGCCATTATTCAAAGTCACAGCACGGGCACAGCAGCTTGACCGGTGCACAGAGTTCTCAGAGCAGCAACAGTGCTGTATATTATGTGTGTGTGAGGACCGTAAGGTACTGTGGCAACACCCCAAACCTTGTTAAGGATCAGAGGAATAATCACAATACAGAATATGAAGAAGATACGCAGGACAGTCTGAGAACAGTTGCTAGGGCGAGACAAACTTCGAAGTTTGTCAACAAGGTGAGTTAACTGCATTTTCAAAACTACTCAAAACTTTATTTAACTTTTGTACAATGTGTCGGTAGTGGATTGGTATTGGTGATACCAACCTTGATTTTACTTGGTATCAGCTCACAAAAGGAAATCTGTGGTAATGCATATCAATACCAGTAATAGTAATTGTGTTTACTTCACAAAAAATCTGAGAAATCTTCCCTTTTAATCATGTTTTCTTTCAAATACTTGCATTGAAATTGTCAGATTTTAGTAATGAACACTGGTGAATCACCTATTAGCAGCTTTTATGGAATATTATGCTTCAGAATCTGTACTGGTGGGAGCCTTATTGAAGCCTATGAGACAAAGGAACTTGTACGTTGAGAAACGTTAGCTCTGCTTGCATGGTCTTGACAAAAGCATTTGTTTGCTGGCAGCTTATTATCTTCCATTTTACTGACTCTGTTGATCAGGGAGAGCCTGGCAGTCTAGGAATGATGGGCCTACCTGGACCTGCTGGACATGGTTTACCAGGACAAAAGGTGATGACACCCAATAAATCAGTAACACACACACTCATCCTCAAAGACACTGTGACTGACAACCGGCATTCAATAATTATTTAGAAATAGTTAAACATGAATTTGAAATTTCAGGAATGAAATAGAGAAAATAGGTCATCAGTAAAGATGCGAGTGATGGCGCAAATAAAATAAGCTTAAAACTCATTCTTCTTTGATTGTATATAGTTAAAAAAATTGTACTTCAGTACAGTTGTTGAGTAAATGGACTTTCCACCACTGCTGCACACTGCTTTACATGAGCGCTCTGCATATGCATCTTCTCTGGTTAAAGAGTCAGTTAATGTCGCCATTTAGTTAAATTGTGTCAGTTAAGAATTAACGTAGTATAAAGCATTAAAGGAACAGTTCACCAAAAAATAGAATTTCAGTCATTATCTACTCAACCACATGCTAATGGAGTTGGGTGAAGTTTTGTAGTCTACAAAACATATAACTCTAACTAACACAACTATGTTTGGAGTCGTCTTACATATAACACAAAACACTATTTGGTGGGGGATGTATAAATAAATAAATGACGTCTTACATCATGTGTCAGTCAGTATCTCGTGAAATAACAGTATTGCAGTATTATAATATATATGAATAACAGTGTTGTATTTCACTTAAAAGGGAGATCCCGGCCCTGTAGGACCTACTGGACTTGTTGGAGAACCCGGGGTAGGAATCATTGGACCAAAGGTAACATAAACAGATATATTTAATCCCCCTACAAACAGTGAGCTGATCGCACATATTTTCTTGACATCTTTGTCAGTGCTCAGTTCTCAAGACAAAGTAATCATGATTTTGAACAAACTGTATGATAATGTACCCAGCTGTAAGTTTATTTTTGGCTGTACCGGAGCAAAGTGGAGAGCTAGAACTATAGCCACAGAATTGAGTGAGTGAGTGAGTGAGTGACTGACTGACTGAGTGTAGGATAGTAAAGGGATAGTTAGGTCTTTTGATGTGGGGTTGTATGAGGTACTTATCCCTAGTAAGTGTATCACCTGAAGTAACTGACCATCAGCTCTCCCTGTGTGGAGAAGCAGCGCGTAGCACTGACAGGGAAGCAGAGCATTGTAGTGCTGTAAATAGTACCAGCAGCAAGATGTATTTTAGCCACCTAAAAGAAGGCACAAAATATATATATATCCGTTTAAGTGTACACTATATTTTAAACATTTTTGGCGCTTAAGTTGCCGTCAGACTGCCCTTTCCTTTGGCACTACATTCATTCATCTGAACAACTACCGTATTCCTACACACAATGGCAGCTGTGCCTGCAGCACACTGTATTACATCTTACATCAGCTGTTTGGTTCAGACTTTCAGCTACTGTCGGACAGTCTGCTGTCTGTGAGCAGAGAAGAGGAAAAGGTTAGCAGTAAATTGTCAGACACAGGTAAATGTGCAGCATTGGCTGCAGTGTGTCAGTTAATGAATGCTGCAGCTTCTCAAGACCAAGAGAAGTCTTGTATGTTGTTTCCCAACTGCTGGAAAAATTAAAGGGGGTTTCCTCCGAAGTCATGGTAACAACCCCGCCTACATTTTAGAGTACTGTCTGTGGTGGTAGAACAGCTTTTGACTCCTCAGCATGCACTACCATCTGACAAGCGATACATAAGTATCCTCTGCTGTATCACCAGACTGCAGAGCAACTTCTTTCCTCAGGCTTTTCCTCAGGTCATCCTAAATTCATCCTCCGCCCTTTACTCTGCACTTATTTATTTATCCATTATTTTTGTTTTGTGTGTTGCATAAAGGACTACACATAGCACTTTGTTGGACAACCCTGTGTTATATAATGATACACAAGTGAACCTTGTTCCTTGAAAAACTTTTAGTGTCTACCAAGTACTACGTGGGTCCGTAACCTTGGTGTCACCCAAAAACTACTTGTTCACCAGCTTATCAAAGAATCCAGTGGGGACATGCCCCCCTCGTCTTGCTTATGCTAATATATAGATAAAACAGCATTATATTTCTGTCTGTCCCCCTCTCCATATTTTGACTGTTCATCTGCTCCTACTTCAGGGTAACAAAGGAAATCTTGGACCTGTGGGGCCACCAGGAAAGAAGGGAGATGGATTCCCAGGACCACAGGTGAGGATACGGTCATCAAAATTGAGGGCTACAGTTATCGTCATATTTAATGGATAAAAAAAAACAGGTTCATAAACAAACATCTTTTTCATCATAATTAGGGGCTCCCTGGCTTACCAGGGGTGCAAGGAGAAATGGGACCAGAAGGGAAAGGACTACCTGGAGCTAAGGTGAGGCACGAGTGTTACTGTGTAAATTCATAAAGTGTCACTTTATGAATTTACACAGGTGACCAGGTGATGTTGTGTATGTTTTGACTGCTGGATATGCAAAAATCATATGACCCCCTGTAAACTGAGCAAAACAGAGACTGCTGAGTTGTGTTCAGTACTGTCTGTGATACAGACTGGAAGTTCAGGGACCTAAGTTGAAATGCAACAAACAATAAAAAATAGTGGGCTGAATAAGATGCATAAATAGTGGAAAGTATTCTAGTTTGAGTTTGTTTTGTCTATTTTGTGTGTCAGGGTGACAGAGGCTTACCAGGGGTGCCGGGGCCATCAGGTCCTCCTGGAATTGGACTTTATGGAGCAAAGGTCAGTGTTTGAATATACAGTACAAAGGGAGTTAAATATTTTTTTTATTGTTATTATAAACCATTTGCTTTGCATATCATAATTTACAAGCAGTTTATCTTGACATTTTTATTGTCTTTCCAGGGCTCCACAGGACAACCAGGTCCACCAGGCCTGCTAGGGCCTCCAGGAGAGGGCATCCAGGGACCAAAGGTAGGAAATTAAAAATACTTGACAAGGCTGATAAATTGACCCCTGGCCATGTTTTATACACCAGTAGGCACATCTTCAATTATTTTAGCTTGACACAATCCCCACCAAATTTCTCAGAGATTTTTGACACAGTATTTTATTGATTATTAACAGCTTAATCTCAAATGGTCTTTCGCCATCTATTTTTAAACATTCTGTGGTCCAACCGCTTTTTAAGGAAACCCATAGCCTATGTAGTAAAAGTGGTTTCAATTCAGCTTTTAGCTTTTATGTGTCACAATAACATCTTTGAGAAGTTCCGGTCAGGTTTTAGAGCATTACACAGCACAGAAACCGCCCTCCTCATGGTAACAAATGACTTCTTTATAGCAGCTGACAGAGGAGAGAGTGCTATTTTAATTCTTTTAGATCTAGGTGCTGCTTTTGATTCAGTAGATCATGCCATTTTAATTAACCGTCTTAAAACCTGGGTGGGCTTCAAATGCGCTGCACTTAGTTGGTTTTATTCTTACCTTTTATAGAGATCCTATGCAGTCACCATAGGTAATCACAACTCATCTACAGCTCAAATTATGGTTTAAATGATGGTGTACAGACATACCTTCCACTGAGACCTGGTGACTCAAAAAGCCTAGCTGCTGTTTTTAACTGTCTCAATGATATTAAATGCTGGATGGCACTTCCAGCAAGATTTTGCTGATTACTTTTAAAGCTTGTCTGGGTCTTGCCCCAAGTTACATAGTAGAAATGAAATATGAGCCTGCTCGCAGCCTTAGATCCTTGGATGGGGCCCTTCTGGTCGTTCCAAAGTTGAGACTCAAAACAAAAGGTGACCGTGCCTTTGCCGTCAGGGTCCCTCAGCTTTGGACCAACTTACCTGAGGAGATAATTGCAGAATTTCTTCTTTAAAATCACTTCTTTAAACCCACTTTTATGGACTTGCTTTTTGTGAAGTCACCCTTTTTTAACTGAATTTTCATCTTTGTATCTTTTTATTCCTTTTACTGCTCTCAGTCTATTTATAAATGCAGTCTTTTTTCTTACCGTCCTTTACTGCTTTTATTTGTGATGTCGTCCCCTTATCGTTCTTTATTGATTTTGTTCTTTTCTATTTTTGATTTACGTTTCCCTCTCTATTTCTATTTCTGTGATTTTGCCTGTTTTATCACTTTTATTCCTTTTACTTGTAGTTGATCATATTGACTTTTTGTGTTCTTACATCTTCTGTTTTGCCTTCTTGTTTTAACTCACCTTAGACTACATGTCCTTCTGTTTGACTAGTCTGTGTTTATTCTGTAATATTGTCTTCCTGAGTTTCCTGCTCTTGCTTAATTGTCAAAGCACTTTTAGTGAAGTGAAATAGTAAACTGCTTTTAAAGGTGCTGTATAATAAAGTTTATTATTATTATTATTATTATTATTATTATTATTATCATCAATCTATAGTGTGGGAATTCCCTTCCCTTTCCATGGGAAGGATTTATTATAAGTCTATATGTTGATGACACCCTTGTAATGCTTACCAATTCATCAATATTTATTCTTAGGGAGAGCCCGGGTTTCAGGGGCCAATGGGTCCTCGGGGGGCACCAGGGGATGGCCTTCCAGGGGAAAAGGTACAAACAATAAAGCAACTTCATGAGCCGGTACTGACTGACATTTGAAACTTTGCCTCTGATTACCAGTGCTGTAATAAAAGTGCTTTCACACACACAGGGTGATAGAGGCATTCCTGGAGACCGAGGGAGGAAAGGAGACAAGGGAGACTATGGTGAACCTGGATCTACTGGACCAATGGTAACATAGCATGTCTCTTGACAACATTGAAAATGCTTCATGGTTTTTCACATCTTTCATGATCTGTTTTTCAGCTATAATTTGTTTTGGGACAAAGTTTCTATTAAGTCCTTAATTGGCTGAGGGGTTGTTTACAAATGAGCCACAATCTGGTTGGACTGAACCCACAGCAAGCTTGTCTGAGCTGACTATGTCTGAACTCACTCAAGTTTATATTCGCCCAAACAGCCAGATTTCTTTACTGTACATTGGCCCTTATCCAGAAGCAGCGGCATGCACCGAGGGTGTGTAAGTCTGTTTGTTTGAACTCCAGTCAATCAGTCAACTCAGCACTCACCAGAGACTCTTTACTTTTCCCCCTCTCCTCTCTGTAATGTTACGTTATGTTCATGAAGTAATGGACAATTCCTCTCCAGCTCCAGTCAGCACTCAACATTACAGTACATTAACACCCAACAATAGATCACCATTGCTGATCACTGCCACAATCAATTTGATAAAAGGGACTGAAGATAAATCTACTTTTTAATCCCAAATGTTAAAAAGTAAATGTCAGTAAACGGTTCCGGATCAGAGCAGAATCCAAAGTGACTCCAGGTGTTTATTTTTTCAGAATGTCTGGCTCTATACCCTATTTTAGTGTTGGCTGGTTGGCCTTCCCCACACACCATTCTGCAATTCTGTTAGAGGGATCCTAAAAATAAGAACAAATTGTGCATTTAAATTCATCTATAAACCAAACACAAACCTCATGTGTCATGTTTTTTTTTCAGTCGTTTGAGATTTTACAGGAGGCTCTTGTTGTTCCCTCTTGTTCTGCTATGGTTTAAAGGCACCCGACTGTATGATTAGCACCACTGTTTATTTCGATGAACTAATTCTATAATATTCACGTGGTTGTAGATGGAAGCATGAATTAACATGCATTTTCCAATTTTCTGGAAATCTTGTTAAAATTGTCCCAAATTTGAACAGAATTTAAAACTTAAATTAAAAGTCCTACTCTGAGGTAGGAGTATTTTCAGTCCTAGTTTAACTTTCAGCGTTTAACTATATGAGCATTTCTGAGACACTGGTTAACTCAGCCCTTGCAGGTCTTTATTAGCTATGCTAGCTCATAGTATAAACATTTCCCCCCGGCATTCAGTAGAAACTGCAGTGCTAAATTCACTTACCAGTTTTTCTGATTCACAGATTTTAAGAAAATAGATTAAGTAGTTTATATTGAGCAGCAGACACTGCTGATGCCAGTTAGTACCAAGAGCATCCCTTGCATAAGGTCACCATGTACTTGCCCCATGGAGATGAGCCCAACACTGTTTTATTATACTATTTCCCAATCTGAATTTTATTTTATAGGGGAGAGATGGAGAAAAGGGGGAGCCAGGGCTGACGGTGAGTAAAGTTACTAGCAAAAATGACACTGAGCTTTATATCTTGACATTACAATTTAAGATGCAATTTTTTTTCTACTTTTCTTCTGTTTGCAGAGAGAAGAAGTCATCAGGATAATAAGGGAAATCTGTGGTAAATTTGTATTTTTATCATGTTTTGCAGTAGTTCAATGGGAGCTAATGTCTATTTAATGTCGAAATGTAAATTAAGTTGACAGAATATTTATCTTGTAATAATGCAGTTCAACTTTAAATGCTAAAAATGCCATAGAGCTTATAGGGGAGATGAAACAATTTTAGTAGTACTCTTAACTGAAGTTTTGAAGTGATGTAGTATTATTATTTTATCGCTTTATTATTTTTAGTACTTGTGGCTTTGTTTTACAATTGTTCATGTTTTTGTATCCACCCCTGCAGTTTTTTTTACTGTTATGATTTACATTTCTTTCCTAGGCTGTGGTCTCAAGTGCAGAGAGAGCCCTCTGGAGCTAGTGTTTGTCATAGACAGCTCTGAGAGTGTTGGACCAGAAAACTTTGAGCTGGTGAAGGACTTTGTTAATGCTCTTATCGACCGGGTGTCGGTGAGCCGAGAAGCCAGTCGTATTGGCGTGGTCCTCTACAGCCATGTGGACATGGTTGTGGTCAGTCTGCAGCAGCAGTCAAGCCAGGATGATATCAAGGCTGTCATCAGAAAGATGCCTTACCTGGGCGAAGGCACCTTCACAGGCAGCGCCATCCATCGAGCCAACCAGCTGTTCCAGGCCTCCAGGCCCGGTGTGAGGAAGGTAGCTGTGGTTTTAACAGATGGACAAGCCGACTCACGTGACGTCATGCAGTTTGAACAAACAGCAACAGAGGCCCACGAAGAAGGGATTGAGATGTTTGCTATAGGAGTCGTGAACAGGACTGACCCTCTGTATGAAGCGTTCCGGGCAGAGATGAATGTAATTGCCTCTGATCCTGATGAAGAGCACGTCTACCTCATAGATGACTTCAGGGCACTTCCCAGTAAGTAAACATGGTAACACTTTACATTACAGCCCGCAATTTACAGCATAAGTACTCCAGAGTTATGGTCAAATCTTTTGTTCTAACAGTGTACCAGTACAATACATACAGAAACATATATGTAGGTACCTGGGAACAAGATGTAAAAATAAGGGGGTAACAATTTTGTATTTTACAAAATAATTTATACTGTAGTTATTTTTTTTCATTTTTATTATTTTCCCAATCCTCCTGAAGGGAAAACATATATTTTATTTATGTTATTTATGTAGTTTATTTGCACTCGTTAAATCTCAGCTCCATTTGAGAGTGTTTTCTGTCGTTTACTCTGGAGCAGCTGCTCCCTCTCTGTCTGTCAGGGCCCCTCATAAACATGGAGCAGGGCAGAAGAGAGATAGGTGAGGTGAAGGTAACTTTACTTGGCTAATTACGTTATTCTCAGTCTTTTTTCTGTTTAAGATGCAGGATGAATTTGGAGGCAGTAAAGATGTTGGCTATACTAAAGTCCTTTTTCAATTTCATATTTGTCCCTTAAGAAATATCAGTTTTTCCATGGGTCGATATACTATACTTTTACAGCTCCTCAAAGTGCATACTTACTTGTTTCAGCTCTGTGCACGGCCCCTGTTCATCCCAGGACGTGAATACAAATATAACACAAGACAGAACACTAGATATGAATCACAACTCTCGTGTATGGTTAGCATACTCTTCTAAAAGCAAACTGTGCAGTTAATTTAGTTTGTTCTTCCATGTTTTGAGGCAAGTAAAATCAACACAAACTGTTCTCTTATTGTTCTCTGTAGTTACAGAGTAAGAGCAAGTCAGCCCCCCCGTTACATTTAGTTATATGGTAACTAAAGGATAAGCGGGCCATAATCTAAAACTATGTTACCAAAGTTATTTAAGAATGTGGTAATTTATGTTATAGTCATTCTGTACACTGCAATAATAGAATAGGAACTGGCGGTAACACTTAACAAGGTAGACAAAAATGTGCAGTAGTTACTGAGTAGTATTTCATTACTTAATGATTAGCTACTGAGTATTTCCTGGGAGTTCACAATTACTTCTTTAATAACAAACCAGTCAGAAAGATTTTCAGAAAATATTTAAAAAATTATATTCACACCACAAAGTCCAATATACAACATTCAGCCTCATTAGATGTCAGGAAACAACTATTTGCTCTGTAAAGATATAGTGGAGTAAGGATGCCCTCCGCAGAGTGACGCCACACTCCCTCTCTGTGTGTTGGTATTGAGCTTCTCTGTTTTTTTGTTTTGGATAGCCGGTCTGGCCACATGTGCATGTTAGTGCATGTGACACCCCTTCCATTGGAACGGTTGGACCATCTCATTTATTAACAGACACAGCAAGCAGGGTTGTGTGTGTTCTGAGCTACACCCACTTTTGGAGACAAACACTAGTGTCAAGACTTTATTTGCAGACTTGGGCCACTAACTATTTTCATGTAAATGCCGTCTTGACTCTGGTGCCTGTTCCCAAAAGTGGCACAATGTGGGCCACAAAAGGGTAACTAAAAGGGTAAGGATAACATTCCGTTATCTTCTGTGATGAGGGGATGCTTCCTCTGTGCTTTGCAACCCCTGCTGCTGATGAGATTGGCAGAGGAAGAGAGGGAGGGGTGGATGGGCGGCAAAGGGAGATAGAGGTTTGGCTGACAGGCCGGTTTGTTTTGGTCAAACATGCTGGTGCTGAACTGCGACCACAAGTGCAGCTCAATTTGGCATTTGGAAACTTTAATATGCACAGCTGAGTCATATTCTGTAGCATTAGTGATTTTGACGCCTTAAAAATAATTGTCCGCTTCCATAGACGGAGCTTTGAACCTGCTGTCTTCTTTTTCCAGCATCCCTGATGTTCGGCTCTGCTTCCACACTGGATCGACTGTCCTGCTGTCACTGATTTGGATTGTCTACCTGCTCTTCCTCCTCCTCCTCCTCCCCCTCCTCCTCCAGGGGTCTGTGCTCTCTGGAGATCAAAATATAGCCTGCTTATAAGAAAATAAGCTACTGTTATAAATAAAATACGTGCACATCTAAAGAATGTAAGTTTAAAACAGATTCAATTACTTAAAAAAAAAATAGATTAACCAATAGAAAGAGAGCATCATAAACCATCTCACCTGCAAAACGGCTGTCCGAGTTTGCAGCTTTTTGATTTTACTGTAACTACTGATTTCAAATACCCCACATGTGTTTAACCATCGTAAGGGCAAGTATTCTTCTGATGTGCACATATTTTATTCATAACATTAGCATATTTTGTTATACATAGGCTATATTTTGATACAGAAAGAAAAAAGTTGGACAGCTTTTGTGCTGGGGAGTAGAAAGCACAGACACCTGGAGGAGTTGCAGGAGTGGACGGATGGTCCAAATCAGTGGCAGCCCGGCCAATCTAGGGTGGGAGCCTAGCCGACCTTCAGCTGCTCTGGAAACAGAAGGCGGCAGGTTCAAAGCAAGGTGTCAGCATCAATAATGATACAGAATATGAATTGAATGTGCATATTAATTTATATGTGGTGTGATATCTCTGGTTTGTAATTAAAGAAGTAATTGTGAAGTCCCAGGAAATAGTGGGACTGACTTTAATACTGAATTAATAGTAGCTAATCAGGAAGTGATGACAGACTACTCAGTAACTACTGTATTACCTGTATTTACCTTATTGTTCAGTGTCACCGCCAGTTACAATGTTATTATCATGGGGTACAGAATGACCATAATATAAATTACCACATTCTCAAATAACTTTGGTATCAGAGTATAAGATTATGGCCTGCATATCCTGGAGTTACCGTGCAACTAAACATAACAAGGGGAGAACTAAGAGTGCTTTAGATTACAGCCTGCATATCCTTTAGTTACCATATAACTAAATGTAACTACAGAGAACAATATGAGAACAGTTTGTGTTGATTTTACTTGCCCTTAAAACATGGAAGGACAAACTAAATGAACTGCACAGTTTGCTTTCAGAAGAGTATGCTAACCATACATGAGAGTTGTGATTTATATCTAGTGTTCCGTCTTGTGGTATATTTGTATTCGCATCCTGGGTGTCAGATGTCAGTATCCATGACAATACAGTGTCCCTGTATTCTAAATGAATCCCAGAAACTCAGATTACTGCTAAGTAGACATAAATAACCTGTAATAATCAAATAGGTACCCAGTAGTTTAAAAAATAACTACAGTATAAATTCTTTGTAAAATCCTGAATTGTTACCCCCTTTTTTTTATATCTTGTTCCCAAGTAGAGACATATGTATTGGTACATACTGTACAAGTACACAGTAGGTACAAAAGATTACACTGTAACTCCTGTACTTATGCTGTAAATTGCAGGCTGTATAGGTTGGATTTTGTTGGGCCACTTGTTGAATAGTGACAGATTAGATTAGATTAGATTATCATTCAAGTAACTTGGCAATTATTTATTCTTTTAATTCCTAATGTAGCCTATTCTGATTTTGCTTTAAACATAGGTCAAATCATTGGATCAAACAGTTTCACATTAGAAAAAACTATTTTAAACATATATGCTATATTAAAAATGATGATAACTGATAATCAATTATAGAAAGATATGCAAGTGGCCTACAATGTAGTGAGCATTACAGTACATGTGCGCTGGTGTTTCTCTGTTGCTAGCAGTGGTGGGCAGATTGATAGCTGTACTTTCCTTTTAAACACACCGGCCTCCTCAGCTTAAAGCTGGGCCTCTGGGCTATACAGAGAATCTGGGTAAATTCCCCCCACTGAGGAGAGGCTGTCATGTGATGCATGAGTAGGAACACTTTTAAATAGTCTCTTTTGGCAGGTTATTTATTTGACAAATTACACTATTTACAAAGTTTTACAAAGTTATGTACAAAAGGTTCTGTCATCACTTTTGTAGCATCTTCAAACATACGGACAGTGGTGCTGCTGAAGACACTCTTAGGCATTTATTATAGATGCACACAATGCACAGTCAAATTTTTTCATCACTTTAATAGAAGTGACACCGTTGCTATTTTTAGATAACCCGGGATACCGTATTACCATACCTGACAGAACACACCTTTCAGGCCATGTGGAATGGCTCCTTGTCCAAACCCTGCTCCCTGGAAACTGGTGTCCCTCAAGGCTCAGTACTAGGACCGCTTCTGTTTTCACTATACACTAGATCACTAGGCTCTGCAATCACATCACATGGATTCTCTTACCACTGTTATGCTGACGACACCAAGCTGTTCCTCTCCTTTCCCCCATCCTCCAATACCCACGTTGCCACGCGCATCTCAAAATGTCTGGCAGACATCTCTGCTTGGAGAACTGCCCATCATCTCAAGCTCCACCTCAGTAAAACTAAACTCCTCTTCATCCCGGGGAAAGACTGCCCTCACATGGACCTGTCAGTCACTGTCGAGGATGTCACAGTATCGCCTTCATCGACTGCGAGGAACCTGGGTGTAATCCTCGACGACAGACTATCCTGCACCCCCAACATCACCGCGGTGGCCCGATCCTGCAGATTTGCCCTCATCAACATCCGCAGGATCAGGTCTTTCCTCACAAAGGAAGCGACGCAACTCCTGGTTCAATCGCTGGTCATCTCCCGCCTCGACTGCTGCAACTCGCTCTTGGCTGGACTCCCAGCTTCTGCGACTAAACCATTGCAACGTATCCAGAATGCTGCAGCTCGACTCGTTTTCAATCTACCCAAACTCTCCCATGTGACCCCCCTCCTCCGTGACCTCCACTGGCTTCCTGTTGTGGCCCGCATCAGATTCAAGACCATGGTGCTGGCCTTCAAGGCCGTCAACCGAACTGCACCCATCTACCTCCAAACACTGATCAGACCACACGCCCCTGCGCGAGCACTTTGCTCTACTACATCAGCTGGCCGGCTGGTACCACCATTGCTAAGAGCAATCAAAGACCGCCCAGCGAAGTTGCGACTCTTCTCTGTTCTGGCACCTCAGTGGTGGAACGAACTCCCGACCAATGTCAGGACAGCAGAGTCACTCGCCATCTTTCGCAAAAGACTCAAGACTCACTTGTTCAGACTTCACCTCGACCCCGCATAGCAATACTCCCTCCCCTCAACTGATGTTGTAAAATTCTTCTTACTCCAACATACATTATATCCAAGGCACCTTTTTTAATCATAGCATTGTACTCAAACTAGAGGTGCTTTTCTCACTCTGTTGCTGAATGCCAGCTGCCACACTTCCGGTATCCACCTGTAAGCTCTGAGTAGGAAGGAAGTTATTATCATCACTCCCCAGTTCCAGCTATGGGAAGTAAAGAGGTCAGAGATAAGACACCAGGTATCAATGCACAGATTAATGTGTTTGCCTCCCCCTACCCAAATGTCAAACTCCGCCTATGCCTCAATCATATATAGTATTCCAAAAACCTGCGTGACAGGTCAGCAAAAACATCCTTCGATAGCCTCAAAGAGAGAAACAAACCATCCAGTTCACCTTCTCACTGTGGTTTGACTCAATTGTTTGACATCAGTGTAGGGGGACATGTGAGCAAATCAAATCAAATCAAATCAAATCAAATTTTATTTGTATAGCCCAAATTCACAAATCACAGTTTGCCTCAGAGGGCTTTACAATCTGTACAGAGACGACACCCTCTGTCCTTCGACCCTCGATTCGAGTGAGGAAAAACTTGCCCCAAAAAAAGGCCCTTTTAACAGGGAAAAAAAAATGCGGAAGAAACCTCAGGGAGAGCCACAGAGGAGGGATCCCTCTCCCAGGACGGACAGACGTGCAATAGATGTCGCATGTACAGAGCAGATCAACGAGATCACAATGTATTCAATTATAAGCGATGGTTGACAGGAGTGAAAGTACACAAAGATGTATTACAGCAATAATGATGAAATGCACATGGAAATGTGATTACTAGTGATAACAGTAGTAGTGATCAATGGCAAGGATGGTATGTAGCAATGCAGTACGATAATAGTAGTGGAACGTATGTAACAGAGATGTGACTAATATTAGCGACAGTAGTGGTGGGTGTCAGGCAGGGTCATGGCAGTAGGTGCATCCACGATCAGGCAGGGCCATAGCAGTAGGCGCATCCACGATCAGGCAGGGCCATAGCAGTGGGCGCATCCACGATCAGGCAGGGCCATAGCAGTGGGCGCATCCATGATCCACGACCCGGGCGCGGCCAGGATCCAAGGGAGCCTGTAGGACTAGAAAGCACAAGGACTCCGGGGAAGAAGTAAGTCAGTGACATGCAGAGATGGGGCATGTATACAGGCATAATGTATACAGATGGAGAGGAGAGGAGAGGGGGAGGAGAGAGAAGCTCAGTGTGTCATTGTCCCCCGGACTAGGCCTATAGCAGCATAACTAAGAGCTGGTCCAGGACAGGCCTGGGCCTGTCCTGGACCAGCCCTAACTATAAGCTCTATCGAAGAGGAAGGTCTTAAGTCTACTCTTAAAGGTAGAGAGGGTGTCCGCCTCCCGGACCAAAACAGGAAGATGGTTCCACAGAAGAGGAGCTTGATAACTGAAGGCTCTGGCTCCCATTCTACTTTTGGAGACTTTAGGAACTACAAGTAATCCTGCGTTCTGGGAGCGTAATGCTCTAGTTGGGTGATAGGGTAATATGAGCTCCTGGAGATATGATGGTGCCTGACCATTAACAGCTTTGTAAGTGAGGAGAAGGATTTTAAACTCTATTCTTGATTTTACAGGGAGCCAGTGCAGAGAGGCCAGTACAGGAGTAATATGATCTCTTTTCTTAGTTCCTGTCAGTACACGTGCTGCAGCATTCTGGACCAGCTGGAGACTCTTTAGAGACTTGTTAGGGCAGCCTGATAATAGAGAATTACAATAGTCCAGTCTGGAAGTGACAAATGCATGGACTAGCTTTTCTGCGTCTTTTTGAGACAGGATGGGCCTGATTTTTGCAATGTTACGTAGATGAAAAAATGCAGACCTTGAAATTTGTTTTATGTGGGAGTTGAAGGACATATCTTGATCAAAGATAACTCCCAGATTCCTGACGGTGGTGCTGGAGGCCAAGTTAATGCCATCCAAACTCGCTATATCATTAGATAATGCATCTCTAAGGTGTTTAGGACCAAGTACTATAACTTCGGTTTTATCTGAGTTTAACAGCAGAAAATTGCAGGTCATCCAGGTCTTAATGTCCTTGAGACATGCATGGAGTTTAGTAAGCTGATTAGTTTCATTTGGCTTTATTGATAGGTATAACTGTGTATCATCTGCATAACAATGAAAGTTTATGGAGTGTTTCCGAATTATATTTCCTAGAGGGAGCATATATAAGGTGAATAGTATGGGTCCAAGCACGGAGCCTTGAGGAACACCATGACTAACCTTGGTATACAGGGATGACTCATCATTAACATGTACAAACTGAAATCGATCCGATAAATAGGACTTAAACCAGTTTAATGCGGGTCCTTTAATGCCAATTAAGTGTTCCAGTCTCTGTAGTAGAATGTGATGATCAATGGTATCAAATGCAGCACTAAGATCTAGTAAGACCAGGACAGAGACAAGTCCTTTGTCAGAAGCGATTAGGAGGTCATTTGTAACTTTCACCAGTGCCGTCTCTGTGCTATGATGTGCTCTAAAACCTGATTGAAAATCCTCATATAAACTATTTTTATGAAGAAAGTCACATAGCTGGTTGGCGACTGCTTTCTCAAGGATCTTGGAGAGGAAAGGGAGGTTGGATATAGGTCTATAGTTGGCTAAAGCTTCTGGATCAAGATTAGGCTTTTTAAGGAGCAGTCTAAGAGCACTGTGACAGCATGTGGGTCAATAAGTTACAGAAGTGCCATTGGCAGATTATAAAAACAAGCCAAACACTACTTCAAAAAATGGTTACTACTTCAGCCATATATCATTTTATGTGTTGAGTGCAACCTGTAATGCCAATTTATCTAATTATGTTACCTCTTTGTTTTGTTACAGGTGTGGAAAGCAAAATACTGAGTCGGATTTGTGAGCAGGAAGACACAATGGCATTTCTACCAAAGTCTGTCTTTCCCCCTACGGAAATCCTCCCAGAGGCTCCAGAGGACAGCAAAGAGTTCCCAGATGAGGAAATCATACAAGTAATGCTGCTTTTATCTCATGTGGAAAGAAAGATAGAAATATTTAATGCTTACAAATACTGTTAACCTCAGTCTACAGATGATGAATATAACAAAACACCATCCCACAGTTTGAACAAACAGTTGAGCTCACATTTTAAATACTCAGCTACATGGAGACTATTTGTTTGGTGATTATGAGTCCCAGTGTAATACTGGTATGATGGGGAAGACTTACAGGACCAGAGGTGGACCAGTTAGCACTGGCACTAGCTTGCTAATGGACTCAACTTACAGGTGAACATAAGAGATAATTGGCTTTATGAGTTTAATAAAAAATATTAAAATTAGTACATTTTGGAATTAAATAATTATTGACAATGGTCCACACTGAAATATCTCAACAGCTGTTAAATGGATTACCATGAAGTTTTTCCCTGACTTTTCCTTTAGCCACACCATGAGACAGACATTTTTAGTTTCAAGTGAATTGTCTCAAAAATCACTGAATGGTTTGACATGAAGTTAAGTACACTAATCTATTTGCAGTCGCGTTTTGACTCGAGATTTAAGGCATTCAACCACTTGTGGAGTGGTCAAGCCCTGAGAAGACCAATGGGGACCACAGCCTCTGCTGCTCAAATCATACCCAATAACCCGTGCACCTGGGAAATTTCCAGCTGCCTGCCCAGACAAAACCATAATAACGGGGTGAACAGTTTCATGAAAGCTGATATTGCGAAGTGTGTTTAGAGTCATTTCATGACTCTCAGGGGGATGTCCCGAAGACACCGGGCTTGCTGGGAGGCTTTCCAGTCACATGCAAATGAAACCAGGGTTGATAATCCCACATCAGGTATATTGACCCACAAACAGTGGGTTTCTATGAATATTTAAGAAGTAACAATACTGTGTAGCTGTTATTTTTCAATTAGAAAATACACGATGGTTGAGATTTATAAAACAGAATCAGTACAAAAATACATAACACAAACATTCGTATTAAGGATTCCTTCAGTTAGTTTAAATTTGGGCCAGGATATGCAGATACACATTGTATAGAATACTGTACACACCGATCAGCCACCTACTAAATATTGTGCAGGTTTCTCTGTGCAGCCAAAACAGCTCTGACCTGTCAAGGCATGGTCAAAAGACCTCTGGGGGTGTCCTGTTGTGTCTGGCACCGGGACGTTTGTAGTGTATCCTTTGGGTCCTGTATGCTGGCGGTGGGACCTCCATGGATCGGACTTGTTCTAGCAGTCCCACGGATGCTGATTGGATTGGGATCTGGGGTCTGTCAAGCTAATATCGGCAGCTGATTAAGCTAACAGAGTAAACATTAACTCTGAGCTAACAGGATGAACATTTTGCCTGAGTGCTGATGACTTGAATATGAACACAAATGTATGCTTCAACTGCAAGAGCATAAAGTAATACAATCAAAGATTAAAGGTTTATTTTCTGGGGAGCATCAATATGCTATGTTGATAGTTCATCTGCACAAGAGGAAATTTTTACTTGATGGTGGTGCTACAGGAAAGGTCAGTGTGTCACCAGAAACCTTTGGATTCAGTCTGTGGGGACCATTAATATTTACAGCAATTTTCATTCAAATCCAGACATTATATTCTGAGATACTTGTTACTGATCAGGTCAGGGGGAAATGTTGCTACATGAAAACATGATCATCAAAAGGGGGGTCACCAAGTCATCCTCTGGGGACCATGATCAACTGGTTAAGTCTCTCTGTAAGTTGATTTTCAGCATTTACTGTTGAAGACAGATAAGACTGAATTTAAAATGATAAATTGAAAAACTGTCATGTATCATCAGCTTGACTTTTAAGTGTGTCTGATCTGAGCTCCTTCAACACTCCACAGCTTGAACTCCCAGTGGAGACAGTAACAGCCCCAACTCCGCAGCCCCAGGAGTCAGGTCGAGCTAACAAGAACCTGGTTGATAGTAAACTGTTGGTGACGCCAGACATCGTGTTTGCCTCTCCTGGGGGCAGGGGGCTGCAAGGCCCTGGGCTGAACTCCGTGGTGGGTCCTCAAACTCTGACTGACTGGCTGTATGAGGAAGTGAGCACACAGACTCCTGTTAGCCCTCCTCCTCCACCCCTCACCGACTCATCCCTGCCAGGTAAACAAGCAGAATGCCTACTGTTACAAAACTACACTTTTTTGATACATGTCACTTACATCAGACTGTATTTCATCATTTTCATTTTCATTTGTTATCACAACAGTTGGGATGAGGAACTGTGTTTAAGAGGTAGAACATTTAAACTTGCATGTAGATAATAACCTCATTAATGTTATTAGTTGCATGGTATGTGTTTCCATAGCCACATTACCTTAGTTTGAGAGAAAAACTTTGTTACAATAGTGCTGATGTTACAGTTCTACCGGTTCTCCCATGAAATCACTGTTACTCCATTACTTTTGGTTTGGTTGGGCTGGTAGTTTTTAAGTAATCCTGCTGACAAATAAATGGTACTGAAAAACATAACCTCGTTGGTGGAGATAATAATTTGTTTTGCTGATGCATAGCCAGGTAGGTATAAAATAAGACACAGATATAATCAAAGTGGACCTGTGCAGTATTTTATAAATAATTTGGAAAGCAAAGGGCAGCTGGGGTTACAAAGCAAAGTCCAAAGTTAAAGGAGCAAATCCTCCCTCGTTACTCTCCCCTCCCAACCTGTCTGGACCCTCTCACAGGTAACCTTACACATTTGTGAAGCCATCTGAAATGGGAACAAAAAACAAGTGTTTTTAATTTTTGACACATTAATTGTATTTTACTGAAGATAAACATGCAACTGCTTTTACTTTTTTATACAGGACTTTTACTTGTGCTAGAGTAGTTTTGAATTGCAGTATTTATTTTAATACTATCAATATATCAAGTAAAGGATCTGAATACTTCTTCTACCTCTGAGCAGATTAACAGTGTATGCAGTTAACATGACTCATTTACTATTCCAAGCCAAACAATTCACTCACTGCACCCTTCTTGTCCTTTCAGATCAGGGGTGCAGCCAGCCACTGGACCCTGGTCCCTGTCGACAGTACGTAGTCAGGTGGTACTACGACCCTGAGGCCAATGCTTGTGCCCAGTTCTGGTACGGAGGCTGTCAGGGCAACGCAAACAACTTTGAGACTGAAGCTGACTGCAAGAATTCCTGCGTCTACACGTAACAGACTGTGTGGACAAAACAAAATGGACAGATGACGTAGGCTTTACTGTTTGACCAGCGCTCAGGCCTGCAGCTGCGGCTGTGGTCACTCTTTACACTGCTGCAGGTGACGGAGATGATGGGGAGAAGACTTGGACCTCCTCACTGTCTCTAATATCAGGCTACGTTCACACTGCAGGTGCTCCTGCTCACTTCTGAACTGTTGCACATGTAATAGTAGCTACTTCTATCTGCTCTGTGATGTACACTAAAACCAACACAAGCTCACAGGAGTATAAAAAGGACTGGTTCAACATGCCATCCCAAGTGCAATTCATTTTCACCTCCTTGTTTGTTTTTGCCATTTACACAGCCTCTTCCTTTTTACTCTACCAAAGAGCATGTGTCACAAAGTGAGTTCAGCTTATTCTGTTTGAGTCTTCACTGAGCCAGGTCTTTGATACCAGATAACCTGAATTCAAACCAAAGATACCTGACAAACCACTCACCTCACTATGTGATAGAAGCCCCTGAACTGTGCTCTATGCAACATGATGAACTTATACTTAAGTTAATTGCGTTGATGACTCAAGGTTATTTCTTTTTGATGGGTCTCCACGAGAACACAAAAACATGGGGAAACTCAGGAGTCAGTAAAAAACAGCACTGCCAAAAATGATGTGTGCGTTTTTTTACCTCACTAATTCTGACATGACAGATGACACCATTTTAAAAACACAGGCATAAATCTCACAGATATGTGTGACTGCATTCTTATTGAATGATCTGAGCATTCCATGCAGCAGTATAATGCTTTATGTCATATTTGGACTTGTTCCTTTTTGTTACTGATTCAATGGATCTGTTTTTCTGAAAGGCCTAAACATCCCTCATGTTTTTAACACACATTTTTATTACAAAGTAACACAGATCTCAAACTGCTCTCTGAGCTGATGAAACTTAACAAACATATTTTTGGTGCATAAAAAACAGACACATGTTAAACTTGCTGTCCCTCTACAAACCACACTTCAGTTATTAACATTTCAGATCGCAGATTGTGTCTTTCAAGGAAGAGTTTGACAGTTTTTGAAAGATATTTATTTGCTTTCTTTTTAGAATTAGTGGAGAAAATCATCTCATGTCTGGATGCTGAAGATTTTCTGTGCTACAGACAGCAGCAGGTTAGATTAGCTTAGCATAAAAACTGGAAACAGGTAGCCATGGTGCAAATCTTTGCAAGAACTTCCTGAATTGTCTACTGCTTGATTGTCAACTGGTTCCGCAATTCAGTTTGTGTACAGATGAAACAAACAAAATAAAACATGCTAAGTAGTGTGCTGTAGACATGCTGCTAGGTGGATTGTTGTTGCCTTTGGATAGAGCCAAGCTAGCTGTTTCCCCCTGCTTTCATTTTTTGTAATAAGCTAAGCAGCTCCAGTTAACTTCATATTTATTGTAGGCCTATAGACATGAGGAATGTTTCAATCTAATCAGCAAAAATTGTCTGTGAACACATTTACATAATATTTGGAGACTATTTAATCTCTCAAAGTGCAACATATTCAGGGTGTTGTGTTTGTCACTCCCTGTGTGAGCCAGATTTAATTTCACGTTACAACAAACCAGCAAGCAAACATGGGCCAGAGTCAGCTAAAGAGTACCGGAGCCTCAACAGACAGTTGGAGTGTCCAATGAATGCAAGTTTATTCAAATTCAGCATCACAGTCAGCCAGTTCTATCTATCCCATGCAGCCTGCTGCAGGACAGAAAACAGTATGTTTCTGTCTGTTGACATGGCAACCAATTGTTTGGTTGAATGTTTAACTGTTTTTGTGGCCAAATCTTGTCAGTTCAGATATACTGTACACCCATCAGCCACAGCCCTAAAACTACTGACAGGTGAAATGAATAACTTCATTCTGATCATCCTGTTACAATCAAATGTCCAAAGGGAAACTTGGGTCCTGGTATTCATGTGGATGCCACTTGACAGCCGTCACCCATAAACTCCCCGATGGTATAGGTCCCCCCACCTCACAAATACTGCTCATGAATGGCCTTGACATAGAGCTTAAATAATTGTCCCCCAAATTCCCCCAATTGAGCATCTGTGGGAACTGCCAGAACATGTCTGATCCATGGAGACCCAATCTGTTGAGGCATGACCACAGGACATCTGGGGGTGTCTGTCTGGGGAGAGGGTCACTGCCATCGGGGAGTGCCATTGCCGTAGGGTGGTGTGCACGGTCTCTAATGGTGCATGACAAGTGTTTGCCAGCAGAATATTACATTGAAACGAGATGATGAATGTTATTCACTTCATCTGTCAGTGGTTTTAATATGGTGGCTTATTAGTGTATATCACGGTGAATTATGCCACAACAATACAACTATATGAGAAGAGCACCTGCAATGTGAATATAGTCTACTGTATGCACTGCTGTTACAGATGTAGTTTATGGACCAAAGAGTGTATAAGACATTCTGATTCATTTTAGGGTATTAAATTGTAGTATTTGTCTTGTTGTATATTGTTTTTGTGGGTCTCTGTTTATAGCTGTTTCTGTAAGAGTCGTCCACAAAACATCTTGATAAATATACTGTGTATTCTTAACCTGTTTATAGTATTTTCACATTATGTTGTAGCTACTCCAGAGCTCATTTCTTAAGCTGTAGTTGTTTTAGTTCATCTTAAAATCTGTTAACCTCCATTATGATAAATGTTGTATGGAGAGAGACACTTGACTGTAAAATATATTGTTTAATTGTTTAACACTGTAAAAGTGACAGAAGGAATAGTATAGTTAGAACATGGTAGTGAAACAACTTTTTTCAATAAATAAAATATAATTTCTTAAAGATTGCCCATTTCAATAACCTTTCTACAACGTGCATCACAGATATGACATTTGGCATTGAGTATACACAACTGATACATGTTGCTATTCTAAAACGTGACTGTTTTTGTGACTTGTGTCAGGGTTGTACAAGTAGAAAGAGGCAGGAAAGCAGCAAACTCTAGATGTTGGGATAATGAGGTTTTAAAACACCTGCTTCCACCATGATGCCCCGCAGTCAGCAGCTATATTTAAGCAATAGTTTGACATTTTGGGAAATACATGTTCACTTTCTTGCCAAAAAGTGATTAGTAGATTGATGCCACTGCCATATCTGTCCGGTAAATATACAGCTACAGCTAGTACCAATACCAAAACTGAAGTATAAAAAAAACTTCCAGTGTTAATGTGTTTTATGTGCTGGGCCTAGTAGCCTTCTAGAATCCTGCAGGCCTTGAGAGGTTAGAAAGTTATGGTCCACACATGTACATGAAAGCAGACCTGACACTGACGCTTCAAACTGCGCAAGACTGAGTTCAGGTTCGACTTTTGGTATGGCGACTGAGTGAGGCAGTGAACAGAGAACAGCTCCTGAGCGGCCACTTTACTTTCCTGTTATTCACACTGTCAGTAAGTCTCGAGTGCACTCAGCATTGTAGGAGCCGGCCACCGTTTAACTTTGAACAATGTCAAGTTGAAATAAGACAGGCGCCGAGAGTGGAAAAACTTCGACTTACAGACCCTGGTATAGTCCAGCTGCTCAGCTAACAATGGCTGCCGCAGATGCACCTGAAGCAGCCGACTCTGCTCTGACCATCTCCAACACCAAATCAGGTTTTTTCTTTTTTTAAATAACTGTAGATTGAATCCTTGAGTCCTACTACATTGACTTGTGGGACAATGTAAAATAAAATACCTGTATGTAAGAAAGTGATTAAATAAAACATTATTACCCTCCAGGCTGATCATCCCGCACCCAACAGTCACATGATCTGTTCCACCTGAAACTTGAAATTACAAAGCAGCTTGACTTAAAACATATTTAAACATAAATGTCTCTACTTGGAAGAACATTCATGCTTTGCTGGTATACAGATGACTAAAAAAGCGCATCTTATTTGCAATATACATTATGTCAATTCAGTCAATACATACCAAGCAGTCTTAAAGACAAGGAGTCAGGGGACGGGCGATGGTCCTCTAGAAAGGACAACAGTCACTGTGGCAGACAACTGTCAGGCACAGACAATAAAAAAGCAGTGAGAATAGTATTTTCATGAGATGACTTTTAAGATGGTAATGATTGAATCAAACCCACATCGGCAAGAAGGATGAGCCCACCTGTGGTCTCTGTGAAGTGGATCATCTGCAGGACACCATGGAGTGTCTCCTCAGAGTCCTCTCTCCTGGACAGGACAGTCTGGAACTATTGTTGGTGCATTTGCAGAGAAGAGGAAACAAAAACTTGTCAAGTTTTCACAAGTGACCCTGCACAAATCAACATGACATATGACTCAAAAAACAACTTTTTCTGCAGGTTTGATCAGTGTGACTATACGGAGGAGAGGGAGGAGCTCATTGCAGAGCTCTCCACCACGACTCAGTCCACTGCCTACCTGCAGCTGCAGCCAGAGGAGGTCGAACGGACGCTGAAAATGATAAAACCAAACAAGGCACCCGGACCTGACCAGATCTGCGGGCTCCTGCTGAAGGCTTGCAGCGGCCAGTTGGTGGGGGTCCTCTGCTCACTGTTCAACCGTTCCCTGGCTGAGCACTCCATCCCCTCTGTCTGGAAGTCATCCATCATCTGCCCTGTCGAGAAAAAGAGCAACCCCACAAACAACAACGACTACCGACCTGTTGCTCTGACTTCGCTGGCTATGAAAAGCTTTGAGAAGCTTGTTCTGACCCAGCTGCAGGCTGATGTCAGTGGGTTCACTGATCTACTGCAGTTTGCATATCGACGGCACAGGGGCGTGGATGACGCAGTGCTGACCCTGCTACATGGGACCATCACCCACCTGGAAAAACCTAAGTCCCTTGTCAGGCTGGTCTTCGTGGACTTTTCCAGTGCATTTAACACCCTGCAACTACACCTGATGGGACGCAAACTGCTCCAGATGAACATTAATCCCCACCTGATCCTCTGGGTCCTCTCCTTTTTGACAAGTAGACCCCAGGGGGTCAGGGTGAATGGCCACCTCAGTGCACCACGGACAATCTCTACTGGATCCCCTCAAGGCTCTGTGATTTCTCCATTACTCTTCACACTGTACACAGACAACTGCAGGAGCTCAACCCCGGGAATAACATACATCAAATACTCAGATGACACTGTTATCATGGACACCACCAACACAGACGGACTGTTACAATCTGAACTGGACTCCTTTGCCCTGTGGTGTAGAGACAATCGCCTAGACTTAAACACCTCTAAAACCAAAGAAATGGTCATTGACTTCCACCACGGACACTTCACTCCCACACTCTCTGTTAACAATGAAACAATAGAAAGAGTTGAATCATACAAATACCTTGGTACAATAATGGACTACAAACTCACATTTCAACTACACAGTGAACATCTTTTTTTTAAATGTCAGCAACGCCTCTTTTTTCTCCGTAAACTTTCATCAAACAATACTCTGCTTTCTACAAATGCTTCATTGAATCCATCCTCACATTCAACATAACAGCCTGGTTTGGTGCACTCAGCATCTCCCACCGAAACAGTCTAAACAAAATAGTCAAACTCAGCAATAAAACCATAGGTCAGGAACAGGAGCCACTCATCAACATCTACAATACTCAGGTCAAGAAAAAAGGCACACAGATTGCCACAGACACAACACACACACTACATAGCAACTACAGCCTACTACCATCAGCACACAGATACAGGTCACTCCCACTCCGGACAAAGAGGGCATCATCCAGTTTCATTCCCACCTCAATCCGACTTTTAAATACCTAACTCCCACCATAATGTCTTTTTCTTTTAACCTGTTTTTAACTAATTTTTATCTTTGTATGTGTCTTTTTTTTAACCTTTGCTGTGAGTACTTGTACTTATGTGTGGTATGTAGGGATGTGTGGATTGTTGTATTGTATTGCTGCTCCTGCACTTTTGATGTCCTTCCGCAACGAAGTTCCTAACGGAATAATAAAGTACTTTTGAGTTTGAGTTGAGTTTGAAAAGAATCAATGCTGATACTGCATTGGTGCTAAGCATAACTAACTCACTCTATTAAAGTAAATGTTTACAACAGTCTTTTAATATTTGTGATAACTAATGTAAAAGAAAGGACAAACTCCCAAACCCATGAGCACAATAATGCTAATAGCTGCAAACCAACCAGACAAACACAAACCAACAAGTTTTGTCTCTTCAGGAACTGACCTCACTTTCACTACAATAATGACAAATCAAGTTTACTTTAATGTGCTGTAGCGTTGACATCACCCTCCACCAGGGGCGTTTCTTGGGACTGAGAACATTGGGGGCTGAGCCCAGAACCTTATAGGGAAGTCTAGGGGATCCTACCTGGGGAAAAAAGCTCTATGCTTTCTTGAGCCTTATTGCGTCTTGTCTACAGCCAAATACTGCCAACATGTACTTCAAAATGTGTCAAAATAAAATTATATTATATTGATAGAAACAGGATAATGCACTTATAGATAACACAGGAATTAAAGCCAAAAAAATAAATATTTTGTAAATATTTTGACTGAAGCCAAGTCATATTCCCCCTCAATTTTTAAAAAATGTTAGAGGTTACATGATTTGCGATTTTTAGTTTGCTTTTTTTTTTTAACACCAGACCATGTGAAAAAGTTGAGTGATGATGCCTACAGACTATATCAGGAGCCATATTTCCCCCCAAAAATGCACATTACACGAGTCAGTTTAATTTTTGGTATTTTATTTTTCCTTCCACCCCTACTGTGTTGTGTTGCACCTCTGTCTCTGCTGCTCTTTTTCCTCCATCTGCTCATTCCTTCCATCCTTTGAATCTGCTGCCAGAAAAACAAAGAAATGTATACTGAATGACAACAGAACATATTAAATTAAATATTTTAAAAACATTTCTTTTTTCACTTGGACAATTTTCAGATAAATGTCATTGAGTGTTACTGTACCTTTCACTTTTCCAGACTGCTGCTGTTTCCCTCCATGACTCATGTTTCTCTCTGTCACACATCTTCTGAAAAAAACAAAAAAAAAACAGATAAACAAACTGATTTCAGGCACACACCATTTTCTGATGAGGCTAACTCACCATGCTGTAGGTTTTAACTCTCCATCTGATTCTCTCTTCTCTCTTTCCCTCCATCACTTGCTGCTCTCCATTGACTTGCTTGTTTCCTTCTTTCCCTTGGTCCTGTGTCTGCGGTCCCCAAATCACTGACCTCAGTGTTATGGACTTCCTCACTGTTGTCTTCTTGGTCTCCTATCTTCCTTTTATCTTCCTTCTCTGTACTGTCATCTGTAAACAGAATATAACATCAGATTCATTTTATCATAGCAGACGTTATCAAAAAGCAATCATATAAGGGAACTGGCCCTTGCAACAGGATTAGCGTGTACTTGTCTTTTTCCTTCCTTGTTAAAGTGGCACTTACTGGGCTCAATTATATTGTTTTAATTATGAAATACAAGAGATGGTAGTAGAGTTTGCATGTTGCAACAATATATGAGTAGCCTAATCAATAACAACATTGACAAATATCTACATGAATAACTGTATACATGCAGGCCGACCGGGGGAGTAAAAAACATTCTTTGCTCGGTGCACTTCATGGGATGTGAAATTACAAATGTGGATGGAAAGATGTGGATAATTAAAAAATCTTTTTGACACAGGAGAATGAAAGAATGTTATAGATAGCTATTTGCAATCCAGTGCAGCTATTAACTGTTAAAGCGGCTTGCCATAGTAATGTCCTTGAAGCTTCCACAGGTAAAATGCATATCAGGAAAATAACTACTATAACTAAATAACTATAACTACTAACTACTATCAGAAGTAAGATGTTTGGGTAAAGTTTGCTGTCTGGGATTGGACAGCCTAAAGTGCAAAAATGTTTGAGATGTGTAATTACGCACCATCCAACATAACCGCACATAACGACAAGCAGCAAACACACAGAAATATTCCCCATTGATTACAGATCCTTCCAGCTCATTGTTGACCTCGTGTTCATGAGGAAATTGGGGGTAAAAATGGTAACAGATTGAGTCATTGGTAGACTATCCAAGAGAAATGTCTGCATTTAAAATGTATGTTCATTTAAGCCCTATTAAACACAACATGCAGATTTTGTTAGGACAAGTCAACCTGTGAGGCGAAATGTACACATGTTGTGTATGTTGTGTGTTCAATGGACAGTGTCCTAGATCTATTACTTTCTTCAAAAACACAATACGCAGCACCTCCTCTTGTAGCACATTAGCCATAAGCATGCAAAACCCCAAACAAATGGATCAAATAGGAATTAAACCCCTGCCTGTCTGTGTGCACATGCTGTGAACCGTGGATGACTTCTTGCTTGACCGCGTCCCTGAAGTTGTTTTGTTAAAAAGTCAGACTCCAACAGAAAGTGAAGATCATCAGCCCAGTGCTGAAGAATACAATGGACCTCATCATTTATCTGTCAGGTACAATGCAGAAACGACTCAACTCTAAACATTACACCTTATCACCAAGGATTCACAACACTGTTATCTCTTATACTACAGTATATAGTGTTGAGGAATATTAACCCACCTGTTTGTAGAAACAAAGAGGCAGAAAACTTTCCCTTGTGTTCAGCTTGACTGCAGGATTTATTTTCAAATTCCTCCCCAGCACCATCACTGTACTACCTTAACAAGTAGAGCACAATGAAATTGGCATGTATTCACTATCTGAGATATATATATATATGTATGTATTTATATATGTATATATATATATAAGATTCATGCATTGTATGTATTTTTACCACATGTCTATTTTGAACCATATTTATCTTATTGTAACCATGAATTGTACCATGATCACACACTGAACTGCAGTCTCTATGACTGTTAAAACATTTTTTATGCCACGTTTTTAATACCTGTATTGGCATTTTTTTTAACCCTTTAGATACAGTGTTATCGGAATATTGATAAATATCATTACTGAATATTTGAAATGGTGTCAATACTCATTTTTTGCAGTACTGATACACCAGTATGTGCTGTGTTTTTTTTTTTACTCTCCTCTCTGACAGCAAGCAGACACTACACCGCTGTGGAGCCTACATTCCTCCAGAGGTAAATGAACTTAACACACAGTACACGAGCATCGTTATATTTATCTTTTATTAAAAATCTGAAATTTTATGCCCCCAATGTTGTGTCATTTATTCGCTGTGGTACTGAAAATGGAATCGAATATCAATATTTTTTAAGATGTTGTATTGAAGATAGAAATTCCACTATCATGACAACACTAGTACAGTCTAAATAAATATGTTGAGCAAGTAATAATAATAATAATAATAATAATAATAATAAAAGGCATAATTATAGTCTTTATTGTTTTAACTGGATTTTGTTAAAAGAGCACTTAAAATGTATAATACATAGATTAATATATCATAATGTAAAAAGTAACATAGACCAAAAAAAACAAGATTTGTGCATTCTGGCTGTTAAAGGCTCCAGATGAAATCACTGTGATGCCTCCAGGATATCCAGTGTGCAAGAATTTGATCAGTAAAAGACAACATTGCACTCCTATAGAGTGCCGCAGGAAGGAGTACTAATGTTTTGAAATAATTTAGCACACTGTAATGGGTTTTTGGGTTAAATACCTGAAATAAGGTCTGTGATGAACATGAGCTAAATAAATAAAATATAAAATATATCAGCAAATACCCCACATTTGAATGAAAAAGCGTCTATGTGTCTTAAAGAGCTCTGTTGCTAACAAGTGGCTCAATGACACTATAGAGGTTGCTGGGGACATGATGCAGGCCTGCTACAGACCACTTCATAATATAAGGGCCTGCAACAGCCACAGATGGATTTCCCCCCTTTTATTTCACAGAGCATGTGATTTATAGATTGCTGTCGTGTTGTGAAGAGATTTTCAACAAGTATGAAAAAAGCTGCCAGAAGAATGTACCAACCCTAGATTTAAGTTCCCCGTTGAGCTGCTGCTCCAGTCCGCCAGGTGGCGGTTATATGACTATATGTTATATGCGTTAGTTTCCCGTGCAGAAGAAGAAGGTCCATATCCGGGATAAACAAGGACATGTGTTAAGTAATTATCCTTGTGAATATTGGCGTTTGTCTGTAACACATAACGCCGTTAGTTCGGTCAGTTTGTTTGGATTACAGGACAGCTGTTTAATTTAAACGTATACTATAAGCTGTAAATTAGTAGTATTCGACGTCATGGCGGCTTCAGCTCATGTCTCCAGAATCCGCTCAATGTACAAGAGGATTCTGGTCCTACATCGGTTCCTGCCGATAGATTTAAAAGCCCTGGGTGACCAGTATGTCAAAGACGAGTTCAGAAGGCATAAAACGGCATCACCCGAGGAGGTCGAGAGCTTCATGACAGAGTGGGAGGTAAACCTTTTCACATCCGCGCGGCGCAGTAACCAAACCACATTTAAAAATGTCTCAATTTAAGGTTTCCTTGGATATTGAAGAGGGCGCCCAGTTTACGTTACACTTTACACGTCTGACGACTTCACTATGATCCAAATGGTCATCCGTCATATAATCTTTTTTCTTTTTATCTCAAATAAAGTCAAACTAAAGTAACAGTCTCAAGTAACGAAACTGCAGAAATACAGCATTGTTGTTTTGTTTCGCAAAGTAAAGGTCTACACGCTGTGTCACAGCTCTGCTGCATGATGCTAGGAATCATTCTGGAAAGTCCTGGTGAAGACATAGTAAATCTTTTATTTATTAAGCCTAAAATTGGTCAAATTCTCAAAATTTCGAGTCAAAAAGTGTGTAATCAGCCCATACAATGTGCGCAAGGTTTACTGTAGAATGTGAGATCCCCCTGAGTTGTTAAGGATTTCCCAGAAGAATCCCTGTGAATATAACCTCAGTGTAAGTAGGCCTACCTGTGATTCTCCTTGATCTGACCTGTCATCACAGATGTTATTCTTGTATTGCCCGTGTTATGTCAGTTCATCGCCACATGATGGCAGAGCAGCCTCAGTAACAGTAAGGTAACATTCACACCCTGTGTCAGAAGGATGACCAGTGATTCATGTGTAGCGCTCATCAAAACACACTTTACAAAGTGCTTCACAGTTCAGGATCAAATGAAAAGAGGGGGATAATGGCCTTGAAAATAAATTAAAAGAAAAAATGCATCACTCTTAAATCTTTTACAGAACATAGTGAGACTGCAAAATAATCAGTAAAATTGACCCATAGACATAAATTATGTTTTTACTGTGATTTTTGTCAAGTCAGAGGTTTTTCTTTGTATTTTAAATTCTGTAAAAAACATTGTATGTGTGTGTGTGATTGTATATATCTGTATGTGTGTGTGTGTGTGTGTGTGTGTGTATGTATGTACATATATATGTATAAACGAGAGGGGTTTGTAGCCAATTCAGTGTTCTGTCCACTGACCGGTTGCTTTACACAGACCACTGATCACTACTGCTAGGACCGCTAAAGTTAGTGGTCCGGAACAGTTGATGAGTGGTCAATGGAGTCTTATTTTGTGGTCTAATCCTCATTCTCTCATTTCTGATTGTAAAAAAAAAAAGACAGAAATCCTAATCCTTTATTAAGTATAGCCTACATTATTATCAAGATGCCAGATCATAATCTTGTTTAAAAAATATCGATAATGCTGTTGCACCATGTATCCCTTTTCTATCTATCTATATATTTATGTGAATATTTAAACTTAATAAACATGAAAAAGTGGTATAGGGTCTGGACCACTTACTTAGCAGTCCATCGTGTTGTTGGACCAGTTAGTGATCTGTGTAGTCTGGACCATGTGAGTGGCCACTGGTGTATGATGGACTGTATGGTGACAACAAGGAGTGCACATACAGTAGGCCAAAGTGTAGGTAGATAAAGAGATCAATGCCATTCAGTTCATTCATTCATACCGTTCAATTCAAATCGCTTTATTGGCATGAACAAAAATATGTCTTTTCCAAAGCAATTTACAGAAGAGTAACATATATTGTAACGTGCCCCTAGCGGTCGTGACCAGTGGTCCGAGTACAGCGACCATGGTCAGTGGACAGACCATGAATTAGCTTCAACCCCTGCTATATTTTCACAGCATTTCAAGCCCAAGATAATACCCTCAAATGTCTTGTTTTGTCCACAACCCAAAGCTATTGAGTTTATTGTCAAAGAGGAGGACAGAAAGCAGAAAATATTCATATTTAAGAAGCTGGAATCAGAGAATGACAAAACTTGGACCAATTAATTGATCATCAAAACAGTTGGTAATTAATAGTAGACAACGAGTCGATTAATTGAGCGTTTGATGATGTTAGAGAACTTGAAAATTGGCATCAACATCAATCAGAGTCTGAGATATGACAAGTATGGGAAGCCAAAGTTACAGTTTATGGTTTTTGCCATTATTTATTTATTTTTACTTGATCTGTTTGACACAGAATGACCCTGTAAGGTTACACCTTGTATTTCACGTTCACCTCATCTGTTAACCCGCAGCCACCTTGTGAAAACCATGTGCATGCCTAGTGTAAAGTATGTGTGAGGTAGGCACATTCTCACCTCACATTCTTCTTTAATAAATGCAAGTTATGTGGGGGAAAAGGCGTGCTCATGGGTATTGTACATACACATCATTTATAAACCTGGCCCCTGACGTTTTTCCCAGCATCACTTTCTCCAGGTATGTAGTGATGAGTGATGCCAGGACAGTCTGATGTATCCATCTCCTCACTGATCAGGTTAAATTTGAAATGGGCAGAGGTTTGAGCGTACTGCTGATTCTGATGTACAATGTATGTTCATCTTTGGCCAGCAGGTGCTGCTCTTTCATAAATAATATAATATGTAATGATTACTTAATAACACATACATTAATAGCTAGCCTTAGAATAAAAAGATTAACTAATATTGATACAGCCTCAGCCTAAGATTACTTTGTAATATAATATAGGGTCAGCAAGATACAGATGGTGTCAAGTCCTCTATGACTTTACACCTTGATGTGTCCTCAGATTGTTTGAGAGAGAAAAAAAACACAGAGGTACACGCATGAATTTTGCGTTTTATTATTTAATGATGCATTGTCATTTTTAACTTGTAGACCAGTTATTTAACTGCATCACCCAAAGCCTTTCTGAAAGAATTTTTTAGATTTTGCAGTTAAGCTGACTACCGGCTTGTTTTTGTAGACAGAACTAAATCACTTTTTAATCATATCGAAGACGAATGACATGCATATAGGTATCAGCTTATCACAGACATCAATTGCTCATCTTTGAGTGTAAGTTATATAGGATATAACATAAACTGGTACTGTTACTTAAATCGCATACAGACAGTGCCTGTAAAAAGTACACACACCATTGGATGTTTTCCCCTTTCATTGCTTTTATAAATGGAATCATGGTAAATATAATTTGGCTTTTTTGACAAGCATGTCAATAAATTAAAAATATATAATGTGAAATAAATTATTAAGTATTCACCCCCTTCAAGACAGTATTTAGTAGATGCGCCTCAGGCCTCAATCACAGCACATTCTGTGTGGATAGGTCTCAATCAGGCTTGCACATCTGGACACTTTTACTCCATTCTTCTTGGCAAAACTGCTCAAGCTCTGTCAGGCTGACCAAAGAACCTTCTTCCAGTTAACTTTGGAGTCTCCCACATGTCTTTGGGTGAACTCTAGTAGAGATTAAATTAGCTTTCTTCAACAGTGGCTTTCTCTTTGCCACTCTCCCATAAAGCTTTGACTGGTGAAATACCCGGGCAGCAGTTGTTGTATACAGTCTCTTCCAGCTCAGCTGCTGAAGCTTTTAACTCCTTCAGAGTAGTCAAAGTAGTCTTGGTGGCCTCCATCACTAGTCTCCTTCTTGCACAGTCACTCAGTTTGTGAGGACGGCCTGCTCTAGGCAGATTTACACATGTGCCATATTCCTTCCATTTCTTAATGATGTATTTAACTGAACTCCGGGGGGACTTGGAAATGTTTTTGTTTCCATCCCCTGACTTATACTTTTCAATAACCTTTTCACAGAGTTGCTTGGAGTGTTCTTTTGTCTTCATGTGTAATTGTAACCAGGAGTACTGATTAACCAGTGACTGGACCTTCAGACACAGGTGTCTTTATACTACAATCACTTGAGACACACTTTAAAGGGGGTGAATACTAATGCAATCACGTATTTTACATTATACATTTTTGATTCATTGACATCAATTTGTAGAAATCTATTTTCACTTTCACATTAGTTTTTTTTGTAAGGGGGTGACTACTTTTTAAAGGCAATATATGTTTCCTACAGTTAAAAAGACACGCTCACTTGGAATGGAGGTAGCAGGGATGGAAAGCTATCTTTGTAGTGGTTCGGGACCACTGTACGAGTAAAATGTGCGCGTGACGGGAGGGTGTGCTTCGGTTCTAATGTGTGGATGAGTCGCTGATTTTCCACTACGGAAAATGACCTCATATCAGCTGCAATGAAAACGCTGATGTCTTTTGTTATTGCCGTGGCTCTAACACTTGACTGTGGAAGTTGAGATGCAAAGGTATTTGTCAGCGTTGTCTTTGGCCTTTCAGTGCTTTCATCATAGGCACGGTTGATTTTAATAGAGCGCTGTGGTGGTTCTGTATATGTCTTTGCATAATGCTTGTGTTAGCTGTGGTGTACAGCACTATTTTCTAACAGTGCTTACATATTGTTTGTGTCTTGTCTGTCACTCTGTCGCTGTCAAGACAGCTTTTCACTTTGACAAAATATATCATCATGTTTTAGTATCCTAATTGGATCTGATGTTGAAGCTAGTTGTACCTGGGAGAGTTAGGCCACAGTGACTGTTTGATTTTAAACAGTTATTAATACAAGCCTGACTCCAGCCTCAGAAGACCCACCTGGATTCATGTCCTGATGGGAGATCAGTATATCTGCAACATGTCCTCTTGTTCCCAAAACAATCTTCACCATGAAGTATGCCAGGTCTTTTTTTATGTCGCTGTGGGGGAGAGCCAATGTTTTCCAGCACAATTACTCACTTCTGGGGAATGGCAAATCACCCATCTGCAGGTTATTTCTCTAATGAAGTAATGGTGATTGCAACTGGAATCCTGAGAGGTCTCTCTGTCATTGCAGTTGCTGTAAAGCTGCCAGAGAGAAGGCAGTCACTTTCATTATTCTTCTCTACTGTATATCAGTATGCATTGTTTTCAAACCCAGGATCCATTTGAATGGTCCCAATCGGGGGATGAGTGGCTTTTGTCATATTTACACACTGCTTTGGCTATATTTCAAATGGAAACATTTTGTAGGGAACCTTAGTTAAACTAAAACCACTGGGAAGCATTCATGACTGGATTGGCTTGGAAATGTACAGAGAAATGACAATACAGTCTTTACCTAATTGTTGTATCATCTAGCCAAAAATTCAAAGCTGTCCACATTAATTAAGTGCGTAAAACACCAAAGCTGGACTGTTGGCCCAATGCCAACATATAGTTTCATTGCAAGGGCTTTAATAGCTTTATATTTAATGGACCCTGGTTTAAGGGCCAAAAAAAATCCATTTCTAATTTGGATTGTGAGCTAACTAAATAGCTGCATTTAGAGTAGCGCCTACTGAGGTCCAAAAAGTAAAGAATTAAAAAAACGTCATTGGTAAACTATACACGTTTTTATAGCCCAAAATCACAATCACATTGCCTCAGTGGGCTTGATATCCTCTGTCCTTGGACCCTCGATTCTGGTGAGGAAAAACCTGCCATATTGAAAAAAACACTTTTATCAGGGAGAAAAAAAAGATGGAAGAAAACCTCAGGAAGAGCCACAGAGGAAAGGATCCTTCTTCCAGGACGGACAGACATACAATAGTTAATAAATTACGCCTCCTCCCTGTTGTCAATGTTTACAACTTAAATGATGCAGAACTATTAGGAGCTTTCATCTCTCCTGTTAGATCCCGAGTTTACCCCCCTTCAGGAGGTACTGGACCAGCTCTCCGTCGTAAAGGGTTAGGTCCCTAAACCAACAAGGTGTTACTTTAATATGGATTTAAATAGGGACTGCTTAAGCTGGTAGCGAGGAGACTCGCCTAGCTTCTCACTGCCTATGTCCGAACGTCTACCCTGCCTACCTCTGGCTTGGCACCTGACTTGAATAGTCCTTGAATCAGATACAGCCACCAGCCACGCCCGTTAACTACAGCTCTCCTCTAAATTATCTGTGCACTTGGTATGGTGCTAAGATGAATTTTAGGGGCTTTATGTAAACCCTAAGGGACTGTTTCAATTTGGTAGGCCAGAGTTACCTTTAAGAACCTTTAAGATATAATGCACACCTATCACCTACTTTTTACTTCCATCAAAGAATCATAAAATCAGTGTCCACAACTTCTACTTTAACTACAGTTGAAGGTTTATTACAAAGTTTTAGCAAGGGCAAAGCAAAGAGCTCAATTTGATCTCAATTACTATCAATCATTATCAAAATACCTATTGATAAAGATCACAATTCAGCAATTCAGTATATAATAAAGATTACTCTAAAAGCGCTGAGGCTGGTTAAAATACTTAGATGTAGTAGCGATTGAGAGGGTCAGGCTGTGGATCCAGTATGCCCATCCCTTCCTGCTGAAAGTCCAAGTCCTTGTGATAACTCACGACCCCGTTCGAGGTCCCCAAATTTCCTCAAAGTCCAAACTTCATGCCAGCAGAGTAAACAAAAGAACTCCAATATCCAAATTATAATCCACAGTTGGTTGGAAAATGGTTAGTTCTCCTTGTGCTCTGTTATCCTTGGATCCAACTGCGAATCTCTTGAAGTCCATTCTGCGATGATAGGCTGCTCACATACACACCATAATCCAAGGTAGGAGAGTGGAAGAACATTGTCTCCTCTGTTGCTGCGTTTTTTATACTGTCTCAGCTGGCCATCTAATGCTTAAGAGGGAGACTTTGCGTACTTCCTTATAAGGCTGTGCAGCCACTCCCAGTAGTACGATGACGTACTGGTCAACTTTATTTCGTACATTTAATGTATTCAAAGTACATTTATGTCAATGCAGGGCCCACACATCGATAGAAACCAATTTCCGATTCATATTGGTGAATCTTCCCTAAAAACTATCCTACTGGCCATGAAAAGAAAACGACACCATGAGAAAGACTTGTAGGAACAGTTATCATGCAAACAGCAATAGTGAATTGATGTGCTAGCTTGCGGTCCACTTCGCTGTAGTCCATCAGTCTGTCTTGCTAACCTAGCTGTGTAGTCTATTCCTTCTGTGTCTGTGCTTTATTTGCAGCCACAGCTTAAATACAACTGATGTTATTTCTTACATTCGGTAAGTGCTAACGGGCAACTGTGTTTACAAACTGCAGCTTGGAAGACATAACTCTTCACACATGAATATGCGTTGGTATGCGCGTGCACAAAATTAGACTTGCGTTTTTTTTTAAATCACCATCAACCAGGTATTTTTACTGTGTTGACTTCAAGGTTTACTGTCTTTGCATGAGACCGTTTTTCATTGGGTTATGAAAATGTGCAATTTACAGCTTGTAGTGGCTTGGTACGTTGCATACTAGATGATGTCATCATGTTTTGTGTGTCTGGACAAAATATGAATCTTAAATCTTAGTTCCTTAGCCCAATACACATACTATTTCACAATTCCAAATTCTTTGAACTCATTTCTGACATTAACAGCACAGCCATACTTAAAAAAAGGCTGTTTTGTGACAGTTGGCTTTTTCTTATAGGATTTTCGAATTGAGCAGGGCTCCATGAACTCACTATGAGATCAAACGTCTTAATAATGAAATAATTTATGAATGCAAATTTCTATTGCAATGAATTTTGCAGTAATCCACCCAAACCTGTTGAAATTGGGACTATCCCAGACTTGCTGTATTGGTTTCAATGCTGCTAGTTGATTATGTCAGAAATTAGATCAGAGAAGTTTGACATTGTGAAAGTGTTTTTGTGTATTGGACTAAGGAATTGAGATTAATATTATGTTCTGACATAAGGAACATGACATCATCTAGTACGCAACAAACTATTACAAGTTGTAACTTGCCAATTTCCAGGCCCCAAATGAAAAGCGGGCTCAATATTTATCGGAGAGATAAAAACCTTGAAGTCAACACAGTTTAAATGTACAAAAAATCTGCTAATATCAAAAAAAGTATTAATAATGGAGTAATATAACATGTTAGAATGTGTTATATATATGCAATAAATATCAACACTTTCGCATTTTTTATCTAAAAGTTTTGAGCAAATTGAAAAAATCCTTCTTGTAAATTCTACAGTCAAAATAGATTTTCAGCTCCAGAGCTATATTTAGCAGGTTATGTGCCAATTGATTATTTATGCAGGACCAAATAACTTCTAGATGTGAAAAAACTACATTTATACTACACAGGACCAAAATTTGGTTGCAAAAGAGTGAAAAATAGTGATGTGAGAAAGTGTTTTGAAAATGACAGTTTCTTCATTCTGGTAAAAAATGACTTTCTGCCATTATTTCGATTACTGTAACCATTTAGCTACAATTATTTAAATTAATACATGTTGCCAAGTTACCTTAGGGTCTCTTGGATGTTCAGGACAAATTTCAGCCCAATCTAGTGAAAAATAAGCGATTTGTGAGTTTTACAATGTACACTGCCTGGCCAAAAAAAAAGTCACCAACTGGATTTAACAAAGCAAATAGGTCAGAACCTTCCATTGGTTAATAACTGCAGTGATTAATATGTTTCAGCTGGCAACAAGTTATTTAATCTAACTGATGCAGTGAGGAGCTTCTGATTTCTTAAACAACCATGTCAGAAGACATATTCTGTGGTCATGGAAAAGATGTTTCTCTGCTTCAGAAGGGTCAAATTATTTGCCTGCATCAAGCAAAGTAAACAACTAAGGAGATTACTGAAACAACTACAGTTAGGTTAAGAACTGTGCAACGCATTGTTAAAACCTGGAAGGACAGTGGCGAACCGTCATCTTTGAGGAAGAAATGTGGTCGGAAAAAAATCTTGAATGATCGTGATCCGAGATCACTTAAATGTTTGGTGAAATCAAATGGTAAAAAATCAACAGTAGAACTCACAGCTGTGTTTAATAGTGAAAGTAAGAGCATTTCCACAGGCACAATGTGAAGAGAACTTAAGGGACTGGGACTAAACAGCCGTGTAGCCTTGAGAAAACCAATTATCAGTGAGGCTAATCGGAAGAAAAGGCTTCAATTTGCTAGGGAGCATAAAGTGATGCACCCATCATGCCTGGTGCCTACCGTACAATCCTGTGGGGGCAGTGTTATGGTCTGGGGTTGCTTCAGTTGATCAGGTGTAGGTTCAGCAACATTATGTGCCAAAAACATGAGGTCAGCTGACTACCTGAATATACTGAATGACTAGGTTTTTCCATCAATGGATTTTTTCTTCCCTGATTGCACGGGCATATTCCAAGATGACAATGCCATGACCCATCTGGCTCAAACTGTGAAAGAGTGGTTCAGGGAGCATGAGACATCGTTTTCACACATGGATTGGCCACCACAGAGTCCAGACCTTGAGAATCTTTAGGATGTGCTGGAGAAGACTTTACACAGCGGCCTGACTCTCCCATCATCAATACAAGATCTTGGCGAAAAATTAATGCAACTCTGGACTGAAATAAATGTTGTGACATTGCATAAGTTATCAAAATGATGCCACAGTGAATGCGTGCCGTAATCAAAGCTAAAAGCGGTCCAACGAAATATTAGCGTGCGTGACTCTTTTTTGGCCATGCAGTATTAACATGCTGAAATTCAGCTGAGAGGCCCAAAATTAAAAAATCCACAACTATTATTAGTAAATTTGGAGTACAGCTATAGGATTTTGCAAGCTTGCATGTATTTAACAGAAGTGTCAACATGATTTTTTTGGGGGGGAATTCCAAGACATGAACCGGGAAAAATTCTGGATTTTGGGTGAGTTGGCATGGAATCCAAACCATTATCTTTTCCTGACCTAGCTAGCTAGTTTGTTGCCTAACCCTAACCAAGTAGGTTTCTTGCCTAAACCTAACCAAAGCGTGACTTAAAAAATGAAAATGTTCTTTTAAGTACCTAAAAAAAAAAATAGATTTACTAAGTCTGAAAGTAAAACTCTTGATACTTGATATACTTTCATTTGAATTTAATGCTGAGCCTCTGAAACGAAATTTCGTTCTGTGTTCATTTGTTGCTCACAGAATGACAATAAAATCTGTATAAAAACAGAGTCTAAAAACTAAGTCTAAAACTTTAGGCTTCAAAACTCCAAAATGTATAACCACAGAGGGGGCATGAACTTTGGTTGCCTGCATCACTTTCTGTGTGTATTTTTTTAATTAATTATTTTAGATATTGTCATTTCATGGACTTTATTAGGATCTCCATTAGCTTTGTCAAAGCAGAGGTTATTCTCCGTAGGCTACAGTCACACACCACATTAATAGACAACATAAAAATCAAATTCCCACACACCAAATTCTATTTTGTAATGAAAACTTTCACAACACACACCCTCTCTTCTGACTGCTTCCTGTGTCCCCTTTTTCTCTCCATCTTCTTCTTCTTCTATCCATTCTTTCAAGACAAGGTGAATTTCCACTGCTTCTGCCCTTCCTTACAAAAATACAGAGAAGTGGGAACAGACAAGGAGCAGGACTCAGAATGAGATTACAAGCACTGAGTGTTCGGTGTGTAATCCAGTTATTTCAGAGGCACCCATGGGAGTTCAGTGCTTCTAATAAATCGGCTCCATTGGGCCAAACAAGCTCTCCCAAAGAGACAGAGAGAAGTGTAAGGAACAGAGAAAGATCAGGGAAGTATGTACTGTATGTTATAGCCCAAAATCACAAATTAGCTATATGGAAAAAATTATATTTAGTCAAGTCATCCTGGGTATATGAGATAAACGAGATCAAAGAATCATTTATCCTGTCAGACCTTGCTGTTAGGCCACTAAATGTCCATCCAGAGTGATGAATAGGACATTCAAAATTGACTCATTAGCGTTGCAGTTAGGCGAATCCTTGTATTTTGCCAATCAGAGTATCTCGGCATCACTCACACTGTGACCCCAATGCAGTTTTCACAGTAACACACTCATTTTCAGTCACATTTGCAAGTGAGAAAAGTGTGACAACAGAACCCAGCTTTCATTAAGGAAAGCAGAGCTGTAACCCAAGCAGGCTGAGAGCCAAACACATTAAGGTTAAGGTGGTCCTGGATTTGGATATGCTTTATCTTTGCCGATACAAGTCTATTGAAATGTGCCTAGAACAGTTGTGATAATGATCCAATGAATCAATTTGGGACATCTTTGTGTATAACCATTAGCTATAGATAGTCCAGTCCTTGACATAATTACCTCTGACTGAATTACAGTAGTGTGGGACTACACAAAGTAAAAAAATGTATTTAAATGAACTTGGAAGTTCAAACCAAACAGAACTACCTATTAAAATGATATTGTCCTACCATGACATTACTGCATGACTCAGGTGACTGTCCCAGAAAAAGATGGCAGCATTTTTTCCTTTAGGCTTCATCAGATGTTCTTAGGATAAAACCAAAGTGACGATGATACCAGAAGCCTTAACGTGGCAGACCCCTGGTAATGTTATTCCTCCAGAGACAATAACGTTGAGACGACACACATTCACTCACACAGACTTATCCAACAAAGCCTTCAAAGATTAAGTAAAAAGTACAAACACAAGTGTACCAAAGTGTTGGAGTATTCCTTTAAGCTGTAACCCCTACTGCCTCAGGGAGGTTATTTCCCCTTGGCAAATGTTCAACATAATTACATTATGTGCAGGAAAATAGCCTCTTAGATAAATGGCTTGTTAGTTGCTTACAGTGAGAGGGTTCTAAAAAGGCAAGATGCTTTGTGAATGGCAAACAGCATAAAACCCTGTGTACATTCACGACTAAAACTGTGTGTTATTAAATGTTTCAAAACGACATGACCTTTGTTGTATGTTTTGATTTGAAGAAAAGAATGATAAAATTCAAAACTCGTTAATAATTTACAATTAAGTTTAGAAGTGCAAATGCACATTTTACAGAAAGCGGTGTACACTTCAAAATAGTTGTAAATTTAGTAAATATGTATTTATCATTTATACATTTGGCCCCAGACATTCTCTGTGTTTTAGGGATGCAACAATACAGTTAGCCCACGGTTCCATACATACCTACGTTTTTGGATCACGGTTTCGGTTTGATTTAGTAAGCATGTTTTGTGCGAGGAGAAAAAAGCTACAAAGTAAGCATACAGAGATTTAATCGTGAAAAAGGAACGCGTATCCCAATGCCCAATAGAATGGGTGCTGAGTCAAGTGAAAACTGATAGATCCAAATACCAAGGTGCTCCAAGGATTTTTATTGCTTACTGTTTCAAGCATTAATCTTTTCCTTACACTTTCACCTCTGCAAACTTCTGGAGATGACCATGGACCTGCTCAGGATGATTCATATACAGCACTGACAGCTCTGACTCGCCACACATAGACTGAGGTTAACTGGAGAGTTAATTTTGAAGGTAGAGGAGATTTATGTGTTAAGATTGGCCCTGACTGATATCAATGCTGTAAATTTAAGAATATAACCTAACCTAAACAATAATCTTTTGATTTCGTTCCACTCTAGGACTAATTGTAATAGACTAGGTGAGAACTAAAAATGTGCCGTCATTTGCTGTGGGAGGATCCATGACACTGCTACATCTGTTAACTTCAACCCTTTGAAGTTAAGTAACAATTGCAGTCTTATTTGTGTAGCTTTGGCCCTGATTTCTCTCCATAATGCTTTCCTGTTTCCCCTTTGGCCATTCTGGTCATCTCCAGATGATAGCTAGCAATAGTGGGTAAAGAAGACAGTGTGGTCATCTACTGGGTCTAATGATATTATAACGTTACTGAAATTTCTAACTTGAAACAATGTGTGAAGGCCAAAGTTTCCAAGCGGAGACCTTGTTAGTTGCTTAGTTGCCAGTTAATTGTCTCTCAAGTTAGCCATGAACATTTAAATGAAGGCAGAGGTGTGCAGTGGAAAATTTCATTACATGAACAGGCTACCATAACGAGATCTGACTTGTTATACTCAGATGACATGCCATACTTTTTGGAAACTAAATTCTTTTGTTGTTGTGTTAGCAATGCTAAACACTGCCAAATGGCTATAGAGATTTTAATTTGAACGGTGATCAGAACAATTTACTATTTTACTGGATTACTACATTTTCCTTTTATTACTTAAAATAATTTTGATTCTACAGAGATGGTGGTGGATATTAGGAGTCCCTATCCTGCCACAGTAAGGGCTGGGCTGTTGAACTAGCTTCTTATGGTTGTGGTGGGGCGCATGTTATCATTATCAAATCATAATCTTGTTAACTAATTAGATGGATGTGCTATGATGAGAAGGGGCATAACAAAATCTTTAACTGTGAAAAACAAGACTTTAATAATATAAGATAAAGCTGACTTGATTTTCTGTTAGACGTTTCTCCTCGTACCTTTCGTAGCCCTTTCCTTACGGCGCACAGCTACTTCTTTGCTAGTAGCCTGTGTCAGAGGATTTACATCCAACCTTATAAGGCTTGATTTATGCTTCTGCGTCAAATCTACAAAGTAGCCTCAGCGTAGGTGCATTCCCTATGCAGTAGCCTGGCATGCACCTCCCCAGTGATGTAACTGCACGTCACAGCAACATGGACAGCAACGATGGTGATTGGTCCACTTGGTAGAATTGCACATTCTGGCTTCTCCTCTGGTGCTTAGTTCCGGTGCTAATACCAGGGATTGTGACCTGTAGTTTGCCCAATAAACACACCACACTCATCAGCTGTTGCAGTCCTACCTGACCTGCCGGCCGTTGCACTTCTTGGATTATACTTCTCCCCTGGAAGCCGCTGTTTACTGCCGACTGTTTCTGGGCCAGAGAAAGGATAAAGGCTGGATATCCGAAAGGCAGGCTGCCCCTCCATGAGCAGCCGGTGGCAAACGCTGGCTTGCCAAAGCCAAGACGTATAGGCTTGGTGTGTATGGAGAGGCAGCCCTCCCTGCAGTCACTGCGACTGTCCACTCTCCCAAGCCCAGAGACATAACTGCAAGCCGAATGGTTCGGTGTGATTAAAGGGGAAAAGTACAAAGCTATTCACTGTAATTTTGTACATTTATTGTGGACTATTTTCAGAATTGGATTAACCCACATACGCTGATCTAATGAGTATTTGGGGCAGCAGGATGGTGTTTGTGGGATTCATGTATTTTTAATAATTTCTGAAGATATGACAGGCTTCAATAAACAAACAATACTTTTTTAAAACTAAAGTTTCACTTACATTTTTGTTATTACATTTCACTGAATATCCAGCTTGAACCATATTTGTACAAGTCACACTGTGATGTTTTTAATGAATCTGAAAGTGAAGACGAGGAAGGACCAGGTGCTAAACACTTCTGCTATTCCTCTTCTCCCCTGCAGAGCTACAAGGACACCCTGCAGGCTCAGGTACTGGAGTCAGCAGGGGAGCGACTCAGCTCAGTCAAGTTCGGGACTGACCTGTCGGATGGGAAACTCAATGACTTCCAGGGGGATCAGATAGGCCAACTGTATGAACTCATGCTGGAATCCACCAAACCCAACAGACAGTTTGACATCCAGGAGGACAGAAAATGAAGCAGCAGGCGGCAGAAATATTCTCGGACAAACAACAAACAAGGTTCTCTGATGTATTCAGAGAACTAATGTATTACCATTAAATGTTTCAGATGAACAGTGGTACTCAAAGCCTGAGTGGAAGCTTTTAACAATATTTGATTATATTAAAGTGCTGTGTAATATCTTGGTGTTCCTCTGCTTGTCTCTTTTACTGTGACAAAACTCCTCCACAGGTGCATTAGGGTGGCACTAATGAGTTTCCTTTGTCAACTTTATTTGCATCAATCCGATTGTGAGCTCATGGTTGTGAAGGAAAGGCAACGAGATGTGTCTCCTCGGCAGATGCACCCAGAGCTCACATCAGTAATGCCTCTTTCAGCCTCAGTGGTGATGTTGCCATTGTTGGGGTGAAGCCCTCATTATCCATGTGGAAATCTGAACAATTGAATCCTCTCACACAAAAAGGCCATGAGCTGCGCGTTGAGGAGGAGAGACGGGGGTGTTAGAGCTGTTATAAAAGTCAACTCATGGTTGTTGATGCACCGATTGCCTCCCACAGAGTTCAGACATCAAAGTGATTTCTCCGTAGATGAAGACTAATCAGGCATGCACAGCTACAAAGAGTCTTTGTCCTGCATCTGTTTCAAATATAATGCTTCTTTGAACCCCTGCCTCCCACTGACTTATCGTTTGTCTTCTGATACGCCTTGTTTTCGTTGTCCTTTCTGAAATTTCAGGACAATACGTCATGTCTGCAATTCCTCATAAGGCGTGATTGCCATAGGAGTTAGTATTCAAATTCAATTTGAAACTCCAAGTCTTGGAAAATGCTCTTGAGCTGGAGGCTTTTTCAAAATCAATACAAGTTTATTAATACATTTAGCCATTTTCCCCACATACTTAAATAAACCTCTCACATGAATGTGATGGCAGTTTTATATGTTGGTCTCATGTCTGTATTTGGTCGGTCTTAGTAACATTTCTGTGAAATCGTAAACATGGGAATGTTGGAACTGAATACCATAAGGTAACCTCAAGGCTACAGCAGTAAAAAAAAAAAAAAAAACACACACACAATAGAGGTGGTTGCATTGACAATATTAAATCATCTGATTAGAAATTCCAACTTAATTGCTTACATGGACGCTAAATAAAGAATATAGTTTTTTTGACATTCAATAACAGGTATAACCATATACCGAGATATAACAGAAGAAGAGTAAGATTTTTTTCCCCCAACTTTATTGAAATGTATTGATTTGCTCTGGCTGCTAATACCGTTTTCAAGATGGACTCACATTGTGTCCTGGGACCAATATTTGTTCTTCTGGTTCGGTGGATTCAGGCTTCATTCATCTTCTCAAACATTTGTTTAAACAACTTGTTTTGAGCCTGTTGACGATCAAGACAGTCAACAATCTTTAACTCTTAAGATCTCCAACCAGAAAGTTGTATCGGCCACAGACGAGTTCTGATTTGCTACTGCCATGCTTCTGTCCCTCTTGGAAACACCTAATGTTACCTCCATGTGAGGCAAACATGCACAGAAATAATAGATTTATTCCAACCAGAGAGAAATGGTCAGATTAAGCGTTTACATGGTTATTTGGCACCATTTTTTTCCCTCTTTAACAGATTATCAAAGGTTTACCCTCTTCATCTGATTGAAATTTCATTAGCGCCGGATTGGATCAGTCTTTTCTGATTGTGGAGGCTAAATGAGGCATTTTTATTCTGATTGGGCTATTATTATGATTATTAGTGGAATATTAGGGTCCATGCAAACACAGTTTGTGACAGATTAACTCCATTACAATCAACATTTTCACATAGATAATGGATCACAGGACTACTTGTATGTGAAAGGTGTCACTAGTGGCAAGGCCTCAGAGATTTACCACCTGATATGGCAGTTATCCACAGCTCTAGGTTTTTAGTTTCTTTCAGCTCCATTGGTCCGGAGACGCAATGGTGAACGTTGGATCAGACTGTGATTGAAATTTTTAACTTCGATTTTCGGTGTGATTTTGAATCCAGCCCTCAATGGGTTGATGATGTTGGTTTCCATTGACCGTGGTAACATCATTTGTTCTCAACAAATCATATAATGTACATCAGTAAATACTTTCAACTTGAATAATTTGTTCATCAAGATCTGATGTGTGATATATGTTCCCTACATTTTTTTGAGCAGTGTATATATAAAAATAAAATATATCCAAAAAAAATCAGCTTTGCGAATGTTTTATGAGGAAGGTATTGCACTCAACATGCAAAAGAGGTAAAAGAGACAGGCCCCGGCTTTAGTGCAGGGATGGAATTAGTATTTGTGATATATGTCATGGTATAATGGGAACATTCGCTTTTAACAATCACAGAGTACGTCCAATCCAATCTCTTAATGAAATCAGTGATTAATATCGGCTGTGAAAGGACCACGCTCTAATTGATTGAAGGATAATAAGCAAGGCGGTGCTTTTAGTAATTGTTCAACATGACCTCCATCACTTCCCCTGGCACTTGATAATAAGCAGCACCATATGTCACCAAGTGGATACTTACAGTGTGAATCTGGTGGTTCCTGCAGAGAGCAGTGGGTGAAAAAGCAACATACTTGACCTGCAATCAGCATGAGAGTAATAACTAATGATTAAAATTACTCTGACAAAAACATTGTTTACCTATGAAATTAGGGGAGATTGCAATGCATTCTGGGTATGATGTGGACCTCTAGCATCCACAGATTAAAGTTAACTTTTCTGTTTGTTCAACAGTGAAACTCGTGATTGACTCTTCATTGTTATTCACATTTTTCCCTAGGCCCTTGAAGACTCAATCTCATAAAAGAGTAATTGAGTAATGGAGTGGCCTTTTTAATGGCAGGAATTTACTCGGGGGAGAAAGTTAACAAGGACTTGTTAAAAGACCAACAGCTGAAAGTCTAGAGCCTTGTCTCAGGCCCCGAGAGGTTGCTGTATTCATTACACCCTTCCATACAAAAGAAATGGACTGAACAAACAAAACAAAAGTAGCACTATATAGTGCGGCAGGAATGCTATATTTTAACCAAACCAAGAAGTTAGCATCGCCCTGGTTCCCCCGTCAGAAAGCCTACACCACTTTATTGTCTTTGTAAGCATAAATGCAATCACCAGAAGTAAAAAGCTAACATTAGGCTGTAAATGAACTACATTGTGGTCATGACGTCACCACCACTAAGAGTCTTACGAAACTGTACTATACACACACTACTATAAATTGATCAATCTACAAGTTATAAATTTTAAAATGCACCTGTAAAGACTGACAAGAGAGTAGTCTCTGTGTTGACCTGATGATGTTTTATGTCCCGACAACCTCTGTAGTCTCATTTAGACACTTGTTAGCAACTGACTTTAAGCCATGTTAATGCCTTTTAATGTAAAACAAGGGGTAGGGGAGACTGGTTATGGTTGTTACATGGTCGAGTTGTAACACCACCATTTCCACCAATCAGTAAAAAGATAGGAGTCACATGATCATTTCAGTGTGTACCCACTTCCTCCCTGATCCCACATGGTGGTTGTCAAGGCTGGAAACAAGTGCATGCAGATTCTACAGAGGAAAAACTGATTTTGAGTTAAAAAAGTACAATTTTTGACCAAGACTATATTTTGTTTAACACTATTGCAGATAAAATCATATGACTTAGATTAAATTGGAGTTTCTCAGGCAAAATGTGATGCATTTTTGCCCTGCTAATTTCAAACCACTATGCTAATACAACTAGCTAAACAATGGCTGACGGGGCGGGGTGGGTTGTAACGCATCTTTAAAAAGTTGATAACATGATAAAACATTTTATTGATTTTAATAATTTAGCAGAATGCCTAGGCAGTGGAAAAGAAAGACCGACGGAGGTGTGCCTGCCAGTGTTTTAAAAAAGGCATCTGATGAGGCCACAAAGAAGGGCAAGTCAGTCAGATCAGTTGCGAAGGCACATGTGATCTCCCACTGCAATAAAATCACAGTTTATTTTGTTGTTCTGTAGTCCAGTTGACTACGATACAGCACAAAAGGATCAAACTTGTTACAGCAGAACTACACATATTGTCACTAAACATCAACCTATACTCAACCTGTCTAGTGGTCTCAGCTATGGTTAAGAGGTGTCAGTTGTCACAGTCAGTAATCGTACACCATCCACACAAGCAGTGCTCTTTCATTGGACTGAACAATCCGCAAATGGGTCAATACACACCCAGACTAAAGTAATCACCTGGAAAAGTATCCATCTGACAGGCAAGCAGAAAAAAGTATTTCCACAGGGACAAACATGGGTTTTGTACTGGCTGCTGGTCAATTACTACACCATAAACCAGGGCTGTGTCTAGAAGTGTGTGTAACATGAGAGGGAAAAAAATCAATATTCCACAACAGCTTCATTTGCAGCATTATGTGAGCTGCATTCACTTAGAGGGATAATCCCCAAAGTGTCAACTTGCTAATCAATTGGAACCAATTTGAGTATACAGAGGTCTTATTGCTTGGTCTTATGCTGAGAGGCAGAAGTGGAGACAACCTGGGTAGGGGTCAGAAATACAAAAAAGAGACTGAGCATAAACGTAGGATGACTCAGCACTTGTGGGGTGACTGGGTGAAAATAACTGGTACTTTCAGGTTCATTTCTTTTCAACTAAACAACAGAAGTAATTCCTGATGGGTCATGAAGGTTAAAAATAATTTCTTTTTTTTCTTTTTTTAATGTGATTATTTTAGTAGATTAGTTAATTTTTTTTTTAAAGGAATCATGACTGCGTTTCAGCCCTGATGAAGTGGATATCAGAATGTTGAACTGCATTGAATGAGTCATACATATATTGAAATTAAAACAGAGTTTATATAGCTGTTTATTTAAGAGATATAGGAGCTAGCAGGATCCAGGCAGGATTATCTTAAAAGGGCCAGATCCACTGCTGGGAGCCCCTGATGAATCAATTATTATTGGCAAACACTGTGTGTTATTAGTGTGAAATTAGAGTGTTGGAGAACAAACACTGCAGAGAACAGTCAATAATGAGACAGGACAAAGAGAAATGATTGAGTTATGTGTTACAGCAATCAACGCGATGAGCTGCTGTCAGTAATGGAGTTAATTTACTATTTTTTTCATAATCAAACATTGTATTATTAAGTAGAGGCCGGCTGATCCATGTCCACTGCATGTGCAGGTAGAATAGAAGCCCTTCTTGCATAGTAATTGTATGCAATTTATTCTTGTGAATTTACTTACTACTATTCTCTGGAATAATATTGATTCAGTACTCAATTCTTTAGTGCCTGTTTAGCGACGTCTAGTGGTTGTAGTAATTATTATGGCCTCAAAGGAGGAGGTCATGTGAAGAAGTATTAAGAGAGAAAAGTCTGTATAGGGAGGAGGTCAGATACAGATGGTTGGGTTAAACAACACAGTTTGATTCAGGAGATCGCTCTTCATGTCCAGTGTGGAAAAGAAGTCCCGGTGAGTTACTAACTACGTCATGTTCATAACATGATGAGTCCTTTGTATCTGAAGTTACACAAGTAACAGATATTTTAAGCTAAACCACAGTGTTTTTCCAAACTTAACCAAGCAGTTTTTTGCCTAAACCTAATCAAACCCTGAGCGTACGACAAAGGTTGCTGGTATGCTGCAACAGTCATGTTGTTTTGGGAGTTGCTGGCAATTGACCTATTCAGTCGTTTTGTATCAGGATATGTTGTTTTGTTCATCACCTATCACTTGGAAACTATTGATGCTTTGTATCAACTGCAACATACGTGGAGCGTAGGGGAGGGTGGGGTAATTTGTACCATGGGGCAAGTAGTGCCACCCCAGTTATCTAGAAAACCATAGAAGAAGTTGGTCATGTGACCACATATTTTTGAAGACGCATCCATTTCGCTCATCCTGCAAAGAAGCGAGACACATGGCTTGAGAGGTAAGCACATTTAAGTTCAAAAAACAATTTTTTGCCCTCCAAAGTAAAATTTCTATGATCAAGGTTTTTTGATTGCTGTGTTTGAACAATTATAGACAACTCTGAAAACAGTTCACACATGTTTTAGTGCTTTAGTAAGCTACACCATGAGTCTATACAGTTAACATGATGCTAGTTCACAACAGCTGGGGGATGCATTTTTTTCAAAATGGCAGGCTTGGGGTGATTTGTGCCAAAGGGCCTGGGTTAAGTTGTGCCAGTGGCACAACTTACCCCAACTTATGATTATTTACTATATATTACATTATTGTATTTCATTGTTATTGTAAATTGTATTCTTACATTTGATCACTAAAATTATGTGACATTCTTCATTTTAGACCAAAATCCATTATGCCACTCAAATACAAACAGAAGACAGACAGGGTTAGACAGGGTAAACTATCTTTAAGTAAATCACCCACACCACAAAACTTGGAAGTTCATATTTCCCTGCAGCATTGACAAGTAGGATGTTAGGTTGTAGGCCAAGTAGGCTGGATCTGTGAAGAGTAAGAGTCAATTAGGTGTTCATGTGATGGTATCGGCCTTGTTATAGAAAAGTGACCTTTGATGTTGTTAAAACTTTAAATAAACGTTAAATAAGGAATTTTGTATTGAATTTGTCTTGCTTTTATATAGCATTATCGTTTGTGAGATTAAAATGATCTGTTTTACTTCAATTATCAATGGCACAATTTACCCCAGTGTATTCTCTCTAATGGCACAACTTACCCCGCACCGGGGGCAAGTTGTGCCACAAAGCCACTTTTTTTTCTAAAGCTATATTTCTCAAACAGTTTATTTAAGATCCAAAGTGATTGTTCCCAGGGATGCACAACATCCTAAACTATATGTACATATTTTAGTTGGAGCCATTACAGTCTTCCCAATTTACAATGTCATTTTTTGTACTACCAGTGTACCAGTACAGTACGTAACATACACACATGTACGTACAAGGATACAAGATGTGAAGGTAGTGGGGAAAAAATGTAAAAAAATATAGGTATAACAGGTACCAATTCTGAAGAACTTTGTGTTGTGCTGACTAGCCCTGGGACCTGGGTTTTTTCGAGGCTCTTCACACCACTTTGAAAAGCCAACGTTGGTGTTCCAATTACCAGTAGTAACTGGCCCATTTTGTTGTAGCACAGACCAGTACTATTTGTGATGCACTCCATGTTGACTTGAAAGATTCCAGGTTAGGTCAGCAATGACTCACTCAGCCTCTCTATTCATAAAAACAAAAATGATGTACGCTCAACAGCTGTGCTGTGTGTGTGTGTGTGTGTGTGTGTGTGTGTGTGTGTGTGTATTTCCCCTCCCCCTCAACAACCCTACGAGTCAGCCAACAGTCCTTAGTAACACCTAGTACAGTGCTGTACTTAACGCTGGTGTGGTTACTGCACGATGTTCTTCTCTATTGCATTGTGACATGTTAAAAATGTATTTTATCAAACCAATCGGACTCTCTCATATAGCATTTTAATTGTAATTACCTCGATTCATACTGCAAAATATATCAATGAGATACTAAATTTGAAATCTTGTGTGAGAGAGAGTTAGTCACATTGAACTCATGGTTGTGGATCACAGCAGCTATGTGAAGACAAGAGGAATCTGAGCCGTGCAAATAATATTTGGTGGAAGTTATGGACTGTGAAGTTTGAATTACATAAAATCTTAATTTTATGAGAAAAAATGTTATAATATTTCAAAAATAAGGTTGACATTTTATAAATAAATAAGTTTGAACATTTCAGGGAAAGAATGAGAATATGGCCAAAGTATTACGAGGTGCTTTGAGAACAAAATGACTGTGATTATGTATGTGGTGATGTAAGTTTACCCTTACCTGCCATCTCTGCAATGCTTTTAGTGTAACTGGAGGGAAACAGTATTCGAGGGGAAAAACAGACCTTGACTGTCACCTCTAGTCACCTCCACAGGTGCCCAATGCAATGCTGAGCTCAGTTTGAAGCCGTCACCCACTAGTTCTGATTGGGTCTCACAGTCCTTCATTCCTCCCATTAAAAAAACTCAGGGAAGCTGTTGTGGGCTGTACTTTAACAAAGGTGGAGCAGTGTGGACAATAAGCCACAAAAAAGTTGAGGTTTCTGCTGTATGTATAGTGTATGTATAGAGGCTTCAGGTAGACCATATGGGCAATCTGGGCACCCAGGAGCCTCTGAGCATGAAATGGCCCTCTGCAATGGGAGGAGAAAAAAAAAAGGCAAAAGTATGGCTTCTTTTCAAAACGTCAGGCTGCACAGAAATGACACCTCGGCTACTCGGCTATATCTCACACTGTTCCGCAGGATCCAGCCACCCATCCCCGAGCTTCCTCCTGGACCGAGGTGGTTGCTGCTGCTGCCGTTTTCCACGCTCAGCCCACCGCTGTCTACAACTGCAGCAGCACCCCAGGCCATTTCTCTGCTGCAGCAACCGCCTCCCATCCTGCCCCCGCTCCTCAACCTGCGGTCACCTCAGCTGGCTCCTCTTCCATATCACATCCAAGGAATTTGAGGGCTCATCACCCCACACAGAATGCATGGCGCACCAAGGTGCATCCCTGCTCCGAACTTCCACCTCCTCTGTCACAGTCCCCCTCTCTTCACAACATCAGATCCTGGATGACTGCAAACTTTCTCCAGCTCAATGAAAACAAAACTGTTATTTTATTTGGACCTCAACACCTGACCAACATTATTTGTCCTCATCTTGGCCCATTGCCCCCCACTGTTAAATCACAAGCAAAACATCTAGGTGTCATATTTGATTCTGAGTTCAAATTTGACAAACAAATTAGTCAAGTAGTAAAATTAAGCTTCATGCATTTTACTTGTCCACAATGCAGCAGCCCGACTCTTTACAAGGACAAAAAAGGAAAATATAACCCCCATTCTCATATCCCGACACCAGCTGCCTGTCACCTACAGGATTCATTTTAAAATCATGTTGATTGCATATAAAGGGTTAAATGGTCTCGCCCCCTCATACAGTGAAGAACTCCTGTCACCATATCAAACAACCAGATAGCTAAGATCTCCGGATCAAAGACTGCTGTCTGTCCCCAGATCCTGGACTAAGACTTCTCTATCGCTGCCTCTAAACTCTGGAATTCTCTTCGACCATCTGATTCTCCTCTCCTCTCCTATTGACCTTTTCAAGAGTTATCTTAAAACACACTCATTAGCCTTTAGATGTGCCTAATTCTGTGTCAAACGTTACTGTGCCTTCACTACTACTACTACTACTATTATTATTTTTACTGCTGTTAGTGCTGTTACAAGATTACGGCAATATATTATGAGTAATTATATATCTGTCATTGTTGTAATGATCAGTAACAATATATTATCATTGCTGTTATTATTTTAAAAAATATTATTACTGTATCACCACTCTAATTTTCCTTTTGCTCTCCTGTGTCTGTCTCCTTTTTGTTTGATTTTGTTTTCCTCTGTTGTTTTCCACTTTCAATCAGCTGTGTTGTGTGTAAAGTGCTACATAAATAGAGTTGAGTTCTCAGACAGCAGCAGTACAGTGAACTACAGATCAGGACCAAGCTTATAAACATAACCCAAAGTGGTAACGTTACGGTTTGAAGGAATTACACCACATTTCAGGCTTCTCTTTCAGCCTGCAAAAAGAAGGAAAAATGACCAACACCAGTAACACATCAGTAGCTCAGGAACAAAACTCAACAAGATGCATAGCACTACTGTGCAGCTTTGTTTGGTGGCATTAATGTACATGTCTGCTTGACATGTTTGCATATATAACGTATTCCCTGAGCTGAGAATGTGCATCACTCATGACTATTGATAACTACGCTATTTCCAAAGGAGTTGATTAGTGAAAGGTGCTTTTCAACTGATTTCAAGCCAAAACTCTGAACATAACCTGGTCTGGAACAAGACGTTAAATAGACTCTGCCGACTGTAATCTTTCCATTTCATTGTGCCCTGCACACAGGTCACAAGCTATTGATGTAACCAAATCATGAACAGCGATTTTGTCCACTCTAACATTCTAATTGTTTCTCCATTAGTATAGAGAACAATTACATTCCTTGTCATCATGGTTTTGAAATAAAATTCTAAGGTTCATTCTATTTTACCTTATCCATGCTGCTCTGCCACCATACTTGGAGAAATATTTATAAATTTCCAGTTAAATCATCATCACTGTCATACTACTTCCATAAACTGAAGAGTGATAAAAACCGTCCGCTCCTCCTAATCTCTTCCCTCCTAAACAATCCCCTCAGCCTTCATGAAAATGAATAGGGAGCTGGGGAGAGCATCAATTATTCAAAGTCAATTACTCAGCAGGTTTTTATTATAGGACGCAGTGGATGATGGTATTTTTAGGATTTTATCATGCAGGGTATCTGCACCTCATGATAGTCAGGTGGAAAACAATATAAACCTCTGCATGATTCAGCCTGGATCTAATATAAATGCTTTGTTTGCCATCTCTACATGTTGCCACTAACTTCTGAATGTTCAATGAATCAACACGACACACTTGAAATACAGTGCTTTTATCCTTCAACACTGCATTTAGATTATATATTAAGCTGTGTGAGACAATATCTTTTTGTTTTGCAATAGAAAACACTTTGTACTTGGCATTAAATCTTCATTTAAAGGAAAACAGGCAGTTTACCATCGATAGCATCTGGCAGGAGAAGTACCAAGGTCTCTGAAAGCTCCAAGTTCAGCTTTGATATTTGACGCCTTGGGGACTGGGATCATTTTTATCACAGATGGCATATGTTCAGCGGGGGAAAAAGCATATTTTCAAACTAACATTTGTATTATTTTGACATATTTGATGTCTGCTGCATGTCCCTGCAAGCACACTTTTGTATATCTAGGTAACAACCAGGCAGAAGTACCAGAGAGACACCCACTCTGAAGAAGAGTGTGATGCTTGTATCCATAGGGTGTCCCTGAATTACCCCTTCCCAAATATGTGCTGTCCTATTTGTGCATAACATCAGTTTTAATATTTCTTTTATTGTGGATGGATCTGCTTTGGTCTGTCAGTTGCAGTGTCTGTCCAACACTATGATATGGCATTGTGCAATAAAGGTGAATATTGAACCTTGGTCTCAAGTATGTAGGCCAAACTGGCATTAAATTGGTTGTGGACATCCATGGACCCCAGAAAATTATCTCTATTGATCTTGTTGACCACTGACCTTTCCTCCTGCACTTCAATCAGATGGAGGTCAAAATTTCCATATGACAATTAGCAGATGTTTGTAGCAGGACCCAAAAGCGGACAACCAGACTAGGGAAAGGTTTAAAGGAATTTATTAAACAAACTAGTGGAGTGCAGAGGTTGTAGTTGCTGGCTCGGGCTGTGGTAGCAGGGGGAGTCGCAGGGCTCACAGCGGAGTCGGCAGCGGCTCAGTGGGGACACAGGAGGACACATGTACACACATGTAGGCTCAGGCTGTGGGTCAGCTGGCGTGATGGCTGGGCTCACCGCGACGTCAGCTGTGACGTGAGAGGAGACGCTGGTGGAATGATGCACACAAGGTCCAAGGTGGAGTTGAGGCTGTTAGAGTTAAAGAACAAGTTACAACTGTTAACTTCAATCAACAGTCAATTAATAGTTCACTAATATTTCAAGTAAGTATTTACTAATGGTGTCCATCTTAATAATGTTCAATAATTGCATTAGTAAATGCAGTAATAAGCATTAACTAGCAGTTCCATAACAGTTCTCTCATGTCTGTCTGTTAATCATTGATGGTGTTCCTTTATTATACATAATATTCAACCTGAGATAATATTAACATTAGTTAATGCTATAATAAGCATTAACAAATGCCTAATTAATACATTGATTACCATTAATTTACTGTACAAACAAAAGTCTCTTGTTAACATTCATTAAGGGTTTACATATTAATGAAGGTACTTACTAACATTAGTATGTGGTTGATAAAGACATTGGTTAATATGTACGTCATCAGATCCACAGCTACTGTAACAACATTATTGACTGCTCTTTCTGGCCCTTATTGAAAAGTTGAAAACATTCATCCATTAAATAAGACTTCTTTAATGCATAAGAGTGCTGAATAAGCATCCCTTAAAGGAATAGTTCACTCTAAAACAAAATTCAGTCATTATCGACTCACCCTCATGCTGATGAGAAGTCCGGTGTAGTTTCTTATTCCTCAAAGTGCAGCTGGAGACCCGCGGGGGTACCGTCCTGCTGCAAAAATCCATATAACGAGCGTCAATGTGCCCGAGACGAAAAGGTCCATAAAACTACACAAAAACTTTGTAATATTCCTCCATATTGCTCGTCCGCTGCAATCCAAGTGTCCTGAAGTGGCGACATCCAGAGTTTACTCGAAACGACGTCATTTAGTACATTTTTACAGCCTAAACAGTCACTATGCTATATTTGCCTGGAGGCACGCTCCCACGTGCACGCGAGTCTCCCTCACAGCGTTTGCACCACGGAAGCCGCACCAGACAAGATCAACGAGACTCGCGATAGATACACACCGGTATTTACTTCCTGCTGTGAGCGACCGAGCGACACAAAAACACAAGAGGGATCTGCTGCACTAGTGATTTGAAACTATGACACTCACAGGAGGATGTAAATGCCGGTGTGAGTCTCGTTCATCTTGTCTGGCGCGGCTTCCGTAGTGCAAACGCTGTGAGGGAGACTCGCGTGAACGCAGGAGCGAAAAAGAGAAAAATGTACTAAATGATGTCATTTTGAGTAAATATAAATTTGAGTAATTAGACATATATAGATGGTTAATGCTCCTTGTGACCCTTGTGGTAGCGTTGAACACACGTATTCCATACATAACACTTCATAAATGCATAATTGTCCTGAATAAGCATTACCTAACCGTAACAAACTGTTTGATAATGCTCTTTGTGACCCTTATTGTATAGTTGAAAACATGTTTTCCATTTCAAATGAGATTGATAAATATTGTAAATAAGAGATGGGTGGATGGATGGTTAGATTACTTTATTAATCCACAAGGGAAATTGACTGTCGCAGTTGTAATTCACATAAATTACACCATATTTACAAATATATACATACATACATACATACATACACCAATCATACTGTGAGATTAAAAGGGGACAGATAGGATAAATATATATAAATAAATAAATAAAATATGAATATAAATCTAAAATGTGTAAAAAAATTTTTTAAAAAAAGCATTCAGGTCTGGTTGTGCTGTCTCCTCTCCCTGCCCATAGAGTAATTGTAACGTTTTATGGCAGTGCAGAGGAAAGACTTGAATTGCGGTCCCTTTTGCGCAGCAGTTGGAGGAGCCTTGAGCTGAATGCACTCTGCTGACCATCATGGACAACACCTCACATCATCTCCATGACCTGCTGATCAGGCAGCAGTTTATGCTGCATCCTTCTCTCCACGACCATCTCTAGGGGCCCGGAGCAGTCCCCATTACAGAGCCAGCCTTCTTATAATGACTTTGTGAAGTCTCTTGGTGTCGCTGGCCCTGATGTTGCTCCCCCAACAGATAGCTGCAGAGAAAATTGTACTGGCAACAGCAGACTGATAAAAGATGTGCAACATCTTGCTGCACACATTAAAGGATCTGAGCTTCCTCAGGAAGTAAAGTCTGCTCTGTCCTTTCCTGTATACAGCCTCAGTGTTGCACCTCCAGTCCAGTCTGTTGCATATACTTTTAACATATAGCATAACGTCTTCATCTGTTTAAATTTGGAATGAATCATGAAATGTTTAATACATCTGTGATTGCTTCAAATTTACAAGATTCACAAAAAATATTATTAAATGGCTTATTTTGGTGAAGTGATGCTTTTTAAGCACTGTAATGCATTTATGAAGACTTTAGGGCTGCAAGTTTTCAACTTTACAGTAACTGTCACTAAGAAGCATTCTATTGTAAACTTGGACAAGGGGTGCACGATTTAAAACAATTCCTTTACTCCTTTTTTCCCCCTCTCTACAAATACAAAACACAAGCACATCATCATAACATAGCTATATAGCCTACTGCAGGCTAGATCTCATGAATGAGTCGAGGCAAAAACATTAACAATTTGTACATAGGGAAGGTTACCTCTTGGATATTAATATGGCTGGAAGAGTAACCCTTCAGATATTACTCTAGTATGGTGTTGACCCAAAGCACTTATCAGGGCTGCCAAGTTTCACCAAGAGTTTGGAGTGAGACTTGGGGGAAGGGACCTTTTGTCGCTGGCGGAAAAAATGGGGCCATTTGAAGCCAGATTTAGAGTAATATCTAATTTTAAATTAACATTAGGATAAGACTGTTGTGATGTCATTATTTGGTCTTAAAGCTCTGGTCTACGATCTGAGAAAGATTTGAAAAAAGCATCCCCCCCACACACCCCTCCCCTCTGTGCTCCTTAACCCCTCCCCTCCGAGCTCGTATCGCTCTCCCCTCGGAGCCTCCCGCGACACACCCCCTCCCGCAACAAGCAAATCAAATCAAATCAAATCAAATTTTATTTGTATAGCCCAAATTCACAAATCAGTTTGCCTCAGAGGGCTTTACAATCTGTACAGAGACGACACCCTCTGTCCTTCGACCCTCGATTCGAGTGAGGAAAAACTTGCCCCAAAAAAGGCCCTTTTAACAGGGAAAAAATGCGGAAGAAACCTCAGGAAGAGCCACAGAGGAGGGATCCCTCTCCCAGGACGGACAGACGTGCAGTAGATGTCGCATGTACAGAGCAGATCAACGAGATCACAATGTATTCAATTGAATGCGGAGTAACGATGTCGGATTCACAGGTAAAGTTATTACAATGCACGTTGAAACTAACGTGAATCTTGTAAGTCATTACAATGTCCACAGCTAAGCTCCACAGCCAAGCTAGCGTAACATCATTAGCATGTTACAGCTACGTTACAGCTAGGCAATAAGTTACTATTTATCAACAGCTAAGTTAGCCACTTCTAAAAGTTATTGAGGGCCAAGAGACTAACAGATGCTGCCGTCAGCTGTCATCACAACGATCGCTTCCACATTGTGGCTGAAAAATAAACCTACATGAGTCTCGGACCAGCTGTGTGTGTCCTAGCTGCTGTCTGAGTAGCACCAGACAGCAGCTAGGACACACACAGCTGCTCCAAGACTCACACAAGACCGCGACACAAACGTGCCTGTAAACCGTAATCTCTTGTTTATGACAGATAAGAGACACAAATACACACATCGTAAGGCGTTTATGATAATCCATCATATTGATTTAACAAAGGCTTCGTTGAAAACAAACGGACAAGACCGGGAGGAGGGTTAGCAAAACAGCTGAGTAGTGACCAGGCGAGAGGTTGTTATGGAGAAATAAATCCAGACAGGATGAATGAAATTATTCATTCATTCATCTTACTTGCTGCTTCATTTAGCTGCCACGAGCAAATAAATAGGCTGATTTGGTGTAAACATGATAGCAATGTTAGCTTGTTGTTAGCTTACAATGCTAGCATAGAGGCTAACGTCTCCGTCGAACAAGTAAACAAGTGTTGACAATACTGCAGAGACAGACACCGTCTAATAACACAGAAACAAACTAACGGCAGCTTTCACAGTCATCAGCAGCATCAGCATGAAAGTTATCTGTGTCACAACATCCACAATAGAGACGAAGGTTACCTGCTCAACAGAAACGCCGCTGTATCAGCACCGGGTCCATATCTTCACGGACCTTTCGCCACCGTTCAAATGATGACGATGTTTATTCGGTTTGAGCCCTCTTTGTTTCACATCTCCGCTTTGTGTCTTTTCAGTGACAAACTTTCGCCTTCTTTCAGCCTTTGTCGGTGGGGCGAGCAGAAGCCGCTTGCTGTCGCTCTGCTTTCCCTCCATACCTGAACTGCTCAGGGCAAAACAAACCTCTTGTCCGCTTGTAGTTTCAAATGTGGAAGTGGGTCGGGACGAGGCATGACCAGGAGCAGGAGAGTGAGCGAGGGGAACGGATGGGAAAATTGACCAATAGGAGCCATGCTTGGTCAATTACTTTTCAGTTTTGCAGGCGCTAGAGAGAATGGATTTATTTGGTGCCTTTTACTCTTCACATTGTGTAGGTCGTACTATTGGGCCATAACCACCATCTAAATGATGTTAATAATAATGATCAATCTTTCAAATCGTAGACCATAGCTTTAACCATCAACATTTGCTCATCTTCTCAGTCAGCTACTCTCCCTGCCCTGTTGGCATCCTGATGCTCTCTCCCTCTCTGTCTTTACTCTGATTATACCAGTGAACATGCAAGAAATGTTATCAGTAAATTAGTGACTTTTTCATACACATAGTCTACATTAAGATTAGAGTTATGATGTCAAGATGGCAGCGTGCACAGACGCAGCGGCTCGCAGCTCCTTGTTTTTTCTTTTTCTTTTGCGTGTTTCGTATGTCTTTTCACTCAGAAACCATGTCTACAGTCGCCAGGAGCTACTGGACATTGGTCATAGCATCAGATCGACAATATCAGTAGAGTCGAGCCGATCTTACGACATTCCAAACGCCATAGCGAGGTCATTAGGTGCTCCGTGGATTGTTGTCGGTGCCGGCAGGCGGCAAAGTATGGAATTAGATTTGTGCCAAAAGAAACAAACAAAACTTCTTAAATGTCAAACGAAAATAGGAATTTGAGAGAACATAAAACTAATTTCAAAAATAAAAATTATAACTTGCAATCAAATAATTTGTCAAATAGTGTAAAGTATTGGTCTTTCACTCTTCTAATAATGCATTATTTTGTTTACGGTTCCCTCTGCTTCTCTCTCTCTGCTCAGACTTTTGGCGGTCTCTCTGCAGCTCTCTCTCGTTTGCGCTCCCTGACTTTTTGTTTGCAGTTTTGGCACAAACCTCTCAGGTGGGCGGGCTTTTTCAGCAGAGCGTCCCCATTGGCTAATTAGTTTTTGACTGACACAGCTCAGTAGGCTCAGTGCCCCGGAAGTTATGTGTAGGTAGCTGGCGCGCTAAATGACCCTGGCTTTAAAACGGAGAGAAGAAAAAGAAGACGACGACAACGAAGAATCCACAAAAAGAAAAACTAATGAAATGTAAGTAGTTATGACATGCATATATTATCTGTGAGTAACATTTTGTTGATTTGTTGTGTTAAGTTATAAGAAAAGTAAAGCAAGGTTTTGCTATGTAACGTTAAGTTAGCTTTCACCATAGACCGTATAGGTTAGCCAACGTGCAATGTCCCGTTAAGTTGTCATTACAAGCATACACACACATACATAGACGCCGCATTGACCGCTGTATCGCATGTCAACGTCATTGTGAAGTTGTTTGTTAAATCACTCCTAAGTTTAATTGTGGTAATTTGTGATTGCGGTGTTTGAACGAGTTAGTTCGGATTTACCGAAGTCACACAAACGAACCTATTGAAGCAGCAGTAGTCCGGCATCGCCCGTGTTCTGCAAGGTTAAAATCGATGTTTTTGTCAAGGGAAGCTGGTGCTGGTGAAAAAGGGATTTAACTTAGCCTCCCTGACGGAAAGGGCTGCAAGGCGGCAAGGTAGAGTGAGTAATTGACATTAGTTGAGATACTGTATATAAACGTTATAGTGCTTTTTAACCAGAAAGACACCAGCTCCTCTACTTTTTACTCTGCCAGTCTGCCCGGTCCAATATAGTGGCAACACTGTTGTATCTAAGCAACGGGCTGAAATGGCCAATGGTTACATACGCAAGTGTGATGATGTCATTTGTTAAAAATCATGATAATTTGCCCTGTGAATCAGGGGAGACTGGTGGAGCTGCCTTGTTAATACCTGAACTGTCATCTTCTCTCTGTTGAACAATGTAGCACTGTAGGACGAGAGCAGGACCGAAACAGAGCTACGATGCAGTCCCAGGTAATCACCTACCTATCTATTACAACATGTTATGATCCAAATATCACAGTATTATGTAATTAGCATTAATTTTTAGCTATCTTCTGAATCAACAACATTCTAAACATATGAAGTTAATGGGACAATTGATGTTTTTATTTTCTACTTAAATCTTAATACATGGACCATCATATTATTAATCATATAGGATGTAGGGTTGTGGCCCGTTTCAATGATAGTGCAGTCTGTGATGTAGTGTTTTCGGATAATGTAATGAAATTTGTTCAGTTCTATAGACATTATGTACTTCTGACTTCTGGCAATGTCTGTGCTTGCAAGAGCACGTACGAAACGAAGTGTTGCAGAGGATTCAAGCAAGATTCAGCTTGATCCTCAGAAATGAGACACTTGATATGGAGTACCTCCTGGATGTTGCTCAACAAGAGCTTTCCTTGGCAACAATGGCAGCAGATCACTTAAACATCCTACCAGAACTCTTTCACAGTCTACAGGAGTTGATCAACATCCTTAGTTTGCCCATTTAATCTGTTTCAGAAACATCAGTTAATGTGTCAGATATTGTAACTGCCACTGTGGGAGAGCTGGGACGGCCACGCCTGGAAATTCATGCAGATGATCTTAAAAGTCTCCTTTCCACTTCACTTCCTTTAGAACATTTAGCCAGGTTGTATGGTGTTTCAAGAAGAACACTTATTAGGCGGATGAAAGAACATGGCCTTTCTGTTCGTGGATGCTATTCCAAAATGTCTGATGATGAACTTGATCATGCTGTGAGGTCCATAAAATCAAGAATGCCCCATGCTGGGTATAGACTGGTGAAAGGTGAGCTGTTGGCCAGAGGCTACCGTGTGCCGTGGCATAGGGTGAAGGCTACTATGAAACGGGTGGATGGAGCTGGAATTTTGGCCAGGATGATGCAGGCTGGATTTGTAGCTCGCAGAACCTACTGTGTTCCTGCACCACTGTCTTTGGTTCATATAGACACCAACCACAAATTAATTTGGTGAGTCTTTCTCTCTTGTGCCCTCTCACTCCCTCTCTCACTGTAAATCTTTTTGCTTTCACTAAACACACATATGCATGTACCCACAGCAAAACCAAATGTGATGTAATTTTTCCACAGTAAAAAAATATTAAATCCATCTGACAATTGATTTTTTCTTTCTGATATCCACTGATTTTTCATGTCAAATGTATGTACTTTTTTCTCATATTTAATGTTGTGATATTTGGTGGGATTGATGGCTTCTCAACAAGGGTATGTCAATGTTCTGTCTTGACAAAAGAAACTAAAAACATATGTCACAGTGATGAGACCTTATGATAAAGAATTCTGTCCCCCCAATCCTCTTTGCATAGATCCTGTCTTGATGCTGCTGCCAACAACAAAGCCTCAACTGCATTCTCCTTCTTCTTGGATGGTGTCTGGAAACCTGGATGGCCCTCAAGTTAGGAAGTACATCTAATTTAAAGTACTGCTAAGAAGTCATTGGCTGCGAATAGTCAAAATAATCTTCCTTCCTAATCACTTTTCCCTGATCTGATGGAAAACTCCATGAGGTCAAAGTTGTAAATGACAATACATGACATGGATGATAAATGCAGAGACAAACCAAAGTGCAGATGTATAATTCAAGAATGGAGTGAACGGTTAACATTGTTTAATAATATAGAATAATTAGATGTTGTAAGGAAGGGACAGTGTATTCTCTGCTAAAGGAGATAAGTTAGGAAGCTCCTTTCATCAGCTTTTAGAGAATTTGAACATGGCTGACAATGAATTATTTCCACATCATCTCACTGAATTGGTAAACTTCTTAAGCAAAAAGCCATTGTTCTTTTCTTGCTGCATTCCAGATGTATGGGACACAACCCACCCGAGTTGCAAAATGGGAAATCTCACAGCTTTCTCGCGACATTTCGCCGAGCAAGATGCAAGATGCTGCATTCCAGATGTATGTTGTTGGGGTAAATTGTGGGGGTTGGGCCCTCTAATGGGCTTCACTATTGGCTAATCCCTGGGCCCCACCCCAGCATGTTGAACGATGACTGCTTACATTCTTTTAGAGTACGTGGTGACCAGGGGGTGGAAAATGTGGACATTGCCCGATGCATGTTCTCTGTGCGAGGAACAGGACGTGGTAGCCTCATTGCTGGAAAAAGTGTCCACAATCAAAGGTAAAAGCCACTACTATCAGAGCAGAACCCGGCATGTGCACTGTCCTTGAATTGTTGTAGGCATGCTTGTGCAGCAAGTGTTAATTATATATGTTTTAAATTCTCCTCAGAATAGAGAGGCTGTGGCGTGACGTGTGGTCAGCGGTCACCTGCAAATACTATGATGTACTTCATACAATGGAAGAAGAGCAACTGATTGACCTGTCAGATGAGATGCACCTCTTTTGTGTGCATTATGTGTTTCTCCCACACCTGAAGTCTGACCCGAAGTGCTTTCTGGGTAGCTGGAACAATCACCCTAGAAGGAAACCTCTCCTCAGAGCAGCTTTGGCACATCGGGATGCTCCAAACACCTGTGACTGAGCCAGATGTTGAGGTACACTTGAATTAATTTGCAAAGCACTGTGCTTAAAGTTCTGTCTCAAGCAAGTTTAATCTAAAATCTTCACCAGGAATTTGGCAGGAATTATTTCAAAGGGAAAGGTAGGAAAATAGGATTCTGGAGCCTGCAGCCATATGTCTTTAAAATATTATTCCCAAGATCCTGTAAGAAATTATTTCTAGCACTTAATGAAAGTTACTCATTTTAATTTCCCAAGGCTTCAGTTTGAGCCAAAGTTGACTGTTGCAGCAGGTTAAAATTTTAATTTCCATTATTCTATCAGCAATGGGTGTCTGCTCCCCCAAGAGTAAACACACCCCAAGGTGGGGCTACTGGCCTAGGGTTGTCTCTCTGAGCAGTATTGGTCTAACTTGCTATAACCTTACTGTCTTTCAGCCAATGGAGGATCTTTTCAGGGATCAATGTGTTGATGCTGACCCAGATGATGGAGTGGTAGTGTCAAAGATCTCTTGCCCCCTGTCAGACCTGAACCTTGCTGTCCTTCAGGGATTAATAAATCCCATGACATCAACATTGAGTCATCAGGAGCTTTATATTCAGACACTTGATCTTGTGCAAAGACTATGTTCCTGCAGTTGAACTCCAAAAACATGTAGTTTTTGTATCTTGATTTTATTTTTTGCTTTTTATACAATGTAAGGCATATTAAAAGAAGAGTGTAACAACTGAATGCCAAATGTGTGTCAACTGTAAGTTCCTTTGAAATGACAAATTAAACTGCATTAAACGTCAAGTTTTTAGCTATGCAAAGTTGTTGCAAAAGTTAATAACTAGATATATCAAGCACAAATCTTAGAAGTTTGGAAAAACACATTACATTACACATTAAAATCGAAAAGACATGAACATGTAAACGTACTCTTCAGTTTTAACACTGAACAAGCAGTTAGCAGTTTCCATATTTGCCTTGAAATCACAGTAATCAAGACAATGTGCAGTGGGAAATGTGATTGTCTGTGTGCATGCGCTAACAACTGGATAACAAATTGTGTGGTTTGGCATCCGTTCCACACGTGTGTTCAAAGTGGACAGTGACGGTAAAAGCCTCTCTCTCTGAGAGAAGTAGATGTCTGTGTGACTGTCCTGTCAACCACTGCATCACGTCCGGGACAGTGAGTGCATCCTCATCCTCTGCAGTTCCATCTGAGGACATTCAAAATGAGACAATGTCAAAATAGCTGAATACAATTGAACAATACCAGACAGACATGATATTACTTTGCAGCATCTATTTTGGGTCTGCAAAAGTACGAGATCCAGTGGGTGGTAAGAGTTTTATTAAGTAAGTTATGTGCACGCTACAGTATAAAAGATTAATTTATTTAACTGGCTTTATCATTTGAAGCTTCAACAACTTTGAAGTGGTTGACAAAAGTAATGGCAGTAATGCTGTACTAGTAAGGTTAATAATAGTAGTATGAGTGGCAGCAGCAGACCAAATACTGTAATGGCACAGTGGCTGTAAAAGATTATGCTGGATGTAGTTAGGCAAATTGAGAAGCACTGGTTTAACCAAGGTGGGGTCTGGGAACCCCCAGGTGCAGCTATACAACATTTAGGTGGAAGGTGGCAAAACAATGAAAAAGTAAATTACAGTGTAAGAGTGCTTTGCTAAGCACACTCACACCCCTCTCCTCAATTCTAAGAATTGTCTGTCTTATGCTGTATATTCTTCATACAAATGACTGTATAAATCTCAGACATGTATCTCCCAGTTTCTTCTTATGGTATAAACACTTGCCTTCGAGCTCCTGCAGGAAATCCTGGAAGTTATTTAGGATCTGTGCCTCTCTTGCATTCTTCAGGGTACCACTTTCACTCATTGTTGGAGCCAAGTGCGACACAATGTAGTACGAGTCCACCTGAAAAACACATTCAGGAAGAAGAAAAATATTGATGACTTTAATAAAGAATTTTGTGTATTAGCCTGATTTTATCAATCCAAGGTGTCGGAGATAGTGTGGCTCAGAGGAAGCAAATCACTTTCATATATTCTGGGACTGTCCTAAACTGAGTCCATTCTGGAATGACATCCACAAAGCACTGAGGGCAGTTTTCAGCATCCAACTACCCCTGAATTTTGAATCTCTTTATCTGGGCCATGTTTTGTTTTTGAGGCATTGGAGGGATATAAAGCTGCTGCAGATCCTTCTAGCGGCAAGTAGAAAATCAATCAATCACCAGAAAGTGGTTAAACCCAGCACCACCAACACTTGACAATTGGCACAGCATCATTTTAGAAATATTTAAAATGGAAAAAAATTACGTACTGTTTAAGGATCCAAAAAGACAAATTTTATAGAATCTGGAATAAATGGACTGAATTTATAAGACCAATGCGGGCAGACTTTGTACTCCTCTAAAACTCCATATCCCTTGTTGTACCTTGGTAGAAAAAGTAGAAGGAGAGATCCCTTAGTTCAAAGGTTAGACTTAGCTTGGTTGTCTTCAGTTTCTTTCTCGTTTTGTGTGTGTGTGTGTGTGTGTGTGTGTGTGTGTGTGTGTGTGTGTGTGTGTGTGTGTGTGTGTGTGTGTGTGTGTGTGTGTGTGTTTGTGTGTGTGGGAAGAACATACAAAATCAGCGAGAAAAACTAATGGAAATGCGGAAATAAAGAAGTTATTTCATACAGGAAGGACCAGAAGTGGAAGGCTTGAGGATGATTGTGGAGGAGTTTTTGGGACTCTAAACTTTCACTCAGGAATTATTGGTTTCCACACACGTGTATGTTCACAAAAAAAGATGAAAAGGGATACAATGTAAGCTTGATGTGAAGAAAATGTAGATTCTAAAATATCTCCTTTTTTATAATAAAAAGCTAATTACAAAAAAATATAGAATAGAATATAGAAAAAATTGAATATATATAAATGTACAATGTTATAATTAATATGAGGCCAGGGACTTTTGGACTGTTATTAATTTTAAGAAAACAAAGCAGTTTGGTTTGGTTTAGGAACCAAAACTACTACTAGTTATATTACTGCACTAGAGGTGCGCTTCAAAAAGTGACACTAGAGGAATACCCATAGTGTCAAAGTTAGAAGTGTAGGGCCACTGACTGGGTTACTGTATTTGACAAATTGGGAGTGAGAAAGGGTTGCTCAGTCAGCAACCATTTGTGCTGCCATCGAACCAGGGACCTCGGTTAAATATTTTGTAAAGGGACAACGTTTATCAGGTGATACAATTTGTGTGTCAGATTATAAGATAGGAGAAGAAAAAGTTGCATTGTACTAAGATGAGGAGTCTCATTGCTATAGATTTATGGACAATCTCTTATCCCTGAAGTGAGAGATAAAGAGGGGCTGTGATGTTTGATCTGTGTTTCCAGAATGCACAGAGATAGTCTGGGAGGGCAGGGAGGGTCAACCAGTGTAACAGTAATCAGGAGCCTAATGTGAAGAGGCAGCAGAGAGAATAGAGTCAGTCGTCTGAGTGACACCTTCATAAAAAGGCATGACATTTCATCTGGGCATGTTTCCACCAGCTTACCACAGCAATGCGCTGTAGCAGAGTGCCCAGCAGCAAACATTCAATACCCGTTCACATACCCACTGAAACCACATCACACCATTTTTATGCTTTGGAGCCACTCACTGATGTGACATAACGTGTTAGCTTTGGCTTTTTACTCCTTCCAGCTTGAATGATGGCTCTGTTATTGTGTTATCAAACACCTCTTACTCACTCACACTATTGGTCAGAGCACTGAATGAGTATGGAAAGTTTCATAATAAATTATCAGGAGAAGGATCTTCAAGAGATCGTGTTGTCACACTGCAACCATTAGACAAAGGACATCTTAGGACAGTCCTTTGGCCTCATAGTGGAGGAGTTGGCAGCGGTGAGCAGACACTGTAGTATATGAAAGAGTATTGCATCATGTGCTTTTGCTTTTGTTTCAGTTGTTTCAACTTAATATTTAGTGGTTTTGGGATACATTTACTGTTATTTTAAGAGCCAGACTATCAGATGAACACTATAGAGGTTAAGGGACTGTATTAATGATTGATTTGTATAACCTTTTAAAACATTTTTTATAATAAATATCAAAGAATGGAAAAGTTACTGAACTGTCTCTAGCTCTGTAAGGCAACCGTCCCTTCAGCAACACAAAAAATACAAAACTCTGCCCCCTCCCAACCCCTACCAACTTTCCTACAGTCCCTTAAGCTCACAGTATGTTACCATGACGAAATTAATTTGACTGTGATTTTGTGAGTAACGGTGGTAGCATAGTCCCAGTCCTAATCCCTCTCAAGTTGTCTGGGCCCACCCTGAAGGGTGAGGAGCTCAAGCATCCGGAAAAAACTTGAAGTGGCACCTCTGCTCCTTCGTGTGGAGAAGAGCCAGTTGAATTGGTTAGGGAGGAGCTATTCTGGGCAGAAGACCTAAAACACACTGGAGGAATTATATTTATCTCATTGATCAGAGAGCACCTAAGGATCCCCAAGAAGAGTTGGACTGCCTTGCTGAGAAGGATGTGGATGGATGCAAAGCTAAAGTATATTGTAAGAGTAGAAGTAAGTACAGAAGAGGAATGAAGTCATCAAGTCATCTTCAAACTGTCTTAAAGGTATAGTTGGTCATCCTGTTCAGAAACACTTTTTGTTATACTGGGTGAAATGGTCTTCCCATCCTGAGAGTAGTCCATACATAATGTGTTCAGAAAAAGGAACGAAATAAATCAGACCTCTGTGGCAGCTGCAGGCCTGTAAAAACTCTGACCAATCCCTCCCTCTCGGTCCGAATGGAAAGAACCAATCAGATGCCTTCATGTCTCGTCCTGCCTGCACCCCCCTCTGTCCCCCCCTCCTCCCTGTGCGCACTCATCACGTGTCACCATTGCTGGATATATTCAGCACACTCCATATGGAGTTAGCAGGAGATACACACTCCAGGTCAGAAGGTGGCGGTAATGCACACCTAACAGTTGTTTGCCAACCGCCATAAAACAACAGAAGAAGAAGCAGAGAAAATATCTTGTAATTATGAGATAGTGAAACATTAACACTATCTTTTCTCGTAATTACATGATCTTTTCTCATAATTATGAGATCCTGATCTCATAATTACGAGATAAGGTGTCTAATTTTTTTTTATCCAGTGAATGCAATGCGCCTCCGTAGATTTGTTATTTTCATGAAATATGTAACGGTAGCCAACTTAGCTACTTTTGTAGCTTGTATTAGCCCAATGCTAACGGCTCTCCTCTGCCCTGCTGACGGACTGTCTGATGCACGTTCAAGTTTGTGGGGGCGGGGCTTTGGACGGAGCACTGACGGGAGGGGGAGAAGGGGGTGGAGCTTAGACGAGGTGCCACTTTCAAATCTTGCTAGCTCTCCAACATTACCAACTATACCTTTAAAATGTAAAATATACAACAACATCTATTGAGTAAGTGCGTTATACTGTCTGTGAATTCATCTTTCATTGTAAGGGAATGCTTTCATTAATTTTCTATTCAAATGCAGTATAGATTAGTTTATAGAGTAGTATAGGATTTTCTTGCTAAACTTGGGGGAAATGGCCTACCTTGTGAGGCAGCTGGATATGTGATCTCGCAAATCCATCTCTCAGAACACAGGCGTTGAACCTGCTAGTGTACGACATGAGGAACTACTAGCAGCTAGAGACTGCAGCTACAGGTGTGGTTTGGATGTGACAACTAGTGAGTGTTTGTTTGAAAACAACAATGACGAACCTCAAGAGGTTAGCATAGATGCTGCTATAGCATCAGATATCAGAACTGGAAAAGTGTATTGAAAGAAGAGCAAAGAACGGCAATGAAGGCTTTTCTTAATGGGACAGATGTTTTTGCTCTTCTCTCAACAGACTTCTTTAAGAGCTGGATTACCAACTGCCACCACTCTTAGGAATCTCCTACTGATCTGACTGGTTGAAATTAGCCTGTGATAGACAATAATAGACAGATCGCTCATCCAATCACCTACCAATTTTTGAAAGTACATGCTTTTTTCCAAACAGTTTCTACTGTAGCTTTGCCTTTCCAGATGGTGGCTAAACTCAGGGATTAATGGAATACATGTAATGTTATGTAATCAGGATACCAAAACAAGGTAAGATAACAGATGCTTTCAGTCAAAAAGAGGATTAGTAACAGGATTGCAATTTTGAAATAAAGAATGATATCCTAGTCTGTAACCATGCACATGTGCATACATGAAAACACTTAATTAGTCTCACACAACATCACTCTGGTCTTGAGTCATCTTTGAAGTAATCCAACAGTAAAGGAAAGTAACCAAGTTACATTACTTTCATATTGTGATGCTTGGATTACATTAAGCACTATTTTTTTTAAAAGGTAATTAGTAACTGTATGGGAATACATCTTTAAATTAACCACCGTGACATCACCCCAGCTAATCCTATTAGTCCAATATTTGCATTAAAAATGCTCCGAAAGACATCAACACCACTGTCACTCAAGTGAGTTATATAAACTGACCCCTGTACAGTTGTCATGAACAGAGAAGTTAGCTATAGACTAAAACCGTTTTTTTGTACCAGGATGTAAACATGTTTATTTCTGCTTTATAGATTTCTGCTGTTTAACATGGGATCTTATGGGGATTTACTCACTTTTCAAGCCAGCCTCAAGTGGCCATTCAAGGAACTTCAGTTTTTGGTACTTTCGAATTGGCTTAATTTTTCAGCCCTGGAGGTTACCTCTTTGTCAGGTTAGAAAAAAGAGTGAAATGAAGTGGATGATAAGTGGAACCAAACCTGTCAAAAACACACAAAGCTGTACAACAAAAAGCTATCTCTCTCTCTCTCTCTCTCTCCAACAAAAATAGCTTTATGCCACACACCAAAATATACAATATAAATACACCTGAGGCTGTAACAGTCTGATGTTTGTCAAAAAGTAGATATATCTTGGCGAGAGCAATGTATTTTTATGCAGTTCTTTTATTTTGGCAATGCAGTGTCAGATTTTACTGCCTTGCAAGTCAGTGTGTCACTACTTTTAATGGTACTGCAAAATAAATATTTGAGTTATTTGTCTTCGTTTGATGCTTGCACAACATAGCTGGTACAAATTTGAAAAAAGTTCTGTGCTCAGAGTTATTTCTGTCACTTCTTATTTATCTGTACAAGCAAATGTAGAAAAGCCATCTCATCTGTCACATTTGCTTGTAGCAAAACATTCAGGCTCCCTGCAACACATTTCTTCCCATTTAAACCTTTTGATGAGAAATACAAGAGTTATTCACAACCTTTGTCCTTGAGAATCCACAGCGAGGATTCCACCTCAATAGAAAAATCATGGACCACTCTAACAGGGGAAACAGAAGAGAAATAATGGAATAAGGGAACATATTTGAGATGTGAAGTTTACCAATACTCACATATTTTAGATTCTCAGAGGCATCATGTGCAAAGCATGCGTTAATAATTCTAACTCCATTTTCCATAGACAAATGTTCAACAGTTAACTGCAACACAGTATACACACACACATAGTAGATTTATCTTAGGTATATAAAAGAACAAGAATAATTTGCAGTATTCCTTCACATACCAAAGATAAACAATGTTCACAGCTTAACGTTTAGGCTGACCAGGCATGCTCAGTGTTTTGGGTGTGAGCTCCTGTGATCTGGTCTACAAAGGTCTGGCTGTGATTTACAGAGAAGTGTGTATGTCAACTGTTGGTTGCACTTTATTTTACAGTACATTAATAAGACGCAACAAACCGTACTTTGTATCAAATTAGACAAAAACAATACGCTAATAAGATGTAACAAACCATACTTTGTATCAAATTAGACAAAAACAATACGCTAATAAGACGTAACAAACCGTACTTTGTATCAAATTAGACAAAAACTATACGCTAATAAGACGTAACAAACCGTACTTTGTATCAAATTAGAAAAAAACAATACGCTAATAAGACGTAACAAACCGTATTTTGTATCAAATTAGACAACTTGTAATAATGTAGTCTTAATTAGACAGTAAACAAGAAAAGTTCAACTGTAATTAGACACCGTATAGCCTACCCAAATTATGCTGTAATCAGAAACCACATATAAAGTCTTATTACTTAAAATATAGGCTACTATACTTAGACACAATTATACCAAATTATACTGTAATGACAAACCAAATCAGAGATCCTAATACACTATTACACACCATTTTACAAGATCTTAGTCTAATTAGAAATCACACACAATGCCATGTCAGATCCAAAATATGCTAGTTAGACGCTATTCTACCCTCACTACCAAATTATGCATAATAATGATTTCATAAGTTTTATATGTTTTTATCAATCTGAATTATTTCATTTTTTATTTAATTTTTTGCTTGCAGGACAAATCAAACCATGTGGTGGACCAACTTTGGAGATCCCTGTTATGGGTCACTATAACACCGACTGTATTAATGAGCTAAGAGATTTTGTTCCTCTCCCTGTTGCTGTCAGCTGTGATTTCAGTCTGTGCTTGACTGATTTAGCCCGCTTCGACTTTTCATCAGCCCCGATTGTAATCCACCTGCAAGTCGACTCGGGTGAGCACTTCAGGATCCTGCAGGTCAAATCTATCCAGCTCTTCAGACACAATCTCAATTTTCCTCATATTGGCACTACCACCGGTGTCGCCGAACTCCATCAGTGATGTAGGTATGCAGCTTTATCCCACTTTCAAGGGGTGATAACCCCATACTCCTAATCATCAAACACTCTTCACAGTGTGTCTTCAACTTGTATTTATTGCGCACTAAATAACAAATAAATTCATTGTATTTTTTGGGGGGTATTAGCAATTTATCTAAAGATATAATTTTTAACATTTCTACCATAAAATGTTTGAAACAATGTTGAAACCCAGAGTAATCTGTGATTTTATTCAAGGTAACAGTACATTGCATTTAGAGCAGCAGCTGGGCAGCCCAGCGGCAGCCCGCCTGTCTGCTCTTCCTAATGAACCTAAAGACACTCTAATAGTGAAGAGTGGCTCTGGAGGATGAGTGAACCCAACCAGTTCTGCCCTCATATGTCATGTTTTGCTTTTTATTCTCTCCCTTAGTGTGATTTCCCACCCATTTTCTGTGCTCACCTGTATCCTATCAGTTAATCAGCCCTTGTGTATATACTGTAGTCTGTGAGCTCCCTGTTGTCTTTGTCAGTTCGTCTGTTCAGTTTCCTTGTGTCTGTTCCTGTGTCTCCCCTTGGTATTGTGGCCGGAAGATGTAGTGGCTCGCCATGCCTCTGTATGGCACTGTGCCAGGGTCTCGCGGTCTCATTTGTGGCGTGATAGCGTGGCCGCCAACGTGCTTCACGGTCGTCTAGAGCTGGCTGTTGGTGCGGAGGGACGGATTGTCCCGCTCGGAGACCGGAGTGGTTGCTTTCCGGTCCTCTCGGTGTATCGGCTGGCGCCCGGCTCTCAGCTGACTGATGGTTTAATTGCCCTTTTCATCTTCCTCCTATCGTCAGTGAGACTGTACCGTTGCCCGCAGAGGCTGTAGAGGTGCCTGGCCTGTCACCGGCCACCCCCCCCCCAAATACGGCTGCTGCTGCTGTTGTGGATGCTGTTTTGTGCAGCTGCTGACTGCTGCTGTTCGCTGCTGCTGGTTGATGCCGCCGATCGCCACGGTTTGATGCGGCTGCGCTGCTGCTGACTGCTGCTGCTCGCTGCGGTTGTTTGCTGCTGCTATACTGCTGCGGCTTTGCCGCTCTGGTCCCTTCCTTGTTTGTGTGCATTGAGTTGGTTGTTTGTTTGTTTTCTAATTATCGCTCCTTAGTCATTTAGTTATTCTTTGCTCTACTTTGTGTTAGGAATTTAAACAATGTTTATTTTGTACTTTATTCTGTGAATATTAATTTGGTTGGTTATATTTCATTACTGTCTCCGCCAAGGTCCTTGTATTGTGTTCTTTTTCTTACAGATTTGTGTTAATTTTCTTTGTTTTATTTGACAGGTGCTGTGGCCCCAGGCAGCAGTTCACTCCTCTGTGGTGGGTTTCTTCGCACTCCCGATTTGTTTGCGGTGTCACGGGTGATTTTGTTTGGTTGTGGATAGGGATGCTCCGATCAGCATTTTTGGGGGCCGATTTGATCACCGATCACAGGAATCATAAATCTGCCGATACCGATACCGATCACCGATCACAGAATGCATGGGAGAATAATAATAATAATAATCCTCAATGTCCTGTATTTACAATCTAGCCTTGTGCACCACTTAAAGTGGTAAAACCATTTGTACTAAAATAAATAATAAATACAATCAAGATCTTTATGTACCACAATCAACTTTTTATTTGTGTAAACATTACATACGCTGTCAAGAGCAATAGATGAAATAAAAAATAAAAAAATAGTTTAATTTACTTGCCTTACTCCCCAAGTGAGGCAAAAAAGGCTTCAAAATCATTTTAAACTAAAAGAGGCATGCGGTTTACTGCCACTGCATCACTTAATAGCCCTTAACCATAAGGAAGCACAAATTACATCCATTTGATGGGGAAAAAAATATTTCTCATTATTCTCTACAAGAGAGTAGTTCACAGATTATGGATAAATAACCTTAGCACAAACAAACAAACCTTAACTATGAGGCAATAAGCAAGTTCCACTTAATGGAACAAAAAACAAAATGTATTCCCATAGATGAAACAAAATAAACAACATCCTTCCCAAGTTATGCCAACAAAAGTCAAAGACCAAAACTGAGAAAAACAGACACTAGGGTACTGCTTATTTTCTTTTTAAGGTGGGCCTATCTTAATTAATTCTCAAGCATAAATGGCAAGTTTTTCTTTATAAATATTAGCATCTCTGCATTTTTGGAGGTTAACCTATTCCTTTTCTCATCCACAACGTGTGGTGCGGTGCTGAATAGTCTCTCACTATCCACACTGGTGCACGGTGCACAAGTAGGCTTGTGCTCCTTCTGCAAGTGCAGGGAACCGCTCCTTATTAGCCTGCCAGTAAACAAGTGGCTGTCCACTATGTGGTGTCAGGGGCTCAGAGAGGTAGAGGTTAATCTGTGAGGTTAGTGGAGACTGCTCAACTCTCAGTTCCTCATTTTCATCTGCTAGCTCTGCAAACATAGCTTGTAGAGAGCTGGCAGCTGATTTCTTTTTTTGTGGTGACTTAGACCCACACGCCTCCAAGCTGATGGGTTGTTGAGTGCTGTGGCCTGGAAGGGCAGCCACAACATCCGGAAGCACATCACGCAGGTGGGGCTTGAGATGGTCAGGGAAGTATCGCTCTTTATATCTTTAAATTGAGAAAAAAAATTCTGAAATTAATTGCATGTTCTATAGGCTACACAGATCTGCATTGCTAAACACTTAGAACTACACATCTGAACTGCCACATGGCAAGTAACAACAGACTAAATGTAGAAGAGTGGCAGTGTACAGTACATTGATTGATTTATCTTTAACCTTCAGATCAATCACACATATTCCCCTGGGAACCTTACAGATGCTAAACACCTCTGTGAGACTGTAATGAATTTAGATGATTTAGGCTAAGTAAAATAAGTTTGTCTCACCTTGGATCCAGAATGGTTGCAACTACATAGAGGTTTTCAGATCCAATGTCAGCAAATCGTCTTTGGACCGCTTCCAGCAATGTTGTTTTTGAAGTTTTCACTCCGTGGTCAGAATCAGCTGTTTTTTCCAGGAGACGTGTGAGGACTTTAATGGACGGAATAACATCAGCAGCTGTTGCAGATGATGAGCTGATCTGTTGCGTGAGCTCCTCAAACGGGGCGAGGAGGGAGGTCATATTCTCGATTAATTTCCACTGGTTACTAGTGAATGAACACGGCAATTCATAATCAGCTGCATAGGCAGAAAGAGACAGTTTCTGCTCCAAGAGACTCTGGAGCATGTACAAACTGCTGTTCCATCTCGTTGGAACATCCTGTTGAAGTCTTTTGGTTGTCTGGCCGAGTTGCTTCTGAATATCATGAAGACGGGAGTAAGCTAACGGGGAATGTTTAAAATGTCCGACGATGCGTCTCCCTGAACTGATGATATCCGAAATACTTTGCTGTGACAGTACTCCCTCAGAGACAACAAGCTGTAGCGTATGTGCCATATACGGTAAGCTGGGCAAAGCTGCGTCTCTCATGGCCTTTTCCATGTTCCGTGCATTGTCCCTTAAAACAGCACGGACTTTCTCTCTTGTGATGCTCAAGGAGTCAAACATACGTCCGAAGGCTCCTGCTAAAGCGTCGGCTGTGTGTGACCCCGTGAATTCTTGGCAGTGCAGTACGAGGTTGTGTCTCTGAAAGTTTGGGTCGATGAAATGCGCTGTTAAACTTAACATCGACATGGGACATGCACTCGAAGTCCAAATATCAGTTGTAAAACTGATTGATGTGACACTGTCTTTCAAAAGTCTGTCGATGTGTGTGTATACGGTGTCGTAAAGTTGAGGGAGACATACATCCGTTAGGTATTTACGTCCAGGGGCGACATAGCGTGGCTCTAGGAACGATATCAACCATCGGAACCCCGTGTCTTCCACCACAGAAAGAGGCTGCTCGTCAAGTCCAATGAATTCCATAAGCTTTGTTGTTATATCCCTCCAACTTTTACTGTCCCTGCTGTAAGGCTCCAGACGTCTAAACGTTTCACTTACAGTGAGCTGAGCGACGGGTGTCTTTGGGATTTGTTTTGCCCGGGCTTGTTTCTCATACTCGCCGTATTCTGTTGTGTGGCGCGTTCTCAAATGTCGGATGAGGATAGCTGTATTAAATTGTCGTTGTTGGTTACTACCCCTTGGAATTGCGGCATCGCATGTCTTGCAAACAGCGAGTTTCACATCTTTTCGGAGTAAGTGAAAAAATTCCAGACCGGAGAACTCATGCTGCCAGTGCCAGCCTCATTCATGAGAGCGGAAAAACAGTCACAGGTAAAAAAATAAATAATATATGTATATTTATATGCGATCGGCTTTTCTTATCTGCACTTTGAGAGCCCACCGATCAACCTGTTTATGGTCCATATCGGCCGATGACGAACGGCGGCCAATCGATTGGAGCATCCCTAGTTGCGGACCCCCGTCCCTCACTTTGATCCCTGCTGCCTTGGTAAGCCCCAGTCCTGTCTTCATCCCTTTTTGGTTTCCCCTTTATTGTGCTATTACTCTTTGGTTTAACTTTGTTTGTTTATCCAATAAATCATTCTTTACACTAAAAACGTCTTCTGCCCCAGTGGAATCTTTATCCAACCTGTGTCCTGCGTGTTATTAATATAAAGTAAAAGACCATATAGAAAAATAGTAACATCTTAATTTAATTTCCTGGGGGTGAAATTCCCCCGGGTGGTGTCACAGCAACTTATTGTACCACTCTGCCACAGTATGTTTCTGGGCTTTGTTCCTGGCTTTCGTTCCTGTTTGCTCACATCATTCCTGGTTTGTACTTTGCTTTTTGGTTGTACTTTGTTTAGCTTTTGTGTTTGGTCTTTGTGTTAGGTATTTTTGCATTTTTGGATTTTGGATTTTATGGTTTTAATTTCGGCTTTTGATATTAAAAGCATGCTTTTTGTTCAGTGCTTGTCTGCCTGTGTCTTGCATTTGGGTCCTATTCTGTGCATCCAAATAGTACAAACTGACTTAAAATATGGAACTAGTAGACACCAGTGCTCAACTGGAGGATATGAGGAGTACTATCAGAATCAGAATCAGAATGCCTTTATTCTCATTGCAAGCTAAGCATGCAACACAATTAAGAGTGCAACTGTCTTTGGTGCAACAACAAAATCACAGGATAAAGAATAAAAACAATACAAAAACAATAAATAACATGAAAATGAAAATATGAAAACTAAGTATAAAAAGTGAGTAATCAATATTGCTTATGGAGGTTGTTTAAGTGTGAGTAGATAGCAGCATGTTTAAGATAAAGAGTCTCAGTGTAATTTTGTGTTTAGTGTGGATAAGGCCTTGGGAAAGAAACGGTCTCTGAATCTTGAGGTGCGTGTTTTGGCTGACCTGTAGCGCCTGCCAGAGGGCAACAGTTCAAAAAGGTGGTGTCGGGGATGTGCAGGGTCTCTGATGATGTTGTTGGCGCTGCTGAGGTAGCGTTAGGTGGCAATCTCCTCCAGGGAGGGCACTGGGCAGCCAGTGATTTATCTACTCTCTGCAGGGCTTTTTTGTCTGCAGGGGAGCAGCCTGCATACCATGCTGAGAGGCAGTATGTTAGTATGCTCTCAATGGTTGCCCGTTAGAAGGCCACCAGCAGCTTCCTCTCTGTGTTGTTCCTCCTGAGCACTCTCAGGAAGCGGAGTCTCTGCTGTGCTTTCTTCACCGTTGCAGTGGTCTTGGCCAACCAGGAAAGGTCCTTGGATATGAGTATTCCCAAGGATCTAAAGGACTGCACCCTTACAGATCAAACGAGAGAGCTAGAAGTCGCTGTACTCATGTGGCCCCCATCTATATGAACAATCTGTTTTTGTTTAAATGATATTATGGACATTTCAGAAAAGCTAACGGCCATTGCCATTTTCTAAAATGAAAATTAACAATAAACCCTGGTTGCTTGAAGCTCCAGGCACAGCTGAACTTTTATCTGGATTGGCTATTATTAGAGAGACTTTGTTGGCCATGCTTAACTCCATTGGCTCCCATTCTGGACTTAGCATTGAGCTTGCTAAGCCTCAGCCCCATGAACCCAGCTCTCAGCCCCAGGTTACTAGCTTCCAGCCCAAGCCGCAGCCTCCAGCCAAACCTGCTGCAAGCCAGCCTGTGCTCCCTTCTGTAAGGCTCAGTTTATCAGCCTTCAGCCAGCTCCTGTGTCTGCTAGCCTCCCGTCAGCGCCAGCTCCAATGTCAGCTAGCCACCAGCCCGCTAGCCTCCCATCAGCTTCAGCTCCAGTGTCAGCTAGCTACCAGCCTGCTAGCCTCCCATCAGCTCCAGCTCCAGTGTCTGCTAACTACCAGCCTCCTAGCCTCCCGTCAGCTCCAGGGCCTGCTAGCGCCCAGCCAAAGACTGAGCTGACTGGCACTAGGACCAATGACACCTCCGACAGGTCCCAAGAGTTCTAGGTGAGTCCTTTCTGGGGGACCCACCTGGCCTACAAGAGGGCTCTCTCCTGAAAGCGAGTCCCCCAACCACATCCAGACTACCTGGTCTCATTCCTATTGGACCTCACTCTCCAGGTTGGTCAACACCTCCCCGTCTCTGGGTTGGCCGACGTCTCGTCTGTCTCTGGGTTGGCCCCGAGCCTCATCCTGGGTTGATCAATGTACCTCCAACTCCTGAGTTGGCCAACTTCTCATCTGTTTCTGGGTTGGTCAATGCAACTATTGCCCCTGAGCCTCTTCCTGGATCGGCCGATGCCACATCAGACTCTGGTTCCCAGTCGGCAGCATTTTCCAACCTCAGACTTGGGTTCCCAGTCGATGGTCTGGCCGACATCAGACTTGGGTTCCCAATTGGCGGTCTGGCTGACATCAGACTTGGGTTCCCAGTCAAGGGCCCAGCTGTCATCTGCCAGTGGTTCTCAGTTGGCTGCCTGGCCGACATCTGCTAGTGGTCCTCTGTTGGCGGCCCGGCCAACATCTGCCAGTAGGCTGAGTCCGGCCCCTGTTCCTCTGTCGGCAGCCTGGCTGAGTCCAGCCCCTGTTCTGGTAGACTGACACATAGCACAAATGCATAATTATGGATCCCACTCATGTTCTTCCAAGACCCGCCCTACTCCACCTCTGATTGGTTAGCTTTGTTGGTTGCATTCATTATACTTTACTCATACTGTTAACTCACATGATTGCTCTGGTAATGTCTGTTTTTGGTGGCTTATAAGCTGTAGTTGCAGGTACACACACTGATCTCTTCGGCCTCTCTCCATCTTCTGCTGCTCCTGTCTGGTCACTCATCCTCTGGAGCCTCTCTTCAGAGTTAGTTGGCACGAGTGGCCAGGCAGGCTGCCGCTGGGCTGGGCTGGGCTGGGCTGCCCTGCCGCTGCTCCGCCACCTGGACCCAACATTTTCAGGTTTTCATACATTTAAAGGTCCCAAATGCCAAACTGAGCACCACTAGTGAACACCAGAGACAAGACTGCATTTGCATGAAAATATTTGGTGTCCAAGTACACGGTTTTCACGCAGAAGTCCGCAGTTTTCCCGCAGGAGTTCATGATTTTATTCTGCTGAATTCTGCACTACTTTCGAAGTGTTTATTGTTAGGTAGTTAGGTTTTCACGCAAATGTCTTGACTCAGGTGTTTGTCCCCAAAGGTGGCACAAGTCAGAGCACACGCAACCCTGCTCGCTGTGTGTAATTATGAATGTGGTCCAGTGGTTGTTAAAGGGAGGGGGCTCACACATGCCCAAACATGCAAGTGTGACCAGACCAGCTGTCCAATAGAAAAAAAAGAGAAGCTCAATAATAATAATAATGATAATAACACCCAGAGAGAGAGGGTGATATCACTTTCTGCTCAGGATGTCTTTACTCCACTATATCTTTACATAGAAAATAGTTTTCTGACGTCAAGTTAGGCTGACTGCGTATACGGTATACCCTAATTTTGAGTAAAAATGGTGTTAGTGAGGTTCTAGCAATGGCGAAATGATCAGTATTTTCAATATATTATCCATCACCTCAGCACTAATATGAGGTATAATGACCTTTTCATCAGATTTTCATAGATACTAATATACCTGGAAATAAAATGAAAATGGTGTAAAGCATCTCAAAGTAAAAAATCCATTCCTCCCCTTGTCAGTGGACAATGACAGATAAAATAGCATGCAAGACCTTTGAAGACTAATTGTACCACCTAATGTAGACTAAAGCTGAGTCAAAGGTCAGGTCTCAGTAGGACCTGAGCCCATCAAAAAGGCTTGCCCTGGTATCTAAGCAGCTGCTGAAACCCATGGAGACTAATTAACTCATAGACACCAGGCAGCTTTCTGATCCCTCAATAGTTTGACAATTGCCACGGGAGTAACCCATTCACAAGCACCTGCCACCCCCATGCCACAGAAAAAAGAAATAGTATCATGTGGTATCTGATCCTGAAGAAAGTATAGTGTCTGAAAAATCTTACATAAGCAGTCAAAATTACATAAATGAACCCAGTATGCATTATTATGAATCTCACTTATGTTATCCCAAGACCTGACCTAGTCCATCTCTGATTGATTGAAATTGTTGCTTGTGTTCTCCATGCTTGACTCAAACTGTGAACTCAAACAGCAGCCCTGGCATGTCTGTTTTAAGCACATTTTAAGCTGTAGTGTTGCAGATAAACACACTGATCTTCACTATCAGATTGTCTCTGGGTTTGTTTGGTAGAGCGCTACAAACTGAGCCCAGAGACACTGCAGCTGCGACAGCCGACTAGCGGTAGGGCAATTATGGCTCACAATCCACTACATTAACTCCACCCCTGCTTGTTTGTTTTAATTAACTTCGAGAAGCACAAGCACAAGCCATGAATACCAGACAACCACTGAACGTACAGTTAGGAAATAATAACGTGTCAGTCACACTGACAGAGACTTTCATGGCCCTGTTTATCTCGATAAGCTGGACAAGGGGGAGGAAGATCAGGACCTGCACCTGTGGCCAGGTGCCTGTTCAGGGCTCTCCTCCTGTGTCCACACCCTCCTGGAGGGTTACAACCTGAGAGAAGGAGTGAGATCAGTGGGCCACAATGAATTTACTCTTTAGTAAGACCAGTGTTAATGGGTTATGCTTGTGCTTAATGAAGCATAGCGCAAATTCATGCAGGACACAGAAGTCATAAGCCCCAGCTGTAGTCAGCTGACAGCCAGCTGATCAGATCAGCATCAGTCACTCACCAATCATATCCATTCTTTCGAATAAGGCGGTCTATTTAAATCTAAGCTGTCATACACTGATCTCTCCTTCAACACTGCTGCACCCACAACTCTGCTGCCAAAGCTCGGGTATGCAATTTGTTCGAATATCCTTTTTTTCATTACTTAACATCTCGTTGCTCGTGATGTCCCATCTCGAGCCAGACGATTTGTCTGATTCGGACAGGGACGTCCTCAAAACCCAATATGAGGAGGACGCGTCTGAGGAGTGTAAGAGAGCTGTCAGGTACGTCGTAGCTCCCGGCTGGCGAGCAAGAAAGGTCCGTCAATAAAAGACTGGCCAGTGCCAAAATTTCTGGAGCTCTTTATGGCCGCAACATCCCTGCTCCCTCGGGGGCCAGCCATAAGGAGCTCTTCAAATTTTTCCTGTGTCACCTCGACGTTCCTGATGCGGCCACTGTTAGTCCTGTCACTCTTTCCCCCCCTCCAAAAAATGTGCATCCAAGAAGAACTGTTCCTGTTCCAGCGCTAATGCTAGCCTCGACGAAATCACCGATGTTAACATTAGTATCCCTGCCAAACAGCCAAGAGTTCACATCCACCATCAAAACGAAGATTCAGTCCTCGCTGCACTGTCCAACATCCAATCCTCCCTCAATGAGATGGACACCCGGATTCAACGCCTGGAGATTCTGTCCACCAGCACACCCCAAAACACATCTCCTCAGCTTGGACCGTCAGACGTCTCACCTGCGATGACGGCATTCAGCCTACATAGAACCCTGGGAACTGCAGTCTCGGCAGTTCCAACCGGAGTTCCTTTCATTCCACCAGCTGCCGTTGTCTCTCCTCAGCTGAAGAATCAGATCCTGGCATGTAATGACGTTAATCTGGTTAAAATCCTACTGTGTTCTGCTGATTCTTCTGGCAGATCTCTGGTCGACTGTGGGGGTGTTTCAGTGATCTTAAAAGAGAGTGACCCCAGACTATCAAAAAACTTAACTATGGCAGAGTTTAATATAGCCTGTGAAGTGTACCCAGAGCAAAGAATAGAACTGGACACATATTTGGCCATCATCTCAGATCTAGCCATGTCATATGGAGGTACATTGTTTCATGAGTATCACAAATCCTTCTCAGCAAAAGCAGCTCTGTACATCCAAAAATTCAATCAAAGACTAGATTGGTCTGTTGTAGATCTGACTCTTTTTTTTCACAGGGACATTTCACAGGGCACCAGGCCCTCTCCTGTGCGGTGTGTGGATCTTTTTCACACACAGCAAGTCTTTGTCCAAAAACTGTGATCCAGCATGGTCGGCCTTCCCAAGTGTCACAAAAAATGGAAGAGAAAAACAAAGGAAGCCGACAAAGGAAGGCCCATGTCCCGGTCCTGGTTCACCACTCGCCCCCGTCTGATCTGCCAGCATTGTGGACTGCCTGCCCACCTGTACACTTCCCACTCCTTCCGCATCGGTGCAGCAACCACCGCAGCTAACATCGTTGCTGCTTCCACAGTCAAGGCAATGGGCCGCTGGTTGCCATCGGCTTTCGAGCGTTATGTTCTTCCCAAACTCAAGGAAATTATGTCTGCTCAGAAGGCCATGAGCAAGACCTTATAGGATATGGTCATGTAAAAAAAATCAGTTAATAAAAGCTGCATTGAAGTGGATGGCTGGGTTTCATCGTATTTATTAAGGTATTATGGCCTCTTTTGGGATGCGTGCTTGCGCCCTGTTTAGTTAATACTTTTTAGAGGTCTGCAGCAAGCGTTGCAACACATAGTTAGGCACACTAAGGTAGTATGACCTCCCTGGGATGCATGCTTGTGCCCGATTAGTTAATACCTTTAGAGGTCTGCAGCAAGCTGCTGCAACACATAGTTAGGCACACTAAGGTAGTATGACCTCCTTGGGATGCATGATGCGCCCGATTAAAACAACAACTCGAGGTCCGCAGCAAGCTGTCGCTACACATGGTTCTCCTCATATTGGCTGATGCTTGCATGGGCTCATCTAGGCTAGTGCTGAGCTCCATTGTTCTTTGAGGGGCATTCATTGCGCTCCCTGGAGTGACTTTGCATGCTGCTCGTCAAATGCAGGGAGCTTTTGGAGCGGAGCCTTCAGCGCCAAGCCTAACTGTTTTAACATTCTTTCGAATAAGGCGGTCTATTTAAATCTAAGCTGTCATACACAGCAAAATCTGTAGTGTTGTTTTTTCAGTGTAAATAATTTTGAGTTGGTGGGTGTTGATTTTGGTGTTGTTTCAACACTTGTAGTGATCAAATAGCTCTGTGAGCGTTGTCAATCAAGTGAGTTAAATGTTAACACCTGTGACTGAGTTACATTCACTCCTGGCAGAGTTGATCACAACATCCAGTTTGGACGTGCATGCCTTTTTCACTCGCGTCGGTTGGTAATAGGAGAAGACGGCAAGGAACCTGTGTGGATTATACGGCTTAAATGAGGTAAGAATCAAATATATTTACTTCTACGGGATGGTAATCACTGTATGAAGTCGTGTTAACATATCATGGAGTGTGAAGCGACTGAATTGTCATTGACGCTGGTTGAGACAAGCTGTTAATTACGTTCACGTTTGCTGGCAACAAGTGGTTGCTTAAAACAAAGTTATTGAGTGGCAACTTATTTATCCAGCCAAATATCAAGTGTTAAGCTAAAATAAATGTGTTTAAATGTACTAAGGTGACCAGTGGTGGATTAATTAACGTTTTTTTAGTCAAATGATGGTGAGTGTTTTGTCAAATTTAAAACTGTGCAACAATGTGGGGGAGGGGTGGTGGCGTCGTTGTCATAGTGAAATTGTAGCCCTTTTCTACGGTGGCCCTGAAGTGCAAATCACAACGGCAAATCAGAAAACACAACGGCAAATCAGAAAACACAACAACAAATCAGAAAACACAACAACAAAACAGAAAACACAACAACAAATCAGAAAACACAACAGCAAATCAGAAAACACAACAGCAAATCAGAAAACACAACAGCAAATCAGAAAACACAACAAATCAGAAAACACAACAACAAATCAAAAAACACAACAACAAATCAGAAATCTCAACAACAAAACAGAAAACACAACGACATTAACCAAACCGGAAAAGGTAGGTACCCTCGTGCGACATGAATCGTCGCTGATTGGTCCGTCCTTTGAACCGGAAGGACAGGGTTTACATGTTTTCAAAACAAGAGCACTGCCAGTGACGACATACACGCTGCTATTAATGAATACTTTGATGACGAGACCAAATCACCGCAACGGTCAGCCCTCCTGGCCGAGACTCAGTGAACTTTCCCCCCAGAAAGCAGCCTCTCTCCCCGCAAGTGAAATAGTCAGACAGCGTCCTGTTGACTGATGCTGATTATGTAATATGTAATTTAGACTGAAAAACGTAACTTTGTCACTTTCCAGGATGTTTGGTGGGTCGGGATCTCAATCACAACACATTATAACGGCATCCATATGGTTATAAACAGTCAGCGGGTACATGTTCAGATTAACAGGAGGACACCGGGAAACACCTTGAAAAAAACACATACGTCATCATCATGACGTGTACGTCACGCCTCCTTTAGAGCCGCAGCGCCGGCTTTCTGTGTGAATTAGCCTATACTCTGGTTCGTCTTTTACGCCGGAGCTGCTTGGTTCTGTGTGAGCAACCAACGGCTAAGATCTCATGATATGTCACTCCATTCATAAACATGTCATTAATTAGAGACATGTATGTCTCGAGTGAGGCCATTAGAACGTGGGACTCCAGTGGTCTACTGGGACTGGACCATAGACTGTACACAGTCAATGGACTGGACCATGGGACGCTCAGACCGGTGTGTTGTTGCTCACCATGGATACCGAGCGAGTCCCTACACATTGCGCATGTGCAAAGCGTGGCCACACAGCAGAAATGTACCGTGGGAAATGGTATAACAATAACGGAAAATGTAAATTAGATTTATTATTTCGTTTTGGTTTCCTTGTTGATTATATTTTCCATTTTGGGCTGAAAATAGGAAAACAAACACCAGTTTTCAATGTTTGGTGCATACAGAAACACAGAAAAACGGAATAGGCTATTGACTCGTATTTTCGTTTTTCGTTTGCCACATTAAATATAATTGCATGATCAGATGATACACGGACCCATATACATGTCCTGCATCAAAATATTCTTTAATAGCAGCGTGTATGTCGTCACTGGCAGCGCTCTTGTTTTGAAAACATGTAAACCCTGTCCTTCAGGTTCAAAGGACGGACCAATCAGCGACGATTCATGACGCCCGAGGGTACCTACCTTTTCCGGTTTGGTTAATGTCGTTGTGTTTTCTGTTTTGTTGTTGTGTTTTTTGATTTGTTGTTGTGTTTTCTGATTTGTTGTTGTGTTTTCTGTTTTGTTGTTGTGTTTTCTGATTTGTTGTTGTGTTTTCTGATTTGCTGTTGTGTTTTCTGATTTGTTGTTGTGTTTTCTGTTTTGTTGTTGTGCTTTCTGTTTTGTTGTGTTTTCTGATTTGCTGTTGTGCTTTCTGTTTTGTTGTTGTGTTTTCTGATTTGTTGTTGTGTTTTCTGATTTGTTGTTGTGTTTTCTGTTTTGTTGTTGTGTTTTCTGATTTGTTGTTGTGTTTTCTGATTTGTTGTTGTGTTTTCTGTTTTGTTGTTGTGTTTTCTGATTTGCCGTTGTGATTTCTGTTTTGTTGTTGTGTTTTCTGTTTTGTTGTTGTGTTTTCTGATTTGCCGTTGTGATTTCTGATTTGTTGTTGTGTTTTCTGTTTTGTTGTTGTGTTTTCTGATTTGTTGTTGTGTTTTCTGATTTGTTGTTGTGTTTTCTGATTTGTTGTTGTGTTTTCTGATTTGCTGTTGTGTTTTCTGATTTGTTGTTGTGTTTTCTGTTTTGTTGTTGTGTTTTCTGATTTGCCATTGTGTTTTCTGTTTTGTTGTTGTGTTTTCTGATTTGCCGTTGTGTTTTCTGATTTGTTGTTGTGTTTTCTGTTTTGTTGTGTTTTCTGATTTGCCGTTGTGTTTTCTGTTTTGTTGTTGTGTTTTCTGATTTGCCGTTGTGCTTTCTGATTTGCCGTTGTGTTTTCTGATTTGCCGTTGTGATTTGCACTTCAGGGCCACCGTACTTTCAGACAATTTCCGTTTAATCAGGCACGGACATCACCCGTTTATACTTATTCACACAAACGCACAACTACACATTGTCCATGATATAGGTGTTCACACTCACTGAAAATATACTGTTTGAACCAGGCAAGGCAAGGCGCATGCAACAGGCAGAAGTGATGGGATTTACGGCTCTTTGAAGGGAGTCGGATCTTATGGCTCCGTTCCTTTCCAAGAGCCCTTTAATTTATTTATTTTTTACATAGTCAATGCAAAGATGATGAATAGTCATGAATGGCTATTCAAGGGGCTATTCAAGATAAGAGGTTAAATGAACGGCTCTCAAATAAATTGGTTCCCCTCATTCATACCAAAGAGCTGTTCAAAAGAATCGGATCATAAGTGAAAGTAACATCACTAGCAGGATGCAGAAATTATGCAGCGGACATCTTGCCGCCTGCTCCCTTCTGGACGTTAAAATACATTACAATTCATAAAAGAGACTTTTTTCTGCTTGAGTGCTGTTCGTTGCATCACTTTCCTACAGGGACCACATTGTCACATCTTAGTCTCAAAAATTAATTCCTTACACCTGATGAAGTTTAACAGCCACATTTCTCCACTTATTCTACAAGGTGCAGTCTAAAGATGTGGCAATGTGTTGCTTAAGGTGAAGTACCAGAATACCAAGAAGTACATTCAATTACTGTCACCTTTTTGGATTTCATCGCTCAAGGTGAGTAGCCATCTCATAGTTGCCCTCACAACCAAATAAACACAAAGATTTATGTACTTAGGATTGCACTTTTGGTTTTCAATTTGGGTATCAATTTGCAAAAAAAAAAAGCTTTTTGCATTGTACACACTGGTGTTGGTAATGACCAAAATGCCACATTCTGACGCTGCGGTTACTGCACAAGTGAAAGCATTATGTAGTTTCAGAGATGTTAAAGAGAAAAGTTTGATCAGTCATCCTTAAAGTGCAGTTTAAAGGTGGTGTAAGTAATTGCATTTATCCCCCTAAAAAGTGTTAGCATTGTGGTCTACATTGTGACAGCCATCACTAGCTCAGAGTGTTTTGTCAGAAACATGGGTCCTCCACTCTGCAGCAAACAGAAAAGACATTTTCTGGTATCCTACACCCTCTTTCCAGCCAATCCGGAGAGAACTAGTAGGAACTTATTTTCTGTTTACTGCAGAGCAGAGAGACTGGAAGATCCATGTTACTGACAAACACCCTAAAGCACTGACGGCTGTCGGAAAGTAGAGCTATTCAACACTTGCAAATCACTTACTGCACCTTAAGGTCAGCATCATGTATTTTTTAATCTGTTATTTTCCTCCGGTCAAATACAAGTTTGGGTTTCCTGATGCTACTGAACATGATGCTTTTGATGAAGCCAACACAGTAGTTGAGGAAGACATCTTTTCTGAACTGATAGAGGCCAGTCCGGATTTATGCCTGACAGCATGTGACAGAATTCCTGATGCAGGTAGGTACATTTCTCTGTTATCCATAAATCAGATATTGGTTAAGTCACCATCAATGAAAAGTGAGTAGTAACTTACTTTGATATTCATTAGAACATAATCAACATTTAAAATTGGCCAAATCAATGGGGTATGAAAAAAAACTGCTGGCATAAGTCTATGATTATACTATTTAATTTCTTGACAATAACTGTTTTAAAAAGTAAGTGTAATCCTTCATAATCTAACTGTAGTCTTTACTCCATTTTATATTTGGAAAAAGTGTGTAGTTATTTTTTGTAACCTGATTCTGATCACATGAAATCTATTAACTACCCAGCTCAGACACTGGAGGAAGACATCATTCTTGAGATACAGATCGATCCTGGTCCAAGTCCATCTAAGACTTGGTCACAGTTTTTATCCTAGCACCAGGTTTAAGTTAGTTTGCACACAAGATTGTTGTAGGCGTCAGTTTTCAACATATTCAGGTTTCAAAAAAACATTTAATTAGTTCTCATGAGAAGGATTATTGTCAAAGTGGAGATGCAGCAAGGCCAGAGTCATTTCAAACTAATTTCCACATGCTCCAAGATACCTCAGAAGTTGCTGGAACAAGTGTCATGCAGAACCCAGAGTCTGAATGTTTTGAGGACAATGGATCAGGTCAAAGGAACAAAGAAAATACAGAAAATATTTGTGCTTCAATTATTGCTAAACTACAAGGAAGTGGCAGAATGTTTACAATGAGGATGACCCCAAGATAATCTGGCGTGGAAAGGAACTTTTTAAAAAATGCACTGCAATGAGTTGCAGTCAGACCCACTGGAGTTATCTGTGTTTGGTTTAAAAAAGAACTCGACTCTTAACAGCTTACAGTTCTTTCATGTTTGTCATAATTTTTCTTTGGACATTATGCATGACATTCTTGAAGGGGTGGCTCAGTATGAGCTGAAGTTACTGTTGGAATATATCTCAGAAAATGTTTTGCTCAATTCCATTTAGACTCTTTGTCTTGTAAGAAACATTCCTCTGCTTTTTGGTGACATTGTGCCAGAAGGAAACCAAAACGGGTGTTTGCTGCTGCTTTTACTGCAGATAATTAACATTATATTTTCTCCATCTGTTATACTTGGCATGACTGTACTTCTTAAGTATTTGATGATGGAACATCATGAGTTGTTCAAAGAGCTGTATCCCGATAGAAACCTGATCCCGAAACATCACTTTGTGATACACTATCCATCTTGTATCCGAAAAACTGGACCACTAACACATATGTGGAGCATGAGATTTGAGGCAAAACAGGATTTTCAAAAGCACTCTTAAAAACTTCAAAAACATCACAAAATCTCTTGCAAAAAAACATCAAATGTCTATTGCATGTCATTAGGAGACATCACATTCAAAATGTATTGAGTATGGACCTATGAAATCTATTAATGTAGACGATGAGGACTATAGCGATGTGTTGGCTCGAGCTTTGCATGTTGAGTCTGTATCGCAAGAAATCCATGCAGCTAACTGGGTTACAATCAGTGGGACAGAGTACAGGCAGGATTAATAATCTGCAGTGAGATTGAACATGAAATGCCTGTGTTTTGCAGAATAGAAAAAATAATGTTGACACTGTTATCTGCTTCCTTGTGAACAAGCTTGTGGCTGACCATTTCAATGAACATTTTCATGCTTACAAAGTATTTGAAAGTAATGACAGATGTTGTTAAAGCAGACAGTCTCGTGATTTATAAGCCCTTCGACTTACAAAGTGCTTATGGTGGAGATGAGAGCTAATATATTGTGCCATTATTTTCTTTGGAAATGTTTAAGTTGTGCCTGATCTTATTATTGTGCTAATTCCTATGGTGCTGGTTAAGTTAAAAGTGCACTTACAGTATATGGTGTCATAAAACAACACCAAGGGTGTCAAATATTTAACACTATTAAAGAGTTAAAATATTAACACTGTTCAAAGTGTCATTTTAACTCAGAATCCATGAGAATTATATAAACTATGTTTATTATTATTTATTATGTTAAATTTAACACTGTGTGAGTTGAATTAACACTCACGATTTTGCTGTGTACACTGATCTCCTTCAACACTGCTGCACCCACAACTCTGCTGCCGGCAAGCTTGCCACCACCACCCCAGCCTCCACCTGCTTAGTCTGAGTCTAAAATGGCTTCTAATTTATCTAGTTGCTTCGATCTACTCCTGCGGGGGGCATTCATTGCGCTCCCTGGAGTGACTTAGCATGCTGCTCGTCAAATCCAGGGAGCTTTTGGAGTGGAGCCTTCAGCGCCAAGCCTAACTGTATGCCATTCTTTGCAATAAATGGTTTTAATCAATGACGAGAGTGTTCCTGAATGAAATGGGTTGTGTTTGTTTTGCTTTTCTCATGGTTGTTTAAAACAAACAGCCAGCAGCAGAGCCAACTGTAGCTGCCCCAGTAAACACACCACCGCTACTGGCTGTCTCGGGGCTTGTAAGGTAGAGCAGCAGCAGGGCAGCCCAGCGGCGGCCCGTCTGTCTGCTCTTCCTAATGAACCTAAAGACACTCCAATAGTGGCTCTGGAGGATGAGTGAACCTAACAGGAACAGCAGCAGAACGGGACAGAGGTCTTGGGACAGAGAGATTGGTGCGCCGAAAACAGCAAAAACAGACATAACCCTCCAGACGTTGGAGTGTTGACAAGCAGCATGTCAAACAGCAGCTTGTTACGCAATGATACAAAGCTCCATTGCGATCTGGGGGTTTGAATAAAAAATTAAACCTGAGTTAATGAAATTGTGACACCGCAATGAGCTGGGACTGCCTGCTGTTTGAGGGCCACAGAGCTGGCTGCCAGCAAAGAGGAGGTCAGGACTCCCCAAAGTGCTGGCATAACTGATAATAATTAGTTAAATTTCTTATTTATAAATGATTATAAAATAAAACATTTGAACATTTGTGATACTCTGAATTTTTTAAACCATTTTGAGTTACTTTTTAAAATCTTAAATTTATTTTAAAGTTTAATATTCAGAAAACTCATTTTCCTGTCAGAAATTAAAAGTTTAATAAGCATTAATATGATATTCAGGCGTTCTGCTGCAACAGATGATACAGTAGCACAAAAGCAAAGGGAAGTCAATCCCCATAAGACCCCATGTTAAAATGTAATGTCAAAAGTTAACAACTGAAATAAACATGTTTACAGGTTGGTACAAAAACAGTTTTGGTCTTCCACGCTCATGATAACTGTAGAGGCGGTTGAAATTTCCCTTGTTTAAATTAGATTTAAAGGCTTTAAGTTAGTCACGAGCTGTCAGCATTGGGCTGAGTAGATCATGTCAAACACAGTATGCAAACATCATTTAGAAATATGGTGATGCACATTTTAGCTAACTTAAAATAAGAGCTAAATCATTTAAAAGTTTTGAAATATTTTAAATTTCTGAGGTGGAATAAATACCATCTGTTTCCTCAGTCTCAGTCTCAGTTTGATTTGGAATAAAAGCTAATAGAGGATTCAAAGCAGCATCCCCCCAGTGTTCCCCTGTGTTCCATATTTTAGCAGGTGTTAACACATTCAGACCTGTGACAGGAAGGAGACCTCCTTGCCATCACAATGATAATTGCTCAACTCCCACATGGCTGTGGTTTCACTCAACTGATTACCACAAGAAGCAGGATGAGATCAATGCAAAGGTCAGATTCAATCCTCTATCCCACAAGGCACCAACAAAGGCTTGAAATATAGATAAAAGGCTCTGTGTAACTGCTTTGGTGCTCACATGAAGAGCTGTTTATGTGAACCTTTAATGTCAGTGATATGAATGTGTAGCTGTCTGAACACAGATTAGACAGGAAGATGCTGCTGCTTACACTGATCAATAGCCCCAACGGTACAACAACAGATACTTGGGACCAGACTAATTATTTGTGAGGGAATGTGTTTATAAAAGAGAAAAGCACACTGAGTGGACATTAGCTGAACAGCAGTAGTAAAATAAAAGAATGAAACCACGTTACACCTGTCATTGTGTTTGAAAAGACTAGTTGACAATATTCACTTCTTCTGTTGTCATCTCAAAAGTGTCTTGGTTTGGTTGGATGAGAGATCAGTGGTTCCCAAAGTTAGTGCGCTGAAGTGCTTAAAGACAATGTACGGTGTGTACAATGTACGATTTATCGTATCACTGTTCATTTATTGTTTCATTTTAGAACATGAAAAAATAGCAACATTTACATTAACTATGTTTCCAAACACATTAAACAACACATTTTTGTAGCAACAAAAAATGTAATTTCAGTTCCAATTAGTTGAATCATCCACTTCTTGAGACAACATATCATATTGAGTCATTTTTCCAGTAACAATGCAGTGAACTGCTACATTTGGGTGTTCCTGCTCATCAACCTGGTGCTGTAAGAATAATTACAATACAAAACATTGAGATGTACACTGCCTGGCCAAAAGAAAAGTCACCACCTGGATTAAACTAAACAGATAGGTCAGAACCTTCCATTGGTTATTAACTGCAGTGATTAATATGTTTCAGCTGGCAACAAGTTATTTAATCTAACTGATGCAGTGAGTAGCTTCTGATTTCTTAAATAACCATGTGGGAAGACAAATCCTGTGGCCGTGGAAAAGATGTTTCAGAAGGGTCAAATTATTGGCCTGCATCAAGCAAAGTAAACAACTAAGGAGATTACTGAAACTACTACAGTTGGGTTAAGAACTGTGCAACGCATTATTAAAACCTGGAAGGACAGTGGCGAACAGTCATCTTTGAGGAAGAAATGTGGTCGGAAATGTTTGGTGAAATCAAATGGTAAAAAAAATCAACAGTAGAACTCACGGCTATGTTTAATAGTGAAAGTAAGAGCATTTCCACAGGCACAATGTGGAGAAAACTTAAGGGACTGCGACTAAACAGCCGTGTAGCCTTGAGAAAACCAATTATCAGTGAGGCTAATCGGAAGAAAAGGCTTCAATTTGCTAGGGAGCATAAAGATTAGACTCTGGAAAAAGGTCATGTGGTCTGATGAGTCCAGATTTACACTGTTCCAGAGTGACGGGCCCATCAGGGCAGGAAGAGAGGCAGTTGAAGTGATGCACCCATTATGCCTAGTGCCTGTTGTACAAGCCTCTGGGGGCAGTGTTATGATCTGGGGTTGCTTCAGTTGATCAGGTTGCCCAAAACATGAGGTCAGCTGACTACCTGAATATACTGAATGACCAGGTTTTTCCATCAATGGATTTTTTCTTCCCTGATGACACAAGCATATTCCAAGATGACAATGCCATGACCCATCTGGCTCAAACTGTGAAGGAGTGGTTCAGGGAGCATGAGACATCATTTTCACACATGGTTTGGCCACCACAGAGTCCAGACCTTAAAGGATAACTACCGTTTTTTACAGCCTGGACCTTATTTCTAGCAAAATATATTATCATTTACTCACCCAGATCACTTTGGCGTCGTTCGGACGAAATTAGATCCAGTGTAGCGCCGATATATCCATATAATGTGAGTGACGGGGCACCGAAGTGCAGCCTCTATGAGCATTATCTGCCACGAAACTAGTTCATTTCACCAATATTTTGTTACGATACGCTAGTGCTATTCCCCTCTGAGTCCGGGCTCGTCTGTTGTCAACATCCGGGGTCTGTAGGTTGAGCTACTACCTCTGACCTGGAGGATGTCGTCTCTGAGCTGCGCGCGCACCCGCGACAGCCGGCTTGTTTACCTGTAGCAGCTACTGCTAGTTTGACCCCGGATGTTGACAACAGACAAGCCCGGACTCAGAGGGGAATAGCACTAGCATATCATGACAAAATATTGGTGAAATGAACTAGTTTAGTGGCAGATAATGCTCATAGAGGCTGTGTGTCAGTGCCCCGTCACTCACATTATATGGATATATCGGCGCTACACTGGATCTAATTTCGTCCGAACGACTTCAAATGACACCAAAGTTATCTGGGTGAGTAAATGATCATATATTTTGCTAGAAATAAGGTCCAGGTTGTAAAAAACGGTAGTTATCCTTTAACCCCTTAACCCCAGGTTTCTATAACGTTACAGTAAAGATGTGCTCTGAGGTACTGAAAGTTGGATTTAATGTGAGCTGGAACTCGGTTGTACCAACGTAATACCATCGGTACCCTTAAAAGTACAAAGTTCGGTGCCCAACCCTAATATTTAATAGTATTCTTTGTGAAGGGGTGCCTCAAGCTTAGAGTATTTACTTGTTTACCTTGGCCGGTAAACATTAAGTCATTACTTCCTGTTTAGAAGGTATTAGAATAGAGCACATTACACTTCTAAAATAACAAATGCTAGCAAAACCCTTCTCATTTGATATATAGCTCAGACAGAATAACTCCGATAGAAATGTGGCAGGATACTATCAGTATCCTGATTTAAGGTAATTATTCTAAACTAATGTAGCTAACATATAAGATGCAACCAGCATGTTGAAATATCCCATCTCACCTGGAATGTAACTCAATATTTTTAGATTAGCACATGCCAAAATATTAATAGTATCCTGATGCAACGGTAATATGCTTCAACTAAAACTTATCTAGACTATGCAGAGAAACACACAGTGCTCTTGTGTAAGGCTAGTTTCCAATACTCTCTTAAAGCTAACCAAATTTGCACTTAAATGAAGATGTAGAATAGTACACTGCATGAGCTACAGTAGTAGAAACAAAACAACGTTAAACTCCAAGGGGAAAACATGTGAAAAACCGACATATTTCAACTTAGAATATGATTTCAAAACAGAGAATCCAGGCAGCCTTATGTGCCCCGAAAAAATTTATTTTGGTCAGGAAATGTCAGGTCTCTGAAACAGCTTCAAAGAGAACTTGACAAAAAAGTATTGGATTTGGAAGAATCATGCTTCCATTTCCTCCTGCACTATTAGTGATTCAATTCAGATATTCTGTGTTCTACAGCGGAACAACTGAGAATCAAGAGAGTGTGTGCCTTTGAAAGCCAGTGCATATGGACTTTGCTATTCTGGGAGACAACTGTGTGTTCCCCCAGTGTTATCTCTATTCTATTTCTAATGATTAAAGGCCTTCTGCTCAGGCATCAAGAATTGTCTAGGAATGGCTTCTGTTTGTGTTTTGGCTCCTTCCAGCCTCTCAACAGACTGAGCTGAGCTAAAAGCTGTTGAGGGATGGGTGAGGAGTATTTCCGGCATCAAAGCAGGGGATCAGGGTACATCAGTATGGTGCTCACAGCATCTTTCACTGGCTCACTTCATTTCTGTAGGGGAGCAGCAAGCTAAATGCACACATTGACACAGAACCCAGAAGAGAAAAACTTTCTAAGCCTTCGCCCACTCAGTGCCATGAAGTTGTAATTATACTGTCACCTTCTCAGTGTGATACAATGTGACTAAACAACAGCATGAGCATCCTGTGCATCAAAGAGTCTTGAGACTGAAGACATCCTCAGACCTCTGAGCAATGCTGAAGAAAAAGGATGTTTTGAATAATGCTGAAAAGAAAATACAGCCTTAGATGTAGATCTATCCACAATATGAGTGATAGGCTTAAACGGTGTTGTACATACAAATGGTTCAGGGTATAAAATACATATATAAAAAATATAAATATTTATTTATCCTAAGTTATATATGGTTGTGGTCAAAAGTTTCCATCCACTCATAAAGAACATGTATATCATGGCAGTCTTCAGTCCCAATGATTTCTACAGCTCTCATGTTTCTGTGATGAATGAGTGGAACACAAACTACTTTGTCGCAAAAACATTCATGAAGTTTGGTTCAATAATGAATTTATTATAGGTCCAAACACACCATGCTTGGACGCAGGAAACATTCCTTGGTTTTGGCAAGGCAGGTTTGCCACCAGACTGCTTGTGGAGCGCCAGACCGTCCTTTGGACATCCAGCCTATCCGCTCTCTCTAGCCCAGAGACACTACGGCAGTAAAGAGCGGTTCCACTGGAGTGTAACCCAAGAAAAGCAGCAGGTCTTTCAGGAGGGAATGCAACAGTCAAAAAAATCTGCGAGTTTTCGGGGGGGAAACTACAGACCACAAACAAAACTACATATAAGTCACATGTTATACAGTCTCTATGCCTGACTATAACTGTTAACTCATAAGCTTACATAACAACCAATCACAGCAGAGCTGGGACTTAAATCAAAAAACAGACCTGACATTTGCAACAGACCCGTCCTATTTTCAAACCCAACAACGCAAACTCAAACTCACCCGAATGCCAACATAAAAAGCTTAACATAAAATCATACAGATTGACTATAGAATGCAGAATTCCATAACACAACACTCACTCAAATGACACACATTATCGCTACCACCACTGATGTATGCCAACGACAAATCAACACAATCCGGGAGCAGCAGAACGCTACAGATGCTACAATATGACGTACTCCAAGGCACATTCAGCACAAATATATAGGCTCGACATTAAGACACAGTAGGCCACATACTACGGATGCCAAAAGACTGAACAGAGTGAGCCGCAGGGCCAGTGACGTTGTGGGAGTGGAGCTGGCCTCTAGAACGGTGGTGTCAGAGAGGAGGATGCTGTCCAAGTTACATGTCATCTTGGACAATGGCTCCCATCCACTCCATGACATGGTGGTCAGCCACAGGAGTACATTCAGCACTAGACTGATTCACCAAGATGCACCACAGAGCGCCACAGGAAATCATTCCTGCCTGTGGCTATCAAACTGTTCAACTCCTCGCTCTGAGTGTCAGACACTGTGAGTCAATAGGAGGACTCTGGACACTTTGTTTCTCTGTAATGTGCAATAATTGAGACAAACAATGTGCAATAACCCATATATTTTCAACTGTGGCATTATTTATTACACTGTATATATGGATATATTGTAGTAGAATGTACATAATTTCTTGTATTTTTGTTCCGTTTTTGTTGTTATTATCATTATTGTTATTATTATTATTATTATTATGTATATTTCTGGACTTTGGATGGGAGCAGCTGTAACGAAAGCAATTTCCCCTCGTAGATCAATAAAATATTTCTGATTCTGATACTAATACACCAGGTTCACCTGAATATGAAAACAGCGCTGCAGGGCCACTGTGCATATTAGAGTAGAGTCACCACATTGGCTTAAGAAAAAGCATAGTCTCAACTCTTCAGTTTTATCAAAAAATCAATAACACCAAAATTGTAGATACGTGGTTTTCATTGGACAGTTATAAAAAGAGCACTGCACAGCCACAGTATATAATAATAATAAATAAATATGTCTACCTCATCAACAGAACTTATTGTTTTTTATTTTTTTTATAGAACTTTTATCCGTTATTACCTGACGCTGTTGTCTTATTCTTTAGTGAAAAGAATCCACAGTCTGGTTCTCCTCATCTCTGTTTTTCATTTAGTCTCTCCTGCACAGTTAGCTGTCTTATTGACAGCTGTCAGTTTAATATGCAGAGACAGTGGGGGACAAAAAGTATACGTACTGTAACTTTGCAAAAGCAAGTAGGCCTACTCAAGTAGAAGTAAAGGTAGGAATCAAAATTACTTACAGTAGAGTAGAAAAGTACTTATTGAACACTTCAGTAGTGTGTCTTGTGTTCATGTGCAGTATGATACTGTCTCTGCTTCTGTCTCCATCAGGCTACACCAAAGAGTGTGACTCTGGGAAGTTCTTACAGCTGCAGGTGTCCACATAAAAACCTCGACTATCTCAACAGAACATAAAAGTACTTTTAAGAACAGGCAGCAATAATATACACCCAGGCTTCATCTCCTCATCACTCGTCACATTTACAGCTTAATGCCAACTGCTGAAAAGGTTGAAACTTTCCAGGACAATTAGAGACACATTAGATAAGATTGTGTCTGATAACTTATTCACTTTTTGCCTTTTGTCCTCCTGAATGTTTTCAGTGGATTACTCTCATACCTCTGAAAATGTTAATCGACCCTTTGGTTCTGTCAAGTTTGAAATTTTACAGCTGATAATTACTTCTAAAATGTGTCTGTCATAGGCAATGTTTTTAAATGCTGCTTATTCAAATTCAGCTCATCAGTTGTCAAGAATGATACAATGTAAAAGGACAAGCCTTACATTTTTAATCAGGTGTCTTCACTTTAAATTCTTTAGGGGATAAAAGAAGTTTTCACCAAAGATGGCTCAGCGTGAGGAGGACTCTTCTCCTCTGCTTTAAGAACTTAAACTGAATTGTGATGTAATGGGTAAGCTCTGTCCTCACAAGCTGTTTGAACCCATCACTTGAAGTTTTAATGTTGTTTTTAGTCGAGAAGGAGTGGCCCATAGAGCAACCAACCCACCAGGATTCCCCCCCGGTGCTCCCGACAGCCAGTCCCACTGCTGTATGTTGGTGTGTGGGCATGTCTAGATACTGTCTCTTCTCTTTACTTTTAGTGGGTCACACAAACGGAGCACCTCAAGCACCAACAGAGAAAAGCAGGCAAGTGAGAACAGGAAGGTAAGCGTCATGTAGTACCCACTGGTAATTTCAGTTTATATAAAGCCATTATGAATTGTCCAGATAATGGAGAGGACCGAAAAAGAGTACTTAGTAGCTTGTGTTAAATGCTGATGCACAAGAAAAAGTCACGGTACTCCAAAGAGTAAAATGGAGAAATGCCAGTTCTGTGTACGGTGAGTACCAGCCCACTTTGAGCACTGACTTTGTCCCATAAAAATCTAGTTTATAATCCAACATAGTCTGTTAGATTCTACTGTTACATGGAGTGCATCACAGTCTAGGTGCACTACACGCCCACCCACTACATCAACTTTGATAGTCTTACTTCCTTGCTTGCTTGTAAAGAGCACACTAGTTCCTGCAGTGACACTGAACACTGCTACCAGATGTAAATCACTATGTGCAGAATTGTCCATTAAAGACAAAATTACAAAATGAGAAACAAATCTGGTGAAGCATGTGTGCTGCAGAACAAGACTTTTTCACAGCATGTAAAATATATGCAAAATGGAGCTTTGACAATGAATTGAGGAGTCTCACAAACTGATGAATGAAGCTGCTCTGTAGTCTGGTGGTCTGGCAGCAGATACTTCTGTATCTGTTGTCAGATGGCAGCAGGGTGAACAGACTGTGACTGGGTGGGTGTTGTCTTTTAGAGAGCTTCTCTCTCCTCCCCTCTCCTCTCCTCTCCATCTGTATACATTATGCCTGTATACATGCCCCATCTCTGCATGTCACTGACTTGCTTCTTCCCCGGAGTCCTTGTGCTTTCTAGTCCTACAGGCTCCCTTGGATCCTGGCCGCGCCCGGGTCGTGGATCGTGGATGCGCCCACTGCTATGGCCCTGCCTGATCGTGGATGCGCCCACTGCTATGGCCCTGCCTGATCGTGGATGCGCCTACTGCTATGGCCCTGCCTGATCGTGGATGCGCCTACTGCTATGGCCCTGCCTGATCGTGGATGCACCTACTGCCATGACCCTGCCTGACACCCACCACTACTGTCGCTAATATTAGTCACATCTCTGTTACATACGTTCCACTACTATTATCGTACTGCATTGCTACATACCATCCTTGCCATTGATCATTACTACTGTTATCACTAGTAATCACATTTCCATGTGCATTTCATCATTATTGCTGTAATACATCTTTGTGTACTTTCACTCCTGTCAACCATCGCTTATAATTGAATACATTGTGATCTCGTTGATCTGCTCTGTACATGCGACATCTATTGCACGTCTGTCCGTCCTGGGAGAGGGATCCCTCCTCTGTGGCTCTCCCTGAGGTTTCTTCCGCATTTTTTCCCTGTTAAAAGGGCCTTTTTTGGGGCAAGTTTTTCCTCACTCGAATCGAGGGTCGAAGGACAGAGGGTGTCGTCTCTGTACAGATTGTAAAGCCCTCTGAGGCAAACTGTGATTTGTGAATTTGGGCTATACAAATAAAATTTGATTTGATTTGATTTGATTTAGTATCTTTGGGCTCTGTGCAGACATCTGCAAACTTTTAAATTTTGCCAATAAACCTAAAGTGCAATGGGGGTTGAATAATTTTGATTGCAACTGTAAATGCATGAAGGCTGAAGTAACAGGCCTTTGCTCAGTTAATTAGTAGCAAAAATAACCCTGTTTATTGTTTGTTTTGGTCTGCGATTGGAATTCTGAGGACATTGTAAAGCAGTGGGGAGAGGCTTTAGTCCAGTAAATGTATCAAAAATTTGATCAATGGTGTCTTTTTGGTATATCTGATATTGTATCAGAAAACATCATTCTTGTGGTTCAAGAACCATCATTGCAATATTGACTCATGTTGGTGTTGTTTGGGGAACATCATAATTAATGTTGCTATCAGACATGAGATTGAGCATGTCTTATTCATTTGTCACACACATGATAGCTCAAATAGTAAATTACCTCCATTTCATGTGGGGTACACAAATTTGGTGATTGGTAAAACAAAACAAAAACTGCTTCAAATATCAACTGCATAAAATCTTTTGTGTTTACAAGCATCAGAATAAGACTAAGCACCAAGTAGTGGGCAGAGAGGGCTGGCATCACATCTAGATTGCTCCATAAATGCTTCCAGCACATCAGCAGCTACAGTGCATGGCAATGACACCAAGTACTATGATCCACACACTAGTGGGCGATTGCTGACACAGTGGCATTGAAAATGTAGTAGAATGGAAAATATCTCAGCCTTATTCAGATATAGAAGCTTTTCTTCCGACAAGAGAGTCTCTCACACCTTCTTCATTTAAACACCCTAGAGTGCAGGGCCATGGCTGTGCTCCTTCCATCAGCAGGACCTTGAAGGATACTCCACTTCCACACTTTCAATGTCAATCCTACACACTTGTTGAATAAAACCCCTCCATGCTGGCTTTTAACAAAGGTCACACAGCCTTGATCCATGCTTTTGCAAATTGAAAAGGGTTTGTATATCAGGAACAAAAACTCAGCCAGAGGTGTTTCTCAGGGCCGTTCGCATGTTTTCAAACAGAAGTTCTTCGGTAACATACTAGAATAAGCTTTATAATGCAAGAAAATGCTCGGTTAAGAAGTTATCAAAAAGAGGAGCGGAAAAATCAACCTGAAATTATTTTCATGGCAAACACAAACCCTATAAATGGGCAAAGTTACCCATACATTGGACAAATTATTACTCTGTGCCTGAAGATCATCACCAGTCAGTGCCAATGCAGGAAGTCACAGATCAGCATTTGATGTTCTTAATTATAACCACAAATGCAAATTCAAATTCAAGTCAATTCATACAGCACTCCGGCGCTGTGGATCCAAAAGAGGCATTTTACGCCGATTTCTACCTGTTAATCTTAACATGTTCCCGCTGACTGTTTAAAATCATATGGATGCAGTTATAATGTGTTGTGACTGAGATCCTGACCCACCATGCAACATGGAAAGTGACAAAGTTACGTTTTTTGCTCTAAATAACAATTACATAATCACCATCAGTAAACAGTGAACCCTGTCTGGCTCTCACTTGCGGGCAGGGATGCTGTTTTCTGGGGGAAAGTTCACTGAAGTCTCGGTCAGGAGGGCTGACCGTCACAGTGATTTTTTCAATACAAGTTGCCAGAGACAGTAACTATAACAAGACAATAGTAGAAGGAGACAAACACATGGTGAGTTAAAGTTTTTTGCCATTCAGCTGTGGGAGCAGCCTGGCTCTGCTGCCAGGGACAGACGCTGTTGATCAGGCAGAAATGTGAGTCGTAGGACAGACAGGATGACAGACAGGATGACAGACAGGATGACAGAGGCTTCTCCACGTATTGATGCAGTAGTTTTTTCCTCATATAAGTTGCCAAAGACAGTACCAGTTACCACATTACTGTTGTTTGGTGCTGTAATGTTGCTTCGCGGGTTGAAGTGTGGGACATCTCTCTTTGATTTGATGAGTGAAGGATCTGTTTAGCTGTCAGACTGTGAACACATCAGACCGACACACTCCTGTCCCACGCTGCCGGCTTTTCCATTCACACAGACGCTGCCTCACCTCTACTGCAGCTCTGATACTACCTCCGGAGGCAGATCAGAGCTGGAGCAAAACTGTCCTCACTCTCTGCATCTGAAACTTTCACACAAACGACGATGCGGAGAATTGACCCATGATTCCTGCTCTGAAAGTGCAGTGTGAATGGGGCTGCTACGTAGGCCTACATTAAGAAAGGTCACATCACAATCAGGATGGATGTTACACCAGAGAGCATCTCTGTCTGAGTCTGCAGAGTATGTGTGATTGACAGTAGATTGGAGGGGAAGAGTGAGGGCAGATTGTCAACGGGCTAATTGATCACAGAAAGCATTGTTCTCTCGGAAGGATAAAAAATAAAAGTGTAAAATACTAAAATGTGCCGCCAAATATACTTGGTCCTGCCCGTGTAAAGGTGAATTAAGGTGCCAGGCGCCATTTGGCTCAGCGTTGGCTTCCACTGTGTAAAAGCCTCAGCATGGCTGGATGACTCTTGCAGTAAATGGGGGAATGTGTTTGGTTATAAAATGGGTGAGCTAATCGCTAATACATTTTTATTCAGACGTACACATTGATAAACGGATGACGTGAGATTAACTTACATCACTTCATAATGGTTTTTGAAAGGAAAGTCAAAAATTGCAGTGGCAAAATAATACGTGGATTTACTGTTTTTTCTTTAGAGCAAATGGAAAGATGTTGCTCTGTTGAGATCATCAAAAAAGCAGGTTATTTTCAGTCAATACAGTGCCAATTGTTATGGTTGGGGTTTTTGTTGGACCCAGAATGCAGAGGCCACAGGCAGGAAATCAGTTCAAAGGTTTGTATTTGCAAAAAACAAGCAGGGATGTTGAGAGTGAGGAGGGCACGTGGGCAGGCTGAGTGGTCTGATAGCAATGAAGTGAATTCTCAGGTGAGCAGGTGGAGCTGTGAGCTGAGCACAATTGGAAGGACAAACATGAGCATGAGACGAAGTCTCAAAAGTCTCAAAAAGGTACATGAAATGTAGTAGCACTAGAAATACTCTGAGATAAAAAAATTGAGAACTGAGCACAGGTATAGTCACCATACGGGATGGAACAATCTGGCACCGGTTTGGTGAAGAGACCGGGATGATACAGCAGGAGTGATGAGATGATGACTTGCAGGTGCGTCTCTCCACTGCAGCAGGAACCAGCAGCCACGCCCCCCCCCACACACACACACACACACACACACACACACACACACACACACACACACACACACACACACAGGCACACAGGGAAGTAGCAGGTAAGGGAGAAAGGAGGGGGGGAACAGATAGGGGGAGAAACACAAAACAACAAAAACCCTGACTGCCATGGCCAAACCATGACACCAACAGGAAAATTTTTAAGGGTTTTGTGGCTGGCTTATGTTCCAGTTTGATACATGCTGATGTGGTAGACTTCATAATATCCCTTTAAATTTTTACAAAAGGGTCAAAAATAGCAGGGGACTGCTGTATCCTTTCTTGCCATGGTAATTATCCTGTTGTGGAAAGAGTGCAGCTCTTAACATCTCGTTTACTGTCAGTACACAATGTACCACTCTATAAGGGTTGTAATTGTAATACATTTGGTTGAGCTCAGCTGCAGAAATTACAGCATCTATGCTGTGAATGTGATCTCGAAGACAAGAACACAATGGTGCAAATAATCTGTTTGTCTTTATAATAGCTGTGAAAACATGTTCAGATATCAGTTTTGTTTTAAAAATTGACTCATAATGCAATGTGAGAGAAAACACTCAGGTTTAATGTTTGCATGTAAGAAGCCTCTCATTGTGTGATGTGAAAGGAAAGCATGATGGAATGGATAAAAGCAGCTCCTTTTCCTGAAATTACAATGGAGACTGACATGCACTTCAGAGACCAGAGAGTCATTTAGCGTGTGTGCAGAGGGATGAGGAAGCACAGTGTGCATTAAGTAATGAATACTCGAGCTTGCTCTGCCGAATGGCTGGTTTTATGGGATCCCACATGGCAGTCATGATTACACATGGTTAGCGTTCACTTCTGATAAAATGTGGAGGGTTTAATGTAAAATGGTAAAGAGGGAGGTAAGAGGGATCTAGGTGAATGGAAAATGGGCCACAAACTGGATTAGAGGTGGTGAGGCTTATTGGCTCTGTGACTAATATAGTAGTCACAATTCTAGTATTAGTATTTAGAATTAACAAGATTCAACATTCAATAGATCTCAATATGTTGAAAACATCTCTTGAAGACTGTCTTTATATAATCAAACTCAAGAAAAACCTCTTGAAGAACACAGTCAGCGCATGAGACGAGAAAATAAACTTCAGGCATTCTTGTGTGTAGCAAGAACAAAAAGACTTGAATTCAATTAAAAAGCCTTTATTCAAAACATCGCTAGTTACAGAACAATAAAACACCAACTACTGTCGACCTCAAAGGTCTTCATCTGGGTATAAAATGGTGGTGTGTGTGTGTGTTTTCGTCATTGTTTCACTTTTTCTAATGTTTGGGTCACTTTTTGAAAAGTAATTTTTGAGGGAGGGACTATGAAGAGGGATGACACAGATACTCACAATGCATTGCAAGAGTAGTAAAACAAAGCAAACATCTCCTGAACCAGAGACAGTTAACACCTGGCTCGAACATTACCAGCAAAACAGTCATAATGGGCTACTTGGCTTATGTTAAAAAACTAGCAGGTTGACATCTTTGCTGACACAGCCATAACACTACGCAAATGCGACAAGACATAACTTAGCAGACCAGTTAATATAACTTAGTATTCAGCAGCAACATGTCTAGCTTGGCATCCGTCTGCAGCCTATTATTTAGCAAAGCCAACGACTGAACGTCTGTCTGAGATTTAAACTTGTTTGGCCTCTTGCTAGATCACTGTCTCTGCTGTCTTCTGAGCTTCCTCTGTCAGCGTCCTCTTCAGTCTTCACCTCTGTCATAATGTCCACAGAGGCTGCTGAGCCCAGTTCCACTGCTCCTTCACCTGGCTCCAATTCTGAGGACAGACCTGAAACATCCTCCTCCCAGCGGTCCAAAGCCACTGCATTAACCGCAAACACCAACACTCCCTGGTTGTGCTCCAAGCAGAGTCAGCTAGTGGAGCTAAATTAAAGCTAGAGTACACTCACCACTAACCTGAGTTATCTAGCACAGAAACAGGCCACAGGTGGGCAGAGCGGCTGTGACAGACACCATTCACCCTATGACAAGACACTGGAACATTAAAATGATTTTGAAGCTGTTATTTTCAGGTAACATAGTTACATAATGCTTCAATGCAAAATGCTTGCTTTAAGATGATCTGGTTTATTGACACAATATTGCCGTAGGCCTATGTGTATTATTAACATATCATTTTTTTTTTCTTTAAATGACTCAGTTGTCTTCAATATCAGTATACTGACACCCCTAGTATACATATAATTCAGCCAGAGGTTCCCACCTGGTCTCAAGGGTCATATACTGTTACAGCAACAGTTGCTTTGCTGAAAATGATAAAGAGAAGAAAAGCATGTGTCTAATATAGTCAAATATAATATATCCTGTGTCATCCTTGAGCTTAGTGTTGTGTAGCTAGCTCTCTTCAACGTCTCTGTTACTGACAGGGATGGCTCTGGGGGGAACGACTTCTACAGTTCATGAACTAAAAAAAGGTACTCAAGATTACTTTATTTGTCCCCAGGAGAATTTGTGTCGTAAAAAACGGCAACCACATAAAATACATAAAGAACATGCATACTCCAATTTGAAAATGCTTTTTTACAAATTTGTTTCCCTTCCCAAGTCGTTGAAGGGTTTTTTGGAGGAAGTTGACCATCTAGACCAGTGCGATGTGGGCAAATTTCAAATGTGTCAGAGCCCACAAGCATCAAGGCCCCCAGCTCTAGTGTAATGTGGTCGTTGACAACAGGAGCCCACAGGTTTTTGTTGCCTTGGGACCCACTATTAGGTTAATCGAACCCAGCTGGCAGTAACAAAAGACAGTTTTATTTGAAATACAATGTCATCTGCATTACTTATTTAGAGTGTTTGCCACTAACGTTAACCACTGTGACCATGTTCTCTGCTTGTAGACACTGTCTACTTATTGTCACACGTCTTATTTAAAAAGGAAAAGAAAAGTTTGAGTTTCATGCAACAGTTTGTCAACTGAATTTGCTGGTGATTCTGAACACACAGACTGGTGTTTCTGCATGAATTCAGTCTTGTAGGAGGGTGATATTTAAGGAGCTTTTCATATCCCACTCTCTCCAAAACATGGTGAAAAAAATGATTAAGAACAGCAATTCACCAGAGAGACACTAAAGCCTTTCATTAGTGAAATAGAAGAGGCCACATCGTGATCAGCAGTTATTTGACATGATACTAACCTGCTGTTATCATGAATATTCATGTGATGTGACTGATTTAGACTTGCCTCCCAAAGGTCACAAGATCAATGAGCTTTGCAGAGGTACCATTTCACTTGCTGTTGAGCACTTACTTTTTATGTCGCTCTCTTTTTTTTTACATGCACAGAGGAAATTACTGGCCAATATCTCACATGCTGAATCTGAGCTTACTGGTTTGCTAAATGGAAGCGGGAGCACTTACACCGACTCTGTAAATTCTCTTCCTGACACCCCTCACATGAGCGGCGGTTGGATAATGTATTGGAGTTATTGAATGAAAACAAGCAGACAACACAAGCAGCTTTTAGTGTCACTTCTTGGCATGGGTATAAATCATCAATCATGATTCATGTGCTGCAGGTGATTGTAATGTTAAAGCACGTTTAAATAATGCAGGAGCCGTTTCTAACTAATAAACAACTGTGATTATTGAGTTGTTGGTTTGAAACTGCAGTTGAAAAGGAAAATAAAGACATGTAAATGACATGTAAATGAGCAAGAGTGGATATCGTGACATGTCGCTTGTCTTGTTTCAGTTTCTTGCTGCTTACAAAATGGATCTTAAAGTCACACAGATGTGGTGAGGGTTTACTATCCATGGATGATAAATCTAGAACATAATGGCCATCATAATGACCCACCAAATGATAAATACATAATTGAACAAGGACAGTAATTTCCGTTGCGAAGTGATAAACTGTAATGCCTCATTATAGTCGTAAGTTTGCATCATCGCCCCCCCGCCTCCCTTAATCTCTCATGGTAATAATTTTGCAGGTCCCACATTAAACTATAAAGTCAGGCAGCTGTATTTGGTTAGTAGACCTGTGCTGCTACCCCCTGCTCCTAGTCCTCATCTTAAAAGGAAATGAACTTTTTACAATATGTCAACATACAGGAGGAAATTCACCAGTAGCCAACAGCAGATCAGACTCTATGTCTGGGCAGAAACAGTGCCTCTTGTTTGCACCCTTGACAATCAATTTACCCACTGAAAACCCATTTCCTATTGATACTGTCAAATGGGTAGCAGAGTCATCGAGTAATCACATTAAAGACATGATTATTATTATATATTAAGTGCTCTCCAGAAACTTTGCAATGTCCACAGAATTGAATGGAAATGTACACCATAAGTAGTGACCAGCGAAACACATACAGCTAATCCATTGAATCCTGTCGATAAAACCTACATACACAGCTGATAAAAACCCAAACATCAAACTAATGTTGTCAGGATACTGGAGTTTCTAACGTCAATATAATACCTTGAAAATGATTAATAGTCAACACAAGTTTTTGATACTGCAGGTGATGAAAGTGACTCAACATTGAGGGTTTCATTAACATTAACTATGTCAGAGAACCGTCTCGTCACTCAGTTGAGAACAGTTGGTCCACCTTAAAGGTTAGCCATAAAGGCTTCATCTTGTAAGATAGTTGATTGTTGAGTCTTGTTCTCATCAAATACTGATGCTTTGGGTTAGTGTTTTGGGCTACTAACCCAAAGCGTCAGTATTTGACGAGTTGGGAAACCCAAAGCAACACTAGGTTTTTTTCACTGATCTGTTACTTATACACAGAACACAGTTCATTATTTCTTTAGTAAATTAAACAACACACCAACCCTTGCATGCTGGTTTGGGCGTTAACACTTGCGTACTTGTAGATATGGAGCTGCATAGTATGGGCAGAGGCCTGAAGTTGCACTTGCATTGTTGAGTGGCTTCAGCTGCTTCATTCATGCTTCACCATTACTGACCATTTCATCAGCTGTGTTGCTGTCAGCTGACTTTTTTTTGCTGCTGCAGCTCCCAAAAGTACCCCAGCCTCCTAACTGTCTGCTAGACTTAAACTCTACCAACATCTGACGTAGGTGATCATATAATCATTTGCTACAAAATGATCAATGCTTTAATGTGTCTTAAAAAGCTAATTAGCACTGTCTGAAGCAGCACAACAGCAAGTATTAGCTTAAACAAATAAAGCTTTTCAACTAAAACAGAGATATATATAGTTTTTATTTATCATAAAGATAGAGAATGTTTCAATTTCATTCAAACTTGACATCCTTACAGAAGGCACAAGGAAAGATATGAGAGGATACCTGTTTTTCATCTTGCTTCATTCAGACTTCACCATGGCTGATAAATTCATCAGCTGACGTCGTTTGCCGCTGCAGCTCCCTCCACGATACAAAGGTCATCCTGGTGGAGACACAGTGGATGATGGATCATATTGGCTGAATTCCATCAGACATCCAAATATCATGTTTTAGAAGCAATAACATAGAATATATAGATTATATATATTATATTGAATAATATGTATATTCAGATAAAATATAATGATGCAGGTAGTTCCTTTTTTATTTCAAGTTATCTAGCAATGTTATCTGTTCTCATACAGACATGTTACACATGTTACACATTTCATGTCTGTTATGTTTAATCAGTCCTAATAAGTGCAACGGCAGTAATAAAACATCAGGAGACATGTTTTCACATTAATATGTCAAAAGAATTTTACGTTACATAGTATGACAAGAAATAGAAATAAACTTGTTTTTTAATAGAAATAGATATATTAAAATTAACATATGGAAACTGTACATGTAACAGTCGTCGATTGAGAAAAACGCAGAGATAAGATTCAGAATACAGCTTGTTGAACAGCACCTCCTGAAAATACAGTCACGCTGTGGCCTTTAGCAGATGGTATTTTTCTTTCAATGTGAACATGAGGCCTTGAGAGAAAAAATGACGATTGAATAATTCCAGAGCCAGAGAGTGGCAGCGTCAGTAACCATGTATTGACAGAAACCTCTGCTATTCATCACAAACTGCCCCTGTAGAAAAACCTTGTCCTGTGCACCCATAATTAAAAAAAAGACAAGCTGAAGAACATATCCTGCCAAAATGCCAAATGAAAAAAAAGAAAGAAGTAATTGTAGTGATGGTTTGGTGGATGTTGTTGAAGAGCAAGGGCAGCTTGGTATAATCTGATTTCTGATGCATAGAAATGTAATTCTCATTAAGTGCTGCAAAATCCTTTTTAATTTGGTCATGATTAATTAATTGTGAAACTGAATAGGGTTCTCAATGTCCATTTTTTCACATGTCATTTTTTACTGTTTTTCTCTACTTAAAGTTTCAAACTTAAACTTGTCAAAACCTCTAAAAGATAGAGATAAAGCAGACAGAGAGGAGGAGATGAAAAACTTAACATCGTCATTCCTTATGTTGCGGGAATATCTGAGAAACCCTAACCCTAGCAGCTAAAGAGCGAGATATCTTATTCAGGAGTTGATGGAGACCAAACAAAGAGAAGAGTTACTAGTGGACTGATATCTCCAGAAACAAAATTTCAAAATAATAATAATAATGTTGGTCTGTATCTGCTGTCCATGAGAAACACTTTGTAAACACATTCACCACCTCCACAAATGTGACTACATGTACTTCTGTGCACCGTGCACCTGATGAAGCAGTTAACTGAGGTTTTTGACAATTTTTAACTAATCTTAGGGTTGGTAAGCTTTCTAGATGCATTTTTTGTCATATTTGTAAAGAATATCTTACTATCCTGACAGCATCAATAAATTGATCACTCAAGCTATTAGCTGACTAGTCCCACAAGAATGGCAGAGAAAATGCTGCCAAACATTTCCCACGACTAACATACTAGCTTTACAGCTGTGAGTACTATCAAGTCTCTCGCTCTTTGTTTATGTTCATTAAGATAATGTTAGATGTGTTTTTACTTGTGAATGAGATATGAGGTAGCAGTAGGATATGGATATTGATAACAATGAAGTGCTGCACTCACTGTGCACAGCCCCGAGCCTGTTGTTCAGCAGCTAACTCCGTAGCACAAAGCACACAGCTCGTGAGCCGAAGAACAAGCCACTGCATCAGCAACTGACTCATTCGACGGCAAGTAACGTGTAAAACATACATCCACAGCAGTTATCAGTAACTGCCAGGCAGCCTTTTCGAACTGCGATACGTTCATGATTTTTTCTTGTGTTTATATGATTGGGGCATTTAACACAATTGCATATTTATGTAGTACAGTAATTAGAAAAAAAAGGTAAAAGAGCTTGTAAAACGTAGCGAACTAGCCGCTCACACAATTCTCCCAGCTGGCCAGTGAATTCCCTGTCGCTGTCCTGTCATTTCTGTGTTTTCTGTGTTTTCTTGTCTCCAGTGTTCAGTTTCCCTCCTGTGTTCCTGTGCTCCTGCTCAGTCTGCCGTCCCTCCACACCTGCACGCCATCACCTTCGTCAGCCCAGCCCTGTTCCCAGTGTTTTCCAAAGCCTGTCTGCTCCCTTCCCTGCTCTCTTGTTTTCCCTCTTCATTACTCTCACCTGTGTTTCTCTGCATTATTCCATCTGCACCTCATCCCCTTGTTAGTTTAGTTTAAGTCCAGTCTTTAGTTCAGTCTTTGACATGTTGTGTTTTCCCGTTTCTGCTGTTCTATTGTGTTTGCCTGCTATTCTGCTCAGTGACCCATTCCTGATATTCATTGTGGAAATAAAGTTCTGCCACTGATCTGCCTGCCTGCAGGAGACGTCTTGCATTTGGATCTACCTTCTGCTATCTCAGTGTAACAGCTACAGGTCAGTCGGTGTAGTCAGGCAGTGCACATTCATGTGTTTTGGAGAAGGTTTTGAAGGAAGTCCTGAAAGGAGAGGGTGGAATTTCTCTGTTGAATACTTCAAAATCTAGCTTGCTCTTGCTAGTTTCTCTAATCTTACCAACTTCAGCTAAAATAAACAACAACTGTCAATGTTTTCTGATTTCAGTGTCAATTGGTCTGTCATTTGGACCATTACATTGCTTTGGTCCCCTGAATTTTCCTTTAGCACGACCAGCAAGTCAATGTTTTAATTTATCCTGTCAAATATCAACTATTTCATAGATTGATAGATATTTCACAGACATTTATGATTCCCAGGTAAAGTGCAAGTGTCTTACTGACTTGGAGATCCTCTAACTTTTCCTTCAGTGTGAATATGAGGTTGACACTTGTGTGAGTGTCTCAGCATCTACTGGATGATACAGCCATTAATGTTCCCCCCAGGACTGTAATCCATTAAGTTTTTAATTAAAATTTGTCCAATTTTTAACTTGCTTATTTGGTCATTGATGTTTAGCACTAATGTTATGTTAATGAAAATGAAAACTTTTTTTATCATATTTTAATGTCAGATGTTTCTGTTATTTTGTCCACACCTGGTATATTTAGAATTAATTTTATGAACATCCATGGACACAATGCATGTTATAGTTTTGCAGAGAGGATGAGTCATTGATCTTGGTGCAGTGTATACTTTACCTGCCATATCTCATAACAGCCACTAGGGGGCAGCTCCACTAACAATGATGACTTACAGAATGAATAAATGGATGAATGGGTGAAAGTGGTGCTTCCATTTTTAAAAGCCCATTCAAATTCTGTATGACAATTTGAAGAAATGCTTTGCTTTCAACCTGAACAGGTCTGTAGCCAACAGCAGTGCTATTATTGAATGCATAACTCAAACTGGACACATTCCGCTTGGTATGCAACCTGTATTTCGTCCTGACCTGCCATGATTCAATACTGAAAAAACGTCATGACGTAAAACAGCTTTCCCTGGCTCCCCTTTATGAATAAAGAACTTAAGTACAAAAGTGGTTGCCCAATACTATTACAGGAACACTCAGACATTCTGACGCAGGAGGTTTCTTGTCAATTGAGTTAAATACTGCGGCAGTGGGGCAGTGAATGAGAGCCACACCCTCCTCTTACTGTGTGTCACTGTAGTGGTAGTAGTGCCAGGGGGGCTCCTGCGTATTTCCCTGTCTGAGTGTGATTGATAATGTCTGGGCTTTGTCCTCTTCGTCATTGCTCATAGAAATATCAGAGTGACTTCACTCAATCCTGCAGTCATTTAGGCTGGCTGGGAATGATGAAGGGAGACTTTGAGTCATTCCTGCAAAGATGAATTTGTTTGGTTACGGGGTAATGATAATTTGTACAACAATTAGTCTGCTAATTACAATGCTAAAAATATGACCAACTTTGATATGTTTATTGTCCGAGGGGCCGGATTGTTGAGAGTAGAAGATAATTCATTTTGATGCAGCAAACAACACAAATAATACGACTAAAGAAAAACAAAGTTCAGTGATCTCAGGGTAACAGGCTTATTGAAATGCATGAAACTAAACATCATTTACATCACGAGCCTGTTAATCTTGAGAATTGAGTATTCAGAATGAACAAATGAAATGCATTGGAAAAGTTTTTTATTAACAGGCTGGGGAAATTACAATCCAATGTCATAGTAATGACAAGAAGTATCTGTGGATTTACAAAATACTGTAGCTGTGTGCAAAAATGACTGTAGCACTGGCTAACCCTAACCCTAGTTCAAAGCCATCTGACTGTGGAGGCTAGAGTACACAACTCCTGTTAGCTTACAGCTAACTGATATCAACTGATATTAAGCTTTTTATTGTGTTAACAGTTTTTGGCCAGTCAGGGGTATAAATTAAACAAAGAGTTATTAAACCCCTTTGACTGGAATCCAAATTTTCAAATTGTTCAAGACTTTAATTGAGGTTGACTCTTGGCTTTGATCCAATGGACCACCATGTTTCTTCGAATGATAGCAGCTCTGGCAGATGAAGCTCTTCTGTCCCCACTCCACACTACTTTTTAGGCGGGTTATTGCTTTCTGAGTCTTCTGCCAAAGACAAACCATCCACTCCCACTAACATTACCTCCTGTTTTTCTTAAACAATGTCCTCCTCTTCATCATTATTCTCTGTGTTTGATATCATGATGTCCTCCACTACATTAGTGTTATCATTGCTGGAATTAGGAGATTACCATTTATATCATCCCCTCTCCCTTGTTTTACAGAAGCAGTCTATCATCAGCTAATTAGCTTTAGCACACTAGAACGCACAACTTATTGTATTTCACCAAATCGATTCAACTTTTGTAGGAACTGCCAACTGGAAACTGTTATGATCATCATGTGTGATGCCGCAATTATACTCGCAATGGTAAGAACGAAGCAATCAAATCACACAGCAAGCAGCAAATGTCAAGGGTCATCATCACTTACTCCAACTGGTCCAAATTAAACCACCTTAATAAACTTAATTAGTTCACCCACCCACACCACATCCCCAATTAATCAGATTGATAGGTTTTATGACCTGGTCTGCCTAACACACAGAGACGCACCGCAGCGCTCCTCCCCCTCCTTCAGTTAAATAGAGCATTTTGCTTATATGCAGTCAAACAGAGTTATTGTCATCATCTCAATTGATTATAGATCACTATCAAAGGCAAACACCATGTTGAAAGATAGGACTGTCAGTAGTGGGGCTGGGTTGCTTGTATCCATGGTGCCTCCAGCTGATCAATGAGAAATGACGCTACAGTACGTCCAGAGGGAGGAGGACTGATTCTTTCCTCTGTACAGCCCCATGCATTTTACAATCCTCCTTACTGTACACATACTGATCACAATGCCATCCACCATGCTCAATAACAGCAAAATCTTGCTGTGTCTTAACCCAAGCATGAAGCGGAACTTAATCAAATTGTGTGAATTAGACATTGTAACAATATAAATCATCACGTTTTAATGTGAAATTTTTCATTTTACAACAATATAAATAATCACATTTATTTTGTCCATAAGTGAATAAACAGAGGAAAATAAGGTCCCAGAACACTGTTTGAAGCTAGAAAGGTGGCAGGGTCCGCCACATATAAACAAAGTACAACAGTATAAATTGTGTTGTCCTTTAAGGTCAGTTTGTTTATTCAGTCATGAAAACAAAGACAGTTTGTTTATTTAGTTTCATTAGGCAGAAAAAAATCAGCCATTGAAGACCTTTTTCTGCTCATTAACATTTATTTCCCAAAACTCCTTTGCAGTACTCCTTTAACATTAAACTTTCCACATTATTACAATAAATTGTTCATGTTATAACATGATAGGGGTGGACATGACTGTGGGGATCGAGACAAACATCATTGGTTTAAGACACACCTTCATGCAGATAGCCCAGTTGTGATGGTAATACAAAACCCTGCCGCAGCAGGCTGGTGCGCCGAGTCAAACCGAGTACAGCCAGGTCGGCAGATGTGATGGGAAAACAACATTTCAATCAGGAGAGATTTTTTGAGTGAACATGAAGATTTATTGCCATGTGTACCAAGAGAATGAGAAAGTCTTCGGTGGTTAGACTCCATCGTGATGAAGTAATATTTGGGGAGGCGATGAAGCTGTGCGTACAATAGGAAACCCCCCAAAGAAAAGTGAAGGATAGAAAAGAACGACAGGACAGAATTTTAGATGTGTATCAATACCTACCTTACTGCAGGGACATTTTTTTAGCAGAAGAAGCATATAGTATTAGATAGAGAAATGCATGGCTTAATGCTTATAACATGATCAGCATGATTAAAGGCAGTGGCGGCTGGTGAAAAATATTCTAGGTGGGCCTGTATGTGCCAGAAGCTTTCGGTAACTATCCCAATAAAAGAACCCAAACCAAAAGATACCATTGTTTTAGGGATAAACAATAATTATTTAATTGCCCTGTAGAAATCAACAGTTTGACAGATAATGACAATGATATGAGATGTATATTAGTGAATACTCTTAATACAAAATTAAAGTTCTTGAGAGACATTTACAGGTGGATGATGATTAAAAATAACTAAGAAAAACTGTCATAGGAACATAAAATGTAGCAATTGGATTAAATATATTAGTGAATACTCTTAATAAAAAATTACAATATTATTGCATATTATTGTAATATTTACAGGTGGGTGATGATTAAAGTTCACCATACACAGAAAAACTGGTATAGGAACATAAAATGTACCAATTGTAGTGTGCAAATACTGACTTGTATATGTGTGTGTTTTTTTGCGTGATAGAGTGAGTGAGTGAGTGAGTGAGTGAGTGTGTTGGTGAGTGAGTGAGCGAGTGTGTGTGAGTGTGTTGGTGTGTGTGTGTTTGTGTGTTTGTGAGTGAGTGAGTGAGTGAGTGAGTCGACCTTGGTGGTGTGGGATGTTGCCTGCTGCATTATCAGGTTTAGCTGATGAGCATAACAGTGTACGTAGTGGGCACTCCCGTAAACGTCTTGAACCTCGCGCTGCACGCCACCTGTGGCGCCTCTCATCACGGCAGCTCCGTCATAGACCTGGGCGATTAGTTTTCCCCGCTGTCCATCAGGAAGAAAAGTCTTCAGCCTTTCCAACACCGCAGTGGCGACTGTCAGCGGTCGCGTTTGGAAGCTGGATGAACTCTTTAATCAGGCTGTCAGTGTAACGTAGCACAAGCACCAGTTGACAATGAGTGGCAGTGTCTGTTGTTTCATCTGCCTGGATAGTGAGATAATCTGCCCTTTTTACATCCTCGGGAATGCAGTCTCGAAGAACCGACAGCATGTAGTCCAAAAGTTCGTTTTGAACTGTCTTTGAGGTACCTTGAGGTAAACAGTGACGGTCTTCGGGTGCTCCTCTACACCGTCCAGCAACACCGCAAGATCAACTAATCCCAGAAAAATGCCGGGGTTGTCGGAGGATGTTGTCTCATCGCAGCCTCGCAATGCCAGCTCACAAGCTCCACTGAATTTCACACAATCAATGATCTTCGATCAAATATGTCTGTTCATGTCCACCTCTTCATTGTGTTTTCTCACCGCAATCCTGTGTCATTCATCCAGCTACGCAGCTATGCTAGTCCTGCCTAGCATGGCTAGCTTGACAGCGTTGTTCATGTGTACCTTCGAGCATTCATGTTTTTTAATCCACCTAAAGTTGTCCTTTCAAAAGGGTTTAACAAGAGAGATTTTACAGAGTTTATGGGTAGCTGAAGCCCTGTGTGTTCTTGTTCTTGTCGCCGCCATCTCGATTTCAGACACTTGTTTATTGTTGCTAGGATACTTAAACGATAAGCTTGGGGCGATATTTTCAGTGCCCCAAGCTCATCAAATTTGACGACGCTAATTGGCTAAATTGCCCGTTGCTATGTGTTTTTTTGTCTCAGCAACAGTCTACCATTGGCTGAGCTGCTGCAGTGCTGGGGCGACTTTTCTAGAGCCCCTTGAGAGAGTGGAAATGACCATGGATGCAAATGACACATATATTTAGCTTCTTGATCATTAAAAAAGACATTTATTTGTAGAATGAGCAGTAATTATTTATTTTATAAACACTATTTTGGAAAAAATTTAAATTAAAAAAAAATTAAAAAACTATTTCCATCAGGGAGGGCGGCGCCCTAGCGCCCCCTATTGGCCAGCCGCCACTGATTAAAGGTCAACGAGGACCCAACTGAATAAAAGGTCATGCAACTAAACGAAAAATAGGAACAATGACAAACAGGAATTAACTGCAAATATCATGAATGATGCGTGATGTCACGACAACCATGATATGACCAAATAAATAAACATGAGGACCAAACAGAAACAAAAGTCATAAGACCAAAACAGAAATTAGCCCTGCTGGAGCTGTGGTGGAGTGAGCTCATTGTTTACAGACAAGAATGGCAGAGAAAGTACAGCCACACTTTTCATTACCAGCTGTACTACAGCAGCTTGTACTGCCAAGCAGAGCAAGACAAGACAGACCGAACTGATGAAGGCTACAAACACAAAGAAGTTGAATAGCTCAAGAGGTGAAACGAGAGTCAACATTGGAGTGGCTGTTCAACGATAGAGACAACTGATGGGGTCGAAGGCCTGAAAACGGACGCCATGTTAGCTGTGTCTCTGTTGGACAGGTAATGAGCTGGTTTGTTTTGGTTGGGGGAAATGTATTATTAGTCTGCATTATGTAGTCAACATAGCTAACGTTAGCTCCTTATGTCGCTGTCGTATGTATTAGCCCAACGCTAACATTGTTAGCATCATCATCTTGTAGCTAACGTGAGCTAGCTAGCTATGATAGACTACTGCTGTATGGAACATATTTACATGTGACGTCACCGTTCACCAATGTTTATACGTACTGTGGATCTAATCCTTATAGCAGTGTTCACACATGCACTGCTACCCTGAGCTGTTTGGACATTAGCCAGACGAGCTGTATGTGAGAGGTGGACTGATTCGAAGTCCACTGTTGGGAGGTCATGAGAAGATTGCATATATCTGTGAATACAGTTTGTATTGTATTTGTGAGCCGATGTTGTTAGATGGTATTTATGTGACGTTCATTCTTACAGACTTTGAACTGGACGTTTTACAAATGTGCTGATGTTGCTTATTTCTGTGTTCTATAGTTATGAGAGGGATGCATCAACTTCAAGCCTTGAAGCATCAGTTCACAACAGAACCATATCCTGATGTTTCCACTATTTCTGCAATCTCTCTCTGACAGGTGGGTGTAACTTGATACTGGTAGCAACATGGATCAGACCACTGGTATTCAAGTAGTATGTATCTTTGATGGATACATTTCATAAATACATGTGTCCTTCTTTCATATTGGTTTGCTTAATGTGCATGAATGTGCTCCTTAGCAGGGATACAATACAAAAAGGAATGGGATCATTTCATTAACTGCACCAGGAAAATGCTTCAAGTACTGGTCCAAACTGTCACATGTTAGCCTACTGCTTGAGACTATTACATATTAGTAAGACATTTTTTTAACAAAATAGACTTTTCATTTCAATTCATGATCTGATCGTCAGCTGACCACAGTAGAATTGTGGAAAACACTGACCATAATTGCTGCACACAAGGCACCTACCACTCCCTTCAAATAATCACTTGCCACCCATCACATAAGCTTCCCATCACCCACCTAACCAGAGACTGTAACTTTGTCCTGTAAATGCATTTTCAGTTCTCCATCCTCATCCAGTTTTCTAAAAATAAACAATAAACAAGAGTCTTACCTAATTCAGTTGTTATTATTAGTGCATCATGTAAAGTGAAAGAACTGTAATGGGATGGTTGTTTTCGCTGGCAGTTAAAAGGCATTTATCATTTTCAAGACTTTATTCAAACAAGTTACAGATAATGCAAAACAAGGAATAGTTCCAGCACTTTTTGTGACTGCTCCAAACGTAGTCCTCGAATTCTGGCCTGTAAAGCAACAGATGAGCAACATGATTAGATATTTTTATGGAACAGAGCTCGACTGTCCACAGCATACTGTGAACATATACACTGGTCAATGGTGAATACTTTAGACTTTCCTGGACAAAACTGTACAGATGTCCCAGTTTATATGACTTTTTTTTTTCATTTAATCTATTCATGCTTTTGACTTGAAGTACCAGCCCTTTATCTTTTTTCTTTACATTTTTCCTCTTACTGTGTTTATTGTTATGCACCAAAACACAAATTCAAATTGGCAAGAAATGTGATTCTGTTTAGGGTGCTTGTGTGTCCAAGTTACCTGCCTGGTCAATATACTGTACAAACACAAGTAGTTTAGTTGTAGGTTGTGATTATTAGAAAAAAAGCACCAGTAATGTTGTACTTTAGAGGCTGACCTGCTCTTGCGCAATCCTTTGAGCTTGAAGATCTTCTACTCGACGTATGAACATCTGCTCCTTGACCTGTCGCCCTCCCACATCCACGGCCTCTGCCTCCACTTCCTCAGACACTGCTGGTTGCCCTCCTGTCGTCCTCTGACGGGATGATGTGCTTCGGTCTAGAGCTGTGCGATATTACGATATATATCGTAGTGCGATATAAAAATGTCTACCGTAGGATATACCCTCTGTTGTTTATATCATAATTTTAACGTGTAGGCTACTCGTTTAGCACTGTTGCTACACTAACGTTAACGTACACTACGGTTGTGATTTAATGCGCCGTGTAAAGCACAACTCAACGTCGGAATGACCGTTGGATATCCAAATTTTGAGTTCAAAACAAGTTCATTGTATGAAGGCGAATGTAACTGCAACAATGCTACTGCTTTGTGGTAGCATTTCTACGTCACCCACAAGGACTCGTTTACGGCACTGGTCGCTCGGGAGTAAACAGAGGCAAAGCAGCATGGCGGAGACAGAGGAGAGCGCAATGGAAGATGAAAATAACGTTACTAGTAACGTTACATCAGACGTGGATACAGAAGCAGAACCCCAAGAAGATTTGGTGCGGGATATATATCGTTATCGGGATATACAATTAGCTATATCAAGATATAAAATTTTGTCCATATCGCACAGCACTACTTCGGTCTGGCATGTCCTCGTCATTAGAGTCAACGATGCTCTAACATGCAAAACATCTTATTATCATGAGGCCAATACGATAGTCACGTCAGAAAAAATGTGTAACAGGCCCACCACTAATGTTGTTTTAGCTTTGCCATATCTAACTTTACCATAGGCAGCTGTTGCTAGCTAACCAGCAATAATTTACAACATCAAAATACACTTTGAAAACAATGTCTGAATGCTAATGAAGCTAGCTTGACAGTTATCATTACTAGCAATGGCTATGTCCTTGTTTACGTTCAATCTGATAATATTAGATGTTTACTTACTAGGTGAATGAGACATGAGGAAGCTTCTTGTAGTTAGATGTTGTGATGAAACCAATGCACAGATACACTCTTCTTTCACCCGCTAGTGAGGCCTCGGACTCCGTCGAGTGGTATTCGGCAGTCGTCAGACACGTTGCAGTCATTAGTAACGTTCATGGTTTGGGGGGCGTGGCTTTGGAGAGAGGCCTGAGTGCAGGGGGCGGGATTTACTGGCTTTCAAAATCTAGCCTGGGCATGGGTTTTTCCATTTTACCAACCTCAGCTTTACTACAATGGTTCAAGTGAGGAGAAACAAATATATAATCAATTCTCGAGTATGTCTTATACCTGGCGGAAAAAAAGGTATAAATCCTAGTCGGGTTACGTAGACACCATTGGTCAATAATATGTAAATCAGAAATAAATGTGTGAATGCCACAAGACAATTCCTGGCTTTGGGTTGTAGTAATGTTTGTTGATTTGTCCAAATTTATGTCACACACCTGATGAAAGTCACCCTGTGCTTGAACACACAGGTGCTTGAACACACAGGAAAGGACCCTGTACATTGTTTTCTACACATGCCATAAAGTTTATTCAAATCAAAATTAAGCAGACCTATAGTGATGTGATATCCAAATTATCAGATAACATGCCATGGCTGCAGTCACCGCAATAGTCTGCAGTGGTTAAATGAAAAAAAACCACAAAAAACAACTTAATTAGCTCAGGGTCATATCAGACCTTGGTAGGAGATTTCCGCGCTTACTAGCCTTAAACAGTCCGCTGTCTGGGTTAGTTTGATTCAGTTTCAATGTCCACTGGGATGTCTTGGTCAGCATAAACTTTTCAGCATCCGCTGCATTTTCAAAGCGATAATGCTTGACTTTCAGGGTTGCTGGATATCTCAGAAACAACGTAAACCTCTGTTAGCGAAATGTTTTCTCCCTGTGTCAAAAGCTCTCCTTCTATGTGCAGTTTGGTTGCTGTAGTCCAGGAAAAACAGCAGCCTAGATGTTATGGACTGACCCTCATTGAGAACTGACGAGAAGGCTCTGACTCCGAATCTTCTCTCTGTCCTAGTAATGTAATAGTTGGAAGATGAGTGTCCAGGGATGGTTTGCCTTATCCTGGGTGGTATAACTGCGGTGAGCCTGTTGAATTTCCATCCTCTCCCCCACAAGAGAGGGGATCCACACCGGTATACTGACTTGCAGAAACTGAATGGCGTTTTCACCCTCTGCTGACTCAGCTAGGCCCACCAGTCGGATATTGCATCTCTGCAACCTATCCTCCATCTCAGTGAGTTTTTGGCGGAGGCTTAGCACATCATTCTGGAGGCTACCTCTGCACTTCATGTTTAACCGCTCTCATGTTAGCTGTCGTAGCGTCCAGTCTCCCATGTAGCGTTTAACCAAACTCAGCTTGATGGATGATATCCTGGCTAAGTTTAGTAATATATGAATAGTTTTTAACAGTTTTTTCCCCCCCCTACTCTTAAATAACTTATTGAAACCTTGCACTGAACTAACAAATGAAATACATTTATATTTCAACTCTTGCCAGACACCTATGGGGCACCAATTGTAAAGTTGTGCACGCTAAAAATAAAAAGCAACTTTTCACTTTTAGATTTAACATTTAGATTTAACATTTAGCATTTAGATTTAACATTTAATACTTAGATTTAGATTTAATATTTATATTTAAATTTAACATTTAGATTTAGTTTTAACATTTATATTTAAATTTAACATATAAAATTTAAATGTAATATTTAGATTTAACATTTAACATTTAGATTTAGATTTTTTATGTAGATTGAACATTGACATTATATTTTTACAAGAGAAGTAAATATCACAAAGTTCACAAATATTGCTGTAAATCTGGTCAAAAGAAACATTAAAAAATTCACGTTTTTTCAAACGTGGTTTGTTGCTAAATGTGGCAAAAAGACGCTGTTTATTTTAGCGTGCACAATTTTACAATCGGTGCCCCATAGACACCTGGCAGCATTTCTGCTCAAAATTTCTACATATTTTACATACAAAAAAGAAATGTAAACAGAATAAACATCTGTATGCACATTAATTTTTGACAGTGTTTTTTTTTTCCTTATAGATTATGTATTTACACCTTGAACAAGGCTTATCGTACTCTATGTTGCCAATAGCCAGGCTTACACCAATTACATTACCATGCAATTACAAACTGCCAGCAGCAGAGTCACATTTAAATTTTAGTGTGGAGAAAGTTAGGAGAGCTGACTGACAAGATGATGGCAGAGAATTTGTTGTTTGAGCGAATTTTTGTCAAAGCGAATAGCAAAAGCGCCTGTTAGGCAAAATGTAGGATTTTAACTGAGTGATAATAGGAAATCTGATAACAGTAATTAAACATTAATTAGGGAGAAGGAGTTGTTACCTCACTGACACTTCTTGTCCATTACTCCCACAGACTGAATAAATCTACTCCCTAACGTATTTAAAATCGATCCGCTGTCTACAAATGCCCAGATAGGCATTGCTCTGTTTCTGATGAATGACAGCAGTGCTAACTGAACACATTATATTTCCTATGACGAGCCTACTTCAAAATAAAAGTCAACAAGCATTTTTAAATATTTTTATTAATAGTTTTTATTTCAATTGCATATGATGGTGTAGTTTAAATTATTGTGAAGCAACTAAAAATAAATAAATAAATAGTACTTTTTCAAGCCAGATTATATTTTATTTTTGACTAAAGGAAAATGAGAAAGTGGCCTGGGGACTGGCATTTTGAGACCCCTGCTTTATTGTGATAGGACAAGAAAGACAAAGGAAATTGAAGGAGAGAGTGAGCATGCAGCATAGAACCACAGGGTGGTTTCAAACCCTGGGCCACTGGCAAGGACACACTCTCTGTCTATCGGGCAAATTAAGTGACTGGGCCACTCAATAAAAGTGGTGTGTTTTAACATATTGTGTCTGTCAATCTAACAAAGACAGTCTGACACAGTTTGAATAACTTATGACCTGTGCTCTAAGGACTTGACTAGGAACAATCCCAGAAGGCATTTAACATTTATAAAGGAGGGAGGTTCTACTTTTTCAATGTATTTAAAAACATTCAGACACAGGTGTAATCAATCATCCAATCAACCATGTGTATGCAAGTGTGCAGCTTGTAACTACTTTGGAATGATTTCCTGAAGTGAGGGGATGAGGAATCAGACCCCTGATCATGGAACTGTGAGCCATGTACTGTACTTTACCTATTTTGCCACAGAGCAGCAGAAGGAACTATAGGTGTAATCAATCATACAATCAACATACATATGCATGTGTGAAGTTTGTAAATATGTTGGAAATGTTTCTTAAAGTCAGGAGACGGGGACTCAAATCCACAACCATGGTAGCATGAGACAACGGCATTATCCTATTTGCCATGAAGCAGCAGGTGTGATACAGTCTGCTGAGGGTCTGAAATGGGGCTGCTCCACTACTTATAGTGTATACTGCACAGTTCCACCAAACACATTATTATTCAGATCTGGTAAAAGCTGTTGTAGTAGCAGTAGTATTGAAGGCTGTAGTTGTAGCTGTAGTAACAGTAGCAGTTGTATCAGTAGCTTAGCAGTACCAGTAGTAGTAGTTGTAGTCACCAGTAGTAGTAGCAGTAGTAGTTGCAACAGTAGTAATAGTAGTAGCAATAGTAGTAGTAGTAGTAGTAGTTTAAAGGCTGTAGTAGCAGTAGTAGTAGCATAAAGGCTTTAGTAGTACTAGTAGTGGTAGTAGTAGTAGTAGTAGCATAAAGGCTGTAGTAGTAGTAGTACAAAGGCTGTAGTAGTAGTAGTAGTAGTACAAAGGCTATATTAGTAGTAGTAGTAGTAGTAGTATAAAGGCTGTATTAGTAGTAGTAGTAGTAGTAGCATAAAGGCTGTATTAGTAGTAGTAGTAGTAGTAGTATAAAGGCTGTATTATTATTATTATTATTATTAGTAGTAGTAGTAGTAGTAGCAGTATAAAGGCTGTAGTAGTAGTAGTAGTAGTAGTAGTAGTAGTAGTATAAAGGCTGTTTTAGTAGTAATAGTAGTAGTAGTAGTATAAAGGCTGTTGTAAGTGTAACCCACACACTAAAAAGTGTTTGGTCACTATAGGGTTGACTCCCCGCGAGTTGTTTGTTTTGAACCTGTCGGCACTTGTACTGACGTCAGGGCTGATCCTCCGCTCGTTAGATTGACGGAAAAGCACGAGAAGGAAGCGCAAGGAGAGAGCCCCACGCATGTGTTTGGTGATACCGAGAGCACAGATTTAATACCGGTGCTACATTAAATTGGCGAGCCAGCCAGGAGGAGTGGCTGTTGAATCTTTGAACACAATCTGACAGTTTTATCACAGTTCTTGCAGTATGGATGTCATAAAGGCACAGAGCATCAAGGTACCAAACTCAGTCTTAGTTCATGGGTTAACAGGAACAGATGTAGATGAGGAACTAGTTGAGTTCTTGCAGGAATACGGTTCCATTTCCAGAGTAGTACCTGTTGACAGTTCTGAACACAACCATAGTAGAGTTTCAGTTTGGTACAGCTATTGAAGCACTTCAGGGTGAGTTACCATGTCAAAGACCTACCTCTGACCCTAGTATCACCCACAGCATCCAACTTTTGTCACCTATCTATAGCTCTAAGCTGACTTCTGACCTTACTCAGTCCTACTTAACTGATTTGAAGGGAGTTGCAAAGGTGAGTGGCTCAGACTATGAGAAGCTTTTGCTAGAAGAACTAAGCAGAATTCAGAAATCGACTAACAGTGAGGACAAAGTTACTCCTGAGGAGTCCTCCTCTGATTCAGATGTAGTGACCTCATTGATGTCAGATCAACCTCAGCCTCCCCAGATTAATCAGGCCACACCCAAACCAGATCACACTACCTTACCTGCTGCTACTGAGAAGTCAGCCCCTCTCTTGTCACCTGAGCAGATCAGTATACCTGAGGTACAAAGGGTGATAGTTGAACATATTGTAGAAAGCAGTGACTTGTCCCAAACTTACCCAAGCTCCTCTAAGTTCAGACCGTTCTCAGGAAAGAGCCCCTGTCCAAATATGGACGTTGAATATGACAGTTGGCGGAGTAATGTGGAGTTTTACCGTGCAGATCCCTCTGTCCCGGAAAGACATGTGGTCCGGAAGATCATAGAGAGTCTGTTACCTTCCGCTGCCAACATTGTCGAACATCTGGGCCCTCTTTCCAAGCCAGATGATTTCTTGACCCTTCTTGACTCGGCCTACGGGACAGTGGATGATGTTGATGAGCTGTTTGCAAAATTTCTCAGCACCAGTCAGAATGCAGGTGAAAAACCCTCTGCCTATTTACATCGCTTACAGACCACACTGAGCAAAGTTGTAAAAGGTGGTGGTGTTCCTGCCGCAGACTTTGATCGTCAACTGCTGAAACAGTTCTGCAGAGGGTGTTGGGTGTCTTCAGTTGGAACAACAGAAATCCCAACCTCCCACATTCTCTGAACTGTTGTTGCGGCTACGAACAGAGGGGGACAAACAAGATTCAAAATCTAGCTGCATGAAGCAGCATCTTGGGTTCTCAAAATTAAAGGTGCAAGTGTGTACTCAGATATTGACATGACAGCTAGCACTGATGACACGACACACACATCAACAAAGAAACTACAAAAGCAAATAGCTCAACTTCAGTCAGCTCACATCCTTCAAAGCTTCCATAGATGTGCCCACTACCAAAAAGTCACAGACAAAAGCACCACAGCCAAAAAAAAGGTACGCGAAAAGAGACAGATAGCCACATCCCAGTGGTTGAAAGTGTAAGCAAGAGTAGCAGGAGGCCTCGCCCCTGGTATTGCTTTAACTGTGGTGAGGACAGCCATATTGCTACCACATGTACCAATGAGCCCAATCCTGATGTTGCTGAATCCAAACGAAAAGAACTAAAAGCAAAGCAAAAGGCCTGGGAAGAGCAAAACAAGGCTGATTTAAACTAAGTAGTGTTCCAGTTGAGGGACAGACTGGAACAAATAACACTGAAAGTCCCACGCCTAAAGCTTTTCTGAAAACCTCATTATACAAACCCAAATTAAAGCACCAGAAAAAATGTCCAGAAGGGCTAATTGGTGGGAAATGCACAGCTAATGTTTTTGTAGCTGGAATTAAGTGCAATTCCTTGTTGGACACTGGGTCACAAGTGACCACGATATCAGCGTCATTTTATAATGAGAACTAGAGGCTGGAATCGGGTTGGGTACCCGCCCGGGTAACGGGCCGGGCCGGGCCGAGTTTTTAATGAATTAATTCGGGCTCGGGTCGGGTCGGGCTGCACGGCAGACTGTGATGAGATAAATATTGACATTGTGTTACGCCCGGAGAGGAGACTCCTCCTCACGAGCGCTCATTAGGCACACTTCATGAAATGATGGATGGCTGTTTTTCAGTTGGTGACTTAAAACGATGGACGGGCGGTAGCCTACCTCCTCCTCCACTACCGCTTCTCATTTCAAATAACGGAGAGGGAGAGAGAGAGAAGAGAGAGAGAGAGAGAGAGTGTGTGTGTGTGTGCGTGGGTGGGTGCTGCGCTGCCACTGTTTGTCGTCATTGAAAATAACGTGAATTTTGCATAATAATATTTCGGGTATCGGGCCATGTCGGGCCTGGTTTTTAATTAATTAATTCGGGCTCGGGTCGGGTCTGAAAGTCTCGGGTTCGGGCCGGGCATGGGCTTAAAGGATAAGTACCGTTTTTTACAACCTGGACCTTATTTCTGGCAAAAGATATGGTCATTTACTCACCCAGATAACTTTGGTGTCATTCGGCGTCGTTCGGACGAAATTAGATCCAGTGTAGCGGCGATATATCCATATAATGGGAGAGACGGGGCAGCGACACACAGCCTCTATATAACACATTATCTGCCACGAAACTAGTTCATTTCATCAATATTTTGTTATGAAATGCTAGCGCTATTAGCCTCTGAGTCCGGGCTCGTCTATTGTCAACATCCGGGGTCTGTAGGCTGATCTACTACCTCTGACCTGGAAGATGTCGTCTCTGAGCTGCGCGCGCACCCGCGACAGCGCGCCTTGTTTACCTGTAGCTGCTGCTGCTAGTTTGACCCCGGATGTTGATAACGGACGAGCCCGGACTCAGAGGCTAATAGCGCTAGCATATCGTAACAAAATATTGATGAAATTAACTAGTTTCGTGGCAGATAATGCGTTATATAGAGGCTGTGTGTCGCTGCCCCGTCTCTCCCATTATATGGATATATCGCCGCTACACTGGATCTAATTTCGTCCGAACGACGCCGAATGACACCCAAGTTATCTGGGTGAGTAAATGACCATATCTTTTGCCAGAAATAAGGTCCAGGTTGTAAAAAACGGTACTTATCCTTTAATTTCCAGGCCCGATCCACCCTCTAATGAGAACCATTTCCGACAGACCCATACAGCCTATCAGTGATTTTGATGTTGAGGGTGCAAATGGGCAAGCAGTACCTTACCTGGGTTATATAGAGGTCAGCCTTGAGTTCCTAAAAGAGTTCATTGACACACTGCCAGAGATCTCCACATTAGCTTAAGTTGTTCCTGATTTGCGCTCCAACACTGATTTGCCAGTATTGATAGGCACAAATGTTCTTGATCTGCTGTATAGTGAGCATTGTCAGGACAGAGCTACATCTGACATTTCCTCTGCCTATAGCTATAGGCAAATTCTCAAAACTCTCAAACTCAGGTACACAGCAACAATCACTGGGAGGATTGGTTTGTTGACATTAAAGAATAACAAACAACATGTCATTCCAGCACGTGATAGGGTCAGTCTTGAAGGCTCCATTAATGCCAGAAACCCCATTTGTGAGAAATGGGCAATATTGGAGCAACCAAGTTCATCCACCTTACCTGGGGGAATCTTTGTTGACTGCTGCCTTGTCACGGTGCCCGACCATGGTCCTCATAAGTTTCCTGTGTGGGTCAGAAATGAGACAGAGCATCATATAACTCTTCCAACCAACTGTGTTCTTGCTGAGGTTTTATGAGTTTAACCGAATGCCACAAGGGATAACCAACGCAACCAGCACCTTTCAGAGGCTAATGGAGAGGTGCATTGGAGACATCAACCTCAAGGAGTTCCTGGTATTCCTTGATGACTTAATCGTGTTCTCAGATTCCTTAGAGGAGCATGAGAAAAGGCTGCAACATGTTCTCTTGCGGTAGAGGGAGAACGGCTTAAAGCTTTCTCCATCAAAATGCAGATTCTTCCAGACATCTGTGCGGTATTTGGGCCATATTGCCTCAAGGGAAGGAGTTGAGACCGATCCTGGAAAAAGTGCTGCCTCAAAGACCTGGCCCGTACCGCAGACCCTGAAACAGCTCCGGTCATTCTTAGGATTCGCCGGCTACTATTGCCGCTTCATTAAAGATTATTCTAAGATTGTGAAGCTTTTGAATGACCTCACAGGAGGTTACCCACCACTGAGGAAGGGTCAAAAGACAGTTAATTGTGCTGGAAAGTATTTCAATCCCGGAGCACCTTTTGCAGAGAGGTGGACAAGCAGCTTTTGAGAAAGAGAAACTGACTTCTTCTCCTGTACTGGCGTTTGCAAACCCAAAGATCCCGTATGTCCTTCATATGGATGCCAGGTCAACCGGACTAGGCGCCGCTCTATACCAGGAGCAGGATGGGAAAATGCGGGTAATTGCTTACGCCAGCCGGGGATTTACACCAAGTGAGAGCAGATATCCAGCTCACAAGTTGGAATTTCTTGCCTTGAAATGGTCGATAGTTGAAAAATTTCATGATTACCTCTATGGTAACACCTTTACGATGGTGACAGATAACAATCCGCTAACATATGTACTTACCTCCGCTAAACTGGATGCAGCAAGCCATCGTTGGTTAGCCGCCCTATCCACCTTTCAGTATGTCCGCCATCTAAAAGCTCGTCTGGAGGAGAGCTACCGACTTGACCTGGAGAACTCAGCAAAACTGGCTGAGCAAAACAAAAAGCGGTTTGATAAGCATGTCAGAGAAGCTACTCTCCAAGTTGGTGATCGAGTCTTGGTCAGGAATCTTCGCCTGCAAAACAAACACAAATTGGCAGACAAATGGGAGTCCACTGTGTACCGTGTTTTGAAACAAATGGAGAACTTACCTGTATACACAGTTCTTCCAGAGGGTGGAGATGGCCCCGCCAGCACCCTCCATCGGGATCTTTTGCTTCCTTGTGGTCATTTGTCTGAGACTGAAAATGAAAGTGCATCAGAAAGGCCAAAACCTCCCCAACAGCCGAGAACTAGGCAAAGCTCTCCTCAGTTACAGCAGCCTGGCTATTCCGACTCTGAGGATGAGTATGTAGGTTTTCAGGGAGACCCACCTGTTCATACAGAGACATTCATTAAGGTGTATGATAAAAACAGACACGTAGAACCCCATATTGTGACTGAGGAGCATGATGAGCCCGAGACCTCTAACACCCCATTACCTCTTACTGTAGGTGATCCTCAGACCTTGCCAGATGAGGTAATGGAGACTGGTCCTGACACTGACAGAATGGACGGTGAACAGGGGTCTGATGACATAGTAGAGTCATCTAGTGAGGAGGTTGCAGGCAATACTGATACAGACGATATGCTTGTGTTAGATCTGGAGGACATGGACAATGACCATTCAAACATTGACTTACCTGACCGACAGACTGTGGAAGAGATTGAAACAGTTAAGACAAGCAGTGAGAACACAGACATGAGGAAATCAGACAGGGTAAGGCGAGCACCAGGTCGGTTTCATTACCCACAGCTAGGTAAACCTCTGATTTCCTTTGCTCAGAGTTTTCTCGAGAGTTTTAATCAAGCACTTGATTTATTTAGTAACAGTTCTGATCAACCGATTTATGATGTTTAAATCTGAGTATTAAGCATATGATGGGACTCATGCTAATTAAAGGGGGGAGGGTGTAACCCATTGTAACTGTGATATTATGTTTGTTTTTGTACTGAAATAAAACTGTCAGATTACTAACCTTATCTATATTCTCTATTACTCCTTAGAACCTAGGTCTCAGTTAGCACAGATTTAATACCGGTGCTACATAGTAGTAGTAGTAGTAGTAGTAGTAGTAGTATAAAGGCTGTATTGGTAGTAGTAGTATTAGAAGTAGTAGTAACAGTAGTAGCTGCAGGTGGGATCTGAACAGCCAACTTGTGATCATGTGCCTTCCATTCTCTATGGCAAAATGTTGCAAAAAGCTTAATATTTTTAAAAGTACAGTAGGTATATAAAAAAAAAGGTGAAAAACAGCACACAATTCATGAAAGAGCTGCATGTTTTGATATTTGAATTGTTTTTGTAGCTGAAAGCATGCAGGAACTGAAAGGTGCCAAAAAATGTACAGAATTGTAATTATAACTACAAATGTATTTCAATACAGTGTACAAATACAGTGAGAAGTCTGAAAGCTGAACTGAAAATGAAAGCATTGCAGAAAATGCAGAAATGTGAAATAAATTGCCTGAAATATTACAAAACTAAAATGGATTGCAGTACACTGCTGAAAAACCTGAATGTCAAACTGCAATTACTGAAGAAGGTAAGACATGAAAAAGCATTGGTGGAAAAGCTGGGAGGTAACTGTAATAATGTCAAAGCTGAAATTTGAAATGAGTAAGATTATTTGCACAATATGATAATGAAGAAAAGAAGAAAAAGTTGGAATAAAGCTTAGTATTTTTAAAAACACAAAAGGTAGAAAAAGGTGTAATGGAAGCAGAGAGGTTCCCAAAGAGCTGAATATTTTAGCTGCACAGAAAGCAATATGTGGGTGGAATAACCCTTTAAAATCTATAAGTGCTTGTACAGAAAGTCGTATTTGGTGGAATAACTCTGGAACAGAGTGCTGGAGGTTTAATGAGCTAATCAACATCACCTGTGTCAAAGAGAATCTGGTGACTGAAACGGTTTGGTCACTGAGACAGAGAACCTGAGAACCAGAGTGCCTCTGAAAGAATATACCAGCCAGTGCTGGCCCAGACCAATTTGGTGCCCTAGGCAAGATTTTTAGCTGGCGCCCCCTTGCATCGCATACACTCACACAGAAACTGCATGTATCCAATATTTTAAAAGTGCATCTGAAGTGAGAAGAGAAATATATATGACCACTGGATGTTACATTTTAATAAAAAACAGATGCTTGGTGTGTGCTATACATAAGACTAACATAGACTAATACTGAAAATATGATGAGATTCATTCAACTTTATCATCATTGCAATGCAATTCAGTCTAATCAGAGTGCAAAAAGCAGTAAAGTGCAGTGAAATTAATATATATATACATATAGCCTATGAATGATATGGGAAAGCTAACGTATGGAGTATTAACAGTAATACACTTTAACTGCACTTTAACACTGATGTAAACTTTAACAAACATAAACTGTGACACAATGAACCAAAGGCTTACAACTGCCCTAATACTTATAAAGGGGATGGAAAACTAATCGCATTTTAACTGACATACAAGCAGGGAAAACACAGCCAGCAGGTTAAAAAAACACCTGAACAGGCCTGACGTTAACTTTCCAAATGTCCCTGATGAAGGTGGAGTAACATTAACGTACGTCGACTCAGCTATTTACTGATTATTAAACAATGCTACTATCGTCCGAAGTAAGCTAGCAAGTTAACGCTCTGCTCCAACAACAGTAACTACGATGCATTAAACTATTAATTTCATTCACTTCATCATATTGACGTTACTGTACCTCTTTCTTTTTCACGTGTTTCTTCCTCTTCTTTCCTTCTTTTCCTTCGCTGGCCGTCGGATAGTTTCAGTCTTTTGGACATTGTGGTTCTGCTACAGTATCAATAAATCTCTCTCTTGGTCTTGGGGTCACGGCCCGGTCAGATTCAGGCAGCTCGCCTCTCGACCCTGCCCCCCACCCTCACAGAGGGCAGGTACAGTGCAAAGAGCCAGGAACCCGGAAAAAAGGCCTCTCCATTATTTAATAGGCTTTGCCATGAAGTTATGTTGCCGTTGGCTTATATAATATTTCGAAATAATAGTAGTAGAAGCACTGGTAAAAAATAGTTTGTTTGTTTTTTTCTCCCCTGTTTGCGGCTCCCCCATGGATGATGGCACCCTTATCATTCGCCTATACAGCCTATGCCATGGGCCGGCTCTGATACCAGCAGTTAATAAATGTAGGGTCTTTGGCTTGAATCAGCAAACTTAGCTTACTACCAGCATCCTCAGGTCTTGCTGAAAATGTAGATGTATTTTTTGCGTGAATAAGGTTTAAAAAATGTCAGAGAAATCACCAGAACAAGTTGAAATAAAGCTTAGTATTTTAAGAAGCAAAATAGGGAGAAAAAGGTGCAATGTAAGCATACATTTCCCCAACGAGCTGAATAATTGGACATTAAATCTATAAATACTTGCAGTATTATAAAATATACAAATAATAAAGATTCAAATAACTAGAGATTGAAATGACACTATAGATTTCAGATAAAGACTGTCAGTGTTAAAAGAAGCAGGATAAGATAACATACCATCCATTCCAGTCATTGAATTATGTTTATTTAACACATTTTATATACATTCATTTGATTATTTATTTCAGAATGTCTTATTCATGTTTTCAATATGGAATAGATATCAGTAGCCTTCAGAATCTTGTTTATTGCAGCTATGGACATTGAATGTTTATTGAATGTGACTCCTGTTTGTCAGAAGCTCATAAACACGAAAATAATAGACATCAGCTAACGAGATCATTAAGATAAGGAATAACAATAAGGGCAAACAAGCATCATGTACTTACATGCAAGTAGGTATTAAAATAAAAATTAGCTAGACAAACACAGCTGTACACTACAGGCTGAATTATATATTGGATGATGGTCTGGTACTGTAACTGTACTGACTATTCATGTACCTACCATCCATTTAAAAATATACACCAGTACAATACATATCATCACCACTTAAATAATGACAATTATAAAAAGTTATGTTGACAATGAACAACTTCATTGACATATATTTTATAACTGTATATGTGTGTGTGTGTGTGTGTGTGTGTGTGTGTGTGTGTGTGTGTATGTACACATCAGATAATTACATACAGCATGAGATATAAGAGGACACACACTGACAAGCTCCACAAAGATAATAAATCAGTGAGCAGCGAGCAGTGGTCTCACAACTCGCTCTCACTGATTGAGTGAGCCAGCAAGGCTCTGTGGCTGCTGACTGTCCTGTTGGGGATGTTTCACCCAATGGAGTGCCAAGTCCAGGTGTGCCTGGACTGCCTTGACCAATCCTGCAACTTTGTCGCTCACTCACATCATGGACAACCCTTTGGTAGCCAAATGGAATAAGCCAGTGTAGAGCCACAAATGAACACAGCACTCAAGGAACTTTCTAAAAATGATCCTGATTTTTTTAAATGACAAGTGTTGTCAGCCCTCAATACTGCATGCTCTCCAAATAGTAACAGGAACACTGTCAGTCAGCTAATTACTGCAACTGTACATTATTTAACAGTGTCACCTTTCTAACCCATTGTATTGTTGGGAGAAGGAAGCCTGCAGACTGGAAAATAAACACACAATGTCAACTTTAGCGTCATCTTGAAAACAGCACACAGCTTTCCATCAGTTTGGAATCGGCTCCTTTTTGTCTTTTTGTTTCTTGTCAGTCTGAAACATATTTAATTTCACTGTTAGTAAGCTGTAAAAACCTTTTGTTTAATATTGCTGCCAGGCGTGTCGTCTGAACAATAATTTGCAGTCACAGTACAGTCAGCTGCTGAGTGCTGCTGCTGATGGAGAAGATGCGTGCTGGAGTAGATGCACATATTTTGGCTGAAGTTTTTGGATAAATGAATCTCAAATGGAGATGGATTGGATGGACTGAGGACATTCCACTATAACATCTTAGGATACGGGCTTGCAGAAAGTATTCTCCAAATTTGAACATATATACAGTATATCTTTTTTAAATCTAGGCAATCCTTCACGGCTGTCCTGTGTATAACTCCATGCCAGGGTATAGCCAACAGCCCTGCATTGTGAGGGGCTTGAACACTGTATTATTTTGTTTGGTAAAACTATTTAGAATGTGGGGTGAAACCAATTAGGCTACATATTTCTGAGTGCATAACCTGGTTATGCAGCCACTTTAACCAGGTGTGTTCTGAAACAGAAGCTGGAGGCTCAAAAGGAACTGTATCCTCTGGTTGGCTGAGCCAGAAAGCACTAGAAAGAAAGGAAAAATAAGTTAATCACTGTCACTCCTCACCACTGTCCACAATAATTATAGTTTTATTTCAGAAATATTGGTATGATCCTTCAAAACAGAATCAGTGACATGGTACTTAACACGCCTTATATTTGTGGAATGGACACAGTTTATTAACTGTTAACACTGCTGTTTGTCCAGGCCTTGGTGCAGGGAATGCTCAGTTGCAGTAGGCAATTCACAACACTGAAACAATAAAATGTCCTGGCCAGTAGAACTCAGATCAATATATTGCTTACGAAGCATTGTTTTTATACATTTCATTTAATCCTGGGAAAAGGGATGACAGATAGATAAAAAAGAGACATTGCCTGTAGCTGTAGTAGTCAAAGGGACAAACCCAGGAACATCTCTGCGCTCTTATGTCAGCACAGTTGAAGAGTAATAGAGGGGCAGGAGCAGGGAGGTGACAACTGCTTCATGTAAGAGCTCAGTGGCAATGACACAGTGCCCATCAGATCTGCAAATGAGAGCTGACGTGTCCCATCTGGACCATCTCGATTAAACTGAACCTTCAGTGCAACTGAATGGCAGTCACCCCAAAGCAAGTTTCAAAAGGTGATTCATTCTTTTATTTTCATAGGGATTTTCTGCATGTGTGTGTGTGTGTGTGTGTGTGAGTGTGTTGTGTGGAAGGGCAGATGAGTGATGCAACTATTGTGGCAAACAGGATAACTGCAGATGTCACATTATGACTCATTCTTGTGGCATCTTAGGAAATTCAAATCTCCTCACAACCTTTAAACATGAAGTCACACTTTGTGGTACGTGTGATTTATGTGTGTGTGTGTGTGTGTGTGTGTGTGTGTGTGTGTGTGTGTGTGTGTGTGTGTGTGTCTGTGTGTCCACTTATGAGAGAGGTACAGAAAACTGTTATTGTTTTGCTCAGTACAGCGGGACCCGCATGATCTTAGTCCCCCACTGCTGCATTCATCCGACTGTTCTATAGATGTACTTGACATTTAGTGGCTAACAATAGCTGACTGAAGTTGACTGTGTGAAGTGCAGATGACAAATGTACATGGATTTATTCAAACGCCTCTCACACTGGAAGCATCCCCCACTCTTGGGGCTTGTGAGTACTTGATGGCCAAGCACAACCACTTCACTTTTCATCGCACTTTAACAAAAGTCATGACTTGTGGGTGTTTTTCAGATTATCGGGAGACACAATTAGATTGTAGCTAAATCATTTGACTGGGTGAGCACTTTTGGACAGTCTCTGCTTGAAGACATGCATGATTTTGTTTTCTATTCTACGAAAGTTTCGAATCCTTCCGAAAAATTCAGTCAATATATCACCAATGTACTTTAATACTTGGGGTTTCCACCAATGGGTATTTAGTAAAGTAACCAAGAAAAGGAATTGTTTTGTGCAGGTGTTAGCTTTATATTTGTCATATTACTACTGGGTTATATACTACAGGGTGGACTCAAACCCTGGGCTGGTGTAGTGAGGACACAGCCTCCGTACATGCAACACAGGGGTGTTCAGGTGCCGTTGGGAGATTACGTCATTTGAAGCATACCAAGACCTTGATCCTAGCTCCTCACCTGGGACCAATTTGCCTTGAGATGCAGGTCCTACTGATGGGTCACAGGGACACACCAACCTCTCTGCCATAATTAAGTGTCAAACAAAGATAAGCAAATTGGTATGGCATCAGTAATAAATAAAATGTGGGTGTTGAACTGGACTATCGTGGTGAAGAGGCAGCCGAGCCTGAAGGCATTAACCTTATAATTTAGGTTCCAAACCTCATGTACGATCATGAGCTTAGGGTTCTCAGTGGAAGAGGAATGCGGATTCAAGAGGCAGAAATTGGCTCCTTTCACTCATTGAGACAGGGTAAGGAGCTCAGACAACTGACATACAGTACTAATAAAATCGACGTCATGACAGCTCCTCCAGCGTGAAGCCAAAACATCTTGATCACCCCCTAGCAGCTGGCTGCAGTACCGGTGATAAACCCCTCACCCAGATGGGACATGAGTTAAACTAAAAGCTTAAAGCCATAGTCAAATAAATGTTTCCCAAAGGTGGTTTCTGTCTCTTTTAATGTATGTTCAAGCTTTAATTTTTTCTGACAAGTTTGGTTTTGATTAGTTATTTGATGCTATAAAATAGGGATGAAACTGTGTGATTGACCGCTGAGACCTGCTCACAACTGGGCTGCTAGGTGTGGAACTCCACCACCAGATCACTATTGTGCAGACTCTGGCTCCAAATGAGGTCACCAGCGCAGTATGGCAGCAAGTGCATCCGAAATAGGAAGTGGGGTCGTCCATCTTTTTATATGTCAGTGGTTCCCCACATGTTCAACTGGGAGACCCCGGGTCACACCTAGAACACTCTGGAGGAATACTGTATATCCCATCTGGTAAGATGCTCAGAACCCCACGAAAGAGTGAGAGAGGGATACCTTACTAAGTTTTATTCCATTGTGACCCACACCCAGATACGTGGTGGGAAAAGATGGATAGATTAAATAGTGCACTGTAAATCTAATTTGACTTCAACTCTCTCTGAACTAACTTTTGCTTCACTCCGTCTGTCTACAACATGTGCAAAGAATAAAGGAATAAGCTCTTCATATATATTTCTCATGATCTTTTTATTCACCCCCACCAGCTTTATCATACAATGGGAACATGGTTATTTGTAATAGTAAATGGAGACAAAGACTGGAAGAATACAAGCATCATCTGCTACTTATCAAGGCAATTTTACCATCAGTGTCTATGGTGTAGCTTGTTTACTCCTCACCTCAGACAGGTATCAAAATTCCTCTCACATCAGCCACCCGCCCACAAGTGAGCATCCATTATCTAGATGGAGCCCAGGGGACCAACTCCATCAGAAGGTCACAGCATTGTTCATGCAACCAAACTCTCAGCATATAAAGCAATTTAGCCACAAGGAAAAGTGCCAGTGTTGGTCAAAACCAAACTTGATCCCAGGCTGTTTTTCAAGTCCAACTAGAAACTTCCTGAAATGATCCAGAGATTCTGAACCAGTGCCATAGCACACAAACACAACTAGTAATATGATCATTGTTAGACAGAGCTAAAGCTATTGTTTATATCCAAAAATCAACAATTAATTTGCAGAGTAATGGAGGACCTTTCAGACTTTGACAGCTTGAAGTGAGTTTTTAATCTATTTTAAGATGAACCTGTGGTTTAAACACAGTCTGAGAAATTGTTCTCTGCTGGAATGTGCTTGTATTCACATACCCTTTAGAACAAGTCAGGCAGATTCCCAGAGCCTGTTTTTTAATGTATTAAAATACACTGACATTAGCACTTAAAATTAGCACCCCTTAATTAGTAGTCTTAATATTTGTGATAAAGCAACAAAAACTTCTTAGTGAAGGTAAACAATTACATAATTGCTAAGTTACTTGAAGTCAATAAATGTATTATAATTTGGGCACTCTTAAGGCTTAAACTGTTATTAAGTTCTTTATAAGAGCTTATAAATGTCTTATGTATTGCTGCTCTTTTCAACTGTGGCTGTCTTCAATAGAGTGCTGCAGGGATAATGTATTTTTGTGGGCTAACCCAGAAGTTAGCATTGCCCTGGATGGCTCTGGGTTTTTTTAATTGGATTTTGGTTTATTACAGGTAATGACGTCTGTAACAAAACATTTATGATACTTACACATTTTGTTCGGTGGGATAATCTTCACAGATGACCACTGCTTGTATGATTTTTAAAGCGTAAATGCAATCACCAGAAATAAAAAGCAATGTTGGGGGTAATTTAACGTCACCACCACTTAGCTTCTTACTACACTACACTATAGGCCTACACAACATTTCCATCCTCTGGGCCCACCGGTAGAAGCACAAATTTGATAAAAACAGCACAGCACACCATACACATTCTGACATTGTGCTCCTAAACCAGGTCATATCTGGAATGGATCTGTGTTCCTTGGGATGTAATTCAATCAATCATCAAGGAAATTAAATAGTGTGGAAATGTAATTACTCTTTTGGGGGAGGCTTATTAATGGCCCATGGTGACCCCTGGACGCCAGAGTTTGAACCACAGGAGTAAACCAATTCACTAGTTGTTTTACTCAAAGTGCTGTGGCCACCAGCAGGACACTATACTGGGAAACACCAAACGAAGAACATACACAGTGTTATGAATGTAAAAAACGGGATGACATTGGAACGGAGAATGTATGCTCAGCAAACCAATAAAGTAAGGGACAATGATGTTTGGGGCTTTCTGGAAGCCTCTTTAAGATAGCTTCAGTGATAAATCCAACTCAACTTTATCACACTTCATTGGAAGGATCAACCACAGCCTCACACATATATATTTCAGAAGGGTTATTGGCCTCCTCGTTGGGTCTACTGTGTGGTGTTTTGTGCTGAAATTTAAATGGATCAAATGCAACAGCAAAAATGCATTACCCTCATGGTTAGTACAAGCAGTCAGTACACTGACCTGCATGAATACACATGAGATTATAATTAAGAGTGAGGCTACTTTGTTCACACATAAATGTTATTTCAGGCCCTTTAATTTGAGGACACAGTCAAGTCCTCTTGAACTGCATAAATGGTCAAAATGAGTTTCTGGTTACTTTAAGTCTTTACAGAACTTGCTAACGGCTTCAGAGAGCTGAATATTTGTTATGTTGTTAAATTAGCAACAAGTAAGAGGTAAGGTAAGTAAGAGGTAGACTACTCACACTAAATCAGAAAACATTAAATGTGCAGTCCAAAGATCAGTCGTTCTCGTCTTTTCATGATGAGTAAACACCCTGTAAAAGCAGTTATACAATGTCTCATGTGGCTCAGAGGAGGGCTTTCTAAAATACAAAAATGTATACTTTTAACATTAATTGCTTACAGAAGATATACAGTAGTATATACTGAGATAAAACCACAGTCTAGTTTTTTGCTTTTTGTTCCAAGTTAATCGCTCTTGTTTACGTGAAGATAACCAGCGACACCTCTCACAAGTAAAGGCATTTATATTGATCACCAGATATGAAAACATTCATTTGTGTCATTTTGTGAGGCATTGACAAACAAGCTGTTTTTTTGTTTAGGTTGAATGACTCATTGCAGCTTTGTTGCAAGGCTCATACCCCTTTCATAACTGACAACAAAAAAAACACCCACTACAGCCCAGTCGCCAGGATAAAATGTTAGCAGCTAACCTTTCTGCAAACCACACAAACATTAAAAAAGTTGTACATGTCATAGGCTATGTACTGCAGTGGCATTTCCACATTCACATGACATGTTTATTAGCTTAGTTTAATGACCCCAGTTGTAGGGGATGGTGATGGAGTTGCAGGAGACAAGGCTGGCAAACCCCGAACCCAGTCTGCCTTTCAACATTGGTAACTGGGAAACCACTGGATTTTTTAAAAGGAGATCTTTGTGGCCTTGAGACCTCACGACATCTGGTTTTGTTTGTGGTGGCCAAAACAGGTATTTTAAGCCAAACCATGTTGTTTTACTAACATGTACACACTACTTTGGGTGTAAAAGTGGTTTTATATTGGCACAGCAGGTCTTGCATATCTACAGAAGAAGGAGCTCTTGTGTCAGCTCATATCTGTCGCTGCCATGAGGTTCAGGAAAATTAAGTGCACAAGCTCCTGTTGTGAAGTGTCTGGTGAGCGTGTTATACCCACTGAGAAAATTAACATGTTGTAGCCCCATTCATATCATCACGTCACCTTTCATTTGAAAAGAATGAAAACATGATGTTACACTTTGTGTTTGTATGTATCAAGGGTCATAGAGTTGGTAACATCTCAACATTGTATCATTTTAACATCAATAAAATATTACCACATTAATTACCAGAAAGTGTAATTACAGTGAAATGAATGATCTCCCTCCCTCATTTGACAATGTCTCATATCACATTATATACAAGGCAAATACTGAAGTTTCACTAAAATCCAGAAATGAGTTCATCTCTTGTGTTCGCAGATTCAAAGATCTTTGTGCTTATTTTCAGTTTACACCAGCTAACATTTGAATGACTCTGTTTTTATTTAGTATCCTCTTGCCTATTTTAATTGAAAAATAAATTGAATGTTTGGCTGGATCCGTTTACACCAGGAATTTTCATATTCAAACTGCTCATGTATTAACGATTGGCACTGTGTTGCTTTGACTTAGTCGTCTCTTCCAACAAATGATCTGTCTTGGATTCATTCCATGCATGAAATCAACTCATGCTCCAATATATTCACACATCTCAGAATCCCATTTGCTGCTGGATGCCTTATCAAAGTTAGAGGAGGGTCCACCGTGACCGACTACGCAATCCAGCTGATCATATTACCTACGCAGTGGTATTGACAGCAAACGTCCCCTTGTCTCTCTGGGCTGGTTTCCTATTTGTCCACTGTTCCCCATAATCTGCATATCTGTTTATCTCTGTGCACCAACCTCCATGACGCCCTGATCTTTCTGCCTCCTACGTCTTCTTTCTCAATCCTCCTCCTCTGTGGTAACTCCCTCCCATGGCTCCAACAGCTCCATCACCTCTCTCTCCAGCTCTCTCTCCTCACCTCCCCCTTCCGTCTGTTAATTGGATGAGCTGTCACAGTTGTGAGGATGATTAAATTCCAGTCGGGAGTGGCTCTGTGACCACGGAGCCTCCCTGGTACAGCTCAGTGATGAATATTAGTGTAAACCAATCCACAGTCACCTCACCTGCACAGGGAAGTTCAGCATGTCTTCTTCACTTTAAGTGTCCCACAACCATGCATGATGGGAATTTAGGAAAATAAATATTATCATGTTCATGGTTTGAAGTCAATGCTCTAATTCTCAGAAATAATAATAACCAGATATACAGAATATCAAGGTCAAAGCAAAGCATCCTTCAGAATTACTCCTGTTAATGTAAATTGGTACTGCAGCATGGATTAATTAATCAAACAGATGAATAACACTTGCCATAGCGCTTCGTTCCCGGCCCAGGGAAAACATTTGCATTTGATAGCACATGTGTAAACAAAATGAACTTATTGTTAATGGCATAAAGGCACTTAAGCAAATCAAGCACTCGTTGAGGTGCGTGGACACTGAACTTGGTATGACAGCATAGTCCTCTATTCATACTGAACACCCTGCTCTTTAAAGCACAGCCTTTCTCATGGAAATCAGGGGCAGCCTCAGGTCACACCCTTCTCTTCTCCATTTAAGCTTTGATATAAGGTTTGGAGGTTTGTATATAATATTTTATTTTAGTTGTAGGAATAGGCTATATGTAACTTAATATATGAGGCATTTGGTTTAAAGGAGCACTACGTAGTTCTGGAGAAGAAATTCAAACTCAGAAATTTAATATTTACAATATTAATGAGGTAATGATACAAACGTTGTTCCATCAGTGAATAAACAAGCTGCTCTCAGAGGACAATAAGGTCCCAGAACACTGCTTGAAGCTAGAAAGGTGGCAGGGTCCGCCACATATAAACAAAGTAAAACAGTATAAATTGTGTTGTCCTTTAAGGTCAGTTTGTTTATTCTGTTTATTCAGTCATGAAAACAAAGAGAGTTTGACTATTTAGTTTGTTGTGGCAGAAAATAATCAGCCAATGAAGATCTTTCTCTGCTCATTCACATTTCTTCAACACAACTACAGAGTGCTGCTTTAATGTGCCACCAAAGTCACAATACAGTACATATGCCTATTGATACAATAAAAATATATATAGATTTACTGAAAAATGCTTTATCATAGACTTGCCTGACTGTTACCTGAGTGTAGACAAAAGCTCTGTGCTTCACATACAGAACATGTCTGCTTTAGAGATTTGAGAAGAGAAGGAAAGGAAGAAGGTGGTGTTTCTTAAACTTAACATGATGGGGAACTGAAGTGGGCCTGACTGGAATGCCTAAAATGCATCACACTATCTCATACCGCGACTTCTGATTTGCTATTAAAATGACCGTAAAGCAGGCTCAGTGCTCGGCCTCAGTAAGTATACAAACGTCAGTGCTATACTGAGCCTTCTAAAGAATAATATCCTGGATCAGGCCTGCTCTCCATCAGGCGGTCCGCAGAGTTTAATGGTTTCAGAACAAATATTGTCAGTGTTCAGAGTTATGACAGCAGGTTTATGGTGTCACAGTGAGTTTCTGAATATTTATGATTCACATCACAGTTAGATTAAGACCTGTGACGCACAACATCCACAGTTCGTGATAACAGAAGTGCTTCGGCTGGTACCTCTGTATTATAATATACCCGTGACAGGGCTCGAGTAATCACACTACTGTAGTGACGTTACTAGAATAGCTTCCTGGGCTGCTATATAGGGGTGCATGCGAGCCTCAGCGGTCAGGAGGACGCACGGGAGTGAAGCGGCTGCTGCAGAGACTGAGCGCGCGGAGAGTTTATCGCCAGTGGCCGGAGCTCGGCAGTGTTTTGACGCACGCACGCACGCACGCACTATGGACTACTGTTGAAGCTCCAGAAGCAGTGCGCGCCCACAGCTGCTGCTCGTGTCTCAGACCTTACTCATCTGGTTCTGTGTAAAGTTCTCTGCGGTTAGTTGGAGACAGTAGTGAGTGTGAGTGGTTCTAGCCGCGGCGACAAACAGCTCTGCATCATGAAGTTCCTGCTTTTACCTGTTTTAATGGCTTTTCTCGCCGTCGCCCAAGTTTTTTGCGAGGAAAACGAGCCAAGAGAAGAGGCTGACTACTGGACGAGCACCAATCAGATCCAGGTAGTGTTCTCATCTTATTCAGATGACTTTAGTCAGTTATAAAGGCCGCTTAATACGTGATACTGTTCTAATTCGGAGCAAAAACAAAGAATTAGTTAACACTTCTGTGACCGTCAGTGTGTTTCACCCACATATGAAAGAGTGAGTGAACTAATAGAAGTTGGTGTGATAGAAGCGACCATACATTCACACTCAGAGATAAAGTTAATCCCAACACCAAGTTATACAGGAGGCGTTTTAACATTAAAAGTTACCTACACCCAATAATAATGCTGTACATGTCTGTAGATGAAGTGGAGCAATAATGATGACAGAGTATGGATAACGTATGAGACGTTTATGTTCTGATATCAGCTCACTGATGCAGATGTTTTCCGTCAGGATGTTTAAAGATGTGGTCTGATGGCTCTCTCCATGAAGCACTCAAGAGTTAAGTCTTGCATAGAACATGATTAGTTAATTTTGCTCTGATTAGAAGAATGACTAACATGTGCTCAGTGTTGCATTGTGCCAGTGTGTTGAATTGATGAAATGTCTCCGACTGTAAAGAAGTCTACCTTGCAAGTGAAGCCGAGACATCGAGGCTGGATTTCCTGAAGCTAGAGACAAACCCTGCAGAGTGAGAGTGCACTTCCATCCATTTCACCAAATGAGTGTCAACGGGCAGACACACAGGATGTAGAAAATTCAATCATCAATTATGTTTTTATAATTAATAAATTATTATCAACAAAATATTTTACACTTGATTCTGGAACATTCTGGCAGCAAGATCATTTGCATCAGAAACAGGTGAAACGATCGACTTAAAGAAAATCAGCTTTACGGACTCACTATCGCCAAAACATGAAGATGGAGGCTGTTGCCGTGCTCAGAGCAGCCCACCAATAGGAAATTAAATGAAGCCTTTAAGTGTACAGTATAGTGAGAGCTGAAGCCCAAACCAGCTCCATTGACATGAAATGCACGTCCTGTGTTTGACATTGCCAGTGGAATAGTGCCAGTATCCTAAACTGTAGGCTGGGGCCATTCTGCAGATGAATGAGCCTACGATAAATCATGACAGCTTAGTGCGCAAGACATTAGAGGCCCCCAGGTCCACATCTCAGTCCCACTAATGCATACTGCAGACATATATCCTGTGATTGAAATAGAATACTTAATGAAAGTTCAAAATGTATGCCCAATATGGATTATTACTCTGTGCAGTTCATGTGTGGAGGGTGGTGGGCGGACGGATGGGGGTTGAAGGGGTTTCGAATAATACACATATAAAAATATTGTGCCCTAACATAATAGACCAAAATGTCACATTAAGATGTACATGCAACAGTTAAAGCGTGGTGACTTGAATGAACTCTGAGGAGTTAAAAATAGGTTTTCATGTAACAGTTATTGCTTCATTTTCCACAAAAATGTTGAAACCTCTTCATAAAGACACATTTTGGCAAATAGCATGAGAGACAGGGCTGTACAGCACCAGTCTACACACTCCTTTGTTGTCTCCGTGAACATTCATTGAGATTCCCCCCCACCCCCCCACCTGCAGGACGGCTGGCTTTCCAATGACCCATTCAGAGAAATCCTCCTGAGGATGACGAGAAAGCCGCGGCCGCATCAGTTCATCGGTCTGATGGGGAAACGCTCCACGGGTAAGAGCTCATTCTCAGTACCATGCACGTTTCGTTCACTCTGCAGACGTTCATTTAAATGTTGTGCTCTCTTTCCTCCCACAGCAAATGCACAGATCACCCACAAAAGTAAGTATTATATCACATTCACTCATTTAATTTTCCTTTAAAGTCAGTGGGAAGAGGATCCTCCCTGAGCATTAAGCTTCCACAAGTCTGTTAACGTCAGGATGAGCTGATTTAAAGTCACTGGAACAACGATATGATCATTTATTACGAGTCTCAACAAGTCCATCTCATACCTCGTTTCTAATCATCCTGTCTCCATATTTGGTGATCCTAGAAAAAACTCCTTTTCCACCATTTTAGAAATACTCCATGAATCCGCCCCCTCACCTCCCAGACACCAAAAACAAAATAATAAAATGTTTTATTTGGATTTTTTTTATATTTTTTTAAAAAACAGTTAGCTTTAATTTATGTTGTCTATAAGTTTTATTAATTAACATTAACTTATTTGTATTTGTTGGCCTAAAAGTCATCACTTATGAAGCCAAAAAATACTAGAATCAGCCTTTAAAAAAAATATGTGCAATGAGTAACATGTGAAATTGTAGAATCTAATCTCCCCCAGGCTGCTAAAACCAGTGACAATTCTAGACTCTGTTGGGGCCTCAGGCAAAGATTCCCAGGGGGCCCCTACAACCACCATCCATCACCATCATGTTATAAATAATATGACACCAACACGAAATATACTAAATTAAACATCACATTGTAAATAACCCATATTATAAGGCCAGTGATCATCAACACATAAAGCACTGATTTTCACAGTCCTTTTGTGGGAGGTTTAAGGGGATTGACATTGCAAAATATACCAATATGAGCGATCATCAGGGGCCCCAAACATTTGCCTGGTTTGCCTCTCCTGACAGTGTGCCTCCGGCTCAAACACCCACGTTTGCAGAACGAACACAGGGAACGTGACATCAGCGTCCTCAGCGGCAGCTACGCCCGCTCCTGAGTCTAAAGCTTAAATTAAACCTTCTAAAACCTGTTTGAACTATCCAAAACACCACTGATGACACTCTGCTATTCATAGTTTACTAAAACTACACAATCAAATTTGGATTCCTATTGCCGTAAAATCAGACAAACTACTTCATTGTTTTACCAACATACACAGCAGTAAAACACACAATACAGTCCGGCAGCAAGTGTTTTAGTGGATATGTGCTTTATCACACACACACACACACACACATACACGTACACACACAAACAAGGTTTAATTAATAGACCACAGATGATTTTGTTCGTCGCTGTTTTTGCTTTTCTTTTTGAACACATTCATTTGTGAGTGAGGGAGGTGGTCCGAAGCGGAAGTCTGTTTGTGACAAAGAGGGGACAGATAAGGAGCGCTGAGGAAAAAAGGAATGAGGAGGCGGGGATTTACCCTTTTTCTCTGTCGGGGTTTTTTTGTCTAAATTAGTCACCCACTCAGTGATGCAACACTAGTATGTATGTATCTAATTTATTCCTCTTATGCAGGCATGACCGTAAGTCACTCATCATTAGGGAGAGGGAGAGTGCTGGGATCAATGCCCCAAGGACATCTGAGAGTTAAATTGGATTGTTTATGCTCGTGATGGATGGAGGGGGTTATGCATTTCACCCTTCACTTATAACGAGGATTTCTTCTGCTCTTATACTCTCACACAATTTTCTTACACAAACAGACAAATCAGTCAAGGGAGAAGACGGAGACAAGGCAGGACAATGTTCAGTTGTTTCAGCCGTAGGTTCAAGATTCTGCTCCAAGCAACAAGGGCATCATTTATAGATTTACCTAATTATCTAACTAAATGATTTTATCAATTTCCTGTAGTTCACTCTCATATTTCAACACAAGAAACTAGAGGCAGGCAATATGGATAAAAGAAATCAGTCTAATGCAAATATTGCTGTTTGTACTGTAAGATATTCCCCAGGGCTCTCTACAGTTTTATAACACCCCAATCCAATACACACACACACACACACACACACACACACATACACCCCTCCTCCTCCTATGATCATATTACAGTCCATTACTGTGATTGACAAAAGCCCCAGTCAGTGTGTGATACGACTGTCCATCATATTTACACCACAACAAACCTGACAGGACCCACTGTCAGTTTACTTTGGGTCTGACCAAACCTGGTTCGGTTTCACAAAACTGAAGTTGAAGCAATGAAATGTGTTGCAAACAGACTTGAGCTCCTGCTGTTAGGTCCGCGCTGTATTGACAGAGAATCTTTTTAGATCCTGATGAAGTGTTTTTCAATCACCCAGAGACAGTGAACAGGGAAGAGCTTCGTTCTTCAGACTCGTTCCTTTAGTTGCTTCCGCCTTTTTTCTTGTGTGGTTCAATAAGAAATAACCACTAAACATTTAAAGTGGTCCCAACCTGCCGATGTACAATACCGTGTGTATCCTTCCATAATGGGTTGCAACAAGGCAGAGCTGTGTTTAATAAGTCAGAAGCCAAACTTTTTATATTAAATGAAAATGTTTGTAGATCTCCACCAGCATTATGAACTGGCATGTGTGGAGACAGCTGTAAAACAATATTTAAACCTAATGTATGGAGATTGTAGGGGAATCTACAGCAATTAGATGAGAAGCAGACATTCATTTATGACTGAATTTATGACTGCAAATCATAAATTAATGAATAAAATGAGGAATTATAAAAAAAAAATTGAATAGCACACAGTAGAGCGCATACCTCAGCCAAGACCCAACAGTCCTCTTTGTACTCTCTCATAGATACCAGCTACCTAAATATTTAAAGGAAGTTTTCTCATAAAGATCTACGTATTACTCCCTGAGAAATGATAGAGAATGTTAAAAAATGAACTATCTGACAATGTTAAAGAAAGAAACATTTCTGGATCTGTCCCTTTATCTAGATCTGCACTAAAAGTTACTGATGTCTATTCTGGGCTGTGGCATGTCCTTCATCCAAGTTTTGTGGAAATCTGTTTTTGTAATCCTGCTGACAAACCAACCAACCAATCATAAAACTGACACAAGGGAAAAACATGAGCTCTTTGGTGGAGGTTATTATAATAAGACAATTCAATCAATAAAATCAAACTTAGATGATCACACATTTTCAGAGCTTTTATCTGAGGGCACAAGGGTAATTTGAACTTTTGACCTCTGTATTTATAAAATTCTGGTTACAGCGCTGGTTAAAGGTAGCTAAATGTTACTGACGCTGTTCATTATCTTTTCTTTGAAGGACATAAAGTCAACTCTTTTGTCGGACTGATGGGGAAAAGGAGCCAAGAGGAGCCAGGTGAGTTCAATTCATGTAAAGAAACACCTCATTACTTTATCTACAAAAGTACTTAAAGGACTGAATAGTGCAGAATGTGTGCTAAAACTAAGAAGCTGTCTCTCTCTCTCTGCAGAGTCCTATGACTGGAGCACAATACAGACGTACGACAAGCGCCGCTAAACAGTCATCCCTCCTCCAGCCTGCTTCTCATCTAGCCATTCCTCATCCATAGGAGGGGGTCCCCGGCGCTGGTTTTACTTTCTCCAAACTGTGTGTAGCTGTTAGTTGAATAAATTGATTCCGTTTCCACACTGTAGTGATGTAGCAGTGCTGTGCCTGTGCCAGTCTCATTTGTCCCAGCAGAAGGTAGATCAGGGCTAGACAAGGGGAAATGGTGTCATTATCACTGTAAGTGTTTCTGTAAGTGTTTTCCACCATCTGCCATGCTACAAAGACTAAATGTTGTGGACCATCAAAGCAAGGCTATGCCCCGGGGTATGCTGAAGATTGCACTGCCAAAGTCACTGTTTAGTGCCTCATAACTGTTTAATTGCAGCTGATTGTTCTATAAATAACACTGGGACTGGTTCTCACTTTGACTTTCACATGACTTTAGTAGATCTGTCATGTTCTCCACCAGTTGTGATATGACAGGATACCTGTGTGTTATAGTGGTTTATCACATATTAAAATTATTTTCTTTACTGGTTCAACTTCAGCTTCAAGGCCTGAATTCCTTGTGATATTAAAGTAAGCAAACCTTCTGGTGTTCAGAGCAAGTTAACGTGAGGTAAGGCTGCACTCTGGTGGACAACAGAGGTACTTCATGGAGACAACACATTTTAGTGCCAATAGGACAGTTTACTGTAGCAGCAGTTAGTACAAAACAATGACATTGAGGAGAAAGAAAGTCAGATAGATAATGTATGTGAGCAGGTGGACTAAAAATACAATGCAATCCAATAAAAAAAAACTCACAATAAATTATTTTCAGACTATAAAGCTGAAAATGTTTGATTTATCCTCAGGGTGTTGGGGTTTAAACTTTTTAATCTTATGTAGTAAATTCTCTGGAAATTCATTTTAATCTACTGACAAATCAAACTTCTTCACATCAGACTGACAAGTCCTTTAGTTATAATCGCCCACCCCAGTTCAAAATTATGTACCTGTAACACACACTTGCACAAAATGTCTCTTTGCATAGCCAGTCCTAAACACCTAATTCCCAGTCAACAAAGCAGAGGTGGCATTAACCAGCCTCACTGACACTGTTCACATGAGTCACCTCTATCCATGAGAAGCTGTAAAGATGTCATACGCAAATTAAATAAGAAACTAGTCAACAAGCTGGAGCCTCAGCCTTTTTGGTGTTAGCAGTTAGATAGCAAGATAATCTGACAATATTAAAATATGTTCATCATCACGTCTGTGGTCATTTATGAGGCTACATTATCTAAGCAGTATCAGCAGGAAAATGCTGCTGGACTTTTTTCTGTCTTTTACCGTTTAGGTTTTTATGGTAACTGATTATCATTTTAGTGCCCTTGACAATGTACAAAAAAAATAAAAAATAATTCTTGACACAACAGAAAAGCTGGTTTTGTAACAGATGTGGCTCACACTCAAGCAACTCAATGTTTCAGTAGGGTGAGCAGCTCCCAGGGGAGGTTGTACAGTCAGACAGTGCTGCAGTGGGTTGGATTTTCCGCAACAGTCCAAAGGACGTGACATTAGACACATTCTTGAGTACCATGGCTCCGCTAACAGAGAACACAGAGTCCTAACAAACAATGTTTTTCCAGCACAACACAGAAGTTCCACAGAGCTCCTTTAAAATGTTTCAAATTAGATGGATCCCTTGATAGCCCTTGTGGCTAAAATCACACATGCCTTAGTTGTACTTTTCTAAGTATTAACCATACTTGACAGAGTTTGGAGCGTACGTGGCCAGAGGTTTAAATCCACCTGCACTGGGCACTTGTCAAAGGTAATGAATAACTAAGTCCCTAAACACCAGCTCTGACAGGTACTGGGAAAGTCTGACAAACTCCTTTACAGTGTGACTTGATGACAAGCTTAATTCCAAATTGGTTCAATTTAGTCTGAGTTAAACAAAGTACAGCTAAGTATGACACATGTAGAATGTTCTAAGAAGCCCAACACATTGCTGACTGACAGACGGACGGGCTGCTCATTGATCTTTATCAGGTTTGTAGATAGACAGGGTCCGGGCTGATGGGTCGGTGGCGTTGATCCAGCGTGGCATCCAGTAATGGGAGAGCCACTCAGCTCGGCCTGGGTACTGCTTCTCAAACACCTGTCTGAAGTAGTAGGCCTCTTTGGAGCATGGAGGGTTGTGAGGGAACGTCTTGTGAGCCCTCTCCATCTGGTCATCGTTCACCTGAGCAGAGATACAGAGCAGGTCAGACACTGAGGGCCTGTTTCTGTCTGTTGGACAGAAAAAACTTTGCTCCATTTGCCATCTGTGTTCACTGCTAAATCAATTCAAATTGTTGGAAACATCTGGGTACAGTACACAGCTCAAAAATATATATAACAAAGGTCATCAGGCATTTTAAAGCAGAAATGTTACATATTATTTCTTTAACAGACTAGAGCACACCAATTTATCGGTTGGCTGACATCACAGATATATCATGAGTGTTTATATGCACCAATATGCACCAATATGAAAACTTCTTTCTTTGAGCTTATAAATGCTTGGGGTAAATGTAATGATTAAATACACAGTGAAGTTTAGTGTTTCAGTGGATTGATGTCATTTTAGACAATAAGGTTTATTCCTATATCCTGCCTCCATCACATCTCTTTGTCAAAAGTGTTTAATAACCACATTTGAGGGATCATGGCAAAATATGTGTGCATATCAGCCAAAATATCGATATTTGAACTTTTTTATTTACCACTAATATCGGTATCGGCCCCAAAACTCAAGTCGGGCTCTAAAAGAGACACTTCCTTTAGCTACTGTGTTAACTCCGCCCCAGTACTTGTACATGTAGGTATCCCACACACACAATACACTTAACCCACACTTGGTGTGCACTTCCAAGCACCACTTTGGAATGGTGTTCAGAGCCAGGTGTATCCCATAATTCACCACGAATCCAAAATTGATTATCCATATTGATACCACCCCCTACACTTCAAACGCTTGATTGATTGAATCCTTTATTTATTCAGGGAAGGTCAATTGAGAGCAAGCTCTCTTTTCCAACGACGCCCTGATTACAAAACACATGAATAAACATACACAATATGATCATAATTCACAGTTACATTCAGACTGCAGAACATTGAACAATAGGCGTTTGAAACTATCTAAAGAAATAAGACGATCTAGTTCATGAACACACTGTAAGTCATTCCACTTCTGAGGGGCATAGACCTGAAAAATTCAGTCCTTACATTGGGAATTTTTAAAATCAAGGTCTCTTGTGAACGAGTGTGCAAGTTACAAGTTCTGAATGAGATTAAACTGGTAAGAGACAGGAAAAACATGCAGCAAGGCCTTTTAGATAAAAAGCATGCAGTGCTGTTCCCTCCTCACAGATAAAGATGGCATTCCAACTTTGTCATAAAGAACACAGTGATGAATTCTATCCCATCACCTGTAATAAAAACGGAGTGCAGAGTGATACACTGCATCAAGGGGCTTCAATGTTGAGAGAGCAGCATGTCATCGGCATACTGATGAATCGTACTATTTGCTATGCCAATACTAAAATCATTAATATAAAGAGTAAATAAAATAGGGCCTAAGATGGATCCTTGAGGAACCCCTTTTAATACACTTAAAAAATGTGAGATAACCTTTTGGCTAGCACGGCTTGAAATCTGTCTGATAAATAGTTTTTGAACCAATTAAGGGATTTCTTGTCAAAACCAATGGTTTCAAGGCGCTTTAAAAGTAACGAGTGGTCCACCGTTTCAAATGCCTTAGAACAAATAGAGCTGCGCAGACCAGTTTATTATCTAAAGCATGGACAATATCGTTGACAACTTTAGTTGTTCCTGTCAAAGTGTTGTGTGCAGATCTGTAGCCAGACTGATGAAGATTTAAAATATTAAAAGTAGATACAAATCTTTTCAATTAACTATTAACAAGCCGCTCTAATATTTCAGCCAAACAAGGCATTTTACAGAGTGGGTGATAATTATTTAAGTCGTCCACAGGACCACCTTTGTGCAATGGAGAAATGAAAGCAGTTTTCCACACAGTTGGAATACTTCCAATTATTAAAGTTAAATTAAAAATACGCGTCAAAGCATCAGTTATAACAGGAGCAGCTAGTAGTAAAAGTTGTGGATCCAACTGATCAGCCCCAGTAGACTTTTTAGGATCAATGCCACACAGGGCTTCAAATACTTAGTGACCAGAGAAGGGCCTAAATGAGAAAGCTTCAAAAACAAGTTAAAGACAGCACAGCTAGCTTACTGGCAACCTTCAGTTGCACTTCCAAACACTTATTCTGTGTACACAACTACTGACTGGTACCGAGGTAACTCCGACAGCATAAGAACTGAATTGAACAGATCTGAAACATTTTCCTTTATGGATTGGGACGATGGTTTGAGAAACCAAACTTTATAACAGTAACACATACTGTACCATAGAGTCTAGGTGCTCCTGCAGGTGTGTGTACCAGGACTTCTTCACAGACATCATACCATCACTGAAGGCCTCTTTACGCCTCCACAGGATCTCATCAGGGATTAGATTGAGACCTTTGAAGGAGTCCCTGAGAAGATACTTCTCCACTCCATGCTGCTTACACAGGAAATACACTATTGTTAAAAAGTCATGCTCCATGTTTCAGACAGTGAAATTAACACTGGTTCACGTGCTCAGACAACACGACAGCTGTACAGATCAACTGACCTTAGGAATCCTCATCTCCTCAGGCAGAGAGAGGTAGTATGCTGTGAGTCTGTGGTCCAGGAAAGGCACTCTGAGCTCCAGACTGAAAGATAAAAAGGAACATCAGTCGAGAGAAATAAATACAAAATACAGTCCTTAATTTACCGGATGATCTATAAATGAAGAGGCCGGATGACTAAGACTTGTAGGTACAGACAACAGAAAATAATGTTCACTATATATTACTCATTCACTGGCACTTTATACAATAGTTAATAGTTCCATCACCATCATTCATCACTGGTCATCACTCGGGTACTTTTATTTCAGTTAATTTACTTTTATCAAAACTAGTATGACCTCATTGGTTTGGTGGTTTTCATCCCTGCAGATATTCTGGCTCATTATTAAGATTTAAGTAATCACATTTTGCTCTAATTATAATGCATTATTTATTTTAATGTTGAGGCTCTTCAATCATGTTGCTGTCGACCACTTAATCTCATTCCTCTCATGAAGGAGTTACCTTTGAGTGGTTAAATTAAAGATGAGATCTAAAACCTTTCAGGCATTTCATCACGGCCACTGAAAATTAACATTCCTAAAAGCTGTTGCACAATACTAATTAGTGCAATTTCTGTGCCAGTACGTTATGTCAGTGCTTTTCTTCCCAATTAGTCAACTGACTTGCTTAATAAAAGTAAGAAAACAGAAAGTACACTGACGGAACATTTTGAGCACAGATATTTTCTTTGAAACACTTGAAAATTCAATTCCACAGTTGCCACCAGCATCCGAAGACAAACAGCATTCTACAATTTAATTAATTATTTTACAAATAACAAGAAACATTTTTTAATAATAGAATTATTGTTTAATCATATAAAAATGTCAAATAATTGTTTGGTTCCAGCATTTATACTGGGCACAGAAGAGACAACAGACTTTACCTCTTTTGCTGCTTTATAGTTCATGGACAACCTGATGTGTAATTTTGCTCATGGAGCATGTATCCAGTCTGAACCCTTTAGTGGAGGCTGTGGTGGATAATGAAATGAAAGGTGTTACCCATGTGCAGCAGTGGTGCGATCAGCACGGAGGACATCAAACAGGTAGAGCTCCTTCATCAGTCGAACACTGTCCTCTGCTGCTGCTTTGGGAGATGGAGCCTGAAGTAAGAGGACAGCGCTGTAACACCTACATGTACACGTCATTTGAGACACTTTCAAACGTGTCATCTGACAGCAATGCAACACGTTCAGACATATATCATTTTTCTTAAGTCACAACAGCAATCCCAATGCCAAAGACAAATTCCAACAACACAGGACCAGCAGTATTTTGGGAAAGAAAGTCCCTTTTTATATACGTGCTCATATTCTAATATATTGACATGAGTTGCGCACAAGGACCCCCCCAACTCATACATAAACATATGTGTCAAACACAACAACAAGAACGTTGCCTCAGGAGTCGCCCAGATAGTCTCCTCATGGTGTGCAACACCCAGCTGGGCTCAGCTGTGATCTCTCTCTCTCTCTCTCTCTCTCTGACCTGAGGTTTTTGGCTCTCTCTAAACAGGCACTGCCACTGCTGAAAAGGTAACTATGGTTACTGGGTCCTCATTTGATGCTCCAAAATTAAAACAAGGTCAGAGTAAGGGGGAGAGACATGTGGACATTGAGCACAGTCCACATGTTCTGATAGGGTTCAAGTCAGGACTTTGTGAAGGCCGTTCCAAAACATTAATTCTAGCCTGAATGATCTGTTCCTTTACCACTTCTGATGTGTGTTTGGGATCATTGTCCTGTTGGAACACACAACTGCACCCAAGAGCCAATCTTCTGCTGATGATTTGAGGTTTTCCTGAAGAATTTGGAGATAATCCTCCTTCTTCATTATTCCATTTACTTTCTTTAGAGCAGCAGATCCACTGGCAGCAAAACAGCCCCACAGCATCATACAACCAGCACCATGCTGCACAGTAGGTCTGGTGTTGTTGGGTTAAAGGCCTCACCTTCTCTCCTCCAAACATATTGCTGCTCATTGTGGCCAAACAACTCAGTTTTTGTTCGATTTGACCAGAGTTTTCCTCCAGAAGGTTTTTTCTTTGTCCATGTGATCAGCAGCAAACTTCAGTCGAGCTTTAAGGTGCTGCGTCTGGATCAAGGGCTTCTTTCTAACACGGCAGCCTTTCAGCTCAGGTTGATGTAAATCACACTTGACTGTGGACACTGACACCTGTCTTCCAGCAGCTTCTAATTCACTGCAGACTTGCTTTTTGGTGGTTTTTGTTTGACTCTTGACCGTCCTGACCAGTTTTCTGTCAGCAGCAGGTGATAGTTTGTGTTTTCTTCCTGATCGTGTCAGTGACACAACTGTGCATGCACTTTATACTTACAAACAGTTGTTTGTACAGTTGATCTTGACTTGTTCAAATCAATAATGCACACTTTCAGATCAATGCTGAGCTCCTTAGACTTTCCCATTGTAGTGTTTGTGGCTGAGTCTAATGGCTGTATCAAACAAGTCCTATTAAAATAGGCCCAGAGAAGTCAACAGCTGTTATCAATCAGAATCACTCAGAAGAAGATAAGAGGCTACAAAGAACATCTCATTCAAACAACGTTCTATAATCACCAACATGATTGTTCAAGTTACTGTATGTATATTTATGATCCAGCAGATCTGGTCACATTGTCAGAAGACTATAATAAATTTATTATTGAACCAAACTTCATGAAAGTTTTTGTGACAAAGTAGTTTGTGTTCCACTCATTCATCACAGAAACATGAGAGCTGTAGAAATCATTGGGCCTGAAGACTGCCATGATATACATGTTCTCTTCAAGTGTATGTTAAATGTTTGATCACAACTGTATAGAATGAAAGTGGATTGAAGGGGCAGCAACTTAAAGAAACAGTTCACCCAAAAATGTAAATTCCGTCATATCTTCTCACCCACATGCCAATAAAATCAGGTGAAGTTTCGTCAAGATCCCCAACTGATTTGAAAAGATATTATTTACACCCTCAACACATGGGAGAGCTGGTTCACCAGCTTTAGACGGGGTGCACTACAGCCAAGAGTTCAGCTTAAAAAGAGTTTAAAAAATGTGGGGGCTTTTGGAGACTTGCATCACGCCAGATATATGGCATATATGTCCAGATCCATGTTGTGTTTTTTTTCAGTTGCTTTTTTTTTTAAACATTTTTAAACTTTAACTTTAAATTCCTCATCTTCTTCAGTTGTTTAGGAGAAAGATGCATAGCTGTCTGGCAGTGAAGCTCCAGAAATGTTTTGTGGACTATGAAACCTCCCCGTCATTTAGTCGTCCTTCCTCTGCTGAAGATTTGCTTATTTTTACTGCAAGTTAAAATAATGACTTGGTTAGGCCAGCATGATAATAGGGGTGCCCTAGTGTGAGAGAGAACACTAACAGCCCCAGAATTAATTCACCAAAGACTGTGTTGCATATCACCCTTCTTTCTCTCTCTGCTCTTCCTCAAGGTAAGCTGAAAAATAAAGACAAACTTGTAGGAAGAAGCCCCACTTCTACATCCCTGAAGCAAGGTGAGAACTTCAGCCACTAGAGGTCAACAGACAACGTTTTCACCCACTGTTGACTGACTCTGCAGCATACTCCCCTCAGGGAGTTTAGTTGGTCACATGCTGCCACTTATTGTTACATACTCCCAGTTCTTTTTCCTAGTTTGTTCAGTGGCTGCTACTCCACTCAATTAAATGAGGAGTTCCATAACTTTTACTGAACTGCTTCCATGTGGAACTCCCCCTGAACTGCTGAACTCTGTGGGCCAACATAATATTTACTAATCATTTCAGTATACCACCATATATAATCTAATACATATTAACCCAAAATGTTGCCATGCCAAATGTGTTTGCTGTGCAAGACAAAAAAGCTACACATTACTCAAACATTATTGGGACTGGTCTCTGGAGGACTTGCCTTGTGGAAGTAAATGTATCCCTGAGTCAGCTCATCAGCACCCTCTCCAGAGAAGATCACCACACTCTCTGACTTCTCCTTTATGTACTTTGATACCAAGTACATCCCTACAGTGGAAGAAACGGAGACAAGAGCTCGATTACAAAGCCATGGCATTTAACGAAAAGCTTCTATAGAACTTCAACATGTTTTTCATGACATGTCATATATATGATGTGTTGATTTCATAATATGTTATTTCATAACATAATATTTTTTGACAGCTTAAAGAATATTTCTTGTTTGGGTTATTTGTTATTTGAAGGTATTATCATTGCATATTACATATTGTATTGTTGACTCTACCTTTTTCTCATTGATGTGATGCAGTCATGTGAGGTTGTGGTACAGTAAATGTCCCACATGTTGGTGAGTTTCAAACCCAACTGAATGCCTCATTTTGCCACTGTAACACTCCCTGCACCCACGCTACGCTCCCACTCAGCCGGCTCCAGGGGCTAGACGGACTTGTCCCCCCAACTCTCTTACCATTTAACTAATCTCCCTGGATTCCACAACCCAGTCAGGAGGAAAAGGAATGCCATGATGCAGCATACTCAGACACATTTTTGTCACATCAATGAGCTGATCAATCAGGGTGGCATTCAAACTTTCAGAAACAGACAATGGACTTATTTAATTACATTTCAGTATACTGTATTTTGGATCAGTGGTGTGCATGGATTCCAACAGACGAAGCTGTGAACTCCTAACTTAGGAAATTCATTGCATGCGTGCGTTCATTGCACTGAATCAGCTGCTGTTTCTTTTTGCTATCATGGATTCATGAGTAATATAGATTTTTTCTTGATCATAAGTGACAAAGATGGTCATTTTTACAGAATCAATGCAAAATGCCAACAAATTTCAGAGCGCAAATTGGAACTCCTACCAGAGTAATTTCTAACTTCCTTAAAAAAATGTTGGTACTCTCAATAACTCAGATTATGTCACTTGGTATAAATAAGTCACATAAGCCTAACAGCCTAAATACTAGTTACCAGTTTGTTAAGCACACCTGTGCACTCCAACACAACAGCCCTGCAATAACTCCTATATTTGTCAAGTTGTTGACTGAGCTGTCTATTTTTTAGACCGTAGTTATGCATGATATTCTACAGCACTGCATTATATTTTTAATATTCTGTTTATGATTTGTGTTACTTTAACTATTCAAATTTTTGCATGGTTAAAAAAGCTATTTAGTCTGATTTCCATGCAGTCAATTCTAATTCAGTATGTTTCTGTTGTTTTACCAAAGACACTGTTTGTATTGAACACATTTATTGGTTTATTATTTCAAACAGATGAAAATTTCCATTGTTTTTTGCACCTGTAACTTGTTTTTTTCTCCTTACTTAGCTAAAGGCGACAGGATGGATTTGAACCCATGTCCCTGCTGATTGCTCATCCTCGGTAAATGGTGCACCAACACTTTTAACTGAGCTATCAAGCAGCTTGAAAATTTCAATTGTTATGTAAAAGTGAAATGATTGCCCATTAACAACAGCCAAACCTGTTGATTGGTAAATACGGCTAAACCCCCCCCCCCCTTCTTTATACTTCAAGGAAAAACAATTCTGGAGCTTGTATGTGTGTATTTTTATATTTTCTTTAAAAACTGGTTAAAGATGGAGAAGGCAGAAGAGACTACGGTGTATCATCATCGAATATTTCTTTCTTTCTACCCATTTCTTTTTCCATTATCTGTAACCATACGCACATTCTGAGTTGTGCTCATTGCACCTTGTTTACTGCAAACTGTTACTTCCTTGGCTCATTACAGCAAATTACTTTGTATTCAAATTGCTGTCTACAAAAATATATATTTTTTTGCCACTCAGCTGGCCTAACTGAGGTATGGAAGACATGTGACAACCATCATCTTTCAATACAATTTAGTATTTTTGCTACACCCCACACTTACCAACAGAGGCACGTATGGTGGTGATGTCATAGGTCTCCAGGTGAAAGATGACTTCCTCCACAGCTTGGATGCCTTCTTCCACAGTGAAGTTCACCTCGTGGTGTTCACTGCCGATGTGAGTTGCAACCTGACAAATACAAGCCAGCTGACTAAAAATGAACACCAAGCTGATGTTTTGTAACCGTTAACATTGCTGAAAGGGGAAACATATGACAGCCTTCTATCACAAGAACTGACCTTGCGAGCAGCTATCACGTCTGGACTGTCCTCTGACCCAATAGAAAATGTCTGAATAGGATACTGCAACTTCTCCTCCTTGGCCAGTTTCACCAGTGTGGCAGCAACCAAACTGGAGTCCAGACCACCTGAAGATCATGAACACAAACCAAATGAATGCCCCCCTGTTTCATCAATAATGCTGTCCAGAAAAGAACTACATTCAGGCTAAGCTGTTAAATGGTATAAGGTTCATCATCAAAACTGGTATATAATGAAATGCTAGTTGTAGTAACTTTATGCTACTCACAAAACCAAAATTATAAATGGATGAATAAATAAGGTTCGGAACAATAAAGGTGAAAAAATTATGCCGCCGTCACCACGGCAACATAAAGCTCATTGAAAACAATGAGTGGCTTGTATTTTATATTATCTGACCAATATTTTCTCAGATGTTGTACATTAGCATGAGCCTGTTGTATTCTTCAGTCTTGACAGTCAGTTAGCCATAGGCTAACACCACCATTTTCAAACAATCACATTGTCAGTGACTGTCAGAAATGTTCACTAGTTCACACAAGCTGGACAGTGTCTGGCAGGAAGCTGTTAGGGTAGCTACTATAAAAAAATCAGGCCCATTCATGCTGTGATCAGGAGTCAAGTGGTGTCTGAAGGCATAGATTTCCCAAGGCCAAGTGTCAGAAAGGGTGTATTAAAGCCAAATACTGGGAAAACTAACAAGAAATGAACTAAAATGGTTGATTTGATTCATCATATGATATTAACTGTCACACAAGGCAATACACGTTTTTTTGTTTGTTTTTTGAAGGCTTATATTGTTTTCCATGTTTTTATGTAAGTTCAAATAAATTATAAGTTTTGCATCTTTACATCTTTCTTCCCGTCACTGTTAACACACGGCCACAAAGGCTGCCTCAGATGGCAGAATTTAGTTTACCTGACAGAAGACAGCCAATTCTCCTGTGAGCCATGAGACGTTTCCTTACAGCATTCTCAAACAGGGTTCTGATGTTCACTTTCACAGTTTCCTCCTCAAAACCTATGGGGACATCAGTTTTAAAAATGTTCAAACAAAATGTTAACCAAAAGACTAAATTAACACAAGTTAATTGTAAACAGTCTCATACTTGTAGGCAGTCTCTCCACAGTGTCGTAGATGCTATGAGCAGGCTCTTTTGTGCAGCAGTGAAACGGCTCCATTTGAATGGACTGAACTTTGCCGTTCTGCTTCAAATCAAAGACCTCAAAGTATCCAGGGAGGAAGGGGATGATGTTGGCAGGGGTGTCCATTGCATGAGTAAGTTGTGTAAGGCCTTCAATCACAATAACAAGTTAAGCAATGCTAAAAAGCTGTAAAACACAAGAGTGTAAAAGATTCAAAGAGGGGTAATAAACTATCCCATTACCTTTGGCTTCTGAGCATACTGCAAGGAATCCATCTTCTGTGAGGAATTTGAACAAAGGCCGGACACCATACGTATCTCTACCCAGAAAGACTTTTCTGTTGGAAGTGTCCAGCAGAATAAAAGCAAAGACACCATCCAGGAGAGAAGCCATCTTCTGGATGCCAAAGCGGTCATACAGATGGAGCAAAACCTCACCATCAACTTTGGTCTGGTAATCAAACTCAAACTGCTTCTTCAGCTGAAAAGAAATTGGAGAAATAGCACAAACAGGGTTATTTTAAACAGCAACAACCGGGGCTGAAAAGCCTAGATAAAGTGGAAGTGTCAAATACTGGTTGTCATCTGTTTTTTAAGTAGAATTGGCAGTATCCAGCACTTTATCCAAAATCCAAGCACTTTTCAAACCTTGAAAACACTAAATCATGGGAGCTATCCCTTAAGACATATTCACACACTGCCATTCACACAGTAAGCACTGCTGCAGGCATGTTGTTAGGTATGCGTCCTGCGTCTTTGACAAATTACTAAATCGTTTTATTAACACGCGTGCAGGAAATACCCGTTGTCTGCTTCAGCTTAGAAAGAAATAGTTCGGCCCACGTGTCCAAAATTCTTAGAACACATCAGATAACCTTCCGCAACGATTGCAGGCTCTTTGGTGGAGCTCTGCTTTGAATGAAGTTCCATCGTGACAAATGAATGGACTACTTGCAGAGTGACATGAAGACATGAATCAGAGGCACAAAAACACGTTGACAGCGGTGAGCGTTCATTATGACCTGTGCATTGTCTTTAATGATTCCATTTTATTATTTACTTACATCACAAATTGATAACTTAATTGCGATGATGTTCAGAATTATTATTATTATTATATTTATTATTATTATTATTATTATTATTATCATCATTATCATTATCATTATTATTACAACTACTACTACTACTATTATTACTACTATTACTACACATAAACACACAGAAGGTAAAACTGTACTGTGTTTTGGCAATATTGTTGTGGCATTCATATAAACAAAAACTAATTTAAATTGAATCAATAAACCCTTAAATTCTTGCCTATTTAGACGAAGTGTTGTGTTTACAAATGAGCAATGAATCCAGATTTCTTAATATTTTTATTGCAAAACCAAGTGCAAAAAATACAGATGAGGAATGTGAAAAGCAAAACAAGACACCGAGTGTATCCCCTGTCAAACTCACTGAGACCTGAGGGGTAACTGTTTTTAACGCCACAGACAAACCCAACTGAGGTTGTATAAAACCAGTTCACCTACAGCACTAGGTATATAAGGTATCTAGGTAAGTTCTTCGATGACAATATTCCTCCCAGTGTCCTGTGTCTTCTCCTCGGATGGGATTAAGAAAGCTGTTGCAACTGTCACAACTATGTGGATTTAACAAATGTTCAGTATATGGTCAAAAGAAAACACATTACCCATTTAAAACTAGAAATCAGCATGCTTTCAATTAAAGCTATGAGTCATCATTATGTTAATAGAAAATGTTTTAATCCTCTGGCTCTATATCAAAATACACAGATGTCAGTTTTAACAATGTACAATAAGCACAAGTGATCCAGATTTAGATCATACCAGGTCTCTGAGATATCTCAAAAACAAACAGGATAATAGGAAAATGGTTGCACGACTGATGTGACTTTGCTTATATTTATAACAATCTCAACCTGACACCTGGAAACAAAAACATGTGTGCTGGTTTCACACTAATATACATACAAATACAGTATATACAGGTGGCTCGTCTCCACAGCTTCAGGTTCTCTTCTCCTTTGCAGCAGTTTTCAAAGCTTTCTGCAGAATTGTTTCAGAGCAGAAAGAAAATGTTAAAAAAGAAAATGTAATTACAACAGCCAAACTAAACAACTTCAAACAGCCCTGCCACAAAATCTACCTGTGTGAAGTTTACAATGCTCAGTTTTTCCTGATATTCAGATGATTGAAGGCATACTTTACATGGCTCAAAGCCAGTCAAATTAAAATGCTCACCGTGGCAAATTAAAAAAGTTGCAGGTGACATGTCCCTTAAAAATAGTTCAGCTCAAATCCATTATGAATCTAGCATAATACTAAACATAACTTGCAAGCAAATAAATTATTAAATTAGCAGATAAATCAAATGGCATTTACCTTGAAAACACATGACAATTGAGCTAAATAACAAAACACCTAAATACAGAACCCTCCAACACCATGATAACTTGTGGAGTGGTCTGACTTATGAAATGCTACCTTGCACTAGTAAATACTTGCCACATCTTGCTTCTCACTATTGAAATCATTATGCTGATTAATCTGAAATTCAACAAGCATTAAAAAGAAAAAAAATACTGACTTACAGTGTACAGCTCACACTTTCCAGCGGTGGCAGTAACGTTACCAGCCACCTGGTGACGATGGACCAGGTCATCATGAAGCAGCTGTGTGCACTGAAGTAATTGCAGCTGCAGTTGGTCTCACTGGGTCATGCTTCATTATCCAGTCCTAAACTCCATAATAGCATCGGGAACATTATCTTCCCATTAAAGGGAACATGGCCAAAGTTGTCGTTGCAGGTGCAGCAGTGAAGTCCAAAAAACAAAACACACCAGGCACCAAAACTAGCTAACAATTAGCTGGCTTTTTCTGTTAGGAAACAGTGGACTCCGAACTGACATCACTGATGTAAATAAAGACTAAATTACAGGTGCTCAGACTCGGGACCACTTACCAAACATTGAGCTGAGTGATGGACACCGACTCCCTTATATGATATAACATGACGCTATGTTGGGAAAAAAAAAAGAGGAACTTTCGAACCCATGTTTGAAACGGCCTCTTGCCTCTAAATATGTGCCCTCCTGTCTTGTTAAACATATAGATCCTGCATCAAATTTTGAAATGGCCATTTTCGGACATGCTTAAAGTTTACATTTCATAGCAAAACTTAAACTACAATAAACACTTTAAAAGATCTTAAATATGTTCGTGTAAGGGAAGAACATCTGCCCATACACCAATAACCTCTGAAATCATCAGCCTCAAAAATGCTGTTTTGGTCAAGCTATATTATATGACATCTATTTAATTAAAACAAAACAGGAACAAGGGATTGTGCAAATCCACTAAAGATATTTAGAATAGAGTTTCTCAAGTCACACCAATGGCTTCAGAGAAGCATCAGCATATCCTTACCGTGTGATGGTTGTAAATCTCTCCATTGTAGCAGAGCCACAAGAAAGGAAACTTCTTAATGCGCAAGGGCTGCATGCCATACAGCTGGTCCAGAATAGACAGGCGGTGGAAGCCAAAACAGCAGTTGGTGAAGCCGTTGACATTCTCAAAGCGGAAGGCATCAGGGCCCCTGTGAGCAATCTTCATAGCACTGGTGCACTGAACTGACAGGCACTCATCACTCCCAAATAAAGCCCAGATACCACACATTTCACAGCTGATGAAGATGGAAAGAAAACAGAGACAGACATATACAGTGTTGATTAGAAAGCAGTTTATAACTATAAAACGATAGTTATAACCAGAAGTGTAAAATAAAATTGAAATAAAAACCTAAATTGAGTCCAGAGCAGTACCCAGAACTGATTGTAGGAATGCATAAGGATGTTTTTCAGACAATACGATAAACAATAATTACCTGACTCTCATGGCTGATACTGATAAAATAACCAATAATAGAAACCAATATTTTTATGCATTTTTTATGCACACCTGTGTGCAAGAAAGGCTAAGATGTAGTGATCAAAGATTCAGATTACTTCATATTCCATAGCTGTGACAAGATTTTCTGGTTAAACTTGAAGACTTTTTCTCTTGTGTTGTCTTTGTGTAAAAAGAAATGTCCACGCCAGTGAAGACATGTGTGGCTCTTGTCTACATTGCGTTGCTTATGTACACAGGTGCGAAAGTATGACGTGATGAACGCGACAACAGCATGTCTGTTCTTTTCTGTGTTTATTGGCTGCACACAAAACAACTTTAAAGGCGCATACCACCACCTACTGTGTGTAGATGCTGCACTTGTTATCAGCTATATTTAATCTTCTGTAATTTCTTTATCTGCCGATAACCACTAATGTAAATTCTCCATTACTGGAGCGGTAATTTATCTGTCCGATATACATCGTGCATCCCTAACTGATTTTAGCATTTGTGAAAAAAATATGGTTCCTAAACTATTTAAAAGTTTTAGATTTCTGAGAAATGCTTGGAAAGTGAAAAATGTCTAAAACTGCTGTAAACCAAATTACAATATTAAGATGCATACACTGTAAAGACACCGATACCAAAGAACTATTGGGAGTACACAGCCACATGTAGCTCAGGAGGTAGAGCGGCTCGTCCCCTGCTCCTGATGAGCAGATCGGCATCTTGCATGGCAGCCTCTGCCATCACTGTATGAAAGTGTGTGTGAATAGGTGAATGTGACGAGTGTTAAGTGTTTTCAGTCAGTAGACTTGAAAAGCGCTATATAAATACAAGACCATTTACATGAGGGGTTATGCAACACAAAGTGTTCAATGGTGTGGTTGTTTCACCTGTTCTGCAGGTTACAGAGGATCATTTACACATTGTGTATAACAAGAACTACTTCATTGCTTGGCTACAGAAGGAAGGTTCATGTGTCTGAGGAAAAGAAAGGACTGGTTGTTGACACACGGGGGGGTACATTACTATTACATAACACAGAGAAAAAGTGGCGTGGGAACCTGGAACCTGACCTCAGAGAAATTCCCACTTGCCCTGAACACCGCAGATTTTAAGGACAGTTTCATAAGAGATCTGTGGCTTCAGGCCAGCCACAGAGAGGATGAAAAATGTAAACCATGAGACCTGGCCAGTCAATAGGTGTCCATCTGTGTCAAACACCTCATCACAGGTTAGTTAATGATGTTACTGAGTGAATGACATGTGTGCTGATTGTGCCTGTAGACTGAAGTGAATCAAAAAAGAGCCTTTGTAAAGTTGTTACTATAGTATTTACTGTGAAAAAATAAGGCCCTACTTTAAAAACACCTGCTTTTAGAATGGAGTTTGGTTTACCGGTCTGTCCACTCGATGGACCACCAGGAGCAGAGAATATTTAAATGTTAATAATACACATAAATTGAGCAGTGGCGTTTTCTTGCGGAGGCCAAGGGAAGCCAGGCTTCCTCACTTTTTTCAGAATATAATCGTCATTTAATAAAAACACTTTAACAGTTTACGTAATCCTTCTGTGTTGTCTGTCATCTCCTCCTCGTCTCTCTTCATTAATTATTGAGCATTTTATGATGTGTGATAGCTTGATAGGCTAGCAAAATTATTAAGCACAATTGTGGAGGGTGGAGATTTGGAGTATTTAGTAAAAAATTATTTTACTAAACTACAGCAGCAACTCCGAATTAAATCAGACAACAGGCCAACACCAAAACTAGAGCTCCGTACTGAGAGGAATAATATACATATATATATATTCACAAGCCACAAACAGAGCTGCTGCAGCTGCTCATTGAGGATGACCTACAGGGCACACTCTCCGAGGTCTTAAAACTGCTGCAGCTTACGATACTGGCTACCAGCACATCAGCAGAGCGCTCATTTTCCTGTCTAAAGAGGATCAAAGTCTATCTGAGGAACACATGTGGACTGGACAGGCTTGCCAACTTGGCCAAGATGTCCATTGACTCTGTTGTTGTGGAGGACCTAAAGGCCAGTGGGAAGTTCTACGACATGGTCACTGATCACTTTGCCACCATGAGAGACAGGAGAATGGCCTTCCTCTTCAAATAGGGTGAGCAAAACGCTTTTTTTTTCTGTGCGCAGCTTATAGTTACTGAACTGCCCAATTAGCAATGTGTGTTATTTTTGTGATTCTAGTCCTTATTGTGTCTTACTTGCTTTGATTAAGCAGCACTGAAGTTGTTGTTTATGTGGAGAAAATGAGCACCATGGACAGCGGCTGTGACGGTCGGGCTGTCTGTATACATGTACACATGGTGTGCTGTTTATAGCCACTGGTACTGGGTTGTTGTGTTGCTGTATAATGAACATTTATTTATATATATATTTATATATATATATATATATATATATATATATATACATACACACATATATATATATATATACATACATATATACATACATACACACACGATAAGGAAAAGTGAAAAGCATTTGTGTATCTCACAGAGTATACAAGTCGTGTCTGACGTGGACTGTTGGAGGCTGCACAGAGTGACTGGACTTGTCTTAACTGCTCCTGGAACCCCGCCCAGAATCAAGGCATTTTTTGAATTTCCAGCCTAGATGCACCTCAGCCAAAACCTAGGGGTTAACTTACTCTTTAAGAGGGCTGAGTGTGTGTGTGTGTGTGTGTGTGTGTGTGTGTGTGTGTGTGTGTGTGTGTGTGTGTGTGTGTGACTGAGGGAGAGGGAGAGAGAGGGGGAGAGAGAGAGAGAGAGAGAGAGAGAGAGAGAGAGAGAGAGAGAGAGAGAAAGCGCGTCGGTGCTCAAAGTGTCGGTTAGATCAGTGGTTTTCAAAGTGGGGGCCGCCAGGGGGGCCTCAGAAAATTGGAGGGAAGATAAAAAATTTTTTTTTTAAAAATATATATATATATTTATATATTTTTTTAATAACGATTTGTCCTGAACCGTACAACGCGTAAAGTGCCGTAATTGTCAGATTCTCAAGTTCAGCTGCAAGTTCGGCATGAAGACGTCATAATCTGTGTAGACCTGGCGGTTGTTATCAAGCTGCTCTGCTCCTCAAGCTAGCGTGTGGCTAGCTAGCGCAAAATGGACAGGTTTTTGACAACAAATAGACCGAAGGAGCAGACCAACAGCCCTGCCATGGAGGACTCTGCTGCAAAAAAACCTAAGAACTCATGGCCAACCAAAATCCGAAAATATGAGGCAGCATACATTAAGCATGGCTTTATAGCCATACAGAGAAATGGCCATGATTGCCCAAAATACGTCCTCTTTATGGAGACCTTCTCAAACGAGAAACCTTCGAAACTTCAGCGTCACTTGATACAAAAACATCCGGCAGAGGCCGATAAAACATGAAATAGCAACATATAAATTGCAGCATACGATTTTCTGTCCCCAACCTCGTTAATAATACACAGCTTAGAGGTCGTGTCTCACTTGGCTTCCTCGCAAATTTTCCCCACATCACGCCACTGAAATTGATTATGCCTGCCTTCTAAAATTAAACTTTGTAAACAGCAATAAAGTACTGTTGGACACAGAGTTAAACCGACCTGTTTTCACCTCCTGTCAGTTCTATAGACGGTCGAGTAATCAAAAAAAAGAGACAGCAGCTCTGCTTCACCACAGCAATGTCATTAGTTTACTATAAAGTTATTTTCTACCAATTCAGCAAAACAAAGAGTCGCTAGACAGAAAAGATGATGGATGACAGAAATATGACCTGGACACTTAATAAGGTAGCTGTGCGTCAGGTTCGTCCATTTTGATGGAGCCTGGGTCTGAAAAGACACTCATCCACTATTTCCTTATTTTTTCTATGTAACGACGCCCATCTTTGATTGGCAAAGACATAATATAATTGCCTGCATGACCAGCCATAGTATTTTGGATCCTAATACCTAAAAAGACATATGGTTCTTATTTTATGCTGTTCATTTAGCAGAGTTAGAATTTGCTAGAATAGAATTCGCCATTCAAATTAGAAGGAAGGCACATGGTGAACATAGCCAACTATGTACAGCAACTGTGACTCACTATTTTTGTTCACCTGAACTTGTGAAAAGTTTGTTTGTTCAATGAGACGGATAATGGACTTCTTCATAAATGATGAAACACCATCCATGATTGCCTCATACACACCTCCCCCACTGTGACTGTCCTTTGAAAGAATTACAGACCAAAATAACTTGGCTATCAAAATAAATTCATTACTGCTGCACAACAACACATCTGAACACCTGCATGAGCTTTAAGACCTACTTTTGCTCATACATAAGCTTTGCAGGTGCACACTTTCATTACAGCTAAGGTTTAAATATGTTCCGTTCTCTTGTGTCAAGGGCATCAAACGCCAAACTCCATTTAAATTCCTACTATGTTTAGCTATGAGCAAAAACGGCCAAGAACAGGCTGACGGACCGGGGCAGAGACCGAGCAGCACCTCATTCAATACAACGTCAGCCGGGTCCATCCTTTGTGTTAACCCCTCATGGTGCTCGAGCCGGGCGGACGGAGGCAGTGTGCCGCGGATCCTGCGAGGATTCCTGTCAGCTAAAAGTCTGCCTGTATGCATGTATATGCCGAATCTTCAGAAACACCCCACTTATTCGGAAATGTCAAAAGTCATGCTCTACATAGTGTACACTTTTTATTAATATTAAAATGTTCAAATTAAGGAGTTTTTGAAAGAGAACTCGTTTTAAAACTCCATACCAGTGAACGTCATGATTCCTCACTACCCCACGACAACGTAAACAGAATGTAAACAGATGAACAGCACCGACATTTAGTCACTTACCTTGTTCCAATTATTTCCGTACTGAGCAGTGGAACCGTAGTGACCGTGGTACTGATACCGATGTGTGACCGGAAGTACTGACTGTCACTTCACAATAAGAGCGTAGTAATCGACATGATAGACAATAATGCATTAATATGCGTTGTAATTGGGCAGAATCCATCACGTATTTAACAAATAATGACCCTAAACATACAGTAGCACTACTGTATGTTTAGGGTATTTGTTAATATATAATACTTGTATAACTGATATGACAAAAATTATAGTGTAGAAATTACCACTTGGTAAAACATTTCAAAAGGCTTGATTTTTTTCCCGTTCAAATTTGATGAAAAAGATTTTATTTTGAAGCTTATATACATAAGCTGTTGTTTTAATTTTGTTAAGATGACGGTTCACATCCGCCTGCAAAATCATGTATTGTTGCATCCCCATCACCATCAAGTGGTATTTCTACATATAATATATGGTAGCATCACAGAATATAGTAGTTTGGTGTAGACCAGGTTGTGCCATTAAGATCCATGTGGCGATGCCCAGTGGCATCCCTGAGAGACTGAACAGCTATTTATTTTTTCAACAAACCGTTTACTTTTACAGGTTTGGTTCTCAGGAAACCAAGGAAGAGAGAATGGACCTGAATTCAAACACACAGCCACATGCACCCTCTGTACATGCTGTTGCACACCTGCAGAGCACAGTCAAAGTCTGCTATAAAATCAGTGGAATACCGGTCAGAGTACATTCCACCGTGGCTGGTGAAAATCTGCTTCACTGGTGGTGAACACACTGCTAAGCAACCATCATTGCTGCTGAAAATCTGACATTAATCAGGGACAAAATTTCACAGATTAGTAATGCTTTTAAGTCTTTGTTACGTTTCGTTTAGTCTCATCTGCTGACTACCTTTCTCGCCCTCCGACTCTTTTTTGAAAGTTATAGTGACAGACAACCAAATGAAGCGCACTGTTACCTTGAATAAACTGGTGGATTTCTCTGGATTGAACGTTGTTGGAAACGTGTGTAAGTGCACAACTCAACAAAATGTATAACAAAGGTCTAGTTGTTATAAACATTTTAATGTGGGAATCTTACATATTATAACTTTATTTTTTTTCTCTTCATCAATTCCTGGAAATCATATCGAACTCTTTAGCTGCTAAATGCAAAGAGCTAGTTGCTAACATGTCTGCCTGCAATTTGGTGCTGGGTGGGTTTTGTAGACTCATTCGGGCACAGCTTTTTTGTTTGAAACGGCTGCTTGGTGACAGTGGTTGACTGAACAAAACAGTAAAGTTGTGCCCTGTAAAAACAAAACAATGAGCTGACAGATGCTCTAACAATCCTCTGTAGAGGAACTGCAGAGTCAGTGGATTATCCTGTGTGGTTTCATCACTGACTAACATCATCACGGTACACATGCTCATTTAATCAATTGTCAATATAACAACATTGATAGTACAGTTTTTTCCAGTATGCAACTTAGCCACTGACATCCCTGGAGGCAATTTATCAGATTCCATGCAGCTTTGTAAAAGAGCCACAAAAGGCTCATTTTTTTATTTAATTTTTTATTTAGTACTCTCCCAGGACATTGGTGGGGTTGCCCTTTAAGTCTGTGGGCGATGCTTTGGATTATTGTATCATAAATTATAATCCTTAAAAACAAAATTCAACAAAATAATTCTAAATAACTTAAAAAGTCTGAAAGCTTAGTGTGCACATACCTGACACAGAATGTGTCAACAAAATGTGAGTTTCAATTTACGACATACCGTAAACATTCCATAGATTCCAAGCGCTCCTGCAGGTGGTCGGACCAGAACTTCCCCATCACGTCAGACCATCACTGAAAGGAACTTTCTCCCTGCACACAATCTCCTCAGGGATCAAATTCAACCCCTGCAAAAGAGTCCCGCAGAAGGTATTTCAAAGTTATTTTTCCCCCCTTTCTCCACTCCATTCGGGCTAGCACATACAGCATTTTGACAGTTCTTTTTTCCTGCTAAAGTTACATTTTCATGCACATACAACAAACAATAGCATTATGAGATAACTTACCTGAAGAATCCTCAAGTCCTCAGGCAAAGAAGGGTAGTATGTTGTGAATCTGTGGTCCAGGAAAGGTGCTCTTATCTGCAGAATGGAACAAAAGGACAAAAAAAACTCAGTGGAATGAAATGTGAGTGATGGGTGGTTAGGTGATGATTAGATGGATAGGAGGAATAATAGATAAATGTGGGGGGAAAAATCTTAAATCCTAAGGTTATGGTAACAGAAAATGTAACTTCTCATTGTCATTTACATTGCTCTTTGAGATGAGGACCAAAACGTTTTATTTACAATAGGCTACATAGGAACCAGTTGGATGAACATAACTTTATATACAGGAATTGCTTTGTTATGTCTAATGAACATTTTAACCGACACACAATTCTGTCCTGTCCCACCAGAGGACAGTGCACCAGCTCCTGTTCCAGCTCCACAAGCTTCCACACCTCCAAGAAGGCGGTATCCCACTAGAGAGAGACACCTGCCGAGTTACCTTAAAGACTTAAATAGATAGAAGGTGCTTGGGTGTCTGAGTGAACAGCACAGGGCAGAATAAATCCCCTCACTCAGCAGAAGGAATGGGTAGTCCACCCCACCTTCCTAGTTAGAGAAAAAAGAAAAGAAAAGTTCAACTGAATATATGTTAAATGTTGAGTTAAATGTTTTGACAGAGCACAGAACAGAAAGTGTTGTTTCCGTTTTATTTTTTGTCTTTATTATCGTTATAGTTACAGACTAGAATAATTTCTGAATAATTTCAAAGACTGAAAGAACAAGATGTGATTTAACTAATGGTTACACAGATATGATTAATTGAGTTCAACTGTGATGACGTTAATAACATTGGTTAATAATAATGTACTTAGAAAGGGGGCTGTGCTGTGAGAGTTCAGGGCTGCGTTCCAAAAACAGGTTGAGTCGCCCTCGCTCACTTGCCCTAAGCACTTGCCCTCGGGGGAATCCCCGCCGCCATCATAAGGGCTGTTCCATTTCTCTGAACAGCTGAAGTGAACTCTGGTGAGATCGACCCTTGAGGGCTGAGTGATCGAGTCAACAACGATGGTCACTCCAGAGCTGTATATCACCCACAATGCATTGCAGTGGTGCACGAAAAATATGTCCATGCGGTGGTGATACGAACCTCAAACACCATTGTCTGTTGTCTATTTACCTGTCTGAACAACAATCTTTAACAATTAAGGCCATAAAGACAATGAGGAGGAGAAGGAGGAGGATGGTGGTGGTAACAGGCCTAATAAGTATCAGGGGGAAAAAAACAATCTAAAACTAATGTCAACTAAACTTAAAGTAGGTTAAATGTATTTAAACAACAAAACTGTCTACAAATTATAAGGTAAAGAAAAATAAATAAATAATGAATTGCCTGAATAAAATTTGATACAAAACTAAATTCTGATAATTACTAGGTGCCGACGTATTGCCATCAAGCGCAGAATACGTCTTCGTCTCAATGAAATGAGTCTCTGCATATTTTGTGTAATTTGGAATAGGCAGTATAGCGCTACTCCAACAACGTGTGGTTGATCCATGATTGTCTGGGCTGTTAGTGAACGAGGGCAGGTGTGTTCCATTTACCTCTTTCACTCCTCCTCCGCCCACTTTCCCTCCGCGTGACGTCATAGCAAGGGCTGAGGGCAAGTGAGGGAGGGCGACTCAAACCGTTTTTGGAACGCAGCCCGGGTGTAGTGTTCCTTTTAGAATGACGTAACCTCCTGTAGAGCATTCTGGGAAATATATCAATAAACATCAGAGTGAGCTGAAAGTGTCTGAGTCCGTCCGAGTGTGTCTGAGACCAACTATTAATCTAGAGTGACATAACACTTACTAGCAGCTTTTTTGTTGCATATGTTATGGATCACAGCGTTTTTTTCTTAATGCTACCACCAGATGCCAACAAAGAAAATCAAATCCTGCACATAGCAAGCCAAAGTCACACCCCTTCCAGTTTGCTCAATGGGAGCTTATTTCAGGAAAAAACTTTGTACAGTAGTGAATGGAGAGACATAATTTTTGGTCCAGTTAAATTGTGCCATGAACTATACACATGGTGTTTGTCAATTTAAAAGATAATTTTTCAACTTGAAAAAGTAAGTAATGAAAAATAAGACTGAAAATGCAGCTCCCTAGTCTAAAAAATAATGCATTGGATTTACTCAATTTGAAAAGGATTGTCTGACTTTGGCTATCCTGAAGATATCCTGTTGCTGGTGCGGGGAAACTAACCCACCATAGATGATCTGTCAGAATGAGGAGTCCAGGATTTCAGGTTCAATTCAATTCTTTTATTGGTGATTGAGCATGACTGAAAACTGTTAATTAGGTGTGGTTTCCTATAAAGCAAATAAACAGAAATAATTAGTAACATTCAGGCTGGTGACTGTGCAAAGGAAATTCATAATTGTAAAATGTACTTTTCAATTTAAACAGAGTGCTCTTTAGCACCACCATAAGTGCATCATAAGTGACAGTCAACCATAATCATCATTAACAAATAGAGCACCCAGTGAATCAACATCCCAACATATGTGATCCACAAACCCAACACCAGCTCCCATAATGTGTACAATCCTACAGTAAACATCACATCAAAGAACACCAAGTCATGACATTACTCACGTAGGCATGTATGCACACCATGCTGAGGGACAAAGACTGGCTGTGTGGGAGAAGATCAGCTATATAGGGGATAACAGGTGGTCTGATTAGGTGCACTGCAGGTGACAATGGCCCATCCCCCAGAATGTACCATTGCTATGGGGGAGTTTGATTATCTTTTGAACACAATTCAATAGTGGACACAGATAATTTGCTTTGGCAGAAACTCACAAAATTGTATGAAAGCAACACAAACTATGTTTTAATTAGTAATTAGTGTTGACTAAAAGTGATTGAAATGTGTTTTGATTAAGTAAATTAAACTCTTTGATCATTTTACTTTTTAATTTCATCACTTTATTCCAACACAATTCAATCCCTTTTATTGCAACAGTATTTGTTCACTTAATAATATTTGGTATTTAAATATTCTGATGTCAATTAAATGTTCATAGTTGTGATAGTTAAATTACAATTAATTGATTCTGTTTATCACAGTATTTACTCTAAATATTTATTTGAGTTTAAATACAAGAAAATACATTAAATTCATTTAAAACAATTAAAATGTAATCAATCATTTCTTGATGCCTAATACGTCTCCATTTGATTTTTCTTGATCAGCATTAAACACTTTTTCCCATTGAAAATTATGTAACAGTTACAGCCTTTACTCCAGAACCTGAAAAACAGCAAATATTCGCAACATTAAATGTGCAAGAACAAAAAAATCACATAAAATGTCAAATATTCTCAGCTTGGAAAAATACTTCCCTTCAGATGCGAGTGTTTCAACCTGGTGACACCAATTCTCTACATCACCACACGTTTCCATCTTACAGCCACATCAGCCACTGCTGTCTCATAAGGAATACAGTTTGTACTTCAAACTTTTTCAGATGCCAACAGTCAGTGTTGTTAAATGTGACATGTACTCTGGCACCAGATCAACAGGATCCTCGTTAAGGTACACACTGGTGTCTTGGTCTTTCATAACACGTATCCCCGCTGTGGGCTGCTCAGTAGATTCCTGGATGAAAGCTTCAGGATAGAATCCAAATTCACAAAATAAAACAAGATGAAATTAAATGTCAACATTAAACAATCAAGTCAGACAGAGTCAGGAATGTGCACATACTTAAACATAACTTGAACCACACTCACAGGCCATATACAGGCTGAAAGAGTCGTTGGTGTGTCATCATTCCTTCTATCCATACAGTCTGTGGAGTGATGACTTTATAACATGACCACACTGACTGACATGGAGGAAACAATCCTCAGACCTCGTTCTGAAATTAAGATAACGTTAATACAAGGCTGCAACAATCTAAGTTAGAAATTCATTCAAAGTTTTTGGTTCCAAATCGTCTTTTTGAAAGTGACAACTGTTAAAAATAACCTATAAATAGAATGACTGTCAGGATGAATATACCCACTGTTCTGTCTGAGTCAGACTACTGAGGGCTCACAAATATACTTGATATACTCGATTTCATTTAGAGCGTATTTATTGTGAAGAACGAGGACTTTGTATTTTGTCTCACATCTCTACATTACATTGTGGTCACAGGAAGCCAGTGTGGAAAGGAGGAATCATCACAGGCACCAACAACTCCTTCAGCCTAGATGTGGCATTTGAGTGTTGTACTAACAGGGAAAGGCATTTAACTGGTGACGTATTTAGAGCTGGAGAAGAGAGGACGCATAAAATCTTAAAATATTGAACCTTAATAAAATAGACTCTCCGAGTAACACATGTAGTACTTGTAGTACACATAGTAGATGTAGTAAAGACAGAACTGAGTTTCATGCCTCTCGTCCAAAACATTGTCATCCTGGTCAAGACAGAGATGAGCAAATAAAAGCAGCAGGTCAGAATTCTTCTTCCTCACTCATATTAGCAGCGATGTGCAGCAACAGAACAGTGCTGCTGTTTTCAGAATGTACTCTTCATTCTTCTCATTAGCTGGCTGCCAGAATGCTCTGTAGTGTTTTGGCTGTCTGTCCTCTTTTTATGAGTATCTTCAGCAGCTTGTGAGGTTGTACATCTGGAATGCAGTGGATGGTGGTAATACACACATTCAGCATTTATCTGGAAAAACAAAGAATAACAACAGACATAACATTTGATAACATTTGTCATTATGACTGAACGACAACAACTCATTTTTGAATTGCTTTTTGTTTTTTTTCCTCCCAACTGCTTGGTGAAGCTTTTGGGAAATTGGAAGAATTTTACTTAACATGTCCATCTGATTAATTATCACCCACCTTAAAATGCAGTCATAAATCAAAAGAAGAGAAAAGGAGTAGTTTGAGACTGTTGCATGAACTCAACAGCACATCTTTTACACACATCTCATGAAACACACATGACAGATAAGGTTCTAAAAGCTATTTAAGGGCTAATGTTAGCTTGACTAGTGAGTAGTAGCTAGCTAACATCTGCATTAACATCAACTGGCTCAAGTTGCTTACTGGCAGATAAACTGGATGACAGCTCAGTAACAATAATGCATATTAACAGACCATCTCCAACTCTTATAATTACCTCCACTGTGTAGAAAGTCCTGGAGGTCCACAACAAATCCTCTGACACGAGAGAAAATGGTGCCGTCTGTAACAGTCCTTGGCTGACTGCGCTTGTTTTCATTGAGAATCAGCCTGATTGAGACTGGTAGACTTTACATCCCTCAAAGTTAAACTAGTTCTACAAGATTCAGACACGTCTGAGAGAGAACCATGAATGAATTGTGTAGTATTTACTATTTGCATGTTTATAAACTGAACAACCCACCATTTCCCTTTTTTTCAGTGTTCCTATTGGACCTCACTCTGGAGCCCAGTAGCCTCCAGCCAGCTGACCAGGTGGCTAACACTGAGACCCAGTTCACCGCCAGATCCTTCCCTGGAGCCACCATCAGGGAGGCCCTCCCAAAGGAATTGTGGCTCCCATTGATGTAATTCTTTGAAGTGCGGCTGATCGGTGTATTGCATGTCTGTCTGTCCTGGGAGAGGGATCCCTCATGTGTGGCTCCTCCTGAGGTTTTTTTCAACATGGCATGTTTTTTCTCACTCGTGGGTTTAAGGACAGAGGATGTCATTGTCACTGTACAGATGGTAAAGCCCACTGAGGCAATGTGATTGTGGTTTTGGGCTATAAAAATAAAATTGATTTGATAATGCTTTATGAAAATCACATTAGTTGCCTTTCTATTCATCACCAGACCACTGTCTGTCATTCTACAAACTTACTGGTTACAGCTGCTGTTAGTTTGCTTTTTTTCATTTACAAAAGGATCCCAATTAAGGACAACCGGTAAATGTTTTAATAAGGGCAAGATGTACTAGAAACAACAAAAAATAGACACATTCCCAAAACAACTCCATACACAAGCTTTGGGGCATTTCTGCCAGTTTGGGATTTTTATTAGTGGTGTGCAGGTCTATACAGAAATATTGATAGTTTCAATCCTAAACTTTTCTGATCATAGATCAGAAAAATGCTCATGTCAAACAGCCGATATCCTAAATCAGTAATTTGCTGTAATTGTGTATTTTATCATCAACAGGGAAGGACGCAGTAGAAAGTTACTACACTGTACCAGGGATTAGTCTAAGTAATATCCAGTTGATAGGAACTACTTCTGCAACAGTCACATGCAAACATGGAGCTTTTGCAGTTCTGAGAGCAGAAATTATACTGTATGTGGTGTGTGTATCTGAGGACTGTCAGGTACTGTGGCCACACCACAAACCTTGTTAAGCATTTGAGATTTATCCACAACACAGCATATGAAAAAGATATCCAGCAACGGTCTAAAGAAGAGGAGAAGAAAGGTACTGTTAGGACGTGGCGGACTTAAATTAGTCTTTTGGCGCCGACAGGCATTATCCATTTACAGATAGATAAATTGTTGCCATTAGTGGCATTTATCACCATCATTAACGGTTGCAAAGTCGTTCACATCGGCCTAGGCTTCAGCTTGTGTAATGATGTTCATACCACAAGAATTCCATCTTCTCAAAACTACATAAAGCTGTTCTATTAAGCTTTTTCACAAGTATTGGTATCATAATGTATCATCGAGAACTGCCTTGGTTTAACTTGGAAGTGGTTTGGAAAGAAAATCAGTGGTATTACACATCACTCATTTTATGGTAATAACAGTAATAACTGGTGCAAAGGCAGAGCCATTGTTTTCATGCTGTCCGTCCGTCCATCCATCCATCCGTCCCACTCATGTGAACCCGACTTCTCAGGAAACACCTTGAAGAAAAGTCTTCAAATTTATATAATCAGAACGTTTGAGGATTCAGAAAGTAAATGATAGTGTCAGAAGTCAAGTAAGGAGGGGCTAACTTAGTAGTTTGAGTGACTTTTAACTAAAAACTATTAAGCTGATATTAAATTGTAATGAAAAAAAGTATTCCATTCAAAATAAATGCAAAATAGAAGTATCTTGAATAGTTGTCTCAGACTTATGGAAGCAGGAATCCCAGCCCATGCACCAAAGTCTGTTTTCCCTTCAGTGTTTCCTGGACACTGTCTGTTGGCGTCAGGGAAAACGGACATTGACACCAGTGCTTTACAAGCGCTCCCACCAGCATGAGTTCTGTCACTTTGACTGTTAAAGGTAAGGCAAGACCATTTCAGAATCACCTCACCACAGCAGCTATGCTCCTTAGTTTTCAGAAATCATTACTGTAATTGTCTTGTACATGAAAGACACCATGCTATTAAAATATCTCATCTTATTGCAGATTCAATTTAATGTGGCATTTCAATAAAATGACAAAACAGGACTTAAGCATAAGTAACCTGCTCCATTTGGTCAAAGCAGCCATTTATTGAAGTCTCACTGATCCACAAACACCTGACACACTGAAGTCAACAAGTTGAACATATTTCCTACTCAATCATATTCTTCATGATGAAAAACGTAAGTAGAAGGTTGCAGAATCAACTGACCTTGTGTAGTTTGCTAGCTTTGTTTTCATTATTAACATAAAAGAAAACGCCTCATCTCTCAAGGACAATCTGTCCATCTGATATCTCATTTATCAACACCTGAAGGGTCCCAGTAAAGTCTGTTACATACTCTCCACAAGATGCACAATGGGTGACTTACAAAGATGAACGTGTACTTATACGTACCACATATTTCACTGCTTAGTGAGCAACTACATATAAAGGGCTCCTTGAATAATAAATACAGTAATACAGGATACATGACTCTAAAATCTTTTAAGATCTGTTTGTAGCCAATAACAAAGTAGACTTAAAGAACACAACCTTTGGTTGCCATTGATACATACACCCAAAAAGCATATATGCTAGAATCAAATAGTTTCACCCGTGTAGATAAGTCTTGTTATTTTACATAAAGGCTTTCTTATAAATAATCCAGCAAATATCCTTTAACAAATGTGTCTGCATCAGCGTAGAATAAGTACTTAACTGTAGTACAGAAAGCCAAAGGTGTGTTGAAGTTCATTTACAGTGTGTCATGCTTACATAGTTTGTCCAGCAGATGGCACTGACAACTTTATTTTATACTACATTACTAGTATTAACCATAAAATGTTCTGATTTGAACAGTTGGTCACAAGTGTGACAAACAAATAATAATATGTAGTTATCAGTATTTTTGACTGTCAAATATCAATATGGGTTTAGTGTAGAATATGTAACAGACCTTACCTCTACCTATCTAACTCCAACACTCAAACAATTACATAAACATTGAACAAATATTACAAATAGAATAAAAGCTGGGGTATAACTGGTATCAAAAATCTGTGCATGGCAATGAAGCAAAGGTGAAAGTCCTGCCACAAGTTATAAAAGCCATATATATATAAAATAAAACTTAGCAAAAGTATCAATCAGTATAGTTCTGTGCTGTCATGTAGGATAAAATGTAATAAAACTGTGGTGCTTCAAATCAACATTCATCTGTAATTCCAACAACATTTATGTTGATTTCAGCATTGAAACCAAATAATTTAAAGCCATGCAGTAGATGTCAAGTACACCAAATATTTGCATTAACATAAAAATGCAGCAACACAACAATATTTCAAAACATTAAAGTTTCAAACCAGTCTGGAAATGAATAAAATATAGTGCCAAAGCCCAACTCCTACACAAAATACTGTTGTGAAATGTTTCAAATGTATGGCTTTATTTACTCTCCTCTCTCCTATAACCTGTGTTTTGCTCACCTGTCGACTATAAAACATCCACCAGCGGAAATATTTAACTCTGAGTGTATTGCACTTAGTAATTGCATGTGTCACTGATATCGACAGTCCAAAAATTAAAGGGCTGGTTGTGACTTAGTGCAGTATTAGAGTGGCCTGTAACAGGCATCTGGTTGCCACATACGCAGATCCACCAGAATCTGGTTGAGTTTCTTCATCCACAGATTCCTCTCGTCCTTGGTGTCTGCACTCAGCCAGTTTCTGCACACAAAAACACAGTGTTCAGCAATGTGGGGCCACTGTTGTTTATAGACATTTTTATACAGACATGCAAGGATGTGTGTGCATATATATAGTTATATGTATACATAAAAATAATAGGGACTTACTTGGTGACACACATGGTATTCTGGCACTGACTGACTAGTGTCTCTTTGTCATCCTCTCTTTGTGGTCTCACTGTGATGAGCTCAAATGTGTGGGGTCTGGCGCAGAACTCTCTGTTGGCTGGTTCCACCTTGTTACTGGTGCAGTTGGCTAGGTTGATGCGACCAATGGGATTCTGACAGAAGAGGAAAAAACAAAAAAACAAGAGGGTCAACACAGCCATCAGGTGTCAAAGTGTCAGGATTATTCTGTGTAGTATAATTACATTGCCCTTATTTCAAACTAGTTTTCTTGTTTTTTTAGTTTTCCACACTCTACAGAGATAAATGGCATCCCCCTTTGACATGCACACTCTGTTACAGACACAGTAGACTGACGCTAGACAGAGCTACATGTACTCTGGCTTGCCTGTTACAGTACAGTGGTTATTCCCACGTTACAGTTGTGTTTTGCAAGTAAAAACAAACAGATTATGCCAAGATAGATATGGCAGGGAGTCTAACGGAAGATACGGATTACGCTGGTTGAGATTTGGAATATCGTTGATGGTAGTCAACATCAGAGAACAAGAACAAGAGTAGATACATCAGCATGGCTATATTTTCATCTTATGACAGATAGATTGACTGTGTATATATGTTTGGGGCTGGGCAAAGGAGTGATATTATATTGTTATCTTATGAGTCTATATATTGTCTTGTATTTTGGTATTTCGGTGTCGTCTTTTCCTGGTTTTAAAGGCTGCATTACAGTAAAGTGATGTCATTTTCTGAATTTACCGACTGTACCCACTTAGTCATTATATCCACCATCACTGATGATTATTTATCAAAAACCTCATTGTGCTAATATTTTGGGAAAGTACCAATAGTCATCCCTACAATATTATCCCAGTGTCGATCGATCCATTTCAAACCTCATGTTATCAGTAGCGACTTAAGGCTTTTACAAAGCTAGCTTTGTTTTAATCATGGTCATCCTGGAGACTGTTTCACCCATCAACTGGAAGAGAAGACAGAGACTGGAACAAACTGTTTTTTAACTCTCTATGATCCCATTACAGTTGTGTTGGACAATTAGACCTAGGTGTATGAAAAAGAAAACAAAAAAGGAAAAAAGGTGACGTATTTCAGTTCCATGAGAACAAACAACCACAACTACAGTCTGTCTATCCTCCAGTGTAGTCTATTAAAACAGAAGAATAAAATACAGAAGCTCTATAATGACAGTTACCTTGCGCTTCTCATCGTCTGGGTACGTCCAGTAGGAGATGCAGTATCCTGATAAGACACACCACCTCCTGTGCCAGGCTCCAAATCCACTAACATCTTCAAACATCGTCTGCAGGGTGATTAGAATTACAAAATATCTGTATCAGCCAACCAGAGTCCACCTCAGCATTACTTGTTACTTTACTTGTGTGGTGATTTTTTGATCTGCTTGCACTCACCAGGAAGCCCTTCCCCTCCACCTTTGAGCCAACTTCACACTGCATCTTCAGGTAGATGTGGCCTTCCAGTGGGCACAAGAATGGCACCTTGAATCCAAAGTACAGACATTTCACTAAAGGTTCGGACATCATGTTCCCAATTTATAAATGTTTAAGTTACCAGATATGGTTAAACAGATACGATTACAATGCAAGTTTCTGTTGAGATGGTTAATAATCGTTGCTTAAAAGCAGCTGACAATCAGACAGATGAAAGCAACTGACATTCCCTAATGACAACAGCTTTGTGATAAGATGAAGCTGATGATAGTGTTAATATAGTGTATTCACCCTCCTTCCCACACAAACAGAACACAAGACACATGCAATGGGACAAGTAGTAACCTTGTTATGAAACAAGCCACTGAGCAGTTCTCCTTCATACTTGATCTAAAAGACAAATAGCAAGGCAGGTGAATGAAGACACAGGCAGAACACACTGACCCATGCCAGCAAACAGGGATACTGTCTGTGTCTGGAGAGCCTGTACACAAACAGCTATTTGTTGGTGCCATACATGCAGCATAGAGATAAAGGCCAGCCACATATAAAATGCAGAAAACGGAAGTGTGGACATGGAAAAAAAGACATGAGAATATGAAACTGACTGGCTCCTATTATACCTTCTCCAGAGGAAATTTGTTTTTCCCAATACTGGACAGCATGAGCTTGTGTGATGCAACCAGAACAAAGTTACTGGTGCGAATGGCATTGGGTCCTCCTGGACTGGCCACAACTACAAACAAAGAGAGAAAGAGATCATCAATACCTCATATTTGGCTTAAAGGGACACTCCACTGATTTAGCACATCAACATTAGTCTACTTGTTCTAGTGAGTGCTACAGTGCAGGGAAAACTGCCGCATAATGTCTGGACCCATACTACGGAAAAAAATAATCTGTCTCTTTCAAGTCTCCCAGCCTTATTGAGGTGCAATACTCAAACACTGACCCGTTTAAAAGGGGCTGTTTGTAACAATTTGTAGCAATTAACATGTTTGAATCACTTTTTTATTGAACATATGTGGGTGGATTGTAACATCATGTAAAAAATTAGACCTTCCCTGTCTCTCTCAGTTGCCTATGCAAGCCTGTGGACGATTTGTTTAAGTTATCTAATGCAGCTGGACTGTGGATTTCTTTGTGAAGGACTTGGGCTGATTTTCTGTGGCAGTCTAAAGGATGCAACTTTATGCACATTCAAGCAACAGTCGCTAACGTTAGTTTAGAAATAGAGTTCACCAACATAAACTAACAAACAGCTTCCAGCACAGCACAGAAGCTCCACGGAGCCCCTTTAGAATGTTTTAAGATAGAGGGATCCTTTTGGCAACCTTACAGGCCTTTGTGGCTACAATCACACATCAGCTGCACTGTGGTCAGCTGCACAAAGCAAACAGGGTGTCTAATCTGCCTTGGTTGTTTTGTAAACCATTATTAGATGCTCATTATTAGCCATACTTGGCAGTGTTTGGCATGTGCTTTACTTTAGAAATGAAGTCCGCTAACAAACTAAAAACTGGCTTCAAGCACAACACAGAAGTTCATCAGAACTCTTAAGAAAGAAGTAAAAAACACATCCTGTGGCGTACATGTACTAAGCTTTTTGTGAGATGCATAATGTTTCCATGAACTTTGAATAACAGTACAAATTGTTTCTTTAAAATCGGTTTGAAATATTAACATACCTGGTGTCTGGACACTTTTCTGCAAAACAAAAGATTAAAGGAATAAATTCATAAACAAGACAGATGAGAAGCCGCATTTTGATACAAAACTCTTGAGGGCAGCAGAAAAAAACACTTACAGTGATGGCGAGGAACCTCTTTGGAGTGATAGCCTAGAAAGATGAAAGTAAATCAAATCATGAATTTTGCTTCAAAAGGAATGATGGCAGTGACAGTATAATGTGTCTGGGGGATTTGTATGTTGTTGGCTGGTTCACATTCTTCCCACTAGATGAAATGGCCACCCAAACCTGTGTGGTGAAACAGGTGTACAGTAGTGACAGTCTGTAGACTCCATGTGCCCACACAGAGTACACACACCAACATGTGAGGAGGGAGTTGAAACAAACTGTTCATACCGACATACACAAATCATGGGCCTCATAAACCTGTCTCCATATCATCTGGACGTGCACGTAAAAACAAACACACACGCACACACAATCCGTATTAAAGCATGTGCCATCATTCCCTGACAGTGTGTTTACATTAGGTGTGGGGATTAACCTTTGACTTGTTGGGTTTCTTCTTCTTGTCACTGCAGACCTCACGCTTCTGCACCTGAGGATGCCAACAATTATAATGAGTCATTAGGCAGTAATTCTGCTCAATTTTAAGAATATCTATGCAACAGTTACAGTATCAAAACTATGATTACTCAACATTTCATCTCTGACTGTATTTCTACAGTCATAACAGTTGAAACAGCTGGCTTGTTTATCAATTTATTTCAAGGATTGTAGTATTAGACAATTTAAGGACCATGCCTTCATTATCATTTTGAGCTAGGGGCATATGAAGACTTTAGAAATTAGTAGAAAGTACAAACCGGGGAGGGAGGGAGGGAGGGAGGGAAGGAAGGAAGGAGTAAAGAAAGAACGAAAGAAAGACAGACAGACAGATTATCTGAGTGGTATCAGTATTTGCAGATAGTTACTAGTTAGTTGGAGATTTAACAGGAGTAAATTGGGAAAACAGAGACAAACTGAGTAGGGATCCATTTCTAGTGATTGATGATACTCAGTTTGTCTCAGTGTGTTAAAAGCTGCTTTTGGAGTTTCCCTTATGGCAGCAAATAATTATTTTCTGTTATCAATTAATCTGCAGATTGCAGAGTGTTTTTATTACAAAAGTCCAAATCTCAAGACTCAAAGACATTTACTGTAGTAAATGGTAAAATGCAGTAACTCCTCACATTTAAGAAGCAGGAACCAGCAAAAGCTTGACATCTTTGCTTAAAAATGATTGAAAGAATTAATCTATTACTAAGATAGTCTGCTTAATTAATTGACTTATTGTTAAATTAAATACAAAAAAGCAAAGAAAAGGCAATAAAGACATAATTATTTTGCTATCTGTAAACCATGATGTAAGACACTCACCAGTCCATAGACCTCAATATCAATTTCAAAGTTACTGGACACATCGGATCTGAAAGTGGAGAGGGAGAGGGAGAGGGGTATTTATTGTCAGTATTCAACAATCATGGTCAACAGACCTCTTCTATGTTCAGTATAAAGCAGATTGATAAAAATGTACATTTTAGATTAACAATTACCCAACAACCACACTAAACATAAACATGTGAAAGGTAAACAACAATGTCTGCAACACAATCAAATAATTATTAATGGTGATCAATTAACATGACTTGAATTCTTTTCTTCGTGCAGGAGCAGGAGTGTGTGCTTTACATGGTGAACGTGGTAGGGAATGCGAGAGTGTCCCCACTGAGGCCGCGGTGGGTGCTGGCCAATGGTGTGGCCACAGTGTTCTCTGCTCCGGCACGAATCATGATGAAGAAGGAATATTTGGTTGCTTCTGCAATTATCAAAAGGCAGAAAGATATTAATTCAAGGACACAGGAAGAAGACAGAAATGTACAATATAGAGACAGCTGATGTCTGGAGAAAATGTTGAACAGTAGTTTAAATTACATAAATGCATTTTGATTCTACCTGGCTTGTTGGCAGTGGAGCAAACAAAGTCTGCCTTGAGAGGCAGGCGTAACTCTTGCAGGGTGATGGAGCCCTTGGAAGCAGACATGCTGGTAGGTTCTGGGGCTGCAGGGGCCTTTTTCTGGCCTGTTGGGTCCTCTTTCAGACGGTCCAGCTCTGCCTTCAATGCTTTTCTCCTCTCGGCTAGGAAGGCCAGAAGAAAAGAAAGTCTAGCTTTAATACTACCACTAGAAGTCCCCATATCCTACATACAGGGGCTTTAAAATACTGTAATCATAGAAGGGCCGTAGTGGGGTTGTGGCTTTGTTATTTATTCAAGGCAGATGTCTATAACCCTTGTTAAAACACTGCCTAGAAGCTGCTTGTACTCACTAAACTAACCAAATTGAAGAAGTATTCATTATTGAAGTATATTTGTGGTCTCAAATCTCGCATGTTGATGTTTTTCTTCATATCATTTTTTTCACAATGTGACTTTTTTTAGTTCAGTATAAGTCACATAATGAACCCAATGGCAAAAATTAATAAAGAAAAGCATAATTAGACAGCTAGAGGCGTTATTAAAGCTGAATAACTTCTGAAGCCTGACACAAGATTACCTACAGTAGTAAAAGCCAAGAATTGTCTGGATGAACTCACTTGCCACCAGCAGGAGCCTCTGTGCCTCAGCCTCCACCTGGGATCCTTTGCCGTGCTCTTCGTCTGTGCAGCAGTTGAGTGCCTGACTGGCTTGATGAATAACTGTCTGCTGCAGGTTCATCTCATTGGTCAGAATCTACAGAAACGTACAACAGAGATAGTCAAGCTCGTTCTTCCTGTGATAAACTTAACTAAGAGATGAAACTTGTTCCGACACATTCTGCCACTCGAGTCATGTATTTTTTAATAGGGCTGTTCTGATAACAATATCAATATTGCTCAGTTAAATTTCAACAATCAAAGCTACATACTTAGTATTTGGTGAATAAACTGTGTAAGGTGGGTTTTTGTTGCAGCAGAAAGAATCACGATGATGCACCAATATCCCTTTACAATATTTCAGTATGGATTTGTTGTTCACTATGCAGCATTATCAGGGATAAAATATGAGATGGATAGTGAGTTTACAGCATCCTTTTGGATTTTAATGTGTCAGATTCCTAGCAACATTGCTAGGTCTGAGACTTTTCAACCCTACTGTATGTATATCAGGTGCATAACTGGGTTCACATAGAAACTTCACATACATACTGTGATCTAGCATGAATCAAAGTTTTAGTGTTTATTCCAAACCTTCATCTTCTGTTTGATACTGAAGAGACTGGATCCTCTGGCCTCCTCTGCTCTCTGAGAAACATCCTCTTTTCTCACAATCACCTGTTTCACGCTGGGTCTCTCTGTGTCTTTAACCCTGGTGGACCTGTATGCATCAATGCTAACACACACACACACACACGCATACACACATCTATAAGATACACATTTACTGCAACAGCAAGGTAGGTCACATAACTAAAATACATCCTTGTGCTACATATAGAGCATATAGGTAAGCGCTCCATTTACCTATATGGCAATCTGTGGTCCTCATCTGAGGCTTCGCTGCTGTCTGAGGAGGCCGTCCGTATTATATTAGATCTCTGAAACTTGCTAGGTTTGGTAACACTGTCTGGGGTGTTGCTCTTTACGATGAACGAGCTGGCTGGAGTAGACGTCTGCACAAAGAAATAAAAGAAAGTATGTTAAGCCATTTCTTTCCTCACCAAGGAGGTCTAACTGTAACTCATGTAAGTGGTAAAAAGAGACATCATGTTGGCACCTACCATTATTCTTCTCTCTGGACTCTTCACCACTGCAGCCACAGTCTCTGCTAGTGGAGCGAGGAGGGACATGGAGGAGATATTCAAAGCATCTTCCTCCTCATTCTGATCGTCACTCTGATCGTCACTCTGCTCCAGGATCCCTTCAAACAGCCCGTTGATAACTGCAGAGTCAATGGACTGGTCCACATTCATCTCTATCTCCTTGACCACCTCGTCGTCTTTTGGGGTTTCATCAGTAGTTTTCTCAATATGAGGGGTGACTACCCTCAGAGGACTTGATGTTGATGCTGGAGGTGAGACCATCAACTCACGACCTGTTAATTAACAAAATCTATTTTAGAAAACATTTGTCCACTTTACTGAGATTCAAAAAGTTCAACTAGCCATTACAGTTGAAGCTCACATAGGAATGTGCACTGCAGTCTGAACACATCTGACACACATGCTGAGAACTGTCAAACTTGCTGTGACATTTAAAGCCATCTTAGTCAAATTGAGTTATTGACAGTTCAACTCAAACAATACACATAATGGCAGAGATGTTTTTTCCTTTTCTCATCGACTCTCAGCTTAACCTCCACTTGATGAAAAATCGGGGTTTCCTAGCCAGCAATTTCATCAGAGTAAAAAGATCTTTTTTCCCTCATACTGTGCACACAGATGTTGAAGGCAGGTTTGTAAACTGACAGAAATACATAGTGCATACAAACTGACATAAATAATAACCCCTACAGCTCTGCCAACTGATGCTGCTATGCCTGCAAATTATTTTTTTTAGTTAGAAGCTCATTGGGATGGTCATTTCTAACTCTCTACCTAAGGCACAGTTTACAGGGAAATTTGTGCTTCAGACAGCCCAATGGTTGAAAGAACAACTGCCCATGTTAGCACCTCATCACTCAAAAACATTCAGGCAGAAAACAAAAAAACCTCCTCAATCACCACACCAAAAATATTATCAAATACCTGGAGGAGTGCACTTTGTGGGTGTAGCTGTACTCTCAGTAGAGGGTGCTGTGGGCTCATCCTGTGGCTTCAGAGGGGCAACTTCAGCCTCCACAGGCTTGTAAAGCTGCTCCTAAAATGCACATTATTTTATTTATTTAATATAATCTTGCATATGTATGACAACATTACATTTTTGTGAGATGTTACACATTTTTGTCATGTGTCAGATGCTTGTGGCCAACCTTGATGTCTGTGTTTTTATTGGTTTCTGCTGCTTCCTCTTTGTTTTTCCACATGTTGCTCCCTTTCTGAAAGCGATTGCGAATCTGAGCCAGCTCAGACTCTCGCTCCTGAAATGAGTTTTTTCTCTTTCAAATCTCATTTTGTTTTTTGTTTTTCAAACAAAATGATTGCAACAATAGGATACACCATAGTAACTGTAACCTACCAGCTTCTGTCTTTGGGTGAGATCAGCAGTGGCTGTGTTTGCAGCCTGGGCAGCTCTGAGCCTCTCCTGTACCAGTCTGGTGTTTGGTGTGACTGACGGAGTGACACTGGGAATCTTGGCATGGGCAGTGCTCCCTGCTGGGGAGCTCTGGTTGGTACGCTCCTGGCACTTCTCACCAAAGCGCTCCAGGAAAGATTTTACTCCTGTAAGAATGTAACATATTCTTTCATACATGTGGCGGAAGCTAATGCTACATCAAACACCATATAAATCTAGCAGCAATCTTACTGATGTGTGCATGCATGCTTAACAATACACGGTTAGGTATAAATATAAAACTGAGGATAAATATAATCAGATTTAGCCACAAAACTAACAAGGGCATGAAGTTTGTAATTTTCTCTGTAAACAGGCCAGATCTTATGACAACACATGAAGGGGAGAGCATGACGGTTCAAGCCTTTACACACTTCATTACACAATGGAAAACAAGTTCAGTTTCTTTTGGTTATTTTCTGTTTGGTTCCATTTCCTCTTTTGGGGACATGTGAAACCATAAACTATACTGTCGTCATGTCACTTTTGTATTAACATATATCATGATACCTAACATTTTACAGTAAAACCTTATGTGATTACCCAAGTAATCCACTAACTCTGCTAGAGCACGTCTGAGAACTGGATCATCATTCCTTATCCAACATTTTTATATAATTCCTAAATTAACTAGAATATGACTCACCAGATGGGCCACCTGTGGCCTTTTCCTGAGGGGTAGAGTTGGCAGCTATGATGGGCTTGGTGTGGATTTCGGGCTTCTGGGGGCTGGAGGTGGTGTTGAGACCCCTGGAGAGGACCTGATTTTTCAGGGGACTTTGAGGCACAAATGCCGATGAGGAGGGGCTGGCCTTCTGGGGGCTGGAGGGGAAGGCTGTTCCCTGGATGGAGCTCTTCTGAGGACTGGGTACTGGCTTAAGTACTGGCTTGGTGGCGGGAATGTCAACCTTCTGAGGGCTCGGGAGAACTACTCGGCTGGACTTCGATGGATGATTCGTAACCTGCTATAAATAGATTGATTAGTTTATTGATAGAACAAAGAAAAAAACAATACAAGTTGTGCTGCCCTGTGGTCTAAGGTTCTAACTGAGCATTCAGAACAAAAAAGCCCTGTTTTTAAATTTTATGTTTGAAAAATGACTCAAACTGTTAAACAGTTATCAAAATAGTAGCCGGTTTCCTGTCAATCAACTCATTAATGCAGCTCTATATGTAAACAATACAAAGTTATTCAGCAGGAAGAATGAGATATTTACTTCCCAAAGACATGAATACATTTTTAATTATCAAAATTATATATTTCACTATACAAATTAAAATAGTGTCATAAATAGAAATATTCTATCATACTCATGATGCAGTCAAGTAATGAAGCACTATCAGTGGATTTCAGTATTTTCCTCATAACAGACCTGCAGTCACAGAAAGTATTCCACACAACAGATAAAATGAAGAAGTGGCCAAATTCACAGCAGCTGATAGCTCATACAATATCATCCAGACAAAAGTAACTGATTACACTGGTGAAAAAGACAATAAGCCTACCTGGTTAGAGCTGGATGTGGACCTGCTGCTTGCAGTTGAACTGGCAGCACCTGGTTTAGTGCTGGCAGCCACTGCAGCATCTCTGACTGCTAGCTTGGTCACAGCTGTACCAGGCTTCTCTTTTGGATTCTCACTGACAATGTTAGCATGGCTTAGGTCATCTTCCCAGGATCCAATGGTGGCAGCGAGGTTGGCCAGTCTGCCTCTCCTTCCCAGTGGAGTTCCTGAGGACACCGTGGGGACGGTGGATGGTGGGACCTCAGCTTGTGTCTTCAACTGGGAAAGGGGAGTGTAGTCTGGACCTGCATCAGAGGTGCCTGAAAAGGACAGGGAAAACTACATGACTATCAGACATTTGAGTGAGTGGACATAAAACCCTTGACAGTTGGCCTTTGCTAGCTTTGAGTGAGCAGCCCCCAGTGAAAACAGGAACCCTTTCTGCTGCAACAACGAGCTGGAAAAACTGACACCTGTCTATTAGTAGTGTCACAACAGTGAAGGCCGGGCTAGACAGGCAGGGCAACTCAGTCTGAATTTATTGTGATAAATAAAATCATGAATACATAATTTACCCAAAGGTTGTGGACCAGTGCACTTACATAGATGCACTTCTATACTGATCTGTAGATATGTGCTGTATGCTTTAAGAAGAGGCCAACATGAAAACTCTTCAATAAGATCTGATTTAGTTGCTGTCAGCTGTAACTTCCTGTATTAAAGGTCCTGGCAGTCAGTTATCATAGGTTTTAACCTCTTGGTTTTTTGGCGTGAAGCTTCTCATTTGTTTGGACCTTGATCACGGATTGTGCCTCACAATACTGACTGCTATATTATTATATTATTTTATCTAATGAGCTAAATAAATTAAAATTATATCAAACACAAATTTTTCTCACCACTTCCATCCCAGCACTTTCTCTGTTCTGCCAGCCACTGCAGACGAGACCTCATGCCAGCAGCAGATGGAGCGGCATCTTCCACCAGGTCCTCCTTGTTCCTCTGCGGGGCTGAAATGGCAGACACCATCTCTGTTTCTCTGCTGCTTGGAGGATCTGGAGCAAGGGTGACAGCCATCTTCTTTGACTCCGGCTGTGCAGTTTTCAGCTGCTGTGGCTGAGACTGGACAGCAGGTCGGGTCACAGTCCTTTCCAGGGAGGAGGAATTTCGGTTGCTGGCGGGGCCCACCGGGGGTTTCTTGTCTGTAGGAGGATCTGTGAGCATGGGGGCAATGGGTGTCGTCATCATGGGTTCTTGGTTCTCCTCACCGGCTGCAGGTTGAACATTTTCCCCTGAGCACCTGCGCTTGGAAGGAGAAGGCTTGGAGGACGGCTGTGGAACTGGGAGAAAGTGATGGGGAAATATAAGTACAGAGAAGAGGTGCACTCGGTAGCCAAAGTGAAAAAGTCTCAGCACACTGCAGTCCAACATGTGTGCTCTTACCTTTATCAAAGACTGGCTCACTGATCACACTATTGGTGTCAGCCAATGGCCTTTTGACCATCCCTCTGCTAGCGGCATTTGGTCTCTCTGCCATTTTCTTCTGCAGGTTTTCCCTGCGAGCCCGGGTCCGCTCCAACAGTTTCTGGTTAAAAAAAACAAACAGTTGACTTGCTACTCCGATGCTTGCTGTATACAAAAAGAATACAATCCTACCCTGTATAATGTTTTATTGTATCAGTTAGAATACCACACCACCACCACAAACCGAAGCCTCAAACATGACCAAAGAATTGGCATTCTAACGTGTTACCCTATGAGTTGCACAAAGGTATTATTTATAGTTCTGGATTACATTGTATTGCTGACCTTCCACTGTGTGAGGCAGAAGCATTTTTTTCCCAAGAGAAGCTAAGGGGCGCTCTGACAGCAAGCCATTATTTTTGGGGGGCATATCATCCACAACAGAAAGGAGGCTTCCAGAGGAGATAGTTTTGCTAGTTCTGTTAGTGAAAAAAAAGAAAAGAATCTTGCTAACTCCTACAGCAGCTACATGCACAGGTGCTGTAGCTACTGTACACTGTAACCTTTATACACAACTATATATCACATTGATTCACAGAGCTGGAGTCAGAAGGCAATTCATCTAGCTTAGCATAAACACTGGAGGCAGGAGGAAGCAGCTAGCCTGGCTCTGCCTTAAGTTCAAAATCTCACTTACCAACTGTGCTAAAGCTCACTGACACCCAAAACTATTTGGGTTTTTAGTGGGGTTGCATTCTGAAACTAATTTTTCCAAGACAACAGCCAGGTGTGTCTGACATTCACGCCAGGATTGGTCATGATGTGCAGAGACAAAGAGCCTGGGAGTCAGGGTTTGAACTTCTTTCTAGCTCTTTTAATTCATTCTTGACACAACTATTTCTGTCACCTTTTGTGTGAACAACAATATGATTGTCTTCCGGGAGAGACTGTCTGAGATTGCACGGTTATCCCCATCTTCAAAACAATATCACCCAAATGGCCAACTTATCAGTATGACAACTTAGAAACAACTTAAATATGTTGATGAAGGTTCTCAGTCATCCAGGTCATGGTATATCTAGGTACTGTATCATAGGCAACTGGACTTGTTTCAGTTTCTTGAAGACATTTCACCTCTCATCCAAGAGGCTTCTTCAGTTCTAACTAACTGGAGGGGAGTTTCAGGCTTTTAAACTCTGTGTGGGAGTGTCCTTACAGAGTCCTTAAGGACACGTGTGAGCTCTGAGTTTCAGAGTCGTTAGAGCCACTTGTGGGTCGTTGGTCAAACCGGCCTTCATGTGGGTTTCTAAGGTTTCTAAGGCCCTAACGACTCTGAAACTCAGAGCTCACACGTGTCCCTAATGACTCTGTAAGAGCACACCCACAGAGTTTAAAAGCCTGCAACTCCCCTCCAGTTAGTTAGAAGTGAAGAAGCCTCTTGGATGAGAGGTGAAACATCTTCAAGAAACTGAAACAAGTCCAGTTGCCTACGATACAGCACCTAGAAACAGCTAAATACTTTAGTTTACTAAGGTGGTCAGAAAACATGTTGTACAAATCAGCTATGGCTCCATAATTATCTCCCAAACATGACAGTATATATATATATTGTATACATTGTGATCTCGTTGATCTGCTCTGTACATGCGACATCTATTGCACGTCTGTCCGTCCTGGGAGAGGGATCCCTCCTCTGTGGCTCTCCCTGAGGTTTCTTCCGCATTTTTTTTCCCTGTTAAAAGGGCTTTTCTCACTCTCACAGTTTTTCCTCACTCGAATCGAGGGTCGAAGGACAGAGGGTGTCGTCTCTGTACAGATTGTAAAGCCCTCTGAGGCAAACTGTGATTTGTGAATTTGGGCTATACAAATAAAATTTGATTTGATTTGATTTGACAGTATTATCAATCTTCACACTCTTGAAAGTGTATCACTCAAATTTTAAACCACTGTCTTTAGAGATGGATTATTTGAAAGCAAACAACACATCACATTTTTAAAATAAGTATCCTATAAGAACCTGACATGCCATGGCTGTTGTGGGTTCAATTTCAAATTGATATGGAAAATAAAAATTGTACATTTTGTTGTTTTTAGTCTAAATCAACATTGTAGATTCTGTATTAGATTAATACTTTTTGTTGATGACGTCAGAAATAATTCAAGTCACCTGAAAGCTAAAGTAAGCAACATTTTCAATTAGGGGGGTAAATTTTCACCATTTAATGACTGGCCAGAACATAAAGTGACCCAAGAATTGTGTACAGTAGCTAATGGTGAGACACTGATACATTTTGAACCAATACGAATTGTGCCAAGAATTACAGATGTGTTGATTGTCAATTTGAAAGACAACTTTCAACTTGAGAAAGTCAAACTTTGGCACAACACTATAAATATGAATAAAAAAATATTTAATAAAATAAAAAGAAATCTGATATGAATGCATTGGCTGATATACACTCATTTCCGTAATAATCTCTAAAATGTGGTTATCAAACACACTGATAAAAATGCCAACGCACTAACAGTAAACTTATTGGCAATTTTATAATTCTGCATTGGCCAAACTACATATCGGTCAGACTCTAAATTCAACCAGTGTCAAAAAAAATTTGTCTTGGGCCATTGACCACCACATATTTTTTCTGAAATAAGGTCCAATGTGGAACACTGGAAGGGGCCCGGCTTCAGCTCTCTATGAGAAGACGATTGTGAGCCAAGGAAATGTTTCCGTCTACTAAACTCCATTTGCCTTAACAACTTCTCTTCTCAAGTTGGCTGAGGGAAAGGGGGGAAAAAGAGAGAGAAATGGAAAAAACATCCCCAAAAGTTTTGCGATTGCTGTGAGAGGGAAACAGCATATAGCCTCAACTGGTCTGAGATTTTTTTTACAACTTCTAACTGAATGTATGTTTTGGCTCTGCAGCAAAGCTTAAGACTTCCATCAATACATTTATCTACAATGTGACACAGAATCTGACGGACTCAAACCTCTTTATAATTACACGCTTGTTGCTGTGAGACTTGCAATTAGTCTGAGATTCTTCAAACAGGCCAAAATACGCCGATTCTCCATCATCAAGGATTACTGTTGCAAATACAGTATAAAGAACAGGACACAGCACATGGTCTCTGTAGGGGCTTTTTTAACCACCAACATAACAGCCCAAGACAGGACACACAAGACAGTCCTTCTCCACCAGAGATAAAAACGCCCTCTGTTTGCTCGCCCTCTTTCCTTCCTCTTCTCTTTAGATGACATCCCCCTGCCTTGGCCTCACACAATCTGATTTACTGTGTTGTACGTTAACTGTGCAAGCCACAACACATTCCTGCAGCTGCACTGAACGCCTGCACTATTTCTCCAGGCAGTGTGGAAAACCTGAGGTCATATTCAACAGCATTCTTCAGGAATGAGCCACTCCTGCTTGTGGTTCCCGGATTTGAAATTTCAAACTCTACTGGCTCAGATACTGGACAAACAGTCACTGTTTTCAGAATTGAATCAAGTTCCAGTTTTAGTTTGCAACAACAACAATCAAGAAAATCGGCCTAAGTGTTGGACAATTTCCAGTGCTGACACATACCATTGCCTTAAGTGGAGACAAACCAGTTTCCATTTGAATAACGTCACGTTATACAAATGATGGTGTGTTTTGGTTTAGTTCAAATTAATGAAGTGCAAGGACATGGATGTTATAATACTGTATAGGGAGTTAGCAGTCAGGCTAAATTACTTACCAACTGATCAAACACGTAGAGCACCACATATATAACAGTCACAGGTTTAAGGTTGTTAGATCTACTTATTTCAGATGTGTGTTTGCTGGCGACTGACAAGACAAAGAGACACGTGACATGTTTCCATTGGCTCTGTTTCGATGTATTGCCATCGCTATCATTATAACGTCTTTGGTCGCCATACATAGCTTACATTGAAATGCTACAGAAGTAAACAAGACAATGTATCTAACAGGTGTCTCGTTACATTGTAAAAATACTAAATATTACTCTAAGCATTAGCAGATAACGTTAACGTCGCAATTTCGAATCAACCTTACTTAAGCTAACTTGCTCGGGTTAGCTCATCGACTCACCTCAGTAAATGGATCCATTTTTGTCAGAATCCTCACTCGATAGTCGATACTCAGCACTTAAACAACTGCGTATACGTCTTGTACACCAGTATGTGTACACAAACAGGGCGTATTGAGGCGAGCGGAGCGGCTCACAGCTTCTCTTCTCGTCTCCTCGTTTCTTTCTGCACAAAACAACGACTGTTCAAATTTGAATTTCAGCGCTGCGCCTACTGCGCAGACTCCAACAGTTGGAGGAAGCGCTTGAGAGCCAATCAGAATCAAGGAGCTGTGCGAACACTGTGAGCTCACAGCCTGGGCGGAATATAGCTGTCACTTTACAACAAGCCAGCAGGCCACAGCTCACAGGACACACACCACTCTACTGTGCACCCTACATATGTGTGATTCATTCATCTGTGTATTCAGATGCGATACACAAGCGGTTAAAACCTGACCTACACAGATGTATTCTTATTTTATTTCATTTGAATTTTATTTAATAGGGACAATGCAGGTTAACATAGTTCCAAACTGCTCATGGTCATAAAACCACAATACACAATATATGGAAATACAATGAAATACACATTTAACCTAAAATACAATTGGATCAAGGTCAAGGTCACGTTTATTTATAGAGCACCTTATAACAACCTAGGTTGACCAAGGTGCTTTACATAAAATAGATAACAATAAAATACAATAGTACATGTCAAAAAACACTTTCGGCAATGACACATGCATTCAGCAAACCAAACAATTTATCTCACGCAGGTCCAAAAGCCTGGGAGAAAAAATGGGTTTTTAGAGAGGACTTAAAAATCTCCAAAGTCTCTGACGACCGGATATGCCGTGGTAAACTGTTCCACAGCTTAGGGGCAACCACGGCGAACGCACGATCGCCTCTAGTTTTTAGCCTGCTTTTAGGCACATCCAGATTTATGTCATTTGCAGACCTCAGAGCTCTGATTGGTCTGTGAACATGTATGAGTTCCGCTAAATACACAGGGGCCATACCATTCAAAATTTTAAAAACAAACATCAGGATCTTAAAATCAATTCTGAACTGGACCGGAAGCCAGTGCAGAGAGGCCAGAACAGGGGTTATGTGCTCCCGTTTCTTTGTGCCTGTCAAGAGACGAGCAGCAGCGTTCTGCACAAGCTGCAGGCGTCGCAACGAGCACTGGTCTAAACCTACATACAATGAATTACAATAATCCAGCCTTGAAGAAATAAAGGCATGAATAACCTTCTCCAGGTCACTAGGAGAGAGGTAAGGTTTTACCTTGGCCAGAAGTCGCAACTGGAAAAAGGTGGCTTTGACTACAGAGCCAATTTGCTTGTCAAATTTAAACTCACTGTCAAACATGACACCAAGGCTCTTAATGACAGAGCAGTTTTTTAAACCCAGGGACGGGGGCAGAGCATTAACACAATCGGTATAACGTTCATGATGCCCAAACACTGTAACTTCTGTCTTACTGTCATTTAGATTTAGGAAACTGAGACTCATCCAAGTCTTGATTTCAGTTAGACAAGCAAGAAGAGTTTGTACAGAGTCTTTACAGTTCATTTGTAAAGGGAGATAAATCTGAACATCATCAGCATAGCAATGAAAAGACACATTGTGTTTGCAGAGAATGGATCCAAAGGGCAACATGTACAGAGAAAACAATAAAGGACCTAAAACAGACCCTTGGGGTACCCCACAAGTAAGAGGGGTCACACTAGAAGAAAAAAGTCCTAAATTAACTGAGAAAGTCCTGTCAGTCAAGTAGGACTGGAGCAGCATGAGGGCAGCGCCCTTGATACCAACATACTGCTCCAGGCATGACAGCAGGGTCCCGTGATCGACTGTGTCGAAAGCAGCTGTTAAATCTAATGTCACCATGATAGCAGCACACCCAGAATCAACAGTTACAATAAGATCATTAAAAACTCTTAAAAGGGCAGATTCTGTGCTATGCCGAGGTCTAAAACCAGACTGAAACTTTTCAAAAATGTCATTACTCTCTAGAAATGATAGCAGCTGGGTGGCCATTACTTTCTCCAACACCTTTGATAAAAAGGGGAGTTTTGAGATAGGCCGAAAGTTAGAGAGGATAGATGGGTCAAGACCAGACTTTTTGATTAGCGGCTGCACTATGGCATGCTTAAAAGGGGCTGGAAAACACGCTGAGCTAAAACAAGCATGAAACAACAATAGAATGAATGAGCCAATAGAATTAAAAATCCTTTTAAAGAGACGCGAAGGAATGCTATCTGAAAGGCAGTTTGTGGGGCGTAGTTTCTGCACTACATCCAACAGCTGAGATAGTGATATAGGTTTAAACTGGTCAAAAACGGAAGGGCACATCGGGGGGCAGATGGGTCAGGTGCAACAGGAGGCGGTACTGACCGCAGAGCAAGGATTTTGTTGACAAAGAAGTCAAGAAAATCATTACAAAGAGCAGGTGAAGGTACAATGGGATCAGTTATACATGGGTTTACAAGAGAATCCAGAGCATTGAACCAAACCTTTGGCCTATCGATGTTGTTTGAGACCAGGTTAGAGAAGTAGCCAGCTTTGGCGGCTTTTACAGCATTCTGATATTCCAGTAGACAGTCCCGCAATATTCCAAAAGACACGTGAAACTGTAACTGGATAATGATGACCATACACTGGTCTGTCCACTGACCATGACAGCTGTACGCAGACGACTGATCACTAGTGGTCCGGACTATGTGTGAGTGGACCCTGGTCCACATGGCCCCTGTTCTATCCAGCTGTTAATGCGTTGATTTTGTTGGACAATTAAAAACACCACAAATTTTGTTTTGCCTAGTTGTCGATTGGGCCTATATACTGTTATTGTTATAGGCCCACAGAATGATGGGTTTGTCTGTCTGTCTGTCTGTCTGTCTGTATGATATTTAGTAACAGTAATGAATTGTATACTGTTTTTGTGTACTGTACTGTACTGTAGTGTACTGTATTGCATTTTATACCAATCAAAATATGAACATCATCACTATGACATAGTACATGCATTATGTGACACCCGTGTATATAGTTTATTCTATAAATGTAATACAATACTCTTCTGTAAACTGCTTTAACAAAAACATATTTTTTTGCTCATGCCAATAAAGCTATTTAAACTGAATGATATGAATGAATGAATTGGACCTGCAGTCCTTGTCATCACCACAGGGGGCGCTAAACTTATGGGGCAGGCTCCAGACCCACATGTTTTCAGTGGTCTGTGAGGTACTCTTGTTGCCCGGAATAATCAGTGGTGGAGGAAGTATTCAGATCATTTACTTTAGTAAAAGTGCTCTACTAATACCACACTGCTTTGTGTGAAAGTCAGCAATGGCAACCAGCACATAGAAAACTACAATCATGGCCTCTATTGGAAGCAAATGTCTGAGTTGAAATAATATGAGCGTTAAATACAATCCACTGTCAATACAAATACTTCACATCAAATTATGTATGAATATCAGACAGTTAAAGACAAAGCCCTCCTATTTTCTTCAAGTGACTCAACCTAATCTCAGTTGGACTTCATTTCCCATGAGCGCCCATGTGTATTGCGTAGTTGCCAACGAAACCATGGAAACAGATCAGTGAACGCAGAGCCTACACCACAGACAGCCTCCCGGATCTGTCCTGTCAGTTCGGCTGTGGCTCGGTGTAGGCGGCGCGGTGAAGCTCAGCTCTGCTCAGCTGTTAGCCAGGAAAATGTTTTAAAAATATTTGTGCGTATCGTAATACGTAGTCAACGCAGGTGTCTCGCTTTGTTGTTCGTATTTGGAGAGCATTGGCCGGCTTATATAGCTAGGTTAACTTGCTAAACAACGTTTGTCACGTTGTTCTTAGAACAGCACTGTGGTAATCTAGATTTACATAGATCTTAGCAGAGGATGCTGGAATCGATAAAAGTGACAGGTAATATTACATTTCTCTTGTGTTATCTTATTTTAATGTGACTGTGTGTGAGCTTAATAACATATCAGGAACTAAGTGTAATATCTTAATAATAGTAATGATGGCAACTTTGCTTACAACTACTGATGCGACACCAGCTACCGTTAGTTATCTTCAGTGGTCACTAGCTCCAGTTGACATGTGAGCTAAAAAAAATAACTTAGTATTACCAGGGGAAAATGAGCAATTAGCAAGTCAAATATATTAAAGGAAAGCATACATTTAATAATCGTTCTCCTATATTGTGTTAGATATACACTACATTGTATGTTATCCTACGCGTTTCTGTTGGGATGACTCACAGCACTGACAGGCAGATTCGTGGTGAGCTCACTCAGTGCTGAAACATGCTGATAATTGCAAATTATGCTGATCATTGCTAATCAGGCTGATGAGTGCTAATCATGCTAAATGCTAACCATATGCTTTGAATTAACATTAGTGCTTTGATATTGTGGTTAATGTGATGGAGGAGATAGGGATGTTGTGCAGCTGAATTACATGAAAAATGTCTTCAATTCACTTTGTAAAACTTTCACACCAGTATACAGCAGATATGAATGATTATTATTTAAATTGATTATTTTTAGTCTACAGTTTGATCTATTACATCCATCGAGACAGAATACCCAGCTGATGTGTTAGATAATAGTATTTGATTTGGTGGCTGAGCAGGTCAGTGAGCAGCCAAAGGAGCAGGCTGAGGTCATTATTTTGTGCAGTCCGTCTCAGTGCTCCTGTCCGAACAGAGAGCCTGCTCTTACTGTGATGATGTTCCAGGTCTCCTTACTGGAAATCACACTGCCCTGCCCTCTGACTCTTTGCTGTACTGTCAGTCTCTGGAGACATGATGAGAGTAATTTCCTCTGTGATAGCAGGATACCGACTCACGAAACTGAAGAGTGCATGGCCATCGACTGCTGACATAACAGTCCAAAATAAGATTTATATAAGTCAGATGACTCTATGATGACTGTAGAAACCCAGATCAAAAGTTTCATTTATTTAGTACCTTGGGTTTTTTTTAAACTTGGCTTTGAAATAGATCTAATTTTATCATGCCTTGATAAGAGGATTAGTCTATCAAGCTATCTATAAAAGATCCACACGTGCAGGGGATTCTAAAGTAAGCAGCAAACACACTCACTGTTCTCTCATCTTACCTCTTTCAGAAAGACTCCACTGGCCAGAAATAGAGATGTCCAAAAAGTCTGTCTTAAACTCTACTGACAAGGCATTGAGTCCAAGCCAAGTTTACCTGGAGAAGATTTCTTCAGGTGTCCTCAAAGACCTTTTTAGCACTGGTTCCAGCAGCTTGAATGTCCTGCTGCAGGCTGAGGAAGAGGAGAAGAAGAGCCCGAAGCAGTCACCGTTCAAGAGGCCAAAAACATCAGTGAAATGTGGCGCCACATTAAGCAAAAGAAACCGTCCAGGCATGGCTCCTAAAAAGATACGTGCTCCAGAAGGTGGTGGGAAACCTGCACAGACAAATCGTTTCCTCTCAGGTAGCAACTCTAATCTCCCAAAACCAGCACGGAACATCACAGTAGTGGGCAGCTCCATGGGCCTTACCCCTCGTACAGTACCACAGCTCAGGAAGATGTGCATCCCCAATTCCCCTCGTACTAAACTTCCCTCATTGCACAAAGCAGCAATTGCACGGGAAGTGGAAAATGCCAAGAAGCTCTGTATTCTTACAGCCATCAAGCCATCTAATGTTGACAGAGAGAAGGCCAAGTTTTTTAAGTCTGACTTCAACTACAATCCACAGTTTGACTACAGCAACCCTGTATCCGTACTGGTCCTGGCGAGGCACAACAATGCCTCAGATCGTTTTCTGACACAGGTAAGGGTGTGTTTGTGTTTGGAACGATCTAGTTCCCTTGGTTTGAATCATTTGACCTGGTGAGAGAAATAACATCTGCAACAAATACCCTATGTTGAAATGTTTAATAATATGTGTCTTGGCAGTCCTTCTAGCAAGCAGCTATGTGATACGTTCCAACAATTATAGCAAGCAACCTCAAAGCATTAAGTTTAACAACATTAAACTAGTGTTTAGTAATTATTAGTAACATGTCATCACAGCTTATACTTGTTTTACATGAAAAATCTATTCTTTATAAACTGAATATTTGATGTGGTTGAAGGTGCTGAAATAGTAGTGATTTCCTACAGTAACTCTCTCTGCGACAGAGTTGTAGCTGTCATTGGAGACATTGACTGAAGTCTTTTGTATTTTTATGGAAGTAAACAACATAAAAATAAATGTAATAAAATGACTCACTATTTTGAACACAATTTTTTTTTTTATTAAAGTTGCACTTATCAATATTTATTATTATTATTATTTATTATTATCTATATTTATCTATATTTCTATATTCTCTATATAGTCACAGGGATGAACCCACTGAAAATGATCAACTTTGCTGTTCATTTGCACACCTCCTTATTGGGTTTTTTGTTTTGTTTTGCTTTGTTTTTAATTAAAATACTACTTTGATTTTATCTCACCACTTTCATTAACTTAATTTCCAGCAGCTGATTAACCCATTGTACACTATCCTAGCACCAAACAGTAGACATAGTTAGAGACTAGCTGATGAACATAGTTGAGCATTTAGCCGCTTAAGAGCCAAATATTTTCTCAGGAGTTGGTGGAGACCAAAACAGATCTTAAAGGAGAGTGAATACTGGGCTTCCATTCGTCAGACACACAGCGATATTCAACTTGTTCATCAAATTGAATAGATACAATATGAAACATCCAAACAATCAAATCATTTTGGAAACCTTCTTATGAGTGCCCTGAGGTGGTTTATGTTTGTTGGTGGGTGATGAGGGACTTGGGCTCATGATCCCACTATTTCTAACATCCTGGCTTCAGCCATGCTTGTGATTGTTAGAAACAGTATTTATGGCTAAAAAGGTTAGAAGGCTTCACCAGTCTTTACTACATGGTCATATTAAGCACTTTGTTCAGAAACCCTGTTCACCGTTCATTTTGAAATGTCAGACCTGCATAACCTGCAGGGTTGCAAAGTCTTGGTAAATATCAACTGTGGACTAATTCTTACTAATCTCAAACACCGGTTTATAGTCCTTTATTGGTCTTTGAAAGTATCAGAGAAACGGACCTAAAATGGAATAGAGAAACTTAATAACCTGAAACTTGCTTACTTGCATGCTGAAAAAAAGAAAGTACACTCAGTCAGTAAGTGCAAAGGTGGACCAATGTCTGGCCCAGAGGCAGTGAAAGGTCATTCATTACATCTGCAGCGATGTCCTCAGTGAACAAGGTTGGTGCTGAGCTGGCTTGTTTGAGATCACCAACCTCCACATTCCAGCAGTCAGGTAGGATACTGTGATCGCTGAGACTTGCTGCCAAAGCTGTTTAGCATCAGGGCTAATCAGAGCTGCTGAAGGGTGAGTACGTTGTCTCAGTAAAAGTGGAAGCAGAGGAGCATTAGTTTAAAACTGCCTTTGTGCACGTCTTGAATCAACATGAACAGTATGAGTACATGGAGAAATCCAATTATTGATCTGATCAATCACCCCATATGTAAGTGAATAGGGGTATAAGATGTATTTCCAGTGAACAGGAAAACAGCCCTGTGGTGTTCTGTTTCAGGCTCTTTATGTAACACAAGTACACAGGTGCTAAGACAAGGAAAGAGTCAGTGAGCTCAACAGGAAATGCAGTAAAACGATCCTGTGGATGATGCTTGTGTTTTGTTTTCCCTGGAGTCTGACCTAGTTTGTAATCTTTTCTTCCACTGTGTTGACCTTGAAAGTGGACTGTAAATTGATTTGCTGGCATTTGTCAAGGAAAATGCTATAATACAAAATATAGAGTAATAATTCATGGAATGTGGAGCAGCCCTTCTAATGTAAAATAATATTCAACATGAATTCATTCAATGTCAAGCAGGACTGCACTAAAGTTATACAGAAGCAAATGTATGTAAAAATTTACAATACATGTTCTACAGAGGTTTAGAGAAGAAAAAGGTCTTTGCTTTAACACAACAAATCTTATTGGAGCTATGGAACATTAACTCATTCATTTTGGCTCACTACACCTTAGCCTCTCTTACCCCCAGGTGTGCATAAACTACAGATAATGAACTTCTTTTTGAAATACAAGAAAAGTTATTGTTTTATTATTGTCTTGTTGTTTATTTTATCATTGTCGGCCATGAAAAGAAGGTCATTATTGCTTATCAATATCAGCTGAAAAAATACTTAATGTGCATCCCTAAAAAGGACTGAACCAGGACCAAGTATAGAACCTTGAGGAACCCCATAGGATGAAGAGGAATGTTCAATTATCACCAGCTTCTCCACATCACATATTTGGTCTGTAAAAATGATTTAACTGCTTGCCTTTGTTTTCTCTTCCAAATAAGTTGTTTGACTAACTGGTGGTTTACCTGATGTGTTTGTTGCATGTTTGACTTCATTTTAGCGATGTACAGGGTTAGGTGCCCTGAGTAGTCATTTCTTGCTTCTACTTCAGTGCACCAAAGTGAAACATTGCCAAGTACCACCTGTCTGTCCAAAGCATCAACAACAGAAGATGTCAAAAAAGTCATGAGCAGATTTAACATTTTTAATATCACATCTCTTGCAGGCAGTGCACATCATGGAGCTTGCCCTGCAGCGATATGGCAGCTATGAGATGTTTGAACAGGTCACTGGGGGCAACCTCCTTACCAAGAGTCGCATCTGGCACAACGTCAAGAAATACATGGAAAAAGAAGGCTGCTTGGGGGAGGTATGAGGAGAGGCAACTCAGTTTATTTGATGATGCTTGCTTTTTATTTGCACACTCATGGTTTTGTAGTTTTTATTTTTCCATGGTTTGTGTTTAAACACAATAACAAACATAACAGCTCTGGCAGTTCTCACTCTACAGGATTTAACAAAATGTCATTAAGAGGCTGTAATTTGGAGCCTGGTATTTCCCTGTAGCTGCAGTTTGTGTCATGGTGGTTTTGTACTTCATGGTGACGGAGGAGCAGACAACAGGGCATCAAAGTGGATAAGCTCCAGGGAAAAGTAAGACCTTGCAAAAAGCCGCCACTTCACTGAAGTCATCCTGCAGTTTGCTTGTGCGGAGCTCCATTTATGTAACCATCAACGAATACATGTTACATCACCAAGTTAATAATGTTCCACTGAACACATTACACCACATATACCCGCACCTTGTGTATGCTTGGTGAAGCCCTAATGGGTTTAGACATACACATGCAAAGAAATACAAAGGAATGAATGCATTGATGGAGAAATCCACCAAAAAAACTTCTTCCACAGACACGTAATGCAGTATAAACAGAACATGTGCACATCTGCTGCCTGCCCATCTATTTACATTCCTGTCCATTTTAGTATAGTATAGTATACTATATTATTTTTGGTATATCTGCCCCCTCCCCAATGGGACAGACCTTTCAGTTTAAAAAAGTACACAGTTTAGAAAATAAAATAAATAATGTGAACCATTTCAAGACATGAACAGACATGAACAGATGTACAATCTAATACTAACTAATACAACAGCAATGCAATAACTTTGCTAATCTTGTAGTGTTTTCATTGTTATTGTTGTCACTAATATCTGGGTTTTTAAATGTTAAAGGGCCAGGATATTGGTTTAAAACATTTAAAAATAAAAATAAAAATTATCAGCAGAGTGTGAAGAAACAAGAGTGGTGACATAATGTCAAAGACGTCTCTGTACTGTGTTGAAAACTACAGTTGTCTACTTAAGTTAGCATGCTAACCTGCTAGCCTGTCCGTTCTCATAATACCACTTTTTACCTCAAGAGGTGATAGTCGGCTAGCTCCCGTTCTTTCAGCTATATGTATATGATTGGTGACATTATCAAAATAATACTCAGCAAAACAGTCTTGGTTTGTCTTTCCATATCATCAATTCATGAAATAAATCATCAATTCACAGAGTAAGCTGCATAATATTCTGTTTCTATATGCTGTTTTCAACCTCTCTGCAGCTTCAGGCCTCTCCCGTCCCCTCATGCTGTGTCTTCTCGTCCCTTGAACCATAGCCCTGATCAGAGCTGCTGCAAATCACATCCGTACGGTATCCTATGTCTTCAAACTGAACTAAAAAAGTTAAAAAAATTTGCTCAAAGGCTCAATTAACTACTTGCTAACAGCAGCTAGTAGCTACAGCCAAAGACAGCTCGAGCAAAGATTATAGCGAGCAGCAGTTTTCAGTTATACTGCCCCTTATAGTTTTGGAGCGATCTTTGAATTCTGGCCATTTCTTACAAATGACACCTTTGAAGGAAAATGCACAAAGAAATTAACCGCAAAAAAGTAGGGCTGGGTATCAATCAAAAATTTTCGATACCTGTACCAATACCGATACCTTCACTTCGATACCGGTTCCTGAACGATACTCTGTCCTCCTGTCTGTCCAACCGACTCTTCGTCACATTTCTGGCCGAAAAATAGCGTCTGTCCCCGTCAAAAAACTTGAACTCACCAACTGTTTGTCAACCCTCCCAACCGAGGCGCCGGCTTTCTGTGTGAATTATACTCTGGTTCGTCTTTTTATGCCGGAGCTGCTCGGCTCTGTGTGAACAACCAACGGCGGGGAATTGGCGAACCGCCGCTGCGGCGATAATGCGGCGTCTGTGTGAAAAGGGCTGGTAACTTGTGGCTGTGATGGTAACTTGTGACTTTTGCTGTACGCCGAAATCATTTTCCCGGTTCGCACGTACATCTTTTAAGGGGCAAATGCGAGTGAAATACTCGCAGTATAGAGCCCTGCACAGGCGGACTTAAGTGCTGAGAGGAGGATGGTCGGTCCGCTCGTCTTGCAGTCAAACACTTCCTGCATGCCGCAATCACGTGTAACGTTACAGCCAATCATCGGCAGCATTATCAGATCTTGATCCCGTGATTAACCTCTGGGAACTGAAAATTGGCACCGAAAGACGAGGCATATTTTGATACTCGGTACTACAGAAGCATTTCGGTCGGTGCCATAAAAGAACCGAAGTCCGGTACCCAGCCCTACAAAAAAGTAACATTGAGTTATATCTGTGTTGGTAGATTGTAGTCCAGGTGACAGACGACCTTCTGTCCAGAGCCTCAATGACGGTGGTGAACAGCAGGCCCACACTGACCATCAACATCTCCACTGCCCGAGAGCACTGGCTGGAAGGCATGCTGAGGCATGAGATTGGTGAGTACATCAGGAGACATTACAACGTGATTGGCTGTCTTTCAATATCTGCTGACAGACTGTTATTGCTATCAAAACATAGAGGTGTGAATCTTCCCTGGCCTCACAATTCGATAACATTAAGATTAAGCTGTCAACGATTGAAATACAAAACGATTCTCGATGCACCTCGATGCATCTCAGCGTATGTCACCTCAATGATCTATATCACTGCACATGGATACTTTTTCATCATTTAAATTCCCCTTTACTTTAGAAAGTCCTTTCAATAGTCAGACTACAGCAGTCTACAAAATAAAATCTTTTCAATACATTACAAAACAAAGTGTTGATGAAGGTTCTCAGTCATTCAGGTCATGGTAATTCTAAGTGCTGTATCATAGGCTGGACTAGGCTTGACGTTTCAGTTTCTTGAAGACGTTTCACCTCTCATCCAAGAGGCTTCTTCAGTTCTAACTAACTGGAGGGGAGTTTCAGGCTTTTAAACTCTGTGTGGGAGTGTCCTTACAGAGTCCTTAAGAACACGTGTGAGCTCAGAGTTTCAGAGTCGTTAGAGCCACTTGTGGGTCGTTGGTCAAACCGGCCTTCATGTGGGTTGCTAGGGCTAGGTGAGCCTGGTGTGAATAGTTGTTAAGCTGTCCGGGCAGGGAACTTAGTACTGCATTTTAAGTGTAATAAGTAATGTTGTAGGCCACCTCCTCTGTTCAAAGACGGCCGTTTCAGTTTGATGTAGATCGATTATTTATTCCTCTTTCTAACCATGTGTCTTCTCTGGCCAACATGTTTACATTGTTGTCCTCAAAGGAAAGATTTTTCTCCCTCAGATGTAAGTGGACAGCAGAGTCTTGACCTGAGGAGGGCTAACTCCGCGGGCCAGCTCCTCAGCTCTGCTCCAGCTAGTTAGAACTCAGCGTTGGTCTTGTCTTGTTCATGCTTCCCAGCAAGTTAAAAAAAATCCGACATGTGCCCCGAGATGTCCATTTGAAAAAATCAACATAATTTGCAGACTCTTGATTATGTCCTGTCTCTGCATCGATGCAGAATCTTCCCAGCCGCATCGCGATGCATCTTATAATCGAGAAGTTTCCACACCTCTATTTATACACTGTGTCAGTAAACCATTGCATGGATCTAATTGATGTTACTGCAAATAAAGACAACTATATAAATTGTTCTTGTCTCTGTCTATCAGGCACACATTATTTCCGTGGCATCAACAACTGCCACCAGCCATGGAGCAGCAGTTTGGGAAGGAAGAAGCACAACCTGAAGCCGCTGAACCCCACAGAGGAGGGCCTGGCCAGCATCCATAGTGTCCTGTTCAGGAAAGACCCCACACTGTGGCGCGCCGCCCTGCTCTATTACACCGTCTACCAGGCTAGCCACATGTCCTTCTCTCAGCTCTTCCACAATCTGGGACGTTTCGTCCAGGACCCCAACACCCGCTGGGACTATTGTGTCCGAGCCAAGAGAGGCCAGATCGATACAGCACAACCAGGTCACTATGTCCCGAAACAGGGTTTAAGACACGTGTAATGTAACCTGAATTGATTCACAAGTGATACATTCAAAATATCATTCAGAATGATACTATTACCCATTTAAAATTCATGCTTGTCAAACTTCTCTTCTGACTCTCATATGCAGGGTGCTTCAGTAAAGACCAGGTCTACCTGGATGGTATCCTGAAGATCCTGAGATACAGAGACAAGATCAACTTCCCACTGCTGATGGCTTTAGGAAAGGTGATGCAGCTTTACTCTATCTGTCTCATGATATTAGTCAATTTACTATTTCACTGATCAGAAGTAGATGAATAACTGCTGCCTCGGCTATCCATACGTGAGTCTTTTATTATGTCATTCACAACCTGAATCAAGCATGGTGATTAGACCTCCACCATGTGGCTGCTTCTCCCTGCCATTGAATCCAAATGTCTACCCCTCAGACTGGCAGACCCTTACAAGCATCTGTGATACTGTGTTCTGGAATTTAGCAAAAAGTCACTTGTCTGCGAGTGAGGGCTGAACTTTTGGATTCAGCCACAGTTTTCCATTTGTGGGGCCACCTTCTTTGTAGGACAGCCTACGAAGGTGTGCCTTTCAGAAGCCTGATGACTCTTCGTCTGAGCCATCCTCTCCTCCCCAAATCAAACACAGTTTAACGTGCTTCATTTTGAGTTCATGCGCATAGCTTCAAAGACACCCAAACAAATGCTAAATTTGGGATGGTACTCACTATCCATCCATTTTACAGCATGTGTCCTGGTCTCAGTAACAGCAGGCTAAGCAAGATGGGCTCAGACATCCTTCTTCCTAGGCACATCTGCGCAATGCGTCCCCAGACCTGTTCCAGGGTCTCTTCCTAGTTGGACTTGATCAAATTACCCAACTACTTCAACTCTATTTATTGTGAAGTACCAGCAGTCCTTCTCTGAGCACCTTGTGGGTATCTGTGCTGCTCACGCTATCTCTAGGACTGAGCTCAGACACCCTGCAAAGAAAACTCATTTCAGTAGGGCTGTGCAAAATTACATTTTGTTTAAATTTGAAGCTCATATGGAGGTTTTGGAATAGAGCTTTGAATGTGTGTCATTGTACTACTCAAACAAAATCCTCAAATTGAATGAATGAGTTAAATGAGTTGGTCTTTTTTTATTGAATATTTGATTTGAATTTTTAGTGATTATAACTTGTCAACTAACTTTGTCAACATAACTACATCTAGGCACCAGGTTAATCCTATAAAAGCATCAAATATTGATGAAGTAATAATCACACCCTCAGGCTTATATTCTGGGTTCATCCTCAGTAATCTTACAATGCTTCCAAACTGGCAACTTCTTCAGCATCTGTCTACAGTCATTGGTATGAAAGTGATGATGTCTTGATGGATACATAATATGATATATATCCATATATTTTTGTAACAACTTGTTAATTTACTATAACAATGTAAGAGCTAAAATAGATTTTTTGTTAATGTGGTTATATAAATATGATTAATAGGGCTGTTAGATTGCTGCTAGTTCTGTTCATACTGTGTGCAGCAAGCGGGAGATTAAACAGTTTTTGACCACAGTGAAAACGTTAGTTTTAAAAGGGTTAACATTAACAGCATATGGATTGAAGCAGAATATTTCATCAGATAAAAATGTGTGAATTGTCGAAATGATATATGTTTGTTTGTTTTGGTTAAATTTAGAATTTTGGACATGACAACACTCTGGAGGATCTAAAGCAATCTTACACTGCCACCCTACAAACTATTCCTAAAAATAGAATAAGACAACACTGGGTTTAAACAGAATAAATAGACATGCAAAAGAAAAGAAGCTGCACAGCACTTATCACAACGGTCCAGTACGACATCTGTATAACTGCTGAGGTCACACCAATCCACCTGCCGGTCTTGTACTCCATCCCCTGTTCTTTCTGAATTTATCTCCACAGTGCTGCACAAAACAGCCCACAAAGCTGGAACTATTAAGTGAACTGGTTTCCTTGATACCTTCAGATGTCAGGCACTTCTCTCTCCATCTTTTCTGGATGCATTCATTAACCAAAGGCTGACATTTGTACAGCCTCCTCTTGAATGTCTTCAGGTCCAGCATACAACACTGATGATGGATTCTCTGTATCAGAGCAGCAGATTGGGCCTCAGTGTTGTGCTGACAGTGTCCTGTAGGAAGGTGCATTCATTCTTTATCTGACTTAACCAGTCAGTTGTTTCCTTTAGTAACAGCAGAACAATCTGCTTTGTGACATACAGCTGCATGAAGTAAAAGGTTAACTACACAGAAGATGTTAACAGTTCAGACATAGAGTGAAATAAATGGAAAGCAAGGCTGAATGAGGCTTATATAAGAACTTCTCTGAGGAGGGAACAGATCATGTTCTTCAGAGGAGATGAACACTGATGATTAAACAAGGTTCTCATTCCAGCTGTTGATGTTGAACGTGATGTAAGAAGTGATGTGTTTTTAATAACATAAGTGGTTTGAGGACGGGATACACAAAATGAGAGTTAGCAAATGATGACATGAATAGCCATGGAGTTTGATACATTCACTAATAACTTCGGTTCAGATGATAATCATCAGATCAAAATGTCAGTTTGTCCAGTACTGTTGTTTCTGCTAACTAATGACATTCCAATCATTCCTAATTATTTTTTGTGTAAGTGCTAATAGTTAATGCTTGCTAATACAGTAAACTAAAATTAGGACAATGTTAATCATGACATGTGAAACATCACCACGTGTCATTTGCCTTTGTCATAGTGAGCATGTTAACATGCTGTCATTCGCACTGAGCCCAAAGCACCACTGAGCTAACAGGACTTCCAGCATGGCTGTATACTCTTAGTCTTGTTTAAATGAATTATTAAGTAATTCATTACTGCTGTACCATTTCTGCTGTAGTTCTGATGGTTCATGCTGATTTCCGATTTGCAGTGCAGCAGGTTGCTTATTCTGTCTCTTGTATTTCTCTGTGGGCTCAGGTGTCCTTTGAAGATGTAGACCGCCTGAAAGCGCTGGCTCAGATGGAGAACGTCCGCATCCCACACTTCATGCAGGACCAGGCAAGGTATGCCGAGCAGCTGACAAAAATCATGGCGGTCAACCAGCTGACTGACGAGGAGCTCAAGACCATCATCTGAGCCCACCATACACTCCTGCACTAACCTGACCACACCTGAGTCAAACACCACTACCCGCTGTGGCCTGCATGCCTCAACACCATCACCGTGCATGGTAACAGTGTGTGACTTGTGCAGTGTGTTGTATTGCATGTAGTGTAGAGTTGTGTTAGACAGGATAAAATCATCTAATCTGACATTGGCTTTTAATTAAAAATCTGTTATTTCACCCAGTCATCACCACCTCAGAGAATCATATCAGTGTGTTTTGTTTAGTTGGAACATTTTTTTAACCAGTGCCAAAACAACACCTGGGTTGCTGTATCAGATTTAGAAATAATACTTTTTCAATACCTTACTTCACTTTTCCTCAACATTTACCAAGCAAGTGATGCCAACTTTTTTATTTTACCCTGACAGTTTCTAATACTCAGTTCAGTTTGTGGTATGATGCCAGTCTGAGGTTTAGGGGGATTTTCATTAATTGTTTCTTTCTAGCTACATCAGTATGGTTTTCAAATGGAGTTTTAATATCCCATGATGACCTAAATTAGAGCCTGACTGATGCTGGATTGTTTAGACTTATATTAATATGTGAGATTTAACATCTGATGACTGCATGTCTGCCGGTATTTGTTTTTTAACATAAACACACCAGCTGAACAAACAAAATTTGGATATTAGAGAATTGTTACCAAGATAAGTACTGAATGGGAGATTTTACAGCTGAAAAATACACTCCAGGCAGTGAATTGTGGTGGACAACGTGTGTTAATTTGTTTTAAACATATATTAGGGATTTGTGTAATTCTGTTTCTTGTTATTTATTCATTAGCGAGAAACGAGAATTAACAGACTGAGGTAATTCTGACCTGGTATTAACATCTGTCCTGAGTGCTCTTATCACAAGTGGACAGCTCCTGAGTCCTTCAGTTCACACCTGGCATTAAATCTCGACATGCGTCTAGATTGACCACATGTATTGGATCTCATTCCCCCACGCTATATGCAAATTAACACGTAGGCTACATTGCAGGGACAAACAGACACAATATTTTTTACACAAATAAAGACATATCTTCATGTAGAACGTTTGCTGAATTAACAAGAAGGCCCAAATACTTAAGAAATTGTTGTAGATAGCATTTCACAAAGTTTATACAGTGTCTCATAAAATATACTCACAAAATTGAGAGTCTGGGGACTTTCTCCACAGGTGTCAAAGAAGTTGTCTATATTAGTTACAGTTTACCGTATTTGTAAAATTTGACATGTTCGTCAAATTTTTAAATGTTCTTTCATTTATCACATATAAACTGTGTTCAAACAGCTGCTATATGTTGGCAGGTAAGACGCACTTTAGACACAGAAACAGACAGGCTGGTACAGCGATGCCATCACAAACTTTTTACAAGGAAAGAAACAACTTAATGTATTGCATTTACTACCCAAATTACAAGAACGGATGAATAATTTTGAATTTGTCATAGCAAAGTTTCACAAAGTGTTCACAAACACCTGCTGCTAACACTGGCAGGTTAAGAGATCCCACATGTTTAATTTGCATTACGGTGAATCACATAGAAGTCAGACAGTGTTTGATCCATTCTGTTCAGAACAGTGTTTATACCAGGTCTGAACATGCTGTTACTCGTAAAATACACTGTTACTTTGACCCACTGCATGCCCTGTGGCCTTCAGTACGCTAGGCTATCTTTGTTCACTTTGCTAACGTAAAATAGAGAAAACTAGTGAGCCATGTGATTTAGTTATCACACCAAATCATCTGAGAAGTAATGTGACAAAACATTTTGGAATTAACACAGTAGATGGAAAATCTGGATAAAGATGAAGCTGTTTGCTGACTTTTCTAATGCATCTGTCATACAGTAACATTAGTTTGTTACTCAGTGAAACAACCATGGTATTGTGAATGAGCCAAACAACATTAACTCTACAATGTATTTTGGCATTAGGCTAAGTGGGTTGCATCAAATTAATTCAAACAAAGAGTTTGTTGAAGTGACATGCTAACACCTACAGTATATTTCTGTGATGCATCTGCCAGGCTCAAATCTGAACGCAGCTCCAGAGGCACGTTTAACAATGAAATTGTGGGGAAATACCTGAATGCTTATTTTTTGTGGGGGATCTTGTGCATGGATATGGTTAAATTTAGACTTGTGATATATTCATTAGTTTTAGTATAAGCCATCAAAAAGATGTTGAGCTAGTTCCAATATAAGGATTCTGTCTTTCTCTCTTGCACCTTTGATCTAAGTGTACTTACCTCGTGTTTTATATCTGTCTCTGTAGTAAAGACGAACACATTCTTGCACTTTGTTTCCTCTTGATACCACTTAAGGTTAATATTTTTGTAGTACAGATTTTAGGCATTAAAATGGAGAATTGTTGCTCATTACAAAGATGGTGAAAGTAGTTTAGTTCAATGCTGTTGTATTAGAGAGAGAAGAACAGATAACGGTGTATGAGCTCCGTTGTTACACACAGGCTTGCTAATTAAAGCTGTGCCTGTCAGCATTGTTCTACATTGCCTGAAAAGAAAATGTCCCTGAAGTGTGAAAGTCGCTTGTAATACTGTATATGACATTTTGAAGGCGTATTCCTCCTTATGCTCTATTAAGCCCCATCGATCCAAGTGCACTGACTTAAAGCCCTGTTAGACTATTTGCACTTTGTTACCTTCAATCTACCTTTCCAGATGCACTGATATGGACAGTTACTGTGTTGGTGTAATTTATACTGATTGGTTTATTTATGATTTACAAAACAACCCAAATGCCTTGTGGTTTTACTGTGATACTTGATGAGTCTTTGTGTTGTTAATACAGTTAATGACCTAATATCAGGAGCATGTGTGCTACTCTCTTTCCTCAAAGACCCCTTAAATGGTACAGTTAAATAACATGGCATTTCTATGTGATGTTTTCTATTTGAATGACTTTTTTTGTGATATTCATACATAGAATCTTCAAATAAAGTAATAAAGTGGACTCCCTGAATATGAGTTATGTGCTGTGTATCTCCCATTCTTTAATTTTTTTCATTTGAAACACAAAACACAGAATGTTGCAATTCAGTCTATTGTTACATATTTGTATCAGTACTGACAATGTTTTTACTTACAATTTTATGAACCGATATAACCTAAAAAGATATCTAAGAAATACGTTTGACATTATAAACAAATGCAACCTGATAAACCATCAAACTCTCACCTTTCCCAATGTAGCCTGTTGTTGCACTGCCACAAATGGGGCACAATGGGGCAATGAATCTTGATCAGGAATTGTTGGATTTTGGACATGTCCATAGTTTAATGGAGTACCCCTACATTTCCAGCACGCAGAATTTTAAACTATCTTTCAAGCTAAATCTATTTAAGCCACAGAAGTCCAGTAGTAGTACAAGTTTAAATAGTTTGAGCCGTTCCTTTAATCTTTTTAAACCAAAATCTCTTTCCCAAGCACAATTAAGGGCTGTAGTTGTTCTATTACCCTATAATCCAACAGCGATTATCACACTTTTTGCTTGTTTGCATAAATAATGCTAAATTTAAAGCAGCTCTTTCTAGTGATATTATATTGTTATATTTCTAACAATTTTCTTTCACCCCCTTTCCCTCTCCATGTGTCTCCTGTGTGTTAGTATTACACTTGTAATTAACTGATTCCAATTAATTGTAAGCTTTGCTGAGAGAGACATTTAATCTGTGGTCAGCAGCAGGTCAGCTGAACATGCAAAAATGTGAAATTTGCAAAATGAATAGAAAGAATAAAAATAAAGAAAACCTTATTTTCCCATATCATAATACCGCTACAACAAAACAACACAAAGGGTTACATGTTTTATTTTGACCATTTCAGCAGTCATATAATCACCATATTAAATTGTACTGGCAAATGTGTTGGCAAACAGTTGATAAATTACACATCTAGAAGATACGTGTTTAGGGTTGTGTTTTGACCACACAATGGCCGTAAGTCCAGTATTAACTCTCTTTATAGCTCTGGTTTAGTTTCCACCAACTCCTGAGAAAAATATAATCTTTGACTCAATATCACAGTATTTGTAGCAGCTAGTTGCTACCTGTGTCTGCTGTTGGGTGCTGAGCAGGAAGTGTTAGATTAGTTAGTTTTTGTTGTTCTACCAACAACGCGAGTGTTTTGCAGGGAATGAATTCAGCAGCTACTCAGATGCAGCCTTTTTTTCTTTCTTGCACGTCTTTTTTTTATATGCAGTAACTGGAAAGGCATTTCAGTCGAATTTCACAAAAGCATCGAGTTGTAATCAAACTAGATCATTTTAACATATGATTAGTGTCTGTGTTTAAATAAGATTACATTTATCATTGGTCAGTTGTCTTATGTCCATACCCATAACCCACACACAGTGTGTGTGTATGATTACAGTGGCACTCAGGAAGATGTGTGTCTCCCATAGATAGCCATAACAAAAAAATGATTAAAAAATCAAACAGTCCATTACTATAACATATCAGCAAGACTTCACGAGAAGAATATTCTTGATATATGAAAATTGGAACAATGTGTTTGGACATGTGTGTTGTTATTTGTGTTTCATTGATTATTTGATCTTGTCCACTTTTTTAGTCTGCTCTAACCTAAATGTAGGTTAGTTATAGTCTTAGTTTAAAAGCCAGATTAGACAACAGCTCTGGCTTTGGTATGAGTGATGCCTTGTCTCATGCGAGTTGGGAGTGAAAATAGATTATTTTAGCTTCTCTAAATATCTGGAAAAGAAAATTCCGAAGTCGTCTTCAAAAATGCCTTTAACGGTTTGCTGTGAGCCCATCGGAGCCCTCCGGAAGACTCTACTTGCGCCTTTTGAAAATGTCAGTTCACATTTTGTAAATAAAGTTCATAAAAAACCTCTCTCCGCGTGCGTCATTTTACGCAATGACGTCACGGATCAGGAAAGGCAGTATTTTCACAGCAGACCTCATTAAGCCTATGTGTTCATTTTTAAACAGCCAAATACGTAAGTATGTTTTTGTATTAAGCGCTTTAACGTTTCTCTGTTGACAATATGTTGTTGTTTCTCAGTCTCTGATGGTGAAGAACACGCGTACTGCTTTATAGACAGCTAGTTTATCCTAAACAACTGAAAGCTGACAAGTTAGCGTTAGTTAGCTAGAAAGCCGACAGCGAAGCATAATTGTGTACAGCCTTCTGGTAGATGATCAGGAAGATATAGAGCCCGTTGAGTTTACTGGCTTAAATTGTAGACTGTGTATAGAAGCCATTGTAATATAAGTTCCCATTAACTTTAACAGATATCCATTGCCTGACAGGGTCGTTGATTCTAATCAGCTTGAATGATACGACATTGGCAGCTAACATGTTAGTAGCGTTAAGCTAACAGTTGTTATTCGGTCCAAGTTAGATGCGCTTAATCTCTCCTGTCATTAACATCTTATCATTCCGGAACTGAGAGTGGACTGTGACACGTTGTAAGAGTGAGTAAACTAGACTGCCATAATATTAAAAAAAGAATCGATTGGTAATCGTAACTGACAAATGGTTAGTTTACACCTGCTGTACTGATGCTCTTTGTAAGTTGTCAACTGGTCTGACACTATGATTATCTTGCCTGTTCAAATCTTATAATAAATATGACCGTTAAATCACCTGACAAACTCTGCACCTATAGATGGTTTCTACCTTTTTTTTCTCTGTTTATCTTCAGCCATAGCTCAACGCCCAAGGCACAAAGCACCCTCTGGCAGACATGTCATCCAGCAAAGCAGAGGCCTACCGCCCTGTCCCACGGGACTTCAACACCCTCATACAGACATGCAGCTCCAACATCCAGAAGATCACACAGAACAGTAAGTGTATCTCCAAGTGTGTAACAGTACATCTATTAGTGCAGAACCATCACTGTACGGTGCCAGTCATACAAGAGCATGTGGTACATTGCATGCCTACTCCAAAATCCACAACTTTACCCTGTTCATGTCATGGATTTTCTCAAGAAACATCGTGTTGAAACTTCTGTTAAATTCATGGGACCTCGCAAAATCCTGTAGCTGTATTACTCTGTAATTTTTGAAGTTTGGCCCTAAATTTCAGCGTTTTTGTAATTCTGTGTATGTGGTTTCTAAACCTCAGCAATCAGTTATTTTTATACTCGATTGGGTTGAAATTTGTCCTGAACATCCGAGAGACCCTGAGGAAACATAGCAAAATGTATTTATGTAAATAGTTGCTGAATGATTACTTATAACACCAAACAAAGAATCTATCATTTTCAAAAATTCATATCTCCGCTTGTTTTCACTTCCAACCAAGTTTTGGTTCTGTGTAGTATCAGTGCAGTTCTATCCCACTTAGAAGTTATTTGGTCCTGCATAAAAAGTTCACTGTCATAGCTCTTGTTACATAAAGCCTTGGAGCTGAAAATCACACTTTTTGGGTTATTTTGACTGTAGATTTTCCCAACAAGGATTATTTTTTTAATTTCCTTTAAACTTTTGTATGTGAAAGTGTTGATACCCAATGCATTCATGTGTATATATATATATAGAACTATAGAACCTAATCAGAAGAGCTGATCGATAAACACAGGAGATCGTTTCTGTATGTGCTGCTACAATGTCGTATAAGTGTTAAGTGATATTAATCACAATGTTTAGTTTTAAGACCTGGACTGTCCAATCCACAGATTTTCCAGTGTCCATGGGCATAACTGTGATCCGTGCATCACTGCTGTGTGTCTTTAAAGTGTAATCAGTTGAGACGTTTACGTTATTAAAGTTCTGTAGTGAATATAGTTTAGACCTACACTTGGAAATTAGATTGTGATGAACTTGATTCATAGATTGATTAAAATAAAGATATTATTTCTTTTGCAGTTAGTACTCTGCATTATTTTACTGCTGTCTGTGTCCTACTGTACATTATAACCAATCCTGCCCTTTATACCTGTTTAAATATATTTTAAAGAGACGACAAACAGTTTGGCTCGATGATCACTTTATTTTTTCAATGGCTGATCTCTGGAGAAACACTAACAGCTGTATCTACATCTGCTTCGCTGTCTGGTTTTGTGGTTTGAGTTCAGTTCCTGTTTCATTGTCACAGTTTTATCACTGGACATGTCAGGATGTGATGCTCCTGCTGATATCCTGATTATTCATTTTCATGCAAACGATGGTTCTGTTATACACATTAAACTTCTGGATTTTTTTTTTTTTTGTGAACCATCAACCTTCAAGTTCTGTGGTTTTCTGTCCGTTACATGTTTAACAAACACCTGTGCATGAATGACAAGCTGCAGTCTGATTTATACTGTGTACTGTGTCTGCTCAGAGGCACAGGAACCATTTCAACTTGCAGAATACATCTCTATATTTATTCATCATTTGCCTCTGTATTCAGTGATATTCTGATTGTGAAATCATCATTTAATAACCCAGAATGTGATTATAGTGTCTTTTGAACTCTGGAAGCTATTTTTAGGCTAAATGTTTCAGGGGAACTAAAATGATGTGACAGATCAAACCTGACGCTCAAGAAAGATCAGCCTCACGTGTTTAAAAGAGACCATGAAAAGAAAAATGTTTTTAATAACTGAAGAAAGATGTTTGTGGTCCTTTTGTTCTCCTACAGTCAGGCTGACTCATTTTAACTCAAAGTAAGCTGGCAATCCGCTCACCACTGCCAGTGCACACGTATAAATGCTCACTACTATGTATGCTGCTATGTATGACATAACATTCCCAGATTCCACTGTAGTCCATTCCATTTTAGGTTTTTTAGGACAAAATTAACTTATTTGTCAAAAATTACAAAACATTCTCAGGAAAGATCAGAAAAATACCAAAACACACTGGAGACGGGCTCCAAAAAACAATCAGATGGAATGCAATTTAGTACTTCAAGCTTAAAATATCTCCTAATGTTTAGAATGTCCATGTATTCATTAATTCACTCATCTAACAAAATAACATTGGCAGTGACATATTTTTGAATGTTTATAGCAAATATATAGCATTCAACACAATCTCACCCATTAAACTGATTGGAAAACTAAACACTCTGGAACTGGATATTGGACTTCCTAACAAGCAGACCCAAGAGAGTTCTGATTGACAGTCACACCTCCTCTACGTTAGTGCTGAACACTGAGGTTCCCCAGGGCTGTGTGCTCAGCCCCCTCCTGTTCACACTGTACACCCATGACTGCACTGCCAGACATCAGGAGAACTCTATTGTGAAGTATGCAGACAACACCATCATCAGCGGCTGCATTATAAACAACAATGAGAGTTCATATTGTGAGGAAATCCATAACCTTGGTCTACAAAGAACTATCTCCTGCTCAACATCAGCTGATTGTTGATTTTAGAAAAAAGGAGGCAAAGACACACACCCCCGTCTACATCAGTGGAGCTGAGATGGAGCAGGTCAACAGTTATAGGGTTCTTGGATTTACCATCATTGAGAACCTCTCTTGGTCATCACACATCACCACCCTGTTTTTAAAAAGCACAGAAAAGGCTCTACTTCCTACACAAACTTAAGAAGGCTATATTCTTGTGCAAGATTCTGGTCAAGTTTTACAGAGAAGCAATAGAATGCATCCTGAGTGGAAACATCACAAACTGGCATGGTTGACCACTGCCCAGGACAGCAAGGCTCTGCAGCAGGTGATTAAAACCACCCGGAACATCACTGGTACCATCTACAGAGCATCAGTGACATCAGTGAAGTGAGACGTATGCACAGAGCCCAAATGATACGAAAGGCAACACCCACTCAAGCAACCATACTATGGAGCAGCTTCTTTTCCCCAGGCTGGAGGCTCCTGAACTCAACGCAACACATTTCGTTTTTTAAACCCTTGTTTAAAAAATGACATTAAATATACCCTGTACCTTGTATCTTGTATATTTTGAGCCATATTAATATGCATACGTGCACTGTTGACCTGGATAATAGCTATTTATTACGGTGTGTTGTGCCATTTGTATAGGCAGATGAGTTGTTCCATTACAGGATTAAGACTTATCACTGTATCTTGTTTTCATTACAGCTGCTCAGATCAAGAGTATGGTGAACCAGCTGGGGACCAGACAGGACACCAGTGAACTCCACGATCGTCTGTATGTATCAGCCTTATGTCTAGAAACTCTTATATTGTTTCTCCTCTCTGCCAGACACTCACTTTTGACTTGTAAACCTGATCTGTTATGGACAGTTGCAACTGCCCCAGAGCTGTTATACTCCAAAACCTCTATTAAACTTAGGCGTCAGGGTTGCTATCTTTAAAACGCACAACCTTGTCCTCAGGGAGGTGTGTCTGATCACTTTTAATTTGTTACTTGAATAACTTAAAAACTACAACACTATAATGTCACATGTATTAGAAATGTGTTCTTTTTGTGCAGGATGATATTGGGTAGTCTGGAGCTTTGGTTGTTATTCTAACTGTTGGTGTTTCCACAGGCAGCAGATACAACACTATACCAACCAACTGGCAAAAGAAACCAATAAGCACCTGAAAGAGTTGGGATCAATCCCTTTGATCTCATCACCCTCAGAGCAAGTAAGTGTCAGGCTACATTTATTAATACATCACTAGTATGGACTGATGAGTATAGTAGAAGCAAAAGTGACTGTGGCACTCCACCAAACTTAATGTCAGTGGAAATTAAGAAAGTGTCCTCTTCAAAATGACTCTTTCTTTCAATCAGCAGAAATCAAAGTTAGGCCTTATCCCATTTCCAAGTTTTTACCCCTCCCCTCGTTTTTCGAGGGCTCTCTTGCCCCTCAGAAAAGAGTTACAGGAGGTAGTGATTGAAATCTCCCCCTTTGAAAAGGGACAACCCTTTAAGCCCCCAATATGGCATCAGCTGACGTCAATGGTGTTTACATTTCGACCGGACAATTGCAATATGGGGTCTTCACCTGTAGTGTTTTCTCTTGTGTTACTATGGCAATCACAGTATTATCACAAAGCAATTAGCTATTTATCTGATGGAGATAGAAAAGCATGGAAGCTGTGTGTTTGTCTGTGTCTGTCTGTCTGTGTCTGTCTGTCTGTCTGTGTGTCTGTCTGTATACATATATATACATATATATAAATACAATCCACTATCTCGCTACTGGACTTGAGTTTAATCCGCAGTAACAATGTAACGTTAGCTAGCCATCCAGTTAGTTGCTGAGACATCAGCAAAGTGAGCTTGATTGTTTCATGCTTGTTATAAAGAAAAGGACCGTCATACACTGAAAGGGTAAAGAGTTCTCGTAACCCTTGGTTCATTTTATCTCTACATGACCTAGTTAATTCCTAATCATAATATTCATAATAATCTTTTCTGTAAATTAAATCTTATTGTGATAGTTGCTTTTTAGAACTAAATGACATTAAATAGCCTATGTATCGTTTGTTTAAAAAAAAAAAAAAAAAATTACGGGTAATAATGGATTATGACCTTATTATGAATGTTTACAACCCTGTCCGCAATTTTGAATAACACTGAGAAAGTTAAGTCTAAGTTATGACTGTAATAATTTGGGTGGACTGCAGCAAAATGAGGTGGATGTCTGTCCCTGACATAGTTGAGTGAGTAATGAAGTTACACAAGTGGCCGGTTCTGTGTTGGAGCTTCACCATTGGCTGTTGCTCTCTCAAATTGAAGTGCAAACATGAGTGAAGGGGCAATCCCCCCAAGATATGATTATCATTATACAAACAAGATTGCAAAACAAAATGATAGCTGCCGTCCCTTTATTTTAAGTATAAAATCCAAATAATATAAATCAATGGAAAAATAATAAATCATAATTAAAGCTGCAGGCAATGTTGAATGAGCTCTTGTACCCCTGTGCGTAGTGTGCAGCAGCTGCAGCTTCAAGGTGTTGAGACTTTGCTGACAATATACAGTATTAGGTGTATTCACGTCAGTGGTTTGAATTCTTCTTCATCACAGTTTTTCCAGCGGGTTGATGTAATTTTTCTCCCTTTGCTCATTTGGCTCTCTTTATGAATTTCCTCCTTGTGTTTCTAACTGGTGTCTTACCATCTGTTTTTGCCTTCCTGGTGGTGTCCAGAGGCAGCAGAAGATCCAGAGGGACCGGCTGATGAATGATTTCTCAGCAGCTCTGAACAACTTTCAAGCAGTTCAACGGCGTGCAGCAGAGAAGGAGAAAGAGTCAGTTGCCAGAGCAAGAGCTGGATCCCGCCTATCAGTAAGTAGGATAAGAGGTCAGATAGAGAGATCACCTAACCACATTAGAGAGAGCACAACAATGAGAGAAACTTCAGATTTAGGTGTCATGTCATCATGTCTTGATAATCTGTGCTTTGCTGACTTGACTGGCAATAGTGAGTTTCTCCTTTTCTTTCAGACTGAAGACAGTCATCGGGATGAAAAGCTTGTTTCTTTTGATAAGTAAGTAAAGTCATGTAATAATCATATGAATGATAAAAAGAATTCAGATCCCACTGTATACATGCCCATTCATTCAACTGCAGGGTATTGCCATGGCTCTTCCCTCAGAAAAAACATAACTAGGATATATACCCTGTAAACCTACTGTACAATGACATCTGTAGCTCAAAGTAATTTGAAGCAGTAGCATTACAAAGTGAGGTGGGTTGAAGAGGATTTGAAGATTTCTCCATTCAAAGACATTGTAAAACTTTTCAGAAAAAAAGAGCTGAACATTTTTATAGCTGAATGGATTCTGTCGCTCAAAAGATGCAGACGTAGTAAAGAGCAAAAAATGCACAGAAGAAGTTAAAAATAACTAGAAAATGTTTTTCCTGTGAAAATATAGTGTGAATGCTAACATCTGAGAGTAATTATTTTTAATGAAGTGATTATTTTAAAGGAGTGATTTTAGCTTGAACTGGGGTTATGTTGTTCAGTGTCACGTTTGCCTGGCACAAAGTCACAGAAAACGGCACTGGAAGTGGCTGGCAAATTAAACAGACCAAGAGCTGCACTGGCCAGCTAGGTTAACACACACACACACACACACACACACACACACACACACATAAAAGGACACACAAAAAATGCGCGCGCACACACACACACACACACACACACCACGGACTGACGGACGGACGAGAATTGGATAGAAAAATAGAGCATCAACTTAATGTTGCTGTTATTTGAGACCACAAGTTTACCTGCAAGTCTTTCTTGTTGTGTTTTTTTCATGACCAGAAGGATAGTTCTACCTCATTGAAGTTAGAAAGGGAGCGCTGCCAAAGCAACTGCACAAAACAACATTCGAGATCCTAAATATAAAAAATATTATGTTGTTATATATTTAGACTATGGTGGGGGAAATTGTCTAGGTAATGATTAGAAAACACTGACTTGACGAGGAACAACCCTGGCGCAACTGAAGCCATTCTCATGCATTGTTGTAACAGTTAAAGTCTGTGCCGTTATTCAAACATGTTATTTTAATGTTGTGTATGTAAAGCCAAGAGGACTGGGGTCAGATTACCACCCAGACAGAGGAGGTGGCCATCACAGAGGAGGACCTGGAGCTCATCAGGGAGAGGGAAACCAACATCAGACAACTGGAGGTTAGCCTTTGCTTACTTTTTGAAATATTACCAGAACATAGTGGAAGTTTATAGATCCCAACAAATGACTACTACCCTCTGCTAAAACTCACTGTCATATCCTGGAACCACACACATCTGTCACTGCTAATTCTATCTTATTACCTGTTTTAGTCTGACATCCTGGATGTAAACCAGATCTTCAAGGACCTGGCAGTGATGATCCACGATCAGGGAGAGATGATTGGTGAGTGGCAATGGGGTTGATACTTTCAGGACTCTCTATTCTAGTACAGGCCCAAATGCTTCTAATCTTCTACTGTTGCCATTGTAATCAACATTCAAGTCAGTATTTAAAGGAAGAAGAAGTTGCGTTGGCTGCACCAAAAAAGAGCGAAATGCTGATATAGAACTAGGAATTAAGCACCTCTGTGGCGTTTAAGTACTGAACTTGGCACAGCGGTCGCATTAATCAAATATTCCCCATCATTGATTAAATTATTTAAACAATGACAATGAAATGAAAAATTGTAGGCTGTCTGTCATAATGACAGATCAGAACTCAGAGGATGATCTATCATAACGTTTGCAATTCATATGCAACACGTCAATAATCACATGTACCACCTGCAGTAGAAAATAAAAAAAATCATAATATTAATAAAATGTATGATAATAATTATTATTGTTTCTGTGGTTGACCTTGTACTTTATGAGTCGGAGGTTAGGTTTATTTGTCATTGTAAAATGTGTTGGGGCAAATTTTGGTCCAGAAGTCATTGTTGAGGATAAGTCATTTTCTCAATTTGCCAGGGAAAGAGATATTGTTTGGTCGGTGATGATACGTTTGTACGTCTTGGAAAGGGTTTTATCAGTTGTTTTGATTTTAAATATTTCTTCTGCTCGTGTGGATGTTTGAATAATGTCTTATTTGAGATTGATCTTATGTGTTAGGACTGATTTAAACTGTAGATTTTGAAAAAAGAAATTTTTGGTCTATGTTTGTGAATCAGTTCAGCGAAAGTTGTAAAGGCTTAGTTTTGGATTATGTGTTGAAGCTGTATGATACCTTTGTCTTTCCAAGTGGTGAAGGTGATTTTTCTTTTTGTTCGAAGTCCACGTTATTGCTAGTGAGAGTGTTAAGTGCATGATTTTGTGTGCTTTCCGCCAAACTGTCAGAGCTGTAGCTATGGTAGGGTTCTTGAAACTGTTGTGTTTTATGGAGTTTCTGATAAACGCTAGGGTTCTTTGCATTGTTGCTGTTCAATGTCTTACCAGGGTTGGCCATGTTCGGTGGGATGATCCATTTTATTATGACTTGTAGTTGATTGGCCAGAAAATAGTTTGAAAGTTTAGAAGTTCGGTGCGTGAAGACCTCCAAGGTGTCTTGGTCAGTTAATTATTGTTCTTTTGTTTTTCCAGTAAAATGTTGTTATAATTGAATCAAGAGAATTTAACCATGTGAGGGGTGAGTATGCTGGAATCATTGTAGTTTATTTTTGGGAAATATTGTCATCCTGTGTGGTAAATACGAATGTTGACTCGATCAAAAGCTTTTTCGTTGTTTCCTCTTTGTTCTGGCTTGTCTGGTGGATTATGTTAAATTGTCTGCATGTGTTATTGGGTGCATGAGTTCCTTTGATAAAATCTGCTTGATCAATATGATTTATATAGGGTGACAGTTTCAATTCTGGTGGATAATGCTTTACTTTTGATTTTTAAGTCTGTGTTGATTAGAGATAGCAGCCAGTAGTTAGTTGGGAGGGTTGGATCTTTGTCTGGTTTTAGTAATCCTGTAATGTAAGCAATGTTCACATGTGGTGAGATTTTACCAGTTTCTGTCAGTCTTGTGTCTTTCTGAAAAGTAGAAGTGAGATGGCTTGCCAGAAATGTCTGAAATGCAGGGAAGCCATCCAGTCCTGGTGCTTTATTTGGAGGTATTAGCACGAGTGCTTTGTGAAACTCTTCTAAATGATATAGCTATTGCTTCAGGTTGGTCTTTTGTTAATGCTGGTAAGTCTATATTATGGAGGAATATATTCATTGTCTGATAAATACAGTTCATGGTAGAATGTTTGGAAGGGGTTTCTTGTGTCCTCTGGTAAGATAAGGGTCTTCCCCACTGAGTTTTTTTATATACTTTCCCAAGTCTGTTTAGATTTCATTCTGTTGGAGGCGTTGCGTAAATAATTTCAAGCTCTTTTATTTTTTGTTTTCAATTGTTTTCATAGGCTGTATCTGTTTTCTTCCTATATGATGAATATGAAGTTATTTTTCCCTTCCATTACTGCTTTGGCTGTTTCCCGGAGCAGTGTTGGTGACATGTTTGGAGAATCATTAATGTCCAGGAAGGATGCCCACTCCCTCCTTAAAAAGCTGTCCCAATCTTGGTCTTCGATGAGTGACATATTAATTAATTAATTGATGAATCTGTTATGTCTTTCATGATCAGTTTGCCGGTGACAAAATAAGTCTGTAGGTGAATGTGTGAAAAATATGAATTTTCTTTTGCTGCTTATTTATTTGCCAACCGTCACCAAGTCTGACCTCTACGTACTTGGTAAATCTTAAACATGTCACCCTACTTCAGTCTTTGTGTAAATGATGACATGTCTGTCCAAAGCAAACACAATAACTAGTTTGTTAGCTGTCCTTTTTTTGTTTTGTAAAGGAAGCCAATCCTTTTTTCTGCGCATTGACAGTTAAAGTAGGAAATAATGGAAATAGTGGTGACAAAATTAAGAAAGCTGTTGTGCAAGAAGGGCACAAGTGAAGAGACGAACTGTCTGTTTTTACTGTGGAAGCAAAGCTAAACAGTTTTCTTTAACTTCATAGGTTCCCAGTTGACCTTGCTGTATATTCTGCCCTGTAGATAGCATCGAGGCCAATGTGGAGAATGCTGAAGTTCATGTAGAACGAGGAACAGAGCAGCTCCAGAGAGCCGTCTACTATCAGGTAAGTCTGCAGCAGTCTCTAAAAGTGCTGTCTGTCAGTGAAGTCCCTGCCAACAACCATCATGTCTCTGTTTTCTTTATCACAGCAAAAGTCCCGGAAGAAGATGTGTATCCTTGCAATAGTTTGTTCCGTTGTGCTCGTCATACTTGGCATCATTATCTGGCAAGCTGCTAAGTGAGTTGGCTCCTCACAACTGATGTGTCATTACTGTATTTTACCCTGCCCGCTCCCACCTGCAGGTTCTGGCTTGGAATCACTGATAACTTTTAGCCAAGTAGATCAATGCAGAAGGATGGTTAGTATGAAAAAAACGTACTCATCTGAACTGATCAAGCCTGTTTTTGTAAAAAAAAAAAACAAAGACATTTTTAAAAAGCTGTTATAAATCCTATTCACATTAAGATAAAGAATAGGATGGAGGACTGAAGTGGTGTATGGGAGCATTTTAAGATATGAGATTCCTTGCTTCATTCACTCATTTATTCTCTTATTTACTGTATTAACACTAACTGTCACTGTATTTCAAATGAAAAAAATACTGGGAAGCATTTCTCAACAGGCAAAATGAAAAAAGGAAACAGGCTGCTTGTTGAATTAAAAGGAATCTGTACTTTTTCAGGGGCTGTAAATTTGTTTTTTTGTTACCTATTGTGGTGGCATCTTCTGGTGTATAGTACATGGAGTGCCTTAGGCCCTGCTGTGGCTCCTGGCCTTCATAGTAACATTACATGGGACTTATATGACTCCTGGTGATGATGCCAGCCATGGTTGTAATATACTTGTTGTAAAATGAAAGCTTTATCACATGACCAATCCATGTCTGTAAATATTACAAAGTGCTGCGTTATATTCTACTCGGAACATTATGGAGAATAGATAATTACACTATCAACAAATTAAACTCAATTCTTCAATTAAAACATTTATAAATTAATTTCTATGACACCTGACATTATGCATAATAAATATCTTCAACACTTTTGCCCTTCTGGATGTGTCATTTCTTTTGTTTTTTCATGTACATGCTATCTCACTGGTTCTCCTCAAGGAGCCTCAAGCCTTAATTTGGGCTGGAATGTGTAAGGCCATGGTCACATGTGAATGCAAGCGAATGAAAATCTCCTCCTGGTGCTGAATGTGGGCAGTGCAGGATGTGAGGCACACAGAACTCAGTGTGCTAGTTTGTAGCCTATTTGATTGGTCAAGCACACACGTGCTTGCTGTTGGTATAAAACTCACCAAAGTCAAAGCCAAGACCTGGAAACATGGCAATGTCAACAAACACAGCAAAATGAGTTAACAAACACAAGAGGGCAGACAATCAGATCAAGTTTTCTTGAAGTACATTCAGTATTTTTACGCATTAAAACTTGATTCCATATACCAAATGACTCCAGAGAGCATAAGTGAGTTAGGACTTAGTGATCAGCGGATTGCTGTTATACACATAGCAATGCCCATGACATACACGTTAACTGACTAACAAACATATTTTAACCTAAATCATGATCTTTTTTCTTAGTTTTGATGTCTTAACCTAACCAAACTGCATTCGTTTCACAACATTAACCATGTGTTTATTATTATTACAAATACATGAAGATATGGGCAAAAAAACTACTGGGGGTGTGTGTATTTTCAGAGCAAAGGGCCTTTTGTTTTTCGAGGTAACAAGCTGTTGGTCAAATGGGCTTTTACCCCTGAGGTTTTTAAATGAGCACAATCCACAGTTGTTGAAAAGTTGTTTTTCCTCTTGTGTCCAAGGAAATTTGAAAACAAATTAATTCAAAGTGTAATTTCATATAAAATTCAGCCTCATTACATATCAGCAACCAACAGTTTAATATGTGAGGATAAATTCAAGTATTGGCCTCTAAAGCAGACTAAAGTCTTGATTTTTGCTTTGATAGGTGGTATAACTGCACATCCATGTTAGTCTATGTATAATTAATCAGCACTGCATAGTTTGATAGTTTGATCTAAGTTTCGGGAACCTCCCTTTACAAGCTGGAACCATTATGGCTACCAACAGGTCAAATTTGTCATATTACAGCTAAACAGAAAACTAAAAGTCAACCAGCACATCTAGTTGATTATGACACCCTTTTGTTGTGTGTCATGTTCAGTGCAGAGCTTATTATTTACAGTTTATTTTTATAACAAGTGGCATATGCAGGCATATTGCTAAAATCGTGCAAAAATAAAACCGTGTCTTTCATGTTTATTTTTTTCTGTGGATTGTGTAAACTGATACAACCAACCATTTATAACACTGGAATGGAATGCTGGATGAGTTTGACTTTTAACAAGAGAGAGCATTGCACACTGCGCTGTCAGAGCTTGTGTCAACAGAAACAGTCCACAGATGCTTTCAGGCCATTAATGAAACAATCAAGTCGGCAGGAATTCTCAGCTCTTCCTCCCGTCTTGTTGATTGTTTTCCAGCTTCTTGTAGTCACAATAGGAAATGCATTTGCAGCTAGGCCTGTGACATCACACAGTGACAATTTCCATACCTTGCCATTTGTGTGTGGGTTACATGGCTGGGTCGACATAAAATGGCCTGTTTTGATTGGTCCAGACTTTACACATGATATTAGCCTAATGAATGTGGTCATTTTCTTGTTTTAGAAGAGGAAATGTTTTTAGTCTTTATTGTAGTAACCCTAACCCTTTAAGTGTTAATTTTACTCATTAACAATAACATTTTAAATATACTAAAATTGTGCATGTTCTCCTGGTTATTAATGATGGGCCACTTTTACAAGTGGGTGGATCCAAGCCTGTTAGGCCCACCCACAACGCCGTGCCTGGTGTACATGCATTGAGTATACTAACTGCACTTTTTGGGGGGGTCTGAGATGCTAGTGTGATATCCAGTGGCAGTGAATGTCAAATGAATAACCGTTTAATAACTGATTCAGTTTTACTAATTTAGACCACAAAAGAAATGGCTAGCTGCTAGAATTATTGCAAGGTGTTTTTATGTGACTGACTCAGTGATATGATGTGAGATGAAGTAAGGCTGATGTCTGGATGGAACCACAGAAAAATCTCCCTTGCTCCAAAAATATGTGTCGCTATTTTGCTGTGTGATATTCGCTTTCTCTGTGAAAGTACTTGTATGTCTGTCACCACCCAGGACAGAAAATTATGAAGATAATGTGACAAAGGTGGCTTAAGATGAGTAACCTTGATTGTTCCCTGCCCGGACGGACAGAGCTAGATATGTTGGGGGACTGAAGCTGTTATATCCACCTGTGCTATAATCAAAATCCACCAGGCTACTTTGATAAGTCATTTTTATCTTGCAGAACATGGGAGTTGCTGCCTTTATCACTTAAATGGTTTGTTACTTTGGTGTTTGTGTGTGTAATACATTTAACAGACTGGACTGGGCCAGGAGGTTTAGGTGAACAGGTTAAGTGCGACCTCTCCACCTATCAGAGATATGGCCAGTGCTGCAGTGCTACTCCAGAGGGGCCCCTCTCGGAGCTCTGTAAGCTGACACCAGTTTTCTGCAAATCGTTCTTGGTTTTCGCCAATCTCGTTTTAATGTGATAACATACCTGTGTCGCAAAATCGGATATTGGAGCATACTATTATATATGTGCATTGCTGCAGGTGTGAATAGTTTTGATGCGACACATGATAGCTGAATATTTCACCTTTTTGTGTCGTTTATTCATCATGTGCCTGGTGTGTTAAAGCCTTCACTATCTCATCATCATTTAAAAAAATACCAGTCAATTGAATCTGGAAAACCTGACAACCAGCTGTGATTTACTGGATGGCTTGGGTTCAGGCACACATTCTCTTGTTTGCAGGGGTTGCTTGTGTGTGGTGGCCACATGTTGGGCTTTTGGTTTTACATGCAGGCCTCACTATTGTTAAGACCATATGGTGAGGTCCCAAGTCTTCCCTCTGTCTTACCCCACTATTTAGCTGGGTGTGGTTTTAAAGTTCCTTTAGTCCTAACAGGACACCAGTGTTAAGTAGGCTTCTGGCAGAAACCCTCTGGCCTTCAAAGCTGGTTAGACGACTTCAAACACGTTAAATACATTTCTGTAGACTAGAGGTTCAGCAGATCTCATCAGGGCTGTGAGCAGGCCCTGCGCAGAGGGTCAATGGCTTGGACATCAAGACACTGAAGAGAAGAGACTTGAACTGAAGATACACTGGGCTTCCTCTTTTTTTGTAAAGTTCTACACAGTGGCAGGGGCACAAAACTTTACTACTCCCTCTCTCAACTGTCTTGTACTAACTGATTTCTTTTGTCAAGTTTCTTTACTAAAGAATTAATAAAGTTTATTTCAAGTTCATTCCTTTCAGGTTTAAACTTGGCCTCCAAAGCTAGTGAAAGATTCCAAACAATCACATATGACGCATACCAAATATCATCTGCTGTAATATATCACACATCATCTGCTGTAATACGCATTTTCTTTACTTCATTCACTAGTCTCTCCTGATTGAAATGTTTTTGAGCCCATATGTGTGCTGTTTCAAGTTACCAACCAGTAATGGACAGGATGAGGCAGGCAACAGGTAATGTTTCCAAATCTCGCTGCTGCCGCTCTGAAGACGAGAGCCAGATACCAGCTACACTAATGCCTGTCTGACCAGGGAGGCAATGCCCCCTTGTGGCAAAATGGAGATGAAGCTCTGAGCATAAATGCTCAGTAAACCGTCTGAATCACACTCTTGTACAACAACATATAGACGGGTTTCTGTGCAACGTCATCGCACATATGCGCGCGCAGCCAGGGGGCAGAAAGCGGAACATTTCTTAGTTGTTTACCTGAGGAGTCAGCGGAGAAGGAACATGACAAGGAGCTGTTGTGCTGTAAACTGCACGAATCGGCAAAAGAATGGATGGAAACTGTTTAATATCCCGAGGGGATCTCATCCTTTTGCCAAGAGAAGAAGAAGATTGTGGCTCCAGGCCATCAAAAGGGCGGATTGGGGTCCTGAAGGTCCCAAAGGCGGCGAGAGTCTGTGCAGCGCCCACTTCGTGTCTGGTATGTTTGTCTTTTCCAACATGAGCTGGATAATGAGTAAGTTAGGACTGCGTGTGAGTTTACCATAGTTAATGAGAACATATTAGTGTGATTCAGTAGGTCAAAGGCTAACTAACTGGCCAACAAATTAGTCTGTCTTCTACTTAATGTTTGTAAAGTTTAACGTTGGCTCTCATTTGTAACGTTAAGTTTAGCTTTTGTGCTAACATTAGCTGCATGGCTGGTTTAGGTTTCTTGGTTCAGGCTGAAAATTATACAAGAAAGTGTCTTCAAACAGCGAATGTTACATGTAGTGTACGATTTTCTTTAACTCTGAACTAGTAACTTTAATGCTTGTGCTATTGGTGCTCATTATGGCTGAGCTCGTTAAATAGCAAATAGGCTAAAAACGGTGAAGATAAACAATAAGCAGAGCTAATCTTATTTTCTTTCTCTTACCAGGAGCACCGTCCATGGATTGTGATAGTCCAGATTTTGTTCCATCCGTTTTTTCACACAGCAGCACCAGAGACACCTCAGGAAAGGTGGCGAGGTCAGTGTCATGTCATGTATTTGTAATTTTCTACTTTCTGGGTAGCTTGTTAACTATCTGAGCAAATAAGATCTTCTTGTGTGTCCTTTATTATGTTATTGCATTATCTCTTAATGTGTTGATTATTTGGGTTTTTTAACTTAACTGTACTCTATTGTTTGTCCTATATATGACAGAAAGAGAACACAAGATGAAGATAAGGCCCCTGCTACCTGCCCCACACGCGAGCCTGAAGCAGATACTGTAGATCCTTCTTCTGGTATGCACAAGTCTTACTGTTAAGTGTGTGTTTGTGTTGGTTGGTTGGTGGTCGGGTGAGTAGAGTGACAGAGAAACAGACAGATAGTGTGTGTGTTGTGTGCATGTCTGTGTATGAAAGCTGATGTGTTGCACATGAGTTAATTTATCTCCTTTTTGTGTTGTAGATGAATGTAAGTGTGTGTCCAGAAAAGAGATGCACCAACTCAACCTGCAGTACAACCAGCTCCGTGATGATTATGAAGCTCTGAAAAAAGAACTGTATGCCACACAGGAAGAAAATAAACAGCTGAAGGAGCAACTTAAGCAGTCTAAGTTTGGGTTTGATTCCATAAAAGACACAAATTCTAAAATAATTTTTTTTACTGGTTTACAGTCATTACATATGGTTATGTGGCTGCTGGATATTGTAAAAAGAAGCACACTTGTGCTTAAGGGTGGGTTAAGCTGGGACAACCACCTCCTTTTGGTTCTAATGAAAGTAAGACTTGGACTCACCAACAGAGACCTTGCCTACAGATTTGGGCTTCCATTCTCAACGGTATCAAAAATATTAAGAGACTGGATACCCATGTTGTCCTCAATAGTGAAACCTTTGATAATGTGGCCTAGTAAGGATGCAGTGAGCGCAAACATGCCAACGTGTTTTAAACCCAAATTTAGGAATTGTCGTTGTATTATAGACTGTACTGAGATCTTTATAGAAAGAACATACAATCTTAAAGCAAGGGCTGAAACCTGGTCAAATTATAAGCACCAAAACACAATTAAATATCTAATTGGAATCACACCAGCAGGAGCTATATCTTTTTTGTCTAGTGGGTGGGGAGGTTGTGCCTCTGACAAGATAATAACTTTAGATTCTGGCTTTTTGCGTAAACTTGAGCATGGTGACGAGATCCTTGCAGATAGAAGTTTCCTTGTTAGAGAGGATTTGGCCAGTGTAGGAGCAACATTGAGAATCCCAAGTTTCACGAAGGGGAAATCTCAGTTGCCAGGTTCTTGTGTTGACACTTCACGTCAGTTGTCAAGAGTTCGCATACATGTGGAACGAGTTATAGGTCAGCTTAAAGCCTTTCAGATACTGAACACTGTCATACCCATCAGCCAAGTCGATATGCTAGATGACATTTTAACAATATGTGCTGGTCTTACGAACCTTAGGGGGGCTGTGGTGGCCCGGCGGTAACTGTGTTTAGAGTCAATGAGATGTACATTACTTTCCATGATTGTGTCAGGCTTTTAAGGGCTAATGAGGGCAGTGATCACTCACTACTTGCTCTCTGTCTCTCTCTCACTTACTCATCACTCTCTCTCTGTATAGCCTGACTGTAAAATTAATAACAGTTATGAATAACTAAATTTGATCAGACAGGATCATTCAGAGTACAAAAAGGTTGAGAACCACGTACACAGAGCTATTTTATTTATTTATGATAATGGCCATTTTAGGACCAAGGTTAAGGGACCATTTTGGAGAAACTGCTTTTAAAGCTGAAACGGTATATATTATAGGCAGTGTAATGCAATGAAAATTAAATGTTCATCTCAACAATGACAAGTGTAAATAATTAATACTATATCAACTCATCTAACATTTATACCTGGAAATGATTTTTTTCCCTAGCTTTCAGCTAAGTTTTGAGTATTATCATTGTCTGCAGAACTCAAACTGCACTTCTTTCTGGGGATGAACAATATATATCAGTGCTGTTTGTGATTTTATGTAAATGTACATTAAGAAAAAAATAAATGAACACTTAAAGAGTCAGATGTGTTGTTTGTTGTTGTGTTAACAGTAATGAAGTCAGTTAGATTTTGTCAGGTGTACCTATTCATCTTTGCTCATTACATCAGTTTTTCCTCACGCGCTGTTGTCCAGCATCCAGTATTTACCATCGTTGGATGTATCTATTTGCATCCACATTTCCATTTTTGGAGTATCTGGTCATGTTCACACATGCATAGTGAAAGTGTTGGCAGCAGTCTGCACTTGATCATTTTGCCAAAGCTTGGCTTTTTGCAGTACAGACATTTGATCTCTTCCGCCAGGTCGGGGTCTTTGCAGTGGCAGACAAGTTCTGGTAGGAGGTGGTCCATGAAGAAAGACTCAGCCTTGGGAAGACTTTCTTGTAGAAAGGGCTCATCTCTCCGTAGCCGGCAAATGATGCTGCTTGTCTTCGTCCACACCATGAAATCACATATGTCCATTTGACAAACGTACATTGAAACCATACATGAAACCATACATCATATCAGTGGCGGTCCTAGCTTGCATGACGCCCCGGGCGAACCTCACCTTCACCTTTTATTTTATTTACCTCAGTATTTTATTTTACTTTATTTTATAGCTACTTAAGCATTTTATTGTATATAGTATATTATTGTTTTTTGTATATTGTATTGTGTTGTGAACTGTACTTTATTGTTTCTATATTTGCCCTTGTATTTTGATTGTATTTGTACTTGAATGTACTGCTATGATAATCTAATTTCCCTGTCTGTCTGTCTGTCTGTCTGTCTGTCTATCTATGACAGAAATGTGCTTTATTTGGAAACAATTTGTGATGTGATTGACTTTAGCCTACTAATTGCATTAGTTATGCATTATTATATGAATCCCCTGCTTCACAGCTCCCCCGCACCAGTAGGGAGCGCTGAGGTCCAGAGGTGAACCTATCCATCCATCTATTTTTTTTTTTTTTTTGTGGGCTCTCATGCCGCCCCTCCACAATTGCTGCCCTGAGCGGCTGTCCATATTGCCCATATGAGGAACCGCCCCTGCATGATATACATAATTTAATTACATAATGTGACCACACTCCTGTGTGTCACACACTCCCCTGAAAAAAGCAATGGCTCCTTACATTTGAAACCTTTTCTTCATAAAACTCAATTCACAACCTGATATATCTTGTTGCCATTCCTGCAAATGCATGCAAAATTATCCTTAAATGCCTATCCCTGCTGAGCCCAAAGTTCATTCCAAGCTGATGTTGAAACATTTGGAGCACAGGCATGGCTTTGGAAAGGTGATAGTGGGATTTTTTTTGTTTCTGTCAGTGATAGATAGGAGTTTGAACACACTTCATTTTTTAAATCAAAATTAAGCCTGTAGATGACCTGTAACTGCCCCTACTTGCTGAAAATCACAATGGGTAATGACAGCATCACTTAAAGAAGGACATTTAACACGTGTTTTTCTAATTAAATATCCAGGCACCTGGGGAGAAAAATGCAATTTTGTGACATCAAAATACCCCTGCTTGAGAGAAACAGGGGCAAAAACTCAATATAGTTCTTTACTTCCTTATTTACACTAACTTTATGCATATCATATAGTCAAAAACAAGTGCTTGGGTGGAAAAACGAAGAACAAAATGCATACAATTACATTAACTTGCATAATTTCTGAGTTTAGGGCTTTAAAAAACTGATATAAACTATATATTGCTGGATTTGATATCTCATTTGCTACATTATGCATCAATCATCCAGAATCTGGCATGTAAGTGGCTCAGGAGAGACGCAAGAAGAGATGGTGGGTCACCGGTCTACATGATCACCCATTGGCTGTGGAAGGCTTTATGTCAGGCATAGAATCTTCTATCTGCTCAAATGAGCTGTCAACCAAGCTGCCATCTTGGACCTAGCTGGTGCAGAGGGTTTTGCTGTGGCAACGGTGGTGTATGAGGATGAGGCAGCTGGTAGTTTCTCCAAATAATGCTACATTTTAGTTTTTTTGACCATATTTTTTTCAGCTTTATTACTGGAACACATACTGCTTATGGCAGAAATACTATCACCATCATTGGTTTTGGATTAAGACCATCACGGCCAGTGGTGTCTTTCGACCATCAAGCCTGACTCTTTGGACCAGCCCAGGGAGGAAGAGAGCCGGGATAACAGCCATGCTAATCCAGCTTGGTTTCAGGCTGCTCCTGGCTAATGTCTGGTCACAGGAAAAGGAAATAGATAAAATGGGACTCAGAATAAAATGGACAAACAGACTCAGAGATTTGGGACCTTGATGAAATCCTGATTACACACAGAGACGTGTGTGGGGGTTTGTGAAGCTCGTCATCATTTCATAGTCTGTAAAAAACTGATTATGTACAGTAGATTGTCTTTTTAGGCTATAAAAAGCATCACATTAACCCGTAATACCAACTGTGACCACGACACACAGATTCACCTCGGTCTCCATCGCTGTTCCTTGGGGTTTGGAATACACACACTTTGAGGGGTCGGTGGCGGCCCACAGGTCATTTTGGACCCTGTAGGCCTATTGATTTAATCCTGCCATTGTAACAGCTAGAACTTGTTAGTGTTCTTATCAACCATAGAAGTCTCTGGGAAAGTTGATTGAAAGACCAAGAATACTTTGACTGCTGACAAAACATAGGATGAAGGAGTCCCTATTTGAGTCAACAAAAAGTTCATAACTGAATCCAACAGCATTCTTAAAAGGGACAACCTGAGCTCTTCTTCTGAGTGTATGATCTGTCCACGACTTGTTACTGATATTTATAAAGTATATTGTGCCATGTTTGCCTCTGTAGTGATTATGCGTACAGCTCGTAGACAAACAAAGATACTGACACTACTGAAGAAATCATGATTCTGATAGAATATTAATATTATTTTATCTTGTTAATCTTGAGATGAGGATAACTGCTGTTCATATCCCATTAAATAGAAAGTCATCTAGATGTCTTTTATATATTTTGTACAGATTTTCCCACAAATCTGCCTGACATATATTTGGTCACTTTAGGATCTTCACTAGAATTTAAGACAAAGTCCTGTGGGTTTTAACAGTGTTTAGCAGCACTGCATGGTTATGCTGTTCAAAGGTTACCTATGCACGTTGTTTCAGTCCACTGCTCCCCTCTACACCACGTCATATAAACAAACACATACTGGTCTACATTCTGGGGGTACACTGCAGAGAGGGAAAGGGGCCACGTGGAGGAGTGTTGAAGCTGAATTGTGGTGTTCTGGGAGCCACTGTGCTGTCATTCACCTCAGCAGACTGTCTGGCTTAGCACCTGCTTCTCACACCAGGGGGAGGGGGAGACTGCTTGTATATTGATGGGGGAGGGAGCCGTGGCCTTTTGTGTAATGATGGGGGAGGAGTGTCTGTATGAATGTGTGAGGAGATCGGACTGTACAGACTGCTGATGCAGGGAGCGTTGTGCTGAACAGGCCACTCCCCAGACAAAAGCACTCAAAGTGACTTAGATATGCCAATTATAACCGTGCAGCTGTATCCCTGGAGACCCACTTTATATGTCTGTGCACTGATTTGATACTTGGCTGGTGGTTTCTGTTGTGCTGAGTGTTCATGATGTTGCTGAATTGAATGTTGTGTTTTCAATCTTCTAGTACATATATTTAAAAATGTTAGAATTGTAAGATGCCTCTGCAAACCACCCTCTGCTTTTCAGATGAGGTCGATCTTTTGGTCATGCTATATTTTAAATTAGTGCATCATTTAACTTGGGGGGGGGGGGGGTATGAGTCCACTTATACTACAACAATGTGACAAAATGTGCCACAACAATGGGGAAAAGTTGTTCATTTAAAGACACAATTGTTTACATCCTGCTTTTCTGTCTTTAAACAAGACTTTTTACCAATTGAAAAGGAATGGTTTGATTCATAAAGATGGCTAATGTTAGCAAACTTTGAATTCCACAGTGGCATAGGCCATTACTTTTGTGCAGCATTCCCAGCTATAGCAGTTGGTTAGCACAGGTTTTGGTGTTTATACAGGCAGAACCAAACCTGAAAAACTCACTGTGACGACAAGACTTCAGGAACCTGTGCAGTCTGTGTACTTGACTAGTTACAGCACATGATTGCCCCTAAAACCACAAACCATTATATTCTGTCCTTTTTTTTTTGTATGCATTAAACAAGTCAAATACAAGGTCTTAATTGGGAGCCCACCAACAAAGAGGTGTTGGTGGGCTTATTTTTAACTTTTGACAGAGCCAGGCTAAATATAGTCCTGACTCCAGATCTGTACAAACACACAGACATGAGACTGATATTCATCTCTCATCTCACTCTGAGGAAGAAACTGAGTCAGCATATTTTACAAGAAACTGAAATATTCCTTCAAGAATTTGGGTACTTTCCTCCTCTGCAGTATGCTGTGTATTGTGTTGTAACTGGAAGCAGCAGTCTCTGTGGCTCCACTGTTCTAAAGCTTGGTTGGGGTTTTCAGTGATGCCAGGTCAGATCACCACTGGTATAAATATCAGCGTTGCGACCGCTACAGCTGCACCTATTTGCCTATTTACACATTGCAAGCAAATACAGAGAAAAGCAGAGCTTAAGCTTAGGAAAGCGGAGCCAATCAATTACGTTACGTGACAGCTGATTACAGAACCTTGTTTCAAATGCACCCAGAATGGAGGCCTACAACAATCTATTATGTAACAAATAGCGTCCAGACATGATCTCAGCAGTCTCCACCATCTGTCACCAAATAAAATGTCATCTGAATTCAAATTCATACACATATATGTGTGAATTGATTCTGGTGACTTCAGCCAACACATGTTCCTTTTTCAGCTATACATTGTTTCAAACTGCTGAGTGAAAATGAATGCATTAATTTATATGGAACAGGGACCCTTGGTTACTGATGGTGGAGCTCTGCCATGATCTGCAGTTCTGAGAGCTGTGATTGGTGCAGTCTGCTCCCATCACTGTCCTCATTGGCTGCTTCCACAAATACACTTGCCTCATTACATACAAAGCTCCAGCCTCCTGCGCATGGGGGGTGGGGGGTGTACGGACGTGAAAGCCCTCTGTGCTGTCTTACAGGCTGGGTGAATCAACATAGAAACTTGACTCAGGGTACATAATAATAAAACACACGATGCAGCAAAAAGACAAGAAATAATAGTAGAATAAAAGTATATATTCTGCTATTAGTTTATAAACAAAGCACACAAACAAAGCACAAATACGAACAATAAGAAAGAAATATGGAAACATAGATATGACAACAACAAGGGAGACAAACGATAAATCCTAATTACAAACGTACACATATAATCTACTCAGTACATGTAGATGGCCCAAGGCACTCAGTGGAGAGGGTTATGTAAAATAAATGACATCGAGGCGAGGCTGAGGGTGGGTGTTCAACTACAGGACCACTTGGTAAAGAAATGTAAATGAGCAGAGAAAGATCTTCATTGGCTGATTTTTTTCTGCCTAAGCAAACTAAATGATCAAACTCTCTTTGTTTTCATGACTAAAAAAACAAACTGACCTTAAAGGACAACATAATTTATACTGTTTTACTTTGTTTATATGTGACGGACCCTGCCACCTTTCTAGCTTCAAACAGTGTTCTGGGACCTTATTTTCCTCTGAGAACAGCTTGTTTATTCACTGATGGAAAAAAGACAAATTTCTGTTTGTATTATTTGAATTTCTTCTCCAAAACTACATTGTAGTCCTTTAAACTATGGAGGTTCTCAACTGCTTTAGACCAGGTAGACAGAGTTTAAGTTCTAGCTCTGTTAATTGTGGCAGTGGCCTTTTTTAGTAAGCAAATATCTTTCAAATATAAAGTCAGCCAGGTTCTCTTCATTGCAATGGTGGGTTCAAACCAGTTCTTAATTATAGTTTTCTTAGCTGCAGTTGAGGCAGAAAATATTATCCGTTTGTCCTGAAACGATAGAAAACTATTTGGTTTGTACGGGTTAAGAAAAAGAACAGGGCAATTGAGAAGAGCTTCATTAATGAAAGTGCCTACAATATTACTGATACATTCCCAAAGAGGTTTAACGGTTGAGCAATACTTAAACATATGTGAATAACTTCCTCTAACAAAGCCGGGACGTTTAATACAAGCGGCACTGTCAACCAGTTTTAATCTGAATCGAGGTGTACGAAAAAATGTGTGGACAAATTTTAATGAATTATCTGATATTTTTCGAATAGTTCTCCTTTAAATCTTGAAAAAATCTTGAATGGTCTGTAAAACAGTGGATACATTTTTTTGAGCGTCACAACCCATGAAATGAAATGACTCATTTCACTGTCGTAATTTGAGCCATTTGGTCCAATAACATTTGGAAAGTCTGGAGGAGCTTCACGATTAGATTATTTTATCCCCAGTGAAGTTAGCCAGCTCAGTAGATTGGTCATCTCTAGTGTGCTCACCTGCCGCACGCTCTATTGGCCGCACAATGTGGAAGCCATGGTCATGGCCTCATGAGACTTTTTTGTAGATCTTGGTGTTATACACATGGGTACCAAATGTCATACATGTAGGTAAAACTTGGGGGCTGCTCTTTAGCGGGCAATAGCAAGTCATTTTGCCCCGACCAATTTCATGAGTATTCAAGCACCTTCAGTCTGTCAAAAATGTGATTTAATAAAGAAAGAAAGAAAGAAAGAAAGAAAGAAAGAAAGGCCCTAATAATTATATGCATCTTACTATATATGAAGTTATTTTCCTAACTCTACCGCCTTTCCCTTACAATAACTCTAACCCCGGGTTTCTTCTTTCACTACTTTGCCATTTCATGATGACTCCATACAACCTTCCTTCCTGCTATAACCTGTTTCATTGCTCACGCTCTAACACTTTACAAAGTTTACATAATGTATCATAGCTTAAGGATTAATTTGATATGAGTATCTCCTTTAACTAATGATCAAATAACACAATCTTATCAAAAACTAAGGGAAGGGAAACCCTAGTTAAAGGGATCATTTGATGCACTAACATTATCATTACAACATTATCAATATAGGATTATTTGAAGAGGATGATAAAGAGTCTTTCAGTATCAGTCAATAAAATAATTTCAAAAATGCCACTTATTTAGTGACAGTATGTTTGATTGCCCAGTTCTTGTGTCATCTCCCAAGCAATGTTGTCCAGCTGCTCCTGGTGGATCCACAGGCAGTCCCAGCCTGACCCTGAAGGTAAGGGTCGACACATGCAGTAGACTGGTCAAATGTCCGCCTTGCCTTCCAGCTCCTTAATCCCAAAAAACATTTTTAACCATGCTTAAGTGAAAGCAAACCCAACCCAAAATAAAAATTTTGTTCCTTCACTTTGCTTTTATCATCGATAGTTGTCAGTTGATAGTATAAGCAGCGCTTTAAGTGGGCCGATACTGAACCTACACATTCAGGTTTTAGTCTTTGGCATACTGTGACTTTTTCTTGCGTACCGGCACTTCTACAACCTGCCGCCACTCTTACTACTCTTCTGCCCACTCGACATCACACCCTGGAGGCAGAGGAGCAGCGAGGGCACCGATGCTCTGCACGCTTCCTTTCAGTGCCCAATGCCCATGATAACCAACTGGGCAGTTCGGGCAGAGTGCACCACAGTGTGGAGCTCTGAAAGCTTCTGAAAACCTTTATCTTGTTTGTTCTGCCACTCTTTCTACTGCTACACTCTAATCCAGTAGGTGGTGGTAATGCCACATCATATTTTTCTTTTGCACTAAGTAATATTAGTTTGCCAACGACTGACACAACTCTGTAGAGGGAGAGATAACTACAGTAACAGTATGAGAAGATGTGCTCCGTTGTATTATGAGTTTGGTTCAGTTCATCAATTAATAAACTAGTCATACATACTGTACACATGCAAAAATCCTTTTTGTATCAAAGGCAGGTGATCTCTGCTCATCCCAAACACATCTTCAAACTTTCCCCGGGACACCTTTAATCTTGAGTCCTGGACCATGAATGAATTAGTCAAGAATGAGCTGCAGCATTCTGTTCTGAGAAGAGTAAGTCCTGGAGCCAGACCTATAGGGCATCTCCACAGCGAGCATCTGGTGATTAGGCCTTGACCCATAGTGCTTGGCCTGCACAGCCAGAAAGAACTACATGGAGCCAGGCCCCTGTGGGCCCACAGCCCGCAGGGATAGGGGTAGGGTGCTTTACAAGTGGGCTGGCAGGCAGAGGTAGAAACTTTGGTGTGACTCCGAGTATTATAGGCTGATCCTAGGGAGGTTACCTCTTGTTGACAGACTGAGGCATTTTAAGGACACACTGCTACCAATCCACATGTTTACTGCCCTGACTTGACAGATTATTGCTAACCTGTTCCGTTGCTCTGCTCACTTTTTTGCAGCTCACTCTCTCTTGCTTGTTCCACTACACACTTGCTATGCATAACTTCAAATTATCCATACAAAAATGCAATATTAAAGGGTAGAAATTACATATTTATATATGAATTACTGGATGGACAATAATAATTGTTTTCATTTCACTTTTTTTTTCATTTGGCATTTATTAATTCATTCAAAAAGTAAATTAAATGTATCAATTTAAACAGACTTTCCAATGACAACTCATTTATTTATTGGTGTAGTTTAACAAAAGTCAAGCCTGAACATTAAGTGTTGGTCTGGTTTGATTCAAAAGAATAAAACTAAAAAATAAAAGGATCCATTTTTCTGCTGCTTTCAGCCACGGTCTTCCTCCATTTGCTGATAGAAACTGCTTGCAAATGCCGTGGAGCTCCTGCAGAGGAGTGTAGGGGGATTATGCATATTGCGCCTCTCCTGCCTGTCTGTCAGACAACACTGAGGGCATAGAAGGACCCCCGACGCTCCGCTGCTGGTACCTAAACACTTTGTTACAGCCGCTTGATAACGCTCATCACTGCTTTATCTCATGTTTGAGAAGAATACTGCCCGCTGAGCATCCATTCTCACACAGGATCTGTCCTTCTGCTGGATTACTGAAACAGAGCTGGGTGAGTGATTTTTCTCCATCACACTGTCAGTGATCACAGACAATTTGTTGACATTTTTTCACACTGAGCGCCATTTGCAGACAGGTATACCGCCCCCTTTATTATTCGCACTGTCAGACGCACTGGTTTTATTATGAGAAAACGCAGGGAAACCAGGAAAGGTATACACATAGTGTTTAAATGAATCTTCCTTGTAATAATGTGATGCCTGATGGAGGGAATGGAGCGACGCTGTAGGCCTAATGATATGAACGAGAGCAGCTGTGAGGTAAACAGCGACGCTTACTGAAATGAAAGCACACACTGTAAATATGTGTAATTCATCTGGTGTGTTAGGTCTCATGATCACCATCGTTCTCTCGGTTGTGATCAGTCTCCATGTTATCCAGCACTGACACAGTAGTGAGGCGTTCGCCGGTCACATCTGCTTTTTCAGACTAAACCATCATGGAGACTGTTGATTGTGTACAGTCACAGGGCCGGCACAGGGTCAGCACAGAGCGGGGCTTAGCCTGTGATTATCACTGAGTCTGGCTCATGATTTCATTAACTAATACTGCATTAGATTGAAGTTCTATGAGTAGATAATTATTATTGTTATTATAATTATTATTGTTATTGTAGTTGTTATTGTTATTATTTCAGGCCAGTGGTGAAAAGGGCACAAAACAAATCTTTACTCAAGCACCAGCACAGTTACATCACTGAGATGTTTCTCAATTACAAGGAAAACTACTGTTATTAAAATAATACTGAAGCAATGTACAAAATATTCTTCTCAAATGCAACGCAGCATGAGTTACTTTAACTGTGTCAGCCGGAGCCATACAGGTCTTCAGTGTGAATGACCCCCTGCTCCTGCTCACCTCTCCCAACCTGGGCCTGCTGCACAGGTTTGTGGGGGTTTTGTCTGTGTGTCAGGCTTTTCATTGGCCCGCTGGTGATCGGCTGCTCAATACTCAATTATGATTTTGAAAAGCAACTAAGTAGATTATACTTGAGTAGAAGTACTTGCATACTTGAGTACATACTTGAGTACAAGTAAAATTACAAACTTGAAAAAAAAAACAACTCAAAAAGTTCAAGTATCCAAACCCCAAAAATTACTTAATTACAGTAATTTGAGTGGATGTAATTAGTTACTCCCACCCCATCATCAGGCACACTGAACTGTCAAAACACAGTTTTTGCCTCCTTCAACATATTGCCTATCAAATAAAAACGAAGACCTATTTTAGACAACATAGCCTAAAATAACTCACCTCATTTAATGATGTAACTTTCACATGATTTTTATGCTATCTGTATCTATTTTAGCTTATCTATCGATACACTGTATACTTGGGTATTCATACAAAATAGGTGAAACATATATTATATATGTTAACTTATTCAGATTTAGATATTTAAACGGAAAACTTCCAAAGAGGTGAAACCACTGAAATACTTTTTGCAGATCATTGATACTTATGTTGTATATGTTATCTCAGAATTCTAAAGGCATGCCTTATGGAACAACAAATTCAAAGAGGAAAGTCTACATAATTAAAAAAAACACTTAGGTCATATGCGAAGAAGTAAAATTAGAATCTACAAAATTTTACAGTAAACATCACAATATTTCTCCAGTTTATGAGCTGCCACTGAGTAAACAAACTGTATAACGCTGTGGCACAACTACCTTCAGATTCCACAGGGCACATATGTGTCGCATTCCAGCTGCTACAGCTGATCAGCCATTCTAGAGCATGGTCATGGTTCCACCAGGCTCTGCTCTTTGGAGAATACTTGAAGCCCTGCTTCTGAATGCTCCCAGAAGCGACTTGATAGTTAGTGAATCATCAATGAGTAATTCCTGAATAACTGTGATACAAGGATCAAAAAGTAGACGATGATGAGTTGCCACAGAACAGAGTGGAAGATACTTGGTAATGATAAGTTCTATCTGTGAAATAACATACTGACCACTTTCCTAATGAATTATTCCTGATTAACTATAAACCAGATGCTTAATGGCATGAGCTAGAGATGATCCATTAATTACAAATAACAAAAACAAAACAAACTATTTGTGGGCTGCTGTAGCTCAGGAGGTGGAGTGGGTTGTCCAGTTACAGGAAGGTTGCTGGCTGGATACCCCAGCTCCTTCAGCTGCATGTTGAAGTATCCTTGTGCAAGATACTGAACCCTAAATTGCTCATGATTAGCAGGTCAGCACCTTGCATGGCAGCCTCTGCCTTCAGTGTGTGAGTGCGTAAATGTGACAAGTGCTGTAAAGTGCTTTGAGTGGTCAGAAAATTGCTATAGAAATGCAAGTCTATTTATTATTTATTTTATTGAGTGAAAGTGTGGAGGATAAATTGAGGAGTCTCACAGCCTGATGAATGAAGCTGCTCTGTAGTCTGGTGGTCTGGCAGCAGATACTTCTGTATCTGTTGTCAGATGGCAGCAGGGTGAACAGACTGTGACTGGGTGGGTGTTGTCTTTTAGTATCTTTGGGCTCTGTGCAGACATCTCACTTCACTGATGCCACTGATGCTCTGTAGATGGTACCAGTGATGTTCTGGTGGTTTTAATCACCTGCTGCAGAGCCTTCCTGTCCTGGGCTGTGATGAACCATGCCAGTTTGTGATGTTTCTACTCAGGATGCTTTCTATTGCTCCTCTGTAAAACTTGTCAAGAAATTGGCTCTGGAATTTTGCCTTCTTAAGTTTTCTTAAGAAGTAGAGCCTTTTCTAAAACTGTTCATCTGCTCCATCTCAGCTCCACTGATGTAATCAGGGGTGTGTGTCTTGGTTTTGCTGATGTTAAGCAGTATATTGTTCTCTTTCTGTTCTTTCTCCCCATCCCTGCTTTCCCTTTTTGCACTGACAGTCACACACAAACTGTATGCAGCTTGAAGATCACAGAATCTGATAATAAATAAAGCAAACAGTGTTGTAAATACTGTAAATGTAAGAGGAGGCACATTTGATTACAGGGTATTAACATTGCTTATCCATGTATTCATATCCTTCTCTTCCTCCCTCTCCTCCTTTGCAATGTAGTCAGGTAACATCAGAGCCTTACTCTCACCTGAACCTGGCTGTATAGCCTTTATCCATCTTTTGAAAAACAGACATTTCTTTGGAACCATACTTAAAATTGTAAAAGTGCTTGACCATAGCCAACGTCTTTACTGCCTCCAAATTTATCACACAGGACATAACAGAAACAAATGTTACAAGACGTAATTTAAATTATCATTACCTCACGTTATCTTCACCTCAACTGTCTCTCCGCCTCTGCTATGTGTAGGTGTGACTGCCAATCTGACTCTCTGGGGTCTGTTTGTGAGGAAGTCCAATATCCAGTTGCAGAGTGCTGAATCCCAGAGTGTTTAGTTTTACAATCAGCTTAATGTGTGAGATTATGAATGCTGAGCTGAAGTTTAAAAAAAAGCATTCTTATGTAGTCCTTGTTATTTTCAAGGTGTGTGAAGACTGAGTGAAGGGCAGTAGATATGGCATCCTCTGTGGCTCTGTTGGTTCTGGAAGCATACTGATGAGGGTCCAAGCTGACAGGGATGTTGTGTTTGATGTGCTGGAGAGCCAGATTCTCAAAGCACTTCATCAGGATGGGGGTGCGAGCCTCAGGGCGGTAGTTGTTAAGTACTAGACGTTTTGTATAGGTACAGGGACAATGGTGGTTGTCTTGAGGCAGGTGGGAACAGTCTCCTGTGAGACTGAGGTGTTAAAAATGTAACATCAGCTAGCTGATCATCACCTGTTTTTAGTACAAGGTCAGGTATATTATCTGGACCAGCAGCCTTATTTATATTCACTCTCAGCAGGATTCACAGCTGAGTCTTTGTGGAGGAGATCAGAGCGAGCATTAAATGTGTTCAGCTCATCCTGTAGCGTGGCCTCACACATGATGGGGTTATGCTTTTGTAGCCTGTGACATTTTGAATCTCCTGCCACATATCTTTAGTGCTGTTGGTGTTAAGGTCCCTCTCCAGCCTCTGCTGATGTCTCCTTGATGCCAGCTTTCTGTCTTGCTCTGGCGCTGTTGTATGCTTCCTTGTCACCTGACCAAAAGGCAGCTTTGTTGGCTTAGAAAAGAGCCCTCACCTCTCCAGTCCCTCTGGTTGGGGAATGATCTTACTGTCTTTGTGATCAAAACATTATCAAACATTCAAGGTACATTTAAGTTGAGCCTCATCCACTTTATTGTCCTGCGACCGGACAGTAGCCCGAATTAGCCTTGGTAAAGGAACAGCTCTTGGTCCAAGTCAGGTCAGCTTAGAGCTGATGCCACCTCGCTTTCATCGGTCTGGTCTGGCTGACCGCTCAGCAGATGCCGCTGGTTGAGATCCTCTCGCAGTCTGCTGCACTCAGTCCAAACCCCACACAACTTTTTTCCGATGTTGATAAGTGCATGTCTATTGTAGGTAAATATTGCTTCAGCAGAAGGGGGCACTGAGGCCAAAAAATAGAGAAATATATCAAAAATGTAGCGAGTATTGAAGGAGCTAAAGGCATACATGTCTGCAAATATGAGCACACAGTTCATACAGACACAGAGCAGTTTGCCTTTGATAATTATCGATAAATATGATGACGTGATTTTCCTTTGCATCAGGTGTGAACGGTCTAACCTGGTAATATGGACGCCGAAATGAAAAGCGAGAAGTAACGCCACGCAGCAGCCCTGCACACACATCCAGTGTGTCAAGCCTGTCTGACATTCAAAAGCTTTATATGGCCACGTTCAGCTTAATCAGGTGATAAAAGGCTGAGCCCACTGATGTATGAAGTTTTTTTCTCGCAAACTTACGATATATGCAAAAACCTATTTTTTTTCAACTCGTAGTAGTGAATCCAATCTGCAGCAGGAAAAGTAATTAAAAGAATTTTGATAATTGGTCAATCAACAATTTCCTGTAGTTAGAATCAAAACAGGAATTGTATCATATCTTGGCAACAATAACTCCGATTATCTCAAAACTCAAGATTCCCAAGCTTTAATGAGGGTCTGTGCAAACCAAACAGCTGCTTGGGGGATAGAAGTTTATATCTGATTATCTTATAATCAGATGTGTGGATTCGTACACATTTTGGTGTGCAAGCTCTAGGGTGGCATTTCAGTAGATTCCTTCAATATGGTTATGATCATTTAAAGTGGGAATTCACACGTACGTACAAAGCGCTGACATTTTTTCAGTACAACCACTTAATGGTAACAAAACTTTGCTGTGCTATGGTCAATTCAGAAGTGTGGCAGTCTGTATTTTGTTAAATATGAAATATCTATAAATGTCTATATCTCCACAAGTCAAACTTCAAATGTTAGATTATGTTCTGATCCGGTCAAACGATGTGTCTGCAGTTATATTAAATATTTTGCTGTCACTTGCAGTTTTTAATCTACTTTCAGTATAGTGTTTGACAATACACTTGAGACCGGCAGAATGATGTGTGGATTTTTCAAAACTGTATCACTAACAGTTAAATTTTACTTCCCTCTCTTTACTGAGCTTTTGTCTCATTCGTCTCCTCTCCAGCTCCCCTCAGCCCTCCTTCTCCCCTTCCCCTGTCAGTTCAGCTCATAGTAACCCAACTGTCTGCTCTCACAGACCAGAGGCTAATTCAGTTCATATAAGTAGAAAGTATGTAATAAATTGATACACACATGGATAAATAAACATAAGTTTTAGGTATGAAACAAGTAGTAGGATTCAGTAAATAAAGGGGCTTTTGGATAGATCTAAACTGAAAGGTGTTATTTACAGGATGGACATTTCTATAGGAACATTTTTCAGCTGGTGCACTCCTACAACTGCATTTTTCTACTCTCATGACTAAACTACAAAGGGAGTGAGTAAAAGATAAATGAATGAATGAATATAATGATTGACTTGTGGACTCATATCAGGATGTACATTTATATGAATAAATTAGTTGAGCTGCTACACTCGTGACTGCACATCTTATAAAAATATCTGATGCTGCCCTCTATGAGATTACAAAGGGTGACAGTTATGGTTTCCTGTATTCTAACTATGATAATTGTTTTACTGTATTGTAGTAGGGGTGCTGGTATTACTAATTACTTAAAGTATGAAAATAATCATGCAGTAAAGTAGTTTCTATCAGTGTTTTCCTATTATATCTGATGTTTTGGGCTTAATATTACAGCTGCATTAATATGTATGTTTAATTTTACTGCTGTAGATGTTGAGTTTGAGCTCAACTTACTACTTTATATACTATTGGCTTGTTTAATCCAAAGCAAAGCGTCATATTCTATAAGATATCGTATTTTTTTTGTCATAGCTGTCCTGCAAGAACCAAGTATAGATATAAAGTCAAAATTTCAGTGGAATGTACTAAGTTAAATTCCACTGACTAACAAGCACAATGACAGAGAAAACTACACTATAGAGAACAGCACTGTCCAATCCAAGTCTGGGAGTGCAGTCATGGGTGTACAGTGTGAACAGGAGGGGGCTGAGCACACAGCCCTGGGGGGCCTCCAGTGTTGATTATTAACGTGGAGAAGTTGTGACTGCCTATTCCAATCCATATTGGGGTCAATATCCAGCCCCAGAGTGTTTAGTTTTCCAATCAGTTTAATGGGTGAGATTGTGTTGAATGCTGAGCTGAAGTCAACAAACAGCATTCTGATGTAGCTGTTCTTATTCTCCAGGTGTGTGAATACTGAGTGGGCAGTAGATATGGCTTCCTCTGTGGTTCTGTTGGTTCTGAATGCATACTGGTGAGGGTCCAGACTGGCAGGGATGTTGTCTTTGATGTGCTGAAGAACCAGTTATTTAAAGCACTTCAGATTGGAGATGAGTGCCACAGGGCAGTAGTCATATCTCTCATTGTGAGAGTGATATGTTAAATATGTTAGTAAGTGCATCAGCGAGTTGATTGGGACATGTTTTTTTATAGGACCAGCTGCCTTACTCATTTTCACTCTCAGCAGGACTTTTATCACATATGTCGTGGTTACTGACGCTGGCTGTTCCTCTGGAGGTGGAGTATTGTGGGAGAAAAGCCCTCTGAAATTGGGTTCTAAAGCTGTGGATTATGAGGAAAAATTCCCTAACTAAAATAATACTTGTGCATCCGGGAAAGTTTTGGAAGAAATTCAGTTCCCTTTGTTCAGGTCTCAACTTATATGCATGGGTTCATATATGAAATAAATTGACCCCAAACAAAAAGAAAGAATCTTAATGTCAAAGAAGATCCCTATTTATGTGTATGTGGTGTTCATGTGTGTTTGTGTGTAAAGTGTAAAAGGATAAGTGAGAGAAAAGAGACTATATGGGTATACAACCCTCCTCTTCAGTAGACTTTAAAGCTGACTCATGGTTGAGATCGAAGCGAGCATTCACATAGCTCCTGGAGAGCTATGTGCACGATGCATTGATGTCTTCCTTTGGCATATTTCTGAATTTCCATTGGATGCAGAACTCCTTAAGTATAATAACACCTTATTTCTGATGAGGCTTTTTTCTATCCCTTGTTCTTCTGACTCTGTCTATCTCTGTCTGATTTACAACTTGAGTTTGATGCCCATGGCACTGGGAACAGCGGTAGCCTCCGTCAGATGCAATCCACACATACAGGCCATTTTGTCCTCAAGTGCCTTATGATTGCAGCCTGCACATCAAGAGAAATGGCTGGATTTGTACACATTATACTGACTTTATCCAGTTAGTTCCATTATCATAACACTGTCATCTACAGTCAGATATTAATTCCATGTTCACTCAATAGCTGCAATTTCTCCTTCTGTCTTTATTGAAAGTTCCTTAAATTCTATTAAAACGTTCTTGTATTTTCCACCCTCAGGCAGTTTGATGGGTATATCTTATCAGCAGTACATTTTGCTCTGCTTTTGAGACATCTGGTTTTGCATCACACATTATGGAGTAGTATGTTGCCTCTTTCACTCAAAATAGTATTTTAGACATGCTGTGCACAAAGATCAATACATATATTTCGACTGTTAGGCAAATAGTAATGGGCACAACTTTCTTTTCCTGTTGCCGGTTCTGCCCAGTGTTTTGTAAATTATCATATAGGATGTCATCATACTTGATTATGCCTCAAAAAATGCCCATTATCTGGCTCATTGAGTCGGTGTGTGGTACCTCTGAATGGCAGATTCCTGGAGGCTTAATACAGTGTAACATCCAACAGTCTCTGTCGTATTGCTTTTTTTGACTCATTTGCTGTGGGTTCTCCCATTTCCAAGAAGTCTTTATGCACACTGCTTCTGTCATGCTCTGTCAAAAGCTTTTACATTTAATGTTGGCAATTTTCATCCCATCTGTGGAATTCAGTGCACTGCAAGACGTTTTCTCCAGTTCAAAAGAGCCAAATTATGCTTTTTTAAAATTGCTATATGTTACCCAGTCCTGCCTCGTTATTCACAGCCAGAGGATTTCGAATATGTCAGGTAACTTGTGAACGCCCTGCTCCTCTGCATCTTTGGACATTTCTTTTACAACCTCTGTAAAAAAGCGCTCTATTGGCCATGGCGCGTATGAGGTTCACCATGTTGGAGTCATTTTATCCAGCCATAATTCTAAAAATGTGTCTCTGATGCTATTACACTTGTGCTCATATCATCCACCTGCTGCTCTGACTCTAGGGTGGGGGCTGCGTCTCCCTCCCTCTGTCCAGCGCAGCTAGCTTCTCCTGCCCTACTGTCGTCTGTAAGCTGGGTTTCCCCTCCTCTCTGGCTGTGTTTAAAATCACATACTAATGTAATGCCTATCTCATACTCAATCAGTATACTGCATACTACCTACTAAACGAACGTTTAAACTGATCACATCACATTGATTACATTACCGTTCTACATACATGTGCCAGTGACCGTTGAAAGGGAATTGAAATCATCAACATGTCCACCACTCAGTGTAGCCTAATATTTTCCAGTCTTATTTTAAGGGAAACTAGAGATAAAAGCTAAAGAGACGTGGTAAAGGCTGTTGTTTGTGGTTCATGTTTGAATTTTAAGTATAAAGTATTAAGCTGAAATAACGATTAGAATCAAAGATGAACAGACGAGATATTTTCAGATGTAAAGCATTGTAAAAGATTTCAATGTAAAGCTTTCTGGCTAAACATAACCAGCCACTGTATTTTTTCTGTAACTAGAAAGCCACTTGTCTTGATATTATTTCTTCCATCACTGATGCGTCCAATATCCAACATCTTGATCTGTAAGGCCCAGTTAGTGTTGGGACTCTGTACTGACCTCTACCCACACAGATGCACTGTGAGGGGAGGGGGTTGGGGGTTGGGGAGGGACTGGGAGACATCCAGCTTCCACATCAGCCTTTAATCCCACACAGGCCCGATTAATTTTAAAGCCGCTTTCAGTCCTTAAGCTCACTTTCAGCACTCTGACACAAGACACCATGCAGTCAGAAATACAGATATGCTTAAGCATGTTTTTACATTTATATTTCACAAATGCATTTCTTTTTTAACCTATGAACCAAACCACCAAATCAAATAATGTAATAAGATCATTATTTTAGTTTGACCAGAAATCAATTTGAGTTTGGATGTTTTGGTGCTCAGTGTTGAATGATACTTTCCATCAGTTGATCTTTAAAAAAATGCCTGTCAGAATGTTAACCAAAGAGATGGATAAAGGAAGAACAAACATGTCTGTGCACTGTATGGTCAGAGGTGTGGTTAATGCCGTTTGTTGTTATAGCAGCTGGGTAGAACAGGTCTATATGAATCTTTTGACCTCTCAGCAGCTTAAGGTGAAAAGTATGTTCAAACTTTATCATGAGAACATCTTAAGACTGACACGGAATGTGTCTATGGAGTGTTGGTACCTGGAGGATGCCATGAGATTTTTGTTTTGTTCAGGCCTTGATGATGCCTTCAGTGAAGATCGTGACTTTTCGTTGGAAGGCATTCCTGGCATTCTGAATGCTTCACCATGAAACAAAAATGTTGTAACCAGGCCTTAATTGTGCCAGATGCTGCCGGATATTTAGTTATCTTTAGTTAGTTATATTCAGTCATCTCTCCTGTCCTTCTTTTATTTTTTTTGTGAATGTATTTTGCAGGCATTTTAAATCTGATTTTAAGAAGAGATCGAGGGAGCAGTTCTCAGGCATGATGTCTGAAGCGTAGGCTAATTAAAGCTGTGACTACGTGCACAAAACACAAGCCAAGCTGGCATATGGTTAATGCATTTTATTGTCCAAATATTTTGTCATATTTTCACTGTAAACCCAACACGTGAGTGGCCGTTGGTGTTTAAAGTAAGATTTTAATGTAAATAAATATCTGTTAAGGCACTATCTATCGACGGATGAGGTGACACAATGATGATTGAGCCTATGGCCCACTGATGAAAGCCCTTGCATTTGCTGTAATACCAAAGATGTACACTAGGTGTCGGTGGCGACAAAAGAAGTGTGTTGCTGCTCAGTGCACTAACATTACGTCTCCACGTCCCGTTTATTATTGTCTTATTAAACCAGCTCAGTTAGATACCCAAGACACTCTGTTAAATTTGTGGCAGCAGTGTTTCTTTTCTTAGACGAGGGCGCTTTTAAACCTGACACAGGGATGTATGTTGGTGTTAACGGGAGATAGTTTCCTCTGCAGGGTGAGACAGTTGGAGATTCATGTCAGAGCAACAGCAGCAGCTACAGTGGTGAGCTAATACACAACTGCTGCCTTACGACAACACTGAGGGGACACGCTGCCTCAAATTCATGAACAACGATGTCAACGTCCATCATGATGTTTCACTGTAGACATTGTCATATCCAATTCGGCAGACACCGCCCATCGCTATAACGTTACTTTTATAGCAACCATTTTTATTCAGTAAACAGGAAGTGTTCCTTTTTTAGCTTTCATGGGGTGTTGTTATGGAGGCGTGGCAAAGCTGCCAACTGCCAACTGACTGACGTCACCCAGGCGACACTGGATCTCTGGGAATTAAATCTTGGAGACTGCCACTTTAAGATGTCTGTGCGGTCCGTTGGTCTGAGTGTGCGTAGCTGTTCACATACTGAAAAGGATCCGAGGCGATCAATCAGACGCACAGACAGCCAGAACATGTCACCTAGTTTGGTTTCTTAGCCTGCTGCTTTTTGTAGTTGTTGATTTTCCGGCCCTAATTCCATTTCCCCCCATTGTAGCAGTCCACAGACAGGGAAGACGAGTCGACAGGGAGGTGAAGGGGCAGTCGAAGAGAGAGAGAGAGAGAAAAAGAGAGGGCGAGAGAGCGTGTAAACAGTAATGTTAATCATCTGTTACTACACACCTCTCCCTGCTGATTTTGAGTGATTAATGTGAATGCTCTGAATAATACATGTACATAAAAAATGCTCTGTTTATAATGTGTTCCCTCACTTTTTTGCCCCCCCCTCCCCGCTGGAACAGCAACCTGTCTGTAGGTTGTAAACTGTCCAAAGTGCCTCAAAATGACATGTTTGGGAAGGGTCCTGGCCTGATGTCATCTACATGCAAATTAGAAGTCATAGTCAGCAACATGACATAAGCCTTGTGTGACAATCAAATGATTTACATGAAATTCCTATGGTGTTGTTCAGACTTGATATACTGGAACATGACCTGTAATTAGTGTGTGTTCTGTTGAGACCCAAAGTGGACACAGGAAATTACATTGAACATTCAAACTGTGTCAATTGGTCGGTGTCCGGTAATGAGGCCACGGCTGCCCCTACACGAGCGGGGTAAGATGACCTGTTCAGCGAGCTTGCAGCTTCATCCTTAGTTTGCCATTTCCATTAAGAAGCTTACTTTCTTTTACTTAAAGAAAAGTAAATTTTTTGTACAACCCTGTGTTGTATAATGACAAAAGTAATCTTTTATCTTGTAGTCTTCATCAGTGAATTGGCTCAGTAGTCATTGGTCAGCACTAAAACCTTGAAAGGTAAGATATTTTGAGGTAAAAGCAAGTCTTTTCTGTATAATTGCTGTACTTCATGACCTGCTGAACAGTAGCAGTGTTGTAAGGAGCATCTAGAGGGGCTCCTAGGGGGCAGCTGTAGTGGTGGTAGTTTGAGGCTGCCATTAGCACTAGGGTTGAAGGTTTGATCCCTGTCCTTAAGCAAGATCTGCAACCCTAAAAACATTTTCTGGCTCTTCCTAGCTTTCTTAAACAAGGTCCCAAAAACGTAAGTAACTCAGGACAATAACGCTTTAATGGTATGTCCTAGGACATTAGAGTTGTGAATCTTTACTGGCCTTACGATTCGATTCAGCTGTCAATAATTGGAATGCAAAACGCTTCTCGATGCATCTAATGCATCTCTATGTATGGTCAATGGTCTGTTGGTCTGCACAGTGCACACAGATCAGATTTTCATCATCTAAATTCCCTTTTTATTTAGAAAGTCCAGAAATCTGTCAGCGGTGCATTTCAAGTGTGCTGTAATCTACAAAAACATTTTCACAAAGCAACTCTAAGACAAGGGACGTTCTGAATGTGTCAAACATCACAAACATGACTCTGCCACACACACCTCTCTCAGTGTTGGATGGCAAAGTGGACAGCACTTCTCAATTCTTGGCTGATTAGCCCTGCTCACTGTATTCTTTATGACTGCACATGTATTGTTGTGAGGCACAGTGCATGCCTTCCTGCAAGTTCATAAAGTCCAACATGTGCCCTTAGATGTCTGCTTTAGAAATACTGTCTGTATTCTGTAATCACTTGCTGCTAATCTCTACAAAACTATTTGTAGTTATTTGCTTTCACAGACAAGAATGAATAAGTCCTGTTACGTGGCCAATGCCTCTCATTCACAGGCACATTTAATTCAGGAAGAATAGCATGGTCAAGGTAGCTGTGGACTTCAAAACTTCTCTCCAAACAGGGCTACTGTACAACAACACGTGCACACTTCTAACAGCAACACTCACATTAGTAACACAGGAATTATGTGCTTACCCCTACACTCCCCCGAGCAACTGCAATCAGCAATAAACAACGATGCATAAAAGATGCACACATAATCACAAACTAGATCTATACAGTTTCATCTCATTACCTAAATTTAAAACACGTAGCTGAAGGGTTTCAGGCACACCAAATTGCAAATAAATATCAGAATTTACACAGTGCTACTGCAGTATGTTGCTGTGTGTTTTACGTCTGTGGTGTCATCCACTTTGACTGCTATGAATGGTGCTGCGTTTATTTCTTTGTCTATTTCTCCCTGAATCACATGAGCAGTGCTTTCTGTTATTTTATTACATTAGCAGCTAATGCTAGATGTGCCGGAGCTGCTGGCCGATTCGTTGTGGCCCCGGAATGCCTGCTCCTGACGTCCAAGATACAAAAGAGCAACAATCAGTGTCTTCAGAATAACACGATTTCTGTCCACCTGTTGGTTATGCCTTGTCATGCTTATTGCAGCCACTTGATCCAGTGCCTCCTTAATCCTCACTTGTCAGTTCTAGTGTAGTTCTCTTCACAAAAAGACTGAGCTTTTCCCTCAGCTCTCCACCGAGCCAGGTCAAGTTTTGATGTCAGCCTTCCGTTCTGTTTAATTTTTTAGCTGCACCTCAAAAGCAAGCGTAGTGAAGTCATTTCGAAAATCGAGGTCCCCATCTCCATTCATTCTGTGACGGCTTGCTAACTGCCCACTGACACTAAATTTGGGCTAGCTGGTTGGAGATCAGTGCTGGCAGAGTTTTTTTATGATAATAGTTTGTGATTGATGAGACACCAGGTTCAACCTAGCTTCCCTTGTTTTGTTTTTTAATAATGAATTGACAGTTCAATTGTGAGCCTGGCTTCAATCTGATTGGCTCATACTTTTACTTTTTTTCTACAAGGGAAGCCAGGCGAGGCTGTCTCATATGAATCATCCACCTTCATTGAAGTGTAATACAAATGCATTGGAGTACTTCTGTAAAACAAAAGTTCAAGTGTTCTGAATTTCAACATTGTAGAAGTCAGTGTCAGTGTTTCACTTCAACAGTGTTTTGTTGAAATGAGATACACCAATGTGATACATAACATTCCTTTTAAAAGGATGTGTATATATATATATATATATATATATATATATATATATGTGTGTATATATATATATATATATATATATATATGGAGAGAGAGAGAGAGAGAGAGAGAGAGAGAGAGATTCTGTTTTTTAACTTGATTTGTCCTCAATCTCCACAGCTGGCTGTTGCCATGACAACAGATGAGGCAGAGAGTCTCCAGAAGAAGCCGCGGCAGCAGGAGGAAACGGGCCAGAACCCCGAGCCGCCCTCACCAGAGGAGGAGCAGCTCCGGCCTCGCAACCGCAACTCTGCCAGCCGTGGCCTCTCTCGCCTCTTTTCTTCTTTTTTAAAGAGGCGCTCGCAGTGTGAGAGTGAAGCGGGAGAGAAGGAGGACAACGAAGAAGAAGCTAAAGCCCCCATCGCTGATCCTGAACCTGAGCTGAGGACAGAGGGAGAGGTCGCCCTGGATCAGCACTCAGTGAGCAGTGCTGAGGCTCAGGTCAGCATGCATGCTGTATATCTTTGTCTATAGTACATCTAAAGCCATTTTCAGACAATGCAGAAGTGGTTGAAGTAATGATTCTCTGTCAGACTTTTACGTTAATGGTCCTTATGGTTTCATTAAGACATGAAAGAGAGAGCTAAAGAGGAAGAGATCAAGAGGCAAGCAGTGAGTTACAAATGTGTTCTGCTCTCTCATAGGCTGCGTCAATGATGAATTTGAAAACGTGTTTGATGTTTAGGCCTAAGTGACCATCGTGAGACTTTGCCTCCTGCTTCTTACAGTGATATGTTTTGGCATCTTTTTTCATCATGTGATGTTATCAGAGCACAAGCATTGAATGACACGACGCTAAGGTTGGACTCTGGGGCACTGAGGGTGCGGGGGCCTCTTTGTAGGAATAATTGCACATTTTTGAGTGGCTTCGGATGACTGAAAACTGGAAAATTGCAACACACCTAAGAATTTACAAAAATTGCATGGTCCTGCAGTGATTGGGCTAGGGAGTGGCCAGTGGGCTCAATTCATTACATTGAACACTCATAAATGAAAGCTCTGCAGCATTCCCCTTATACCTTCTCTACACAGGAGGGGTATTAGCCATGTTTTTCAGACATTCGCTTAACGAATTTTCTCAACTTGTTTATGATGCTCAAAAACTTAAAAAACTTTGAGCCAATTTACAAGCTGGGGTTTGGCAATCTGGCTTGAAAGCACCCCTACAAAATTTAAACAAAGTAGCCCCCACATTATGTTTCACTGATAATGTGCAAGGCAGCCAACAACATGCAGCAAACTTAACAAGTTAAAAAAATAAAAATAAAATAAATGTACCCAAGCACCCAAGGTTTCCCAGCAGAACATCGCATTGTGATGAGATGATCAATGTTATTCACGTCACCGGTGTATATATATATATATATATATATATATAGCAGTGTTTGTGGTGTGTCAGGGCACATGGTCCTGTTGGGGGCCACTGCCATCGGGTAGTGTTGTTGTGATGAGGGGGTGTACATATACTGTATATATATATATATACATATACATATATATATATATATATATATATATATATATATATATATATATATATATATAGTTTTTTCGGGTCATATCTGCTTTATTTAGTGACATGAAAGACAGTAGAGAGAGACAGAGAGAGACAGGAAAGATTGGGTAGAGAGAGGGAGGGTGACATGCAGTAAAGGGCCAGTGCTGGAATTAAACCTGGCCTGCTGTAGTAAGGACTCAGCCTTAACACATGGTAGGCGGTCTCCCAGATGAGCTTCCAGGACACCCCTAAATGTTTGATGAGAGTCAAGGCCTTAGGATTTGTACAAGTCAATATTGAATCATAGTCATAACACCACCTGTTGACAACAGAGGGCTGCCATGCATGAAAATAAATCAAAATTATTTGATTTAGATTGAATTTACAATTCGTCTTCACTGGATATACAATAACATCTGTTGATGTTTGAAACGAGGTTGCCATGGCAGATGGATGACGCCACAGCAAACAGGAAGTGTGAATAACTCTGCAATGTCTCATCTAAGCCTCAAACTTTATGTGGTAAACCACTCCTAATCACAACTGTGACATTCTTGAGCCATAGTGCCACTTACTGGCATCAGGAAGCAAGCCACATTTGACAAACATCTTTTCATTGAGGCTATATGAAAATTACATTGTGCGATCATGTGTTATTAGTGCATGTTCTCTAATGGCACACAGGAAGGGATTTTCAACTCCTTTGCGCTATGTTCGATAGATGTGGAGATTTAGGGCCTAGTCAACCAACTTAGTTGAGACCATGAATGTTGGTCCTGAATTGTGCAGGGGAATGCAAGGGCCTGTTCAACATTGCTTGAATCTGTTATTTATTTTTTTTTAACAATGGCTAATCGTGTATGTGGCCAGCAATAAAAACATGGGAAAATAAATCTAGTTGGTCCAGTCGTTCTAAGGAGAACATGATATCAATAGTTTGCTTACCACTTTCATGCAGTGTGCATTTACCTTGTAAACCTTGATTATATTGGTCATGAAAGTTAATTAGGAACATAATCGATGGCAAAAAAGACACTATTCTGTCTGCATGGGCTGCCTAGTAATGCCAGTTCAGCAGCAGAAGTTTCAGTCCTTCAGTCACTGTCACTGGATGTGTTCAGAGAGCCCAACCCACTCAGTAGTTTCACATTTATTACAAAAGAAAATAGTAAAAAGACTGTTTGGCCGGTGCTTTGTCACATAAAGTGTCAACTGACATAGAAGTGTGTATATTCTGTTGAATGATGTTAAGAGAATGTCTGAAAAACATGGCTAATACCCCTCCTGTGTAGAGAAGGTACAAGGGGAATGCTGCAGAGCTTTCATTTGTGAGTTTTCATTAGTTCCCTCAAGTGTTTTAATGACCATAAAGGCAAACATATGTATGTGCACATCCATGCCACTGGGACAGTTTAACTTGATTGTAGACAGATTGACGTTTCTAGTGTTAATGCCTATAGTCAAGTCATAAATCTGTCTAAAGGAAATTATTAAGAGGGTGTAGAATGCATTGTCATTTTCTTTGTCAGGCTGTCCAGGTAGAGAAGAAAGAGCCTGAGGAAGAGAAGGTGGAAGAGGACAAAGAGAACAACAAGGAGAAAGAAGAGGAGGCTGTCCTGGAGAAAGAGGAGAAAGAGAAGGAGAAGGAAGAAGAGAAGGAGGAGGAGAAGGAGGAAGAGAAGGAGTCTGGTCCTGAAGGATGCAGTAAGGAAGAGAAAGACGAGAAATTGACAGAGGAGAAGGCCAAAGCTCCCAGAGGTCCACGCCGACCCAAGACCATGCAGATCAAAGTCACCCTGCTGGACAACGCGCTATTTGAGTGTGAGCTGGATGTAAGATCATTTTCCCTTTCTTTTTCATTCATCATGCACACCAACAATGAAAAATGAATTCTAACTGGCTAAATTATTTATGTTTAAAACATGCATCCACATGCTTCTCTTGAAAGCATCATATCCATTTAGAAATATTAAGCCAGTGTTTCTCAATGGGGGCATTCATACATTCAGCCATTTTAAAATTCAATGTAAAATAGAAAACAAACACAAACAAACAAACAAATTATTTATAACAACAAAACTAGAAAATGATCTGGTCATAAAAAAAAAAACTTAAAATGAAAAATGTAAATTGAAAAAGCAATTATACAAAAGCTGAAATGGAAATACTCAAACTGAAAGCATTTGTAAGGATGAAATTGTAAATGGCTATGAAATAAGACAAGGGAAATTTTGTCTTGAAATTTTAAACTCAAAATGGGGACTCGTTAAGCTTAAATGGAGTTTGTTAAGGAGAAATAATCAGTAAATCTCAGCAATACATATTATTTAGGCTACAGCTGTCATGATAAAATCAATTAAAAAGAAATCTATGATGTAACTTGTTAACAGCTCTATCAGATTTGCCAAATCTGTTATTTGGCATTCAGTGACATGCTTTTTAATGCTTAGAAGGGTATTCCAGACCTCCTTCTCCCCATTAACGCTTTCCAGCTCCTCCTGGGGGATCCCAAGGCGTTCCCAGGCCAGACGGGATATATACTGTAGTCCCTCCAGCGAGTTCTGGGTCTGCCCCGGGGTCCCCTCCCAGTTGGTCATGCCTGGTACACCTTCCAAGGGAGGCGCCCAGGAGGCATCCTTACAAATGCCTGAACCACTGGCTCCTTTCAACGCGAAAGAGCAGCGGCTCCACTCTGAGCTCCCCGCAGAGGACCGAACTCTGAGCTGAGCCCAGCCACCCTACAGAGGAAACTCTGACAATGGAAGGGGGTGCTGGCCCAAAAATGTTGAGAACCACTTTATTACGCAGTGTTGGGGAAGCTACTTGGAAGCTTTACAAGCTACCATTTACTTCATGCTGGAAGAAGCCGAACTTCAACAAAGCTACCCTAGGGAAAAATGAGATTGATCAAAGTACAGGTGACAGTTTACAAAGTTATAACTAAACATTAAACATAAAAGTTACACGCCAGCAAAAAATTAAATTAACTCGATTAAGGATGCTTTCACACCTAACCTGTTTGGTTCAGTTAAAATGGACCCTGGTCTGTTTTCAAGGTTAGTGCACATTGTTTGGGCTGGTGTGAAAGCTGTCAATCGAACCCTGGTTCAGACCAAACAACTGGACCAAGTACGCTTGAAAAGGTGGGTCTCAGATCGCTGTCAAGCGGACTCTGGTGTGGTGTGTCTGTGGTGTGAAAGCAAATGTATACAAATGGAAAATGCAAAAAAAAAGGTATAATAATTTAAAAAGAAAATACCCCACTATACATTGGAAAATGCAAGAAATGTTAGTTTTTGGTTTTATATATATTGTCCATCAGTCAGACACCAAAGGTTGGAAAATCAGTTAGCCAGGTAACTTCTTAAATAGTATGTAACAACTTCTTTCAACAATTTCTAATAAATAGGAATAGTCGATATTTCTGATTAACTGGCACCTAAGTCATGAGTGCATTACCCAGGCATGCCTTTACAGCAGTCAGGATGAAGGAAAGGGGGCAGGGCTGGTCAAAGGGGGTTCAATAACAGTAGAGCAGCAATGGTAAAATTAACATTTAAAAATAATCCCTTTCCATGTATTGCCCCAAACTATTTAAGTAGTTAACTACACAACAAATGTAAGTATTTGAATTATTATTTAACTACCATGAAGGTACTGCAAAATGTAGTTAAACTGCTAGTTTAATTGCTAGTCACTACTCTCCAACACTGGTGTTAACACGAAAACAATAACGCAATCAGTGTTAAAGCCTTCAGTGTTACACTAGGGTTATTTTTCCAAGTATGTTTTTATTAGAGCTACAGATTATGAGTATTGTCATAATGAATGAATGAATGAATTCATTCACTTGGCTTTGTGTTATGGTAATCATGTACCAGGGTCAGTGATCCTGTTTGGTGTAGCTATGCTGCTCTTGTGTCGATCTGATGAACTGCAAGTCATATGCTTTGAGGAACAGAAGTAAGATGCTATTAGCAACCTGGCAGAAGCACTCCCTTAAATAATTAATTAAAATCTTCTCCACTGTTAGTTTTTGTCACTTATTTATGAAACCTTACTGCTGACAAGAGCTAACTTTCTGGTAAAGAAGTCTACACTACTCCCTTTATTGAGTGCAAGCGTCGTCAAGCTTGTGAGATGTTTGTTAGCAACATCCATGCTAGGCCAGCTAAATCTGGAAACACTGTTTAGAGGGAAACTTTAATGACTTTCAACCAGCTTTGTGACATTACAATGCGGGTAGTATATGCAAATCAACATTAATCTTCCCTACATGGGCTGTTGTTCGAACTACAGATTGTATTGCATTTTTGTATGCCTGCTTCCATGGACACAAAGAGCATAGACGTTGGATTGAGAGAGAGCTGCCCTTCTCACCCTCAAGGCAACTAACTCTTTTGAAAGACATGTTACTTTGCCCCAATCCTAATACATCCCTTGCACCAACCACTTAGCCCTAGGACTGCATTGAATAAGAAGCCTGACAACATGAAAATAAGCTTTTTATTAAATGTACACTTTTATTTTTCTTCTGAAGAGATGGTTATATTTACATGTAAGTGAGTGAGATATAAGGTGAAAATATATACATTTTGCTTTAATGGACATAAATTTGACTCATCCCAGTGGCAGGAGACATTTGTTTTTAAGGCGTCAGCATCTCTAATGACTTGGACATGAATATTGCTGTTTATGTGTTGTGAATATAATCATTGAAATATTTTGATATCCTGCCATCTGTGGTCTGTTAATAAAGAACTAACTTTGAACTCCAATGAAAAACAAGTAGCTACTTGTCATTATCATGAGGTGATGATTAATCTGAGTATACTCAGTTTTATGTGTCACTTAGATTGAGGGGGGCATGAAAAGAATAACTAAAGATTAAGTATTTAATGAGATTACTCAGTATTATGTTTGAATGAAGGTACACAAAAAGAGTAACTAATGCTTAAGTAATTAGTATTTGATGATGATTGTGATTTTGATCTACTCGGTAACTACTTAGTATGAAGTTTCACTTTATGTGAAGGTGCATAGAAACAGTCACTACTGCTTAAATTATTTAGTATTTAATGAATGAATTAGTATAGTAATTAGTAATTAATGAGTCATCACTAGTTGGTGCCTCTCAGCAGTTGGTTCATAGTTAATGAGGAACAACTCATGAATAAAGTGGTCAGTATGTTGTTTCACTGATACTTATGAACTAATCATTACCTAATGATTCAAAAATCTAGTTTCTCCCAGTCTGTTCTCTAGTAACTCATCATTATATACTATACAGTCCTCAGATCACAGTTATTCAGGAAGTACCTAATTGTTGACTTAACTATCAAGTCATTCCTGATTCATTCCTTATTCGCTCCTCAGTAACTACTCACATTTTTGTGAGTGTTACCGTTTTCAGGAAGATATTTTACTGTACTGTTTAGCTGTAATACAAGATAGTTTGTGGCCAGATTGTCTCAAAAACTGGACGAGAAAACACTAAGCATTGGCCCACACAGAGTATGGCAGCTACCAGTGGGGCCAGTGCGGTGGGCTGCGGTGCGGTGTACTCTGGTTGTTGTATACCTTTCGTGCAAAAGGAAATACCGGAGCACCTTTTCTGTTTTCAAAACAAAACTTCCAAAACAATTTTCTATTCTCTATTCTACTGCATAGACAACCTAGTTCTATCACAATCTTTCCAGTGGTGCGATACTAACTCAATGTGTTTGGTGCAAAATTGTTGACATTAAAACTCATTAGTAAAATTGCTGAGTATTTTTTGTTCCTCTTGTGTTGATCATAGAAAAAACTTTTGATGACATTCAACAAGTCTTGAGCAGCAGGCAGACTGTCAGTTGGTTTAACCTCCATTCAGTCCTCTTCTGCTCTCCTTCATTCCTTATATTGTTATTAAAACCTGCTCACTGTTTAGCTACTCTCTTTAATTATTTTTATGTTACTGTTATCAGATAACGATGGTACTGGTTACCTGCAGGTAACCAGCAGCATTTTGCCACAATCTACAAATGAAAGGATGATCCTGTCTCAGTTTCAGGATGTACTCCTTCATCAGCTGAGCTTCAACTCTTAGTCAAAAATTATACCTAGCTTACAGGCCTTTTTTAAAACATTATTTGATAAGGCATGCAGACAAGACAATAATGTTAATTCTGCAAGTGTTGGGGTATTTAGTATTCTAATTTGGGGTAATTAGACTGGGGAAATTTTGGCGTCCAATTTCCTAAATGTACTACAAGGACGCACTTTATTTTAGAGTGCACTAATGAGATGTAATAAGTCGTAATTTTGTATTAAATTAGAAAAAAACTAGAAACACTATGTTCTTTATTAGACAGTAAACAAACAGTTATATTCTAAGCATACTAATCAGACATAATAAACTGTACTTTGTGTCAAATTAGACAAAAACGAAATAAATAGTTTGTTGTTAGACAGTAAACACAGAAAAACCCTAATTATCAACCACACACCTAACCCATGCTGTAATTAGATACCTCATATAATGCCTTATTAGATCTAAGATAGAGATCATGCAATTAGAAATTAATATGCTATTTTTTCCCTTAATTCCAAATAATACTGTAATTAGACAGTACATTAAATTCCACCGACATCGACTTACGATGGCTTTATTTGGCAAAAATGCAGTAATTTGACAAAACTAAAAACATAAAAAACACTTTATAGCAGAGCATTAAGAAGTGAGTGAGGAGTCTCATCCTGAGGAATGAAACTGCTCTGTAGTCTGTTGATGCAGCATTGAATACTTATGTATTGCCAGATGGTAGAACAACTGGCTTATAACAGAACAATTTTTGTTGTCCTTGCTTCCGAGCTATAACTTGCTGTTGGCTCATTATTATGAAGACAACATTATTAGGGAATGCTGATAACTTTTGCCATGTCAACAACTACCATCTGTTAGTTACAGTTATTAATCTTACATTCACAGTTTCACACACTGCAGATCAAAACTAATGAAAATCAATATTATGTCCAAGCATGATTTGCCCCAGGGGTGGCATAGTGAATTGAAGGAAAGCCAGAATAGACCCTTGGGGGACTCCACAAAAGAGATGAGCGCAGGAGCAGGCACCTCCATGAATAACAGAAGGGCCTATGGGACAGAGAATCAGAATCAGCTTTATTGGCCAAGTATGTGTACACAAACAAGGAATCTGACTCCTGTTAATTTTTATATTTTTTAATTATTCTGTGTCTTGTTCACTTTGTCTATGTGTGTGTCAGAAACATGCCAAAGGTCAGGAGCTGTTCATGAAGGTGTGTGACCACCTCAACCTGCTGGAAAAAGACTACTATGGCCTGGCCATCTGGGAGACACCCAACATGAAGGTGAGAAATTGTCACTAGTGAAGTCTCGTTTCCACCTAGCATTAGTATTTTTGCATTTCCATTGTCAAAAGTTGTGGATGGTGCCAAAAAAAAAATCGTTCCATACAACCGCCCCCCCCCCCATCACCATTCAGTGAGTAAGTTAAGTAGCTAGCACACTGATCCAATACTAAAAAGGTTGAGTTAGTTTTTGATTGTTTTTTTACTGGTCAAGTCAGATGGTTGGCCAACATGAGTCAAGGTCTGCTCCTAGGTTTCTGCCTCTTAAAAAGGTTGTTTTTCTCGTCACTGTCGCCAAGTGCTCGCTCATGGGGTAAATTAATTAATATTTTAGACCTGCTCCAATGGAAGTACCATGAGATAACCCATGGTGGTAATTGGTGCAATATAAATAAAATTGACTTCACTGACTTAAATCCTTACATATTGCACCTTTAAAGGAAAAATAATTTGCAACTATTTTGACAACCAATTATTACTTTCAGTAATTTTTCAAACCAAAATGTCAACATTTTTTGTTCCCAGCTTCTTAAATGTACACTGCGAAAATCTAAATATAAGAAAGAAATGCTTGATTTGAGAAGATAGATTTAAAAAAATTCTAATTATCTGCCAGTGCAATAAGATAATTTGACTTGACAACATGTCAACAGGAGTATAAATAAGTAGGGCTCTGATTGATTACTTACTTACTTAACCTTGGAAAAGTTTTTTCTGTTGATGAAGGTTCTCAGTCATCCAGGTCATGGTAATTCAAAGTGCTGTATGCAACTGGACTTGTTTCAGAGATGTTTCACCTCTCATCCAAGAAGCTTCTTCAGTTCAGTTCTTCAGAACTGAACCAAAGAAGCCTCTTGGATGTGACTGTAACTAGTTGTGTGACTGTCTGCTTTGCCCATGGCACAAAACTTAATGAATGTTTAAACTGCACAGATTTAGGCTGCAAGTTAGTTATGTGATAATACAATTACCTACATCTAAAGCACCAAGGTTGGTAAGCACCAGTAAATAAAATGCCTCTGGGCATCATCATATTGGATTAAAAAATTGCCATGAGCTAGTGTTAAAAAGTAAAATAATACAATCTCTAAAAGGGTTGACAGAAATACAGTAGCCCATGAAAAACTAAAAAAATATACAGAAACAAGACACTCAAAGCCTGCTCATACTTTTCCCCCAAGCAGCAACTGTGTCATTAGAGGGCAGCTAACAGGTACAAGAACAGTACAGCAAATAAACACAAACATGCATGCAGCATGCTCACTTCTTCTTGTCAGATACAACGAACAACTCACATATAATGCCATTGCAAAAATGTACCTGCAGCAAGTTTCTCTTGTGAAATGAAATGCCGTGGGCAGGCCTCTATCCAAAGGAAAAATAAATCAATCCAACAGTCCCAACCTCAGTATTCCATAAGACAAGAAAAAGGCAGTTCTTTGTATGTAAATATCATTGATGGTCAACATGTTCAACAGTGTTTAAGGACTTCTGACACTGTCAGTGCAAACCTCATGCTATATACCTCTTTTTTTTTTTTTTTATTAGACTTGGATGGACCTGACCAAGGAGATCCGCAGGCAGGTACAAGGTGGGCAGAACACCTTCTGTTCTAATGTTCTGTTGTTACATGTTTCTAATACATGTTCACAGTTATTTCATCACAACCTCCTTTTCCTTCTCAAGGTGCTAACTATAATTTCACCTTCAATGTGAAATTCTACCCACCGGATCCAGCCCAGCTGTCTGAAGACATTACAAGGTATTACATGGGATCGAGTGATTTTGTCAACTGCTACCTACAAACCAAATGTTGTTGCATCAAAAGATTCATGTGAAAATGATTCATATCTCCAGATGAGGTGTGATGATTTTAACATCACATTTAACATAGTACTCAGTGTTTTTAGGAGTGAATGCGTGATTTTATTTGCATCTACCTTTAGCTAAATAAAGATTGCAAGACTACAAGCAGCAAAAGCACTGTCAAAAGAAGGCTGTTTTGTAGTGGACCCAGAGGAGGAGCTTGAGGTGGGCTAAGAAATACCAGAATTTCTCAGTGAACAACTACAAAGAATTGTAATTTTCTCAAACTATAATTGACTTAACTTGATACTTGTATACTCTTGCTACAGTTTTGTTGCCTGTGCTGCAAAACTTTACACCTCTGTAGCTCCAGTGGTATGTGTAAAAACAGTAAATGTACAGCCTTGCTATTCATTAGTATGCAGACACATTCACACTTTAGTTATTCATATCAAACACCAGAGTGTTTAGTTTTCCAATCAGCTTCATGGGTGAGATTGTGTTGAATGCTGGCAGGAGTGTTGTCTCTGATGTGCTGGAGAACCAGTTTCTCTCCAGTTGCTCTGGATAGAGCCCCCACTTCTCTATTCAGCCAGGCCTTCTAACTGGGGAATGATCTCTGTCTTTGTGATCACCACATCAACACATTTGCTGGTATACTGTATGACGTCACTAAAGAAGTTAATTCCTCAAGCTGCTGATGCTGTTACTCTGTGTGGCAGAATCTCTGAACATTTGTCAGTCTTTGCACTCAGAGCAGTCCTGTTGCTGCAGCTTCAATTGTCCTCACATTAATATTTTTTAATGATTCTGAGCAAATTTCAGGTGGATCTGGTCAGCCTCCTAAGAAGAGTATATAAAAGTATGGCTAGATGGCGCTATGACTCTAACTGAGCTTTGGCATATTAATGTGTACAGGTATTATCAAACGTGAAGTTTGGGCAGATTTAACCATTTACAGTGGAGTTACGGCAGAAAAACTTCTAATAAGTTTTCATTGTTAGGGTGTTCACTGTGCACTGACCCCATGTGTAGAAGGAGTTCAAAACAGTACATCGCCTGTAAATGGCAAAAACGTCAAAACTAAATTCAAAATAGCTGACTTCCTGTTGGCTTTAGGGTATGGCACCAAACCCTAAATGCTGATGTAATACACAATACACACCTTCCATGGGAACGCGGTGTGATGTAGACAACAACTTTTGATAACTTGTCATCCTTAGGGTGTTCACTGTGCACAGGGCCCTAATTATGTGTGGCCAAGAACATATGTTCCGAAGCAGGAGAACAATAATAATAAGTAGGGTGAATTTTTGCTATGTGCTTTTAATATCAAGATTAACCCATGTGGATCAAACATTGTAATAAACCATTACAGGGGTGTAGAGATAAGAGGCGACTTAAGTATGAAAGCTGACAACAATCTTAACCAAAAGTCCACTGACTAGCCTTTTCTGTACAGTACGAACCCAGTACAAGCCTCCAAATAAGATTATCTGTTATAAAACCTTAATTCCATACACAGTACATCTGATCCCTGTTTATGCGTTGCAGGTACTATCTGTGTCTCCAGCTGCGGAAGGACATCCTGCAGGGCCGACTTCCCTGTTCCTTCGTCACACTGGCCCTGCTGGGTTCGTACGCCCTGCAGTCGGAGCTGGGTGAGTATGACCCCGAGGTGCACGGCAGTGAATACGCTAAGGAGATGAAAATGGCCCAGGGTCAGACGAAGGAGCTGGAGGACAAAATGATGGAGCTGCACCATACATACAGGTCAGAACACTGCCACAGTCAAACAGTGTTGGAAGTGTTCACATACAGTACAGACCAAAAGTTTGGACACACCTTCTCATTCAAAGAGTTTTCTTTATTTTCATGACTATGAAAATTGTAGATTCACACTGAAGGCATCAAAACTATGAATTAACACGTGGAATTATATACTTAACAAAAAAGTGTGAAACAACTGAAAATATGTCTTATATTCTAGGTTCTTCAAAGTAGCCACCTTTTGCTTTGATTACTGCTTCGCACACTCTTGGCATTCTCTTGATGAGCTTCAAGAGGTAGTCACCTGAAATGGTCTTCCAACAGTCTTGAAGGAGTTCCCAGAGATGCTTAGCACTTGTTGGCCCTTTTGCCTTCACTCTGCGGTCCAGCTCACCCCAAACCATCTCGATTGGGTTCAGGTCCGGTGACTGTGGAGGCCAGGTCATCTGGCGCAGCACCCCATCACTCTCCTTCTTGGTCAAATAGCCCTTACACAGCCTGAAGGTGTGTTTGGGGTCATTGTCCTGTTGAAAAATAAATGATGGTCCAACTAAACGCAAACCGGATGGAATAGCATGCCGCTGCAAGATGCTGTGGTAGCCATGCTGGTTCAGTATGCCTTCAATTTTGAATAAATCCCCAACAGTGTCACCAGCAAAGCACCCCCACACCATCACACCTCCTCCTCCATGCTTCACGGTGGGAACCAGGCATGTAGAGTCCATCCGTTCACCTTTTCTGCGTCGCACAAAGACACGCTGGTTGGAACCAAAGATCTCAAATTGGGACTCATCAGACCAAAGCATAGATTTCCACTGGTCTAATGTCCATTCCTTGTGTTCTTTAGCCCAAACAAGTCTCTTCTGCTTGTTGCCTGTCCTTAGCAGTGGTTTCCTAGCAGCTATTCTACCATGAAGGCCTGATTCACACAGTCTCCTCTTAACAGTTGTTCTAGAGATGTGTCTGCTGCTAGAACTCTGTGTGGCATTGACCTGGTCTCTAATCTGAGCTGCTGTTAACCTGCGATTTCTGAGGCTGGTGACTCGGATGAACTTGTCCTCCGCAGCAGAGGTGACTCTTGGTCTTCCTTTCCTGGGGCGGTCCTCATGTGAGCCACTTGCTTTGTAGCGCTTGATGGTTTTTGCGACTGCACTTGGGGACACTTTCAAAGTTTTCCCAATTTTTCGGACTGACTGACCTTCATTTCTTAAAGTAATGATGGCCACTCGTTTTTCTTTACTTAGCTGCTTTTTTCTTGCCATAATACAAATTCTAACAGTCTATTCAGTAGGACTATCAGCTGTGTATCCACCTGACTTCTGCACAACACAACTGATGGTCCCAACCCCATTTATAAGGCAAGAAATCCCACTTATTAAACCTGACAGGGCACACCTGTGAAGTGAAAACCATTTCAGGTGACTACCTCTTGAAGCTCATCAAGAGAATGCAGAGTGTGTGCAAAGCAGTAATCAGAGCAAAAGGTGGCTACTTTGAAGAAACTAGAATATAAGGCGTATTTTCAGTTGTTTTACACTTTTTTGTTAAGTACATATTTCCACATGTGTTAATTCATAGTTTTGATGCCTTCAGTGTGAATCTACAATGTCAATAGTCATGAAAAGAAAGGAAACTCATTGAATGAGAAGGTGTGTCCAAACTTTTGGTCTGTACTGTACATTACCTAGTAAAGTAAAAATGATGTAAAAAGGCAAACCCTAAAAAATTTACACATAAATATTATCAGCAAAACTTAATGAAGTATCTAAGGTAAAAGTATAAACGACAGTGCTGTACATGTTCTTTGTTTAAAGGAGAAATTTGCCATGTTTAATGTGGATATCCCAATCAGTGTTGATGATAAATTGAGGAAAGCAATGTTGTAAAGTTTTCAATGAATACAACAGAAACAATAATATGGAAGATAGCTGAGTGGACTGATTCACTAATAACGTTCACTGATGACCCGCAGTCGTCACAGTCTGTCACTTCAGGTCATAGTTCAAGCAATTCTGAACGAAACAAGGAGAAATGTGCATAACACCACCTGCTCTGTATATTATCTTATGGTATTAATAATGATTTAAAATAACGATCAAAAGAGCGGGACTCAACATGTAACGTCACCATACAGCTGCAAGTATGAGGGATATTATTTGTCATGTGTATTGCCTGTGGTCTGCAAATGTCTCAGCACTTAACCCATAATTACCTTATCACTGCTCGTAAAATGTAGTGTGCATTGATTCTTTGAAACATACAGTATGGGTAGTTTCAGCACAAATAAGGGCATGATGAATAGAACTTTACTGTAATTACCTGTTATAAATGACACATAAAGTGTATCCTGCCCTGTAACCCATTTGTATGAAACATGCAAAATATTTTCTTAATACTGAATGAAGACAAGGTAAGTACCATGAGATGTCACTGTTGTTACCATACACTTTCATAGACTCTACATAGCACAAAGAGATTTTGTAAATACCAGAGAAATTCCCCCTAACTAAGCCTGCTTTTACCAATAAAATCGCAAAATTGATTTCACATATGTAAATGAAATGCCGTTTTATTGTTGTCATAACTGTCACATTCTACTTTTCCTGTGCCTGGGAAGAAAAAACATCATGGTTGAGCTGGTCTCAACTGTTTTAATACTTACCCTTGTAGCATTTGTGCATTGACAAATAAGTAAAACAAAATGAATGAACCATATTATGGTAATAGCACTTTGATACAAAACCTGTTAGCATAATCAGTTCATTTGAGTGTTTAATAGAAAACTATGCAGATATTTGACTGCACTAACAATAAAACTATGAAACATCACTAACAGAGAATAAAAGAAATGGCTGTCTTCTGGCTGTTTCCTTTTGGTACGTAATTTAAGTCAGAGCGGAACTAAACAAAATCAACCTAACAGTAAAAACGCTTGAACTAAATAACAAGACTGGATTTTTAACTGAGAGGCAAAAGATGACTCATGGTTTCATGCTTTGATTTTTTTGGGAAAGGCCTGCAAATTCTGAGGAGGGGCCCTCAACCTGACCTCTGAGCCCTGTATCTCTTAAAATGCTATCGTGTGTTATAAATGACAACAGAAAAAAACAAGTCAGCAAATTTCACACATCTCTACAGTGCAAATCAACCATAGGTCGTCTATCTAGAATACCTCACAGTGATCCAGTCTGTAAGCCACAGCGAGCAACTGATCACACCAAGACGCATTGCTGGAAATCCCTTGGTGTGATTAGAGCCTTGGTGTGATTAGAGCCTTATTGAACAGACGTCTCTCTTAAATTAGCATGACCAATCAAAATATGACAGAATTTTCGTTTGTGGTGTTGTGGCAGGTCAATGAGCCCGGCCCAAGCAGACCTTATGTTCCTGGAGAATGCCAAGAAACTCTCCATGTACGGAGTGGACCTTCATCAGGCCAAGGTGAGCACAAAATGTTTTCTGTGGTGACTCTAGAATCAAGTGTGCTTCATAGATCAAATAAAACCTCCAACACACACAGTATGGATTTGAATGTGGTTCAGCCTTCCAGTGCTCTATGTGGGCAAACAGTACAGATGTAAAACAAAAGGGAAAAGACAACAAAAACAAAACAAGCGGCTCTGCAGCTTTGTCTGTTAGTGTATTTGTTATGCATCACAGAAGTGTGTGTTCCAGGTCTAGACAGTAGGTAAACATGTGACATGTCAGGTTTTACAGTAGAAATCAGGTCACACTCTTTGCATCAGGGTGGGGATTTAAGCTAAAATGGAGGGAGAGATTTTAGAGGACTATACCGCCCTCCTGTGGGTGATGGTGAGCACTACAGATAAAAATACAGTACAAGACAACTTTTCTTTTTGTGGTGTGCTCTGATTCTGAGATAAGGAAAACTTTAAGGAAGTGATAGAATAATCCATTTAAATATAGATAAAGAATATTGAAATGACAGTTATGAGTTTACAATTATTGCTGAAAAAGCATGAAAATTATTAGGTTAGAAATTCCTAGTAGAGAGGTTTGATCGCATTTTATAGAATCTAAAATTTCAGTATCGAATCAGCTTCCAGAATCCTGATCTCTTTGAAATTCTTATCAAATCCAATTACACCATTTGCAAGTAACAGAACTGAACTCAAGATAATAATAATAAGAAGAACTCAAAAGATTAATTTCAGATCACTGATCACCTTTTAATAGCTCATAAGGCACAAATAGTTTGTAATGGAAGCCTAATTATCACAATTTGTAGTTGCAACCTGAAGTTGAAATGAAGAGCAGAAGATATGAAATGTAGATGAACTATGTATCTGATGCATCATAGATAGCTGCATTTCTACATGGAATGGAACTGTCACATGACATTTACATCAACCCTACTCATACTGAGGCTGACAGTGATGGAACATTCTTGAAAATCAAAACATGAGTGTGTATTCTGGCAGGTGCTTCACTATAGTTGTTAACCAGAGTAAAGGTAATAGAGGTACTGAGAGCAGAGGAAAAATTGCCCTAAATTGATCTAGTTTCTTTGTCTAGACTTTCTCAAGTGTTTTGAGAAACTGCTTCTCCAGCACATTAAAGACAACATCCCTGCCAGCCTGGACCCTCAACAGTATGCTTTCAGAACCAATAGAGCCATATCCACTGCCCTCCACTTAGTCATCACACACCATGAGAATTAAAAACACCTACATCAGGACTGTTTTGAAAACTAGACATTTGCTTGACTTGAGCACTGCACTCTGCAACCGGACATTGGACATCCTCACAATAAGACCCACTCACTCATGGCTCACTCATATACTTTAGTGCTCAACAATGGAGTCCTCCAGGGCTGTGTGCTCAGCCTCTTCTCATTCACACTGTACATCCATGACTGCACTCCCAGACATTGAAAGAAATCTATTGTGAAGATTGGGATCAACAGCCGATCAACAGCCGCTTGACAAACAACAATGAGATATTGGGATGAAATCAATGATCTTACAGAGTGGTCTGCTCAATGTCAGCAAAACTAGGGAGCCGGTTGTTGATTGTGCTGTGAAAAAGAATGAATGAATGCGGTGAAAAAGAATTTCCCCTTCACTTAAAAACATGTTTCATTTCTTATAACTTCTTCACAATAAAAGCCCCCCATGTTTAGTCATTTTAAAGCTTTTATTGTGAGGCAGCATTACAGGAAATGTTGCATTTCCCCAGCAATAAATTAACATCCCGAAAACACTCCCGAAACAGCGTGGCTCGGTTTGACTTGGCGCAGCCAAACTTTGCATGTGCGCATCTTAGTTGCACTCCAATACTTAAACAAATAGCACTACACAACCAGATGGCATTCACAGTTCAGTCCACCACCATAAACAAAACATCACTCGGAAAAATGGTAATAAGTAGGAGGCGGACTGAAGCTGTTTTGGCTTGTGGTGGAACACACACCTTGATATACTGCCTGTCATTTGTCACCCATTTAAGATCTCTCTTCATCTTTGTTGTCCATTTCAGGTTTCCTCAGAAGGTCATAGCACTCTGAAATCTGCATAGTTTGTTGACAGTTGATGGAAATCTTTTGTTCTGTCTTTCTGGGTGTCTCTGTCAGGATCTGGATGGTGTTGACATCATGCTGGGGGTTTGCTCCAGTGGTCTGATGGTTTACAAAGACAAACTGAGGATCAATCGTTTCCCCTGGCCCAAAGTCCTCAAGGTCTCATACAAACGCAGCAGCTTCTTCATCAAAATAAGACCCTCTGAGGTACAGTGATTTCACTATACACATTTTCATCCACCTGTAAAACTTGTTGCTCATTCAGAAAACAGTATGTAGGGAGTGTTTCTCTGGTGTGGAAAATTATGTCCATCTTGTGCTCTTCAGTTTGGTGATCCTACTAGTTCAGAATTGTTGAAGAGGTCTGAGGCACTCAGAAGGGTGGTGAGTGAAAACGCCTTCAATATCCAGCTACTGAATATAACAACAGTAAAAAACAACAACAAAAAAACATGCCTATGCATTTAGCCTTTAAGGCCTTCATCGGAGCAGATAAAAATGGTCGCCTTTGGGCTAGCAAATGGTCACATGATCAATATGGACAGATAAGTAGTCACGTGATTATCATAGGCAGTTAAAGACACATGATAGACCATGGATGTATCCCAGTTCCCTTAAATCGCATCAACGTTTCCCTCACTTGTGGAGAAATAAGAGTTTTTGGATGGCCTGCAAGATAGACCAAAATGAATACTGGTTCAAGTAATAAATGAGGAGCAAGGAAATGTCAAATTAGGAATTGAAATGTAACCCGAACATGATCTGTCATGTGACTTTAACTGCCTATACTAATCATGTGACTACTGATTTGTCCATACTGATCACATGACTATTTGCGAAGCTATATGAAATAGCTCAAAGGCCGAGAAGATCCCCCGTTTCCCCGTTGAAACGCATAGGCATGTTTTTACTGTATATATGATTGAATAACTGAGACATTAAAGGCTTTTTCACTCATCACTCATCGATTCTGTTGCTCATTGTGAAACACTGAACCAACCCTAACCATAAATGAAACCATAAAGCTGATTTCATTCTGCTTGTTTTTCTGAGATTTTTGTTTCTCGTTTCAACAGGTGGAACAGTATGAGAGTGCAATTGGCTTCAAACTACCAAATTATCAGGCAGCAAAGAAGCTGTGGAAAGTGTGTGTGGAGCATCACACCTTCTTCAGGTGAGATATTGTATCTGTTAAAAATGTAAAGGTAGAAGCACTTGGACTTCTTCGATAGGTTTATATGTAGGTATAAAAATCACAAGAAAACTCCAAGGCACTCCCTGAGAATGGCTTGATGCTGAAACGCATCAGAGTTTGTTTGTAAGGTCTAATATCGATTAACAGCTAGCACTTACCTGTTACCAATATCCGGGGTCGGGTTGCGGTGGCAGTGAATAATAACACTTTTTATCTGATTCGTTTTAATAGTGTTACCCTCTCATATTCATTTTTATTCTGTTTTAATTTATTATGATTTTACATATGTTTTCCTATCTTATATGTTTTTATTGCATTTTATTGTAGTGGATATGATTTTGTCATGCATATTTTTTTTGTATTTTTAAGCACATTGAGTCTATGCCTGCCGTATGAAATGTGCTATATAAATAGAGAGTGCCTTGGAGTTTGCTTGTGATTCCCAAGGTATTGTGCTCTTTAAGTCAGTGTGTCAACACAGCTGCATAGTAGACATTTTACTGAATATGGTTGCTAGCTGGCGGTCCCACAGTCAAATAAGAAGATCGGTATCAATGTTTTTTTTTTGTGGTCAGGCTGACTTCCACTGAGATGGTCACCACTCCTAAGAAATTCCTGGCGCTGGGCTCTAAGTTTCGCTACAGTGGTCGCACTCAGGCTCAGACCAGACAGGCGAGCTCTCTGATTGACAGACCAGCACCGCTTTTCCAGCGCTCTTCCAGCAAGAGGAACTCACGCAGCTTGGATGGAGGTACAGTGCTGTTTGTGTCATCTGTGTGTGTGTGTGTGTGTGTGTGTGTGTGTGTGTGTGTGTGTGTGTGTGTGTGTGTTTGTCACCATTTAAGGGATGAAGATGTAATTCAGAGGTGTAATGGTATGTCACCATAATCAATAATGGTGAATAAATAGTAAATAAATAATAATTTAAAGCTGTTGGACAAGTCGTGTTCTTACTCATTCTTACTCACTTACTTATTCTGAAACTAGCATTTGTTTTATAATTAATATAATTAATATGGAGCCTAAAAGAAAATTCCGAATCAATCCAATGTCCCAAGCATTAGATTAAATTCACTTTGTTGAGTGGAGACTCATCAGTAATATTAAAAGTCAACTCAGTAGATGAATGATTGAATGTATTTTTTAATCTAAGACTTCTGCTTGTTTATTTAATATGAAATTGTTTAAAAGAAATTTTAACAAATAAAATTCTGATTGCAGAGAGCTTTGAATTTAAGTTACATATGAGTCAGATGTTTACATAACTGTGTGTCCACATACAGTATAACTGAACAGAACAATTAGATCATATATTTGGAAGATCATTGATCTAAATAGAGAAAAGTTCTTGGAAGGTCCTTGAAGAGATCCTCATGGTACACCTTTTTGTGTTATGAAGGTAAGAATTAAATCAAAGGAGAGGAGCCACTGATTTATGAACGGAGGTGGCAAATCAACCAAATTCACAGCGTCTACATAAAAACCATAAAAGAGCACAAGGTCAAATGTGTATCCACTGTAAAAGCTGGGATGCTTAACATATTGGGTTCGAATGGAATCATATAAAATTTTCATAAGTTATTATAAATGATGTAAGTAATGTGAGTAATGTAACATTTTTTTAGATATAAATATCAACACTTTCACATGTTTTAAGTTTCAAGGAAATTAAAATAATCCTTCTGTGAAAAATCTACAGTCAAAATAACCCACAAAGTGGGATTTTCAGCTCTGAATATATTTAGCAAGAAACGTGGCACTCGTTTTTTTTATGCAAGACCAAATAACTTCTAGATGTGACAAAACTACATCAATATTACGCATAACCAAAATTTGGTTGCAAGAAAATGAAAACTAATGGAGATTTGAATTTTTGAAAATGACAGATTACTGTGACCATTCCTCAACAACTATGATGATTGAATGTTGTCAAGTTTCCTTAGAGTCAATTCGATGTTCAGGACAAATTCCAGCTTCTTAAATGTAAATATATTCTTGCTTCTTTAATCATATATGACAGTTAACTGAATATCTTTGGTTTGTGGGCAAACCGGACTTGGGCATTAATGCTGATCAAAATGTTTCCAACATTTCCTGACATTTTAACATCAACTGATCCAATACTCTACTAAATGCTCAACAGATGATGGACAACTAAAATAATTATTAGGTGCAGCCCTGTTAGGAATTAGGTTCCATCAGTGTGTCAATCAGGATGTGATTACATCCTGAGTGACACACTGATGGACACACTGAAGCCCCCTTTCTGTAGTACTCCCCATCACACTAATGTCCAGTGTTCCACTGTGAATGCCGGTGCGATACAGGCCACTGTCTCATCCTTAGTGATCTTCAGACATGATCTGAGGCAGTGCAGTGGAGGACAAGACGGCACTTCCCACAGTCTTAGGTGAACTGCAGTATCAGAGACTCCCTGCGAAACAAAAAGGTTTCCTTGATTTGTTAAATGCCTTCTTCATACTGTATGTTTTTACTCTTGAAAATGGCAGTTTGGCCGAAAGAGCGGATACAATTAAGAGTCATACAAGACAAAGCTGGAGAATTTCACAAAATTTTGTTCTAAAGAATTCCCTGTTATTTCTTTGGTGTGTTGCATCTCCTTTATTCTTGGCACAACCTGGGATATTTTCTGTCAAAATGTTTTGGTTGGAATGCACTGGAAGCAGAAAAAAACAGATACCTTCCACCATCACTTAAGACAGGACCACTGCTATTTTCAACCACTTACTGTACAAAGGCTGTCAGGTAATCTAGTAGAATGAAAAGAAGGTAATTTGAGGCATGGAGTTAGTGTGCAAGCATTACCTTCTTTTCAAGTGTATCATCACTGTCTTGGGCAGGTAGTACTTCTTAAGCTGTCGCAGGAAGTATATCCTCAGCAGGGCTTTTTTGGTTATTCAGCTCATGTTCAGCTCCCATTTAAGATTCAGCTTCGATGAGACCTTGACAGACTGGTGACTACAGGTGCAGCTGTTGATGTACAGGGAGGGGAGCAGGGGAGAAAGGGTGCAGCTTTGGGGGGATCGCTTGCTGATGGCTCAGGAGTCAGATACATGTTTCCTCCTACATTAGGTAAATGCTGTGGCTTCGTTGGCTATAGAACATACACAGCTAATGCTAAACTGTACTATTTATTACTGTTTTTATTACTGAACTGCAATAAATGTTTTTTACATATCTGTTTTTTATATATAAGACATCTAGGGACTTTTTTCTTTCGTGGCCTTCCTTTCATGGTGTCTTGTCTGCTGAATGTTGTTGCTGTTTTTCACTTACATCTTTGATAAGTGTGTATTATGAGAATGACAAATAAATAACTTGAACTTGAAATTGAAATGCAGGCTGTTATTTGCAACATGAAAAGATTTCCTCTTGTTCATTTTGAATGATTGGCACAATCAAACAAATGCTATGTATTTGTCCCATGCATGACCATGCAAGAGTCCTTTTGGATACTCAAATCTATTTTGTGAGTGAAAAATCAATTTTGAAACGTGACACTGCCACCATTTGCGATCTGTAAGCAGGCAGTTCTCACAAATCAGTTTTGTGAAAAAGGCCTCTGGAGGATGTGGCGAGGGAAAAGGACATCTGGGCCTCCTTGTGTACAGTGGCCCAGACTCAGATAAAAAAAATAATGGATGAATGAATGGACAGTATTATAATTTCATGATCAGTTGATATCATGAGGGCATGTTAGAAAACAAGGCCAAGCAAAGTTTCCAATATTTCTAAAAGCTGCAGATACCAATTTTCTTTTGTATTGTTTTGTTGTTGAAGTGAGGCCATTGTCTCTCCTCTCTGTCCACCACAGCCATTGAGTCGACTCCAGACAACAAATCCACTCGTCCAGTCAGTGCCCCCGTTATGTCACCGGTGTCTCCTGGGGAGGCAACCCCATCACCGCTACTACCAACCCTGTTTCGCTCTGACTGTCATGATGGCTCCACACCTAAAGACCACCGCTCTGCTCACAGGAAGGCAGAGGTAAAGCTTGGGAGTCAGCCACCTGAGTACACTAAGAGCCACAGCCGCAGACCAGAGTCCACTCCAGAAATCAAGGTAATAGACACTATCCTTTTACATCGCAGTCACAGGCGCAGGCATCAACTCTGTTCATTATTGAACAAAAACAGAGGTGATAGGGCACCCATAATCAGAGGTTAGGGAAGAGGCCATAGAGAAGAGCTTATTAATAAAGAAATACAGTTAATCTTTGGTTGAGGGCCCCCTTGGTGACATTAGCAAGTAGAATGGCACTCAGTAGAGCGCATATCTCTGCCAAGCCCCAACAGTACCCTTTAATTAAATCAAATCTAATTCAATATCAGACTTGATAGCACAGAATTATTGTAAAATGGAACCCACCCATAACTGCTTAATCATAATTTAAGATCACCAGATCTGTAACAGCCTACCATTGGGACAACAAAACAATGCAGTTGGAATCATAATCTCCACTGTGTTTTGGAAGAATAATAGGTTGATAAATAGGGAAACTGTTAAAACAGAGCTGTACTGAAAGATGCCTTTTTAACCATTTCAGATCACATCAATGGTCATATTGTGCACCTATTTAACAATATTTGCCAAAAAATCATTCAATTTCTTTGTATTTCAATATCAAAATCCAGTCATGTCTTTGTGCTGTAAAACAAAATGTCGGAGTAGATTGTTTCAGGGACCAGACCTCACTGATTACTGTAGATAACACACATTTATAACTTTATTCATCGATTGCGGTGAAAGTGCATCATATTTTATTGAGACAGTATTTTCTGGTTTTCCCTTTAATGTCCCTCCTGCTGCTCTGCCTGAACCCTCTGTGATTGATGGCTGTAGTTGATGCAAAAGAAGCCGGTTGAGAGACCAAACACGAACTCAGAGACCAACTGTGGCCAGTTTGATGACAGGGAATCAAGTACTGTGAATGTGGTTATTTGTGTATTGAAAAAGATCAAATCAAATCAGTTTTATTTATATAGACCAAAATCACAATCACATTGCCTCAGTGGGCTTTACAATCTGTACAGTGAACAACACTCTCTGTCCTTAGACCCTTGATTCAAGTGAGGAAAAACTTGGCATATTGAGGGGAAAAAAAACTTAACAGGGGAGAAAAAAAAAAAAAGAAAATGGAAGAAACCTCAGGAAGAGCCACAGAGGAGGGATCCCTCTCCCAGGACGGACAGGCATGCAATAGATGTTGCATGTACAGAAAAGAACAACAAAATCAAAGTTTACAGGTTGCATTGACAGAATATCTGATACAAATTATAATATATGTAAAGTGTGTGGATCCAGGAGACGACAGAGCAGGACGAGGCATTGCCAAGTGGTGCCCGAGCCACACGACCTCACCTCCACCATGGTGACCTGGAAGAGGGCAGGCCACACAAGATAATTAGCAGTAAAACAGAAAAGATCAGAGTGAAGAGGCATCAAATTTTACAGAAAAAGAGCAATGATCCAGCAGAGCCCAGGGTATGATGATGCATATCCATCAATATGTGTTTTGTACAGTTTTGTATGTCATCAGCAGCACCTTAAAGTCTAATCTTATATGAATTGGGAGCCAATGCAGTGAGGCTGGGATTGGTGTAATGTGATCAAATTCTCTTGTATGTGTTAAGACCCTAGCTGCAACACTCTGAACAATCTGAAGACTGTTAGTGCTCTCACACATCAGATCAGAAAATAAGTCATTGCAATAATCCAGCCTAGAAGAAAAGGCATGAATCAGGATCTCTGCGTCAGCCGTGGACAAGAAGGTATCTAATTTTAGCTATATTGCACAGGTGGTAAAAAGCGATCTTGCTAGTTTATTTGATGTGCTGATCGAAAGAGAGGGTAGAATCAAAAATAACACCAAGGTTCTTGACAGAACTTTGAGAAATAACACAGTTGTCAAGAGTTACGTTCACCTGATCTAGCCCCGGGTTGCCAGGAGCTGAATCCAGCCAGAAAACCACCTTGTTACTATATACCCTGTAGTCAAAGTGGCAGCTATTGGTCTCCAATGCTGTGTGAGGTCCTTGATCCTGAAGTGTATGCTTTGTCTGTGCTACCAGACAGTGGCCAGGAGAGAGCGGCGGCACTCCCCCTCTGTGACCACTGCCAATGGGGAAAGAGAGAAAAAGAGTCAGGTTTGTTTGCTTGATGCATGTTGGAACCAGTTGAACGCTAAAACTATAACTGAAACTATATACAATATATTATGCACTGTGTACAATGTGTAAGAAACTGGGGCAATACAAATACATAGTAGCAGCAAAATATAGATACAAAACAGCATGCACTGTCTATCTTTGAGGGTAAAAAAGGAGAAAAGAGGAAACTAAATAAAATTGACGCCATTAAGAAAACTATGGATGATACATACCATCAAGTATGAAATAGTGGCCTTAACTTAATCAAATGCGGAGAGAATAAGACCTTTATTTGAAAAAACAGAAGAGATAGGCCATTTTACCCAAGTGTCCCTCTTTAGAAGATAAAAAATATATTGTTAACTTATCTATTTTATTATAGTTGGTCACAGAGAGTAAGAAGTCTCCCTAATCCTCCCTGCTCTCCATGATCTGTTTCACTGTTTCAGTTTGCCTTTTAAAGGAAACTCAACACTTCTCCCATGTTTACTCATTTACCATAATGTTCAGTATAATGTACATTTTCACAGCAGTAATTCCATAAGTACAACAACAGAGCCATGTTACACTCACTACTCTGCTAATTATCTGTAGTTACTTTCTATTTTGCCTTCTTTTTGATATCGCTGTAAGCTACCATCAACAGAACTCTAAACTTTCTTCAAAAATATTTATCGATAAAAGCCTTCCAATGGCTCACATGGCATCATTTGTCTCTTGTCTAATACGAGTAACAATATGGATGAAATCCTCTTCTACTATAAATGTAATTGTATGTCACAATAGCAATATATACAGTATATATATATATATACAGTATACAGTATATATATACAATATATATTATGATGTAATACACCCAGCAGTTTCAATTTGTTGATGACCAACATTTCTGCTATTGCCTAATCCAAATTGAATATGTGAAGAATCAAAGTGCTAAATCACACTGATGAAAAATAATATGACTGATTAATTGCTTTATTAAACCAATCTTTCCCCTTAAAGTGAATTGCGAGCGTGATGTGAGAATGTCCACTATGCTAAATTTACCATGAGCTCTTATAATAGTTCATTATTTTTTAGTAACTCACTGCTTTTATTTGTTCATGCTGGACACTTGGCCATTATTTTATTATTGGCTTTTATTTGAGAATTTAAGTTTTTGAAAAACATAGCACTTGTGAATTTTATATATTCAGTTCAGTCAGTAGTTAATAGTTTAACTGTCAGAGGAAGTGTTACACCACTTAAGTCTTTCACGCATGTGTTTTTTTTACTGTATTACAAATGGATGTTTGCTACACTGGCCAGGTACACAGACAAAGGACCTTAACATACACTAACTATGTCTTTCCTCTGATGGGGGAGCAGCGCTCTCCTCAGGACAAAACAAAGATGGAGTTGGTGCAAGTGAGGAAGGTTAGCACGCTCCTGAGCTGGTATTCCTGCTGACTCACCACCCCCATCTCTGCATCTGTCACAAATGAAGATACTTTTGTATCTTTTTGATATTTTTGTTTTTCAGTTGTCTGAGAGTGCTGTTTTCATTTCGCAGAGACACAGAGTGCTTTAATCCGTTGTTTGTCTTTCTGTGAAGACTTTTGCATGTCCTATCATCTGTAAAAGAATGTCCTGATTGACCAAGGACAACAAGTGTTTCTTGTTAAAAACTTGGGTTCTTCTCCAGAAATAAACATCTGGGTATAGTGGCTTAAAAAATAACATTTGTAAGAGAGAGGATACCTTTGTTTTTCACACATACCTCCTTGTTAATTTCAGTTTGGACTTAATTTAGACTGTTTTAACTCCAAATTTACTGTAACTGCTGGATGTAGAGACCTGAGTACCATTTGGCTGTCCACACACCTAATTGAATTTATATGCTGCCAGCCAGCCAGAGTAGCAGTTATGCAGTTGATGTGTGGACATGCTATGTGTGTGTGTGTGTGTTTGTGTGTGTGTGTGTGTGTATATATATATATATATATATATATATATATATACACACACACACATATTCACTTAATTAAGTGATTGACAAGCTTACTGATAAAAATGAGCTCATGTATATATACATAAGCTCATTTTTATCAGTAAATAAAAATGTAAATGTTCAAATTGTTGTGTTGTCATCACAGTTGTGATGTGAACATCATGACAAGAGAAAATAATTTTATAATATGAAAATGCTTGTAGTGAAAAGCAGACACCGTGATGCTGCACCTCCTGTACACTGCACTGCACTGCAGCAGCCTTTGCATGCACAGCATGTGACTTCTCCTCACAGCAGTGAGTGTGCCTGGCTTCTCATACACATAACTGGTGTGCTGAATTCCTCACCTGTCCTCTGCTGAGCTGGGCCCACTGGGAACTGCAACCCACACTATGTGTTCCTGCAACCTCATAGTTATTTTAATTTTTGTTATTCACGTCATCTCAGTGGATTCCATTGCAAAGCAGATAATAAAATGTTTGAATGAATTCAACCAGCTCTTCCTTTTTCCTCATTTTCCACAGAAAAGATCTAAGAAACTTGAGGGAGAAACTATTTATATCAGACATAGCAATTTAATGTTGGAGGTTTGTATCTTCAGTCTTCAGATATCTGTTCTGGCTGTTTGCTGTCATGTTTTTCTGCCTGCGTCAGTGATTGTTGATTTTCTTTTTGCTTTGACACCTGTTTCTCTTAATTTCTCATCTTGTTTTCAGCTTAACCCTAGAGGCATGGCATGCACTATTTTCCTCTCTGATTCTCATGCAAGTAGTGTCATTTCACTTTGACATTGTCTTTGTCATTTCATATTTTATGTCTATGAAATATACTACCGGGGAAGGTCTCTTTTTTCAGTTTAAACTGGTACTGCAGCTTGGCCTTTGGTGCTGAAATAAACAAAACTGTCTGAGATAGAAGCTATAATACCATTGTACAAACCTACAATACACTTACTGTTGAAGTCAACAATACTTATGCTTCTTTTCAACAATGTAAAGACGTGGATCTCTAAGAAAACCAAATCCAAAAAAGCAAATACTTTACTGTCCTTCCCCAGTCATATATGTCTCTGTGCTTTCACTAGAAGATTCTGGACACTTCTGTTTCTCTTCTAGTTTCTTTTCATTGATTAATGTAGTGTAAAAACTCCAAACTCCCCAACAATGCTTATGCTGTAGTTACTGTTTGTTGTGACTCTGAATTTCTGTTGCCCTGATGACTGTGATCAGAGAGGGATGATATGTTACATTAGCTTGGAAACGCTAATGTTGGTGAATTTTCCTTGTAGAGCTGCATAAATGAATATATTTTATTTTGTCATTGGATCAAAAGACTACAGTAGGTGTAGTGACACACATAGTTACAAACCCATGGATAATTATTAGTAATCCCTTCCGCTGAACTGACTTTTATTGTCCTCTACAACCACATCATTACCAGGCTCTGGGTACAACCTCAGCCTGCAATTAATGTGACATGTCGCACCCCTCTTCATGTGTCTTTACTGTATGTCTTTGCTTCTCAAATTCAGCCTACCTTCATTTAAATATGCAGTGAAAGTATTGATACATGGTGGCCACACACACATCAAACTGCCATTTCGTGGCTGTACAATATTAAAACAACATTTTGGTAAATGGCTCTGTGTCCTGAAGAGAGCTACTGTATCTCCAGGAGCTCCAGGATGTGTTTAGCCTAGCTTAGCATCCAGGTCTTTCCCTAGCACTGATTCCAGCTTAATTCTTCAAGCAGAACAATAAATCACTGTTAAGTTGTTTGAATGTGAAGTAGAGAATACATTCATATTTATGATCCCATGAGGAAGAAACAGGATGTCTGCCTACTGAATACTGCAAGCATGCTAAATGTATTAATGCAACATTTTACTGAAGAAAAACTCTCAGAAAAAACAATTACCATCATAATTGTTATCAGCAATCTGGTTGCTTTAACAGAGTATGTTTGTAGCTATTGAAGTTCATTCCTGACCCTGAAAACAGGGATTGCAAAAAATGTGTAAAATGTTATAATTATACATAATTAGCCAACACCATTGAATTTCTTTCTGCTGTCTTAATTTACTATAATTTTTGGAAGCTTGAAATATTTAGTGTATGGACTACCTGTCTCTTTCCTTTGTATGCTGGATGTGCACATCATTTATTTTCATTGCTTTAGTCAGACAGACTTGCTCTCCATATGCAGGTTTTCCAGAGATACATGACACCTCCATGTAATATGTCATCAAACATCTCCTCTTGCTGGCATTGCTGAAGGCATAATCTGTAAGCCAGTGATTCTGTGCTTTATTAATAAACACTAATCAGGAGTCATCCTCTGTGCATCTGCTGCTTTGTTCTATTGTCAATAACCCACGTGTGGGGGGTTTAGAAAAAGCTGTAAAATCCAAATTTCAGTGACCTCAGCTGGGCTGAAAATACATCCCAGATCACAGGAAAACAGATGATGACTCCTCTCAATGCTGTTTGGTGTCTGGTTTGTCAGACAAATACATTTTCCATGGCCTCAGCATGCCATTAGGAATAGGCAGACTCAATCCAAGAGAAGTAGAAGAATCCAAGCTTTTGAAAAATCCAAACTGAGTCAAAGAATAATTTACAACGTATTTTTCCAATCTGGGTGATTCATTATATCCTTTCTGTACTCATCTAACCTTTGTTTTCCATATGGTCGTATAGTCTTCTCATTTCCTTTTCCCTTCTCATTTTTTTTTATCTTGTTTTCTCTCTTATCTTATCTTATTACTGTTATTCTACCTACTCTGACTTTTACATTCTTGTTGAAGGACGTGGATAAGACCCAGACTGAGATCATGCGTCACCACACTAGCATCAGTGAGCTGAAGAGGAGTTTCATGGAGTCGGTACCGGAGTCTCGGCCCAGTGAGTGGGACAAGCGTCTTTCTATCAACTTGCCTTTCTGCACAGCAAGCTTCAACGGCCAGCTGCAACCAGTGGTGAGTCCACCAAAATACACAGCAACAGTACTTTCATACTACAATTTTTCCTGAATAGACATACATTCTTCCAGTGTCAGATCATCCGTAGGCTTTATCATTATAAAACTTTCCAGTTGTTGAAAGGTGTTTTTTCATGTAATATCAATATGCTAGCAGTTTATGAATAATAGCTGAATCGCACTGAGCTGCTTCAGTTTCAGGGTCCAGGCATAGCACATACCACCCACTGTAACACTGCCATGAGCCCTTAATATTCTAAAACCTATGCTTTCCTACCATGACAGGAGTGTGTAGATTGATGTGGGCCTTTTAACACACATCTGTTAAATGTTAAATGTATTCAAACTACAAGGTCAAGACAGAGCCTCAAAATTTGGTTAAAGAATGAAATATGAGAGGCTTTCAGGTTTTAGTGAGTTTTAGTCATGCAAAATAACAAACAAATTCAATTGTCAAATTATCAGATCAGTTATGGGTCTTCAGAAGTGACGCTGTATGTACCCACTATTTTAAACGTTCATATGCACAGACTTTCATGGAGGACTATTATGGGTAAGACACATATATATGTGCAGTATTGAACAAATATACTGTTGTTTTCAATGGAGAATATGCCTACAATGTACTTTACCATCTAAAACTGTACACTGATCTGCCACTTGGTGATGATGCTGGCTTTCTCCATTTCATCCCACTGTTTTAGCATGGCTGCAAGTTACTGCAGTCACAGTGGGACTAAACACTTAAGGACTTTTCATATTTGCTAATGTGAAGAAGGTGTGTGTGTGTGTGCAAAGGAGGATGTCCACAGTTGTCAATACAGAGTAGTTAGCAGCGTGTCTGAGTTAAAGGTACTCTGATCTGGCGCTCAACACTGTTCAGCGTTTCTTTATGAGCAATATATATGACTGCAAACAAGCAGCTCTCCAATGCTTCCAGATATAAAGGGGTCACTGTATTTCAGACCAACTAGTTTGTCTAAAGTGTTGTCTAAACATGTCTAAAGCCAAAAACGTTTATAGTTGTTCTGAATAACAACACTTGCACATGTAAAGCTTACAGCCATAGTGAGGGACAAGATGTGATGAATTGTACAAATGAGGGTGCACACTTTTGGACGCCTCCTCACTTTCTCTCAAAGGCATTAAGGTGTTGCACTTGGATACTCACATTAAAAGTGACAGAAGTAGATGCGTGAAAAATGATAAACGCCCATTCATACTGTAGGATTCACATCCGGTTTGGACGTTAAGTTAGTTCAATAAATGAATGTTAATAAAAGCTATAATAAAGATTACTGTTAATCACTCGACCAGCGATATGACCTTATAGTCAGCCCAGTAACAAGAGAACACAGTGAGTGGATCTGTTAACGCACATATTAATTCTGGGGAAATAATTAATTATGATTTTCATAAGCATAATGGGTACGCGTTCAGTGATTGAGTTGTGAAATGTACAGAAACCACAAAAACAACAGTCTTTAATAACTAAAGCAGAATCTTAGGTTTGAATCTAGTATTTCCTGTCATAGCCTACACTTTAAATTATAAACATCAACCGTGTTCAACCATGAGAAAATGTGTTGAACCTGATGAGGCTGTCGGGGAAGGAGGAGATGTTGTGTCTGAGGTTGGAGGATGAAGAATGGGGATGAAGAAGGAGAAGGCATTGTACTGGTCAGCCTTTATTGGCATGTTTGCTCCATGCTGTGGCAGGTCCTGCTGGGCCCGCATCTCTCTCTCTCTAGCCCCATTCACACTGCCTTATCAAGTTGGGAATGTTGCACCTTTATTCCGCCTCGCCGTCTGTATGACATGAAAGTGAGAGACGCAATCGGGGAATGGTTTCGTTCTGCCTCTGATCCGCCAGCAGAGGTAGCAACAGAGGCAAGACGACGTCTGTGTGTAAGTGTAAGCTGGCAGCGCGGGACAGGGCTGTGATGGTATGATGGTGTTCACAGTCTGACAACTAAACAAATCCTTCACTCGTCAAATAAAAGAGAAATGTCCCACACTTCAACCCATAAAGCAATGTTACAGGACCAAACAACAATGATGTGGTAGGGTAGGTGTCTTGAACATCTTATGTGAGGAAAAAAATATAGAATTTATTCATGGAAAAGTGGCTGTCATCCTGTCTGTCCTACCGACTCTTTGTCACACTTCCACCTGAATATCATTGTCTTTCCCTGGCAGCAAGAGCCTGCTGTTTACTGGTGATGATTATGTGACATGATTTCGAGGGAAAACTTTATTATGTCTTTGTGTCTCACATGTCTCGCCTTCCAATATTGTGTTATTGTTGTTACTGTCTTGGATAAAATAAGTATGTGATAAAAAAAAATGTAAAAAAGGTATTTGAAAATGTCTTCAAAAAGATGCTTTATGATACGAGTGGAAAAATGTGACAACAAACAGGAAACATCAAACATTAACTGACTGATGATGTGACGTAGCAGGACAGTTTTCCCTTCTGTGACAATGATAATCCTGACTCTGTGTTCAGCATTGCTTGCATACCCAATACCCAATACTATCGTTGTGCTGACATAATCGTGTAAGCACAAAGTACCTCGTTTATACGTTAATGTTTTACTCACAGGTGTGTGAATTGACCTGGATATGAAGCGGCAGTGGCAAGGAAAAAATACAACTTTACAAGTTTCGAAAGTAGAAACTTTAGTTTATCAAGTTGTGAGTCCTCTCCGTTTATATGCTGTGTGTGACAGCGCAAAATAATATAACATTAGTTTCTAAAGTTATAGTCCTCTTCTCCCTTTATGCGTTATGAAGCCCCCATAGCACAAAATAATATAATGTTTCTTAAAAAATAAAACACAGCCCTCGCCGATCCTCCTCTCTTCTCTTTCGTCTTCTCCTGCTCCTCTCCTTTCTCATCTCCTGTCGCCTCTCTTCCTGATATTAAAAATATTGAATTACATTTTTTAAACCGATTTATTACTTACCTTACTTTCTGCCATATAGATTCAACCATTATTATACCATTATTGAAACTGGTCTGATAATATAAATATGTCTGAGTGGGATAAAGCTGTAGATAAATGTAGAGTCATGGCTTTAAGACTAAATGTTGCACATGTCCATTCTGAGCAACATTTGGTTTGACGACTGTAGTTCAGGGAATTTCTGAGGTATCAGATGATAAAGATGAGCACAACCATAACCAAACAATAACAATAATTTTGAAGGGTTTTCATGTAGAAGCATGTATGTATGTATCAACTTATTAACTTTTATGTCATCGATAATTATCAGAACTGAAGATTTGTGTTTTTCACTGGACAGGTCAAGCTTCTAGTTAAAATCTAGTAAACTGAAAAAAGTAAAACAATAACATTTAATGCTTTTAAATATCTAATACATCACTGATTGGAGTACTCAGCCCAGTACTGTCATGCTGTGCATATAACCTTTAAAGGCCTTAAATTGAAGCAGTAATACTTCTTGGGGCAGGGTGTAGTTGTTTACATGACACCACCATTGGTTATAAAAAACAGTTGGCTGCATAACTGTTGAAGATAATATTTGGTTGCCTAGCTGCAAAATGTAACTTCTCTCTTTGGCACAGGCAAAGAGAGAAGTTATACTTGATTTATCTTGGAGTCACAGCTGCATTTATACAGCAACATTTCTGACTGTCAGTTCATTTTAATGGGATTACTGCTATCAGAGGATGCTATCACTGATAACAGTAATCCCATTTTGGACTCTGCATGCTGTCATACAGAGTCAAACTGGCATACAAGTCCGACAGGGAGCAGGCAAGAATCAAAATCCAGTAACAAGCAAGGTAGAGGTGAAACAAAGCAAAAATCACTTGAGGACCTAACCTGACAAAAGGCTGGAATGCTGAACACACAAAGACAAACATGGAGAGGAAAACATAAAGACTAAATAGACAAGGTAATAATTAATGTATAAAACAAATTAAAGGAAAAAGACAGGATAAAGACAGTAAGGAAATAGAAAATGGTTCCCCGCAAGCGTAAAGAGCCCAATCCAAATTAACATACTGATAAATGATATATTTAGAAACACTGGAAGAGGGTTTGATCAGTCTTTATTTGCAGATGATGGTGCCATTTGAAGAAGAGGAAGAAATGCAGAGTTTATTTTAAAACAAGTTCAAATGGCTTTAGTTTCTGTAGACGAATGGGCAGACAAATGGGGCTTTAAAGTCTCTGCTTTGAGGTCTAAATTTATTATCTTTGGTTTCAGAAGGAAGTTACACAACCTTGGACTGCACATGTATGGATCTTTACGAGAGAGAGTGAAAAATGAAAAAAAAATGAGGCGATAGTTTGCTGTTCATATTGCAAATATACTAATGAAATGTGATAAAGTGTTAAATATCATGAGAAGTCTGGCTGAATTTGACTGGGGGCCATGCGTTTAATATATGAGGCAATGATAAGACCTGTGCTTGATTATAAAGACGTTTTGTTTATGGCTCTGCTGCTAAGTCAGTGCTCGTAAGAAATTCTGCAGACCAAAGCATTTAGGCTCTGTTGTTGGGCTTTTCAGACCTCCCCAATTCTTGCACTGCTGATTGAAGTGAGAGCATTAAAGTGGGTATTGCAGGTTAGAGACCCCAGTGAATCAATGTATAGGAAAATAATGTTGAAACTAGATTTTCAAAAAAATAAACATATACAAAGTGACTTCTAGAGCCTTTTTTTGAGAGTTTTACGTACACATCTAATGATGGCCCCTCTGATGGACCTCATGGGACCTTTTTTCGGAAAAAAATATGTATAGTAGTGGATGGAGAGAGACAAATAATTTTTTGATCCTGTTTGAGTTTTGTCATGAATCACACATATGATGTTTGTCAATTTAAAAGATAATTTTTCCAAGTCAATGAAGACGAAGTTTGTTGTAAATAAAGGAAAATACCATCTAGTTTTGTGTTATACCACTCTATGAACTACATCGTCTCGCTCAACACACGTCACCAATGCAACATGGCCGCCCAAGAAGGGGCTTGACTTTGACTCTCAATAATATTGACGCTGAGGAGATTGAAAATGTACATTCTATGCATACGACGGACAACCTTGTAACTATGAGCCTGCTAGGCATCCAAGAGACCAGGGACAGACCAGAATTAGGCAAAATAATGGCCAGAGACTTGTGTTGTAGGGAGAATTAGTGGAGAACTCGGCAGTTGTCTCGGTTTACATCACAATGTTATAAAGTGTTTTATCAGGCTATAACAAAACAAATATCGGTCGTCTTGCACCGGCAGTAGTGTTGATACTTACCCATAACAAAAAGTCAAATTTTGCTGGGTTCATGGGCATGTTGGAATTGAGGGACATTAAATAGCCGATTCTATGGCAAAGGAAGAGATTGTGAGACCTAGGAGTCTTATGATTTTCTATTAAATGTTTCTTTGGCCAAAATGGCAACCACCAACTGACCACAAAAGCAGTTTTAAAGTTCCTGCATGATTCCAGGTTATATACAGAATATGACGGGTGATTGTGTCAGTTAAACATTTTCTGCAGTGGGCAGTAAAACTTGCAGCAGCATCCAAACTGCTAAAAGTTCAACAAAAAGAAGAAAAACTGTGTGGACTGTTTTGTTGTTTTGGAGCCCCCTACTGGCAGTTTGTATGCAGCAGTGTTAGACTTATCAGGACGTTGTTGTTCAGAAAGAGATGAATGGCCGTATGTGTGCAACTAACTGAGTTTTAGTAGTAATATTCCTTCATCCTCTTCACGTGCCTTGTAATGCGCAATATCTATCAGTATATTTGTTTATTAGGCTTATGTTATTGAGGAGCACAATATTTGGCGGCTATATAAGAAAACAGTATCTTTATTTGCAGATTACAAATTTCTGTATGGTAATTCAATCATGCTAATTATGCTGAATTTATTGTGTTCTCGTGGCAGTACATACATATTTTAAAAGACACTTGTTGTCCAGCAGACGATCAGAGCAATGAAAATCTCTGTTTGTAATTGACACATTATTATTTCCTAACTGTATATTCAGGGGTTGTCTGGTGTTAATGCAACAGATTGTGAGCCCAAGTTTCCCTGCCAGTAAACTCTCAGTCACTTTGGTTGCTACTGCAGTGTCTGTGGGCCTGTTAGGTGAAGCAGACAGGCCGGGTGGCGGCAGGGGAGCCCAGCGGCAGCCCACCCTGCAGACAGCCAACCTGTTTGCTCCATCCAACAAGCCTAGAGACACCAACAGGTGCAGCAGAAGACCGTGTCGGTGTGAAAAGGTCAGAGTGTTACTACAGCTCAAAACCACCAAAAACAGACATTACCAGATCTACTGCCTGAGTCAACAGTCTGAGTCAAGCATAGAGAATGCAACCAACGAAGCCAACCAATCAGAGGCGGAGTCTGGTGGGTCTAATGAGAACTCAGGTGAAACCCATAATAACGGGAGTCTTGTCTTCTTGGACCGTATGATTGTCCCCTCTGCTGTTCAAACAGAGCAATACAGTCCCTAATCAATGTTCAGTTTCTTGCCACTGAGTATGTGGTTTTATTTTGTATTCAAAGAGCCCTCAAAAAGTTTGTTGCTGACTGTTTATCTGATCCCTCTAGTCTCCTGTGCTAAAGATGCAGACAATCACCATCTCAGATGTCACAAACTCTCTGAGAGGAAGTGTGACATACAAGGACATCCCCTTAGTTCACACTGAGACCAAGACCATCACATACGAGTCACCACAGGTGAGCGAAATTCAGGGAATTGAACACAAAACAGAAGATTTGATAAATTATCTGCAGTCTTGATTAAATGCAGTTATTTGTCCTAGTTGTCTCATGTTGTATGCAATGCAGTGATAATTTATAGCTGTCCTAGCACACATGTTGACATATGTTCACTGTAGAGTGAATATAATTATGTTCACAAGCTTGTCTGACCTCTGCCAATGGGTTGAAATCAGCTAAACTCACTAAACTAGGATATAGAACTTTTTTTTATCTCAGTTAGAGGAAATGGTCATTTAGTATTTCCATAGATTAACCATTTAGAAGGCCCCTAGTTGCCACATATGTGGCACCTGTGGCAGGCCAGGACCTTGCATAATAGTTCACTGGCATGGGTGTGAGAGTTTCAATGGGTGACTAAGGCGCAAATTGTAAAATGTTTTGGAAAAAGTTGCTGTTTAAATGCAGCCATTACCAATTTACCATGTACAGTGAGCCTGGAGCCTTTGGGTATTCTGAGGGTCTGGGGACCAGGGGCCTCATTACAGTATACGTTACATGAGTTTTATTATTTTAGCTGTCATATATTTATTGTGTTTAAAATTGCTGCAGTGAACATGACAGTGCTGTCAGGAGCACACTGTGTGCTGCAAAGAGCGTACTGGAGACAGCACCCTGTCCACACACACTGCCTCCTCCAGTCCTCTCACCCGGCACATCCTCACCACTTGCACATATAGATTGTATAAATTATCAAAGCTTGGAAATAAAACCAGTGACAGCTCATGCACAAACATTACACTCCATATCCTCATTAGGATATTATTTTTATTATATTACAAGTCCACCCTAACAAATGTTCAATTAATAAATTGTGTTTATGTTAGTGCTGTCAATCAATTAAAATATTTAATCGCGATTAATCGCATGATTGTCCATAACCGTTAACTTGCAATTAATCACACATTTTTTATCTGTTCTAAATGTACCTATGTACCTGTTGAGAGTAGACATACTCCAATGGTAACTCAGTTCACATCGACAGTAAATGTAAAAAACGTATTCTTGTTGAGAGAACCATCTGGCAGGGCTTTGAAGCTGAACTTGCCATTCAAAAGACCCTTTTCTTTATCCATTTCTGCTCAAGGAGTTTTGTTTCTGCTGCCATCCACAACATTACTGCTGCATCGCATCCTGATTTCCCAAACTACGGAACGGGCCGAAGGTCACAACTTGTGTGTGTTAATTGCGCGTTAAAAAAATTAACGGCGTCAAGAGGAATTTGCATAAATCCGTTATTATCGCGTTAAATTTGACAGTCCTATTCAAACTTCCATTTTCAGATGATATCCCAGTGTGGCAGATATCACTGATTGGCGCAATCATTTTGGCACATGAAGCAGTCAATCCAATTGCTGTAAACATACAAACACTGTGGCACTAGACATATTGCTGAGTGCACAGACTGTCCCCGCACTACTGAAGGACAACATGAATGGAAGAATTAACAATATGTGCTTTGTAACCTCCACCTCACCAATAAACGACTTGTTTTCTGAATCAGAGAAATTCATTCAACAGTGTTCTGGGGTGAGTTTGTAAATTAGTTTTTATTGTTAATTCATTAATATTCTGAGATCTCCTCCAAAACTACATAGTACCTATTTAACATTTATGAGGTGCTTTGCATTGACCCTTTATGGTTGAATATGGGTGGGGAGTAGGCGGGATATGTGGCTGATCCACGTGCGCACATTTCAAAGTTGATTTGAGAACATTCACCTTGTTGTCTTTCGACCAGTTCTGTGAAGCTTTTGTTGCATGTCCAGGATTTCCCTATATCTTGCTGCATTCATTTTACCCTCTAGCTTTACAAGCCAGGGCCTGCTGCTGATTGGTGTGTTTGTGGTGATGTGCAGTGTTTTGTGTCTGCCAAACATAGCGTTTAGTCTGATGGCCAAAAAGCTCCATTTTGGAGTCTTCCAGTTGACCTTGGAGTCTCCTACATGCCTTTGGGTGAACTCTCGTAGAGATTTAATGAGCTTTCTTCAACAGTGGCTTTCTCTTTGCCACTCTCCCATAAAGCTTTGACTGGTGAAATACCCGGGCAACAGTTGTTGTATACAGTCTCTTCCAGCTCAGCTGCTGAAGCTTTTAACTCCTTCAGAGTAGTCAAAGGTGTCTTGGTGGCCTCCATCACTAGTCTCCTTCTTGCACAGTCACTCAGTTTGTGAGGACGGCCTGCTCTAGGCAGATTTACACATGTGCCATATTCCTTCCATTTCTTAATGATGTATTTAACTGAACTCTGGGGGATGTTCAGTGACTTGGAAATGTTTTTGTATCCATCCCGTCTTATACTTTTCAATAACCTTTTCACAGAGTTGCTTGGAGTGTTCTTTTGCCTTCATGGTGTAATTGTAGCCAGGAGCACTGTGTTATGTGGGTGAGTCCAAAAAGGAAAGGTAAGTAAGGTTGTAACAGGGTTTATTCCACATGGTAGCACAAGCAGAATCACATCTTCTTTTTAGCTCCAGGATCAACAACTAACAGCCAGTAGTTACTTCCGCCTTCTCTTCTTCACTCACTAACTCACAGTGCCTCCTAGTGGCGGAACATGGATGCAGGAATACTAAGTGAACACAACATCCCCCCTTTACTTAAGAACAGTTCTTCCTTCAGCTGTAATGTAATATAGAAACATAAATCCTTTACTTGTCAATTCTCTCTCAAAGGTCTTTACACCTGAGACCAAATAATGAAATTAAGATTAATACACAGCATATGTTTCAACCTAGACTGCTTCTTTGTGTCAACAGAATCAATAACATTGTGTTTGTTCCTTTTAACTATTCTTCCTTTCTCACAACACAGTAAGAAGATCGAATAACATTCAGCTCAATCATTAATTTCTTTTAAGCAACTTATTTTGAACATTATCACAACACATTGTTTGTTTTTTTTTTTTTTTTTTTTTTTTTTTTTTTCCTTTTAAGTCTTATAGTCTTTGAGCCAAGCTGGTGGGTTATGTGCTCTAACAGGACGACTTCCGGTCTGTTGCACATTTCCAGGCTCAACTGTTCCTCCCACTTCAGTTTCTGACTGAGCCGAGTTTTCAGGAAGCTCAGCGGGTACTGAAGTCAGATGAGAAGCATGCCATGTTTTTCCATCATCCAAGATGTAGGTGCATGGACCCACTTGCTTTTTGATCATGATGGGGGCAGAGAATTTCTGATGTCCCTTTAACACATGTACAGGTTTGCGCACCCGCACCTTGTCTCCCTCTCTGAATGAAGGAGTGCGAACTCCACGTCTGGTATCAAAGTACTTCTTCATGTGCTTTTGTCGAAGGGACACTCTCTGACGCAGCACATCATCACGTGCTGTCATGGCAGGGGGAGAAAGCACGTCGAGCTTTGTTCTCATCTTGCGGCCATGCATCAGCTCGAACGGTGATGCACCCGTCATGGCGTGTGGTGTAGCACGATACACTTGTAGGAAATCAGCTGTAGCTCTTTTCCATGCTTTGTTTTGAAGCATTGTGGCCTGGATGCAGCTTTTGAAGACTCTGTTAAACCGCTCTATTGCACCGTTAGCAGCTGGGTGGTACACAGAGGAGCGGATATGAGTGATTCCTCTTTCTTTCAGGAATGATGAGAATTCAGCAGATGTAAATTGCGGTCCATTGTCAGTGACCAGGGACTCTGGATCACCACACCGGCTGAACACACTGCTGAGAAATCCAAGCACAGTTACCGTGGTGACAGATGGTGCAAAAGCTACTTCGGGCCATTTTGAGTAGTAATCGGTGAGTGTGATTGCAAACCTGCAGTCGTAAGTTGCATTTTCAAAAGGTCCAACTATATCCATGCCCAATTTCTTCCAGGGGCCTTCAGGCAGAGACACAGGTTGCAGCGGTGCCTCAAAAACCTTTGCAGACTTGTCAGAGCTTTGACACACTGAGCATGCAGATATTTGAGAACGTACCAGTGCATCCATTCCAGGGAACCAGTACAACTCTCGCAGGCGCTGTCTTGTTCTCACAATGCCCTGATGACCTTCGTGAGCTAGAGCAATGAGTGTGTGGCGTAAAGAGGCAGGCACCACTAGGCGTGTCCCTCGAAACACCAAATTGTCCTTCACACACAGTTCATGCCTCATCTTAAAGTAAGGCTGCAGAATTGGCTCCACGGCTTTCACAGAAGCTGGCCACTGCTGGAGGATCTGTACACGCAGAGAAGCAAGTTCAGAGCAGGAGGAGGAAGCATCCTCAAACTCACCAGCAGTCACAGAGACAGGACATGTTGACAGCAGAGCCACGAGTTCAGGATCAGAGTCTGTAAGGAGAGGAGAGGCAGCAGGCAGAGGTAAGCGTGAAAGGCAGTCGGCTGTGTGATTGAGTGAACCAGCCCGATAAACAACGTCATAAGTGAAACAGAGAAGGCGCGCAGACCATCTTGCAATGCGCATCCCTGCTCTATCAGTCCCTTTCGTTGAGAGGAGTGTTGTGAGGGCCTGATGGTCGGTGCGCAGTGTGAATTTCCGGCCCCACAAGTAAGTCCTCCATTTTTCCACTGCCCAGACACACGCGAGAGCCTCTTTCTCGACAGTTGAATATTTCCTCTCAGTCGGCGTCAGCGTCCTTGATGCAAACGCCACTGTTCGTTCTGTGTGATCTGGATGCAGTTGAGTGAATACAGCACCAAGACCATAATCTGAGGCATCAGTTGAGATTATGGTTGGAAAGTCCGGGTCAAATAAAGCAAGGGCAGGGCTATTCACCAGTAGCTGTTTCACATGAAGAAAGCATTCTTGAGCTTCATCAGTCCATTCAAATGTGGCATCTTGACGCAGACAGGCACGGAGTGGTTCTACCACTGTGGCGTAGTTAGGTATGAATTTTCCATACCAAGACAGCATGCCTAAGAAGGAACGCAGGCTGCAAGCATTTTTGGGAGCAGGAGCCTGTGTAATGGCTTGTAGGTGTTCAGTGTCAGGCTGAATGCCTCTTGCTGTCACTAAATGTCCCAAGAACTTTAAGCTGGTTTGGCGAAAGTGGCATTTCTTTTCATTCAGGTGCAAGCCTGCATCTTTAAGGCGTTGCAGTACAGTTTCCAGAGCTATGTCATGCTCCTGTGCCGTGCGTCCATAGCAGATTATGTCATCCAGGTAGTACTGTACATTAGGCACACCACTCAACACTGTCGCCATCAGTCTTTGAAATGCTGCTGGAGCTGAAGCCAGACCATAAGGGACTCTGCAATAACGAAACAGTCCCTCATGTGTGATGAAAGCAGTTAAATCCCGACTCTCAGGATGCAGCAGCACTTGGTGATACGCACACTCCAGGTCAATAGTTGAAAATACAGTCGCACCTGAAAGTGTCGAGAGCAATTCCTCCATGTGAGGGAGAGGGTAGCTGTCTACTATGATTGCTTTGTTTGGCTCTCGAAAGTCTCCACACATTCGAATACCTCCCGTTTTCTTTTGTGTGACTACTATCGGTGAGACCCACGGAGAGGCTTCAATGCGTTCTATCACACCAGCAGAAAGTAGTCGATTGAGCTCCTCTGACACAGCAGCTCGCACTGAGAAGGGAAGGCGCCGTAGCTTTTGACGCACAGGTACAGCTGTTTGTGTGACTTTTACCTTATGCATGAACCCTTTGGCGCATCCTACGGTTGCAGGAGAGGCTGGCTGTGAGGTGAGAGAGGCCACTGCAGCTGTAGGAAGCAGAGGAGGAGGTGAAGCAGTTGGTGGGTGTACAGTGTTGTCCTCAATGCGCAGGCGAAGGGCAGATATTAAATCCCGTCCCATCAGTGCAGTTCCTGAGTCCACCACATAGAAATTTGCCACGCCTTTAATGCCATCCATGTGTACAGTCGCCTTCATGCATCCTAACACTTTGATAGGGGTCTTTGAATATGTCACCAGTCGGACAGAGGATTGTTGGAGTGGAGCTTCTCTGAAATGCTCCTCATAGATGCATCGAGGCAGAACAGAAACAGCAGCACCCGTATCCACAGTCAGTTTCATTGTTTGAATTGTCTTTGCCGTCTGAATGTCCACTTTGCATTGTATTCTGTCCGGAGAGTCTGTTCCATCCACCAGCAGCAGCGTGTATTCAGGCATTTCAACCTCTTTCACTGCCTGAGTTTGCTGAGATTGACACACACGTGCAAAGTGTCCTTTTTTATTACAATTTCTGCACGTTACTTTGGCTGCTGGGCATTCACGTGAGTTGGCCAGGTGTTTTTGTGAACCACAACGGAAGCAAGCACGTGCAGATGAGGTCGAGGCAGGTTTATTAGCAGGTTTTGCAGAAAAGCTCCTATGTGGCTGTCTTGGCCTGTATGCTGTATCATGAGCCTTCACAACATGAACAGGTAAGTGTTGATCACCTGCCATAGACTTAGCTTGTTCACTGGCAGATTCAACTTGAGTGGCTATTGTAATAGCATCAGTTAATGTCAGTTTATCTTTAAGAAGCAGTTTCTCCCTAATGCGGGGGTTAGCCACATGCTCCACGAGCTGGTCTCTAATCATATCATCAGCATTGGCAAATTCACATGTTGCAGCAAGCTCTCTTAGTGAAGCAATGTATTGTACAATTGACTCCTGGGGTCTCTGTGCTCTCTTCCTGAACGTGTGGCGCTCCACCACCACGTTAACGGAAGGCATAAAATGTTCATTTAATGCAGCAATGGCGGCTGCTAGGTCGTCACCTGTGTTCGGCAGAGTATGAAAGATCCGCTGTCCCTCCGAGCCCAGACAATGCAGAAGTAGCGCTCGTCTCCTTGCTTCTGGCCACGCGTCTCCATCTGCACGGATGACCAGGAGGTAGTTTTCGAACATCCTCACCCACGTCTTGAAAGGAATGGCCGGCTCCCCCGGGCAAGGCAGGAAAAAATCCGGGAACGGGGCATTTACAGCCATCTTCCGCAAAAACAATTGCAGGTTCGACTCGTCGCCAATTTGTTATGTGGGTGAGTCCAAAAAGGAAAGGTAAGTAAGGTTGTAACAGGGTTTATTCCACATGGTAGCACAAGCAGAATCACATCTTCTTTTTAGCTCCAGGATCAACAACTAACAGCCAGTAGTTACTTCCGCCTTCTCTTCTTCACTCACTAACTCACAGTGCCTCCTAGTGGCGGAACATGGATGCAGGAATACTAAGTGAACACAACACACTGATTAACCAGTGACTGGACCTTCAGACACAGGTGTCTTTACACTACTATCACTTGAGACACATTCAGTGCACTCAGGTGATCTCCATACTAGCACCAGTATGTAAATGCAACTGAATTCTTATCCAGTCACTTATTTTACATTACTTTGTAGAAATCTGTTTTCAATGTGACATTAAACAACTTTTTTTTGTAAATTCTTTGTTTTGTATATTTTTTGTATATTGACCACTGTATGTGGCCCTCCACTGGCCCTCCACTGCTGGGCCTTCTGCCACTGCCGTTTCACAATTATCTGTCCCATCATCAACTCTGTTTGACTGCATATGATAAAGTACACTTATATTTACCTGAGGAGGAGGAGGAGCATGGCTGCGCTTCTCTCTGTGTGTAATAGTGATGCGCGGGTCTCAGTCCGTGGATCAGGCGGGATGGGTCATAAAAATTATCATCCTGATCAATAGCGGGTGGGATGCAGGTGGGTGAAATATGTCTCTATGAGAAAAAATTAATGGCATTACCTGCAGCGATCCTCCAGCAGCAGAAATGATATGTGTATCTCTACATTAACATGTGCATTTGATGCACAAGGAACAGCTGATAAACCTTGTTGATTATTTAAAACTCCTGACTCACCAACAGGATTGTTTAGTATTTCCTGTTAGTGAATGTTCTGTGTTTTTCTACATATGAAACGGTCTCACACACAGTTCAGATTCATACAGTAAAATAGTTTGGTGTGAAGCAGCTGTCCGGATAAATCCTGATATCCTATTTATTTAAGAAGCTAAAAGTTTAATTCTGTTTTCTCTGGAGAGTTTCCTCTTCAGCTTTTAGATTAGCTGCTTAAATGTGCCGCGATATTTGTTACAGTTACATTACTGCGCCCATGGAAACGTTTACGATAACTGAAAGCAGCCTCTGTACCCGTCCGTATAGGCGTATATTACTGCCTGAATAATGTGAATAATGCACCATTGATTTTAGACCAGCCCTTTGCTGGTCTACTGTGCAGTCCAGAGTGTTACGCCTGACTCGTTTTTTGGACAGCCAATTTCAGAATTTCGGCCATAAAAAACAACTACTGGCATATGTTTTAAATGCTGTTATAGAATATAGTGTCCATTTGTAATAACAAATGTTATCATTGTGACTGTTAACGCTTATTATTGTATTAATTGACTGTTAATTAATGCTTATTACTGTATTACCTATTTAGCGACTATAAAGAATTAAATAATGTAAACATGAATACTTTAGTTAACATAAACACCATTTGTAAATGATCACTAGACATATTAATTAACTGTTGTTAACTAATGTTAATTAATTTACCCTTATTGTAAAGTGTTACCATTAACTCATCATGCCACACACTTTACGCAAACTAAATTAAACTCACCAACTGTCTTAGTTTGTGTCTCTACAGCCAGCTCAAGTTTGATGAAGATAAATTCTCAATTAAGAGTGAGATGTAAAATAATACCGGCTCTACATGCCGTTTTCACCCACTGCTGATGTTTGGCTCTCTGTTGCTTCCCTCCTGCCTGCTTCATTCCTCTCCTGTCCTTGCCCCATGGAAACTATTGATTGAAATCAGAAATTTTTAGATCAAAGAATAAGACATATTTTGGTCGGTTAAAAAAAGTTCTGAGGTTCAATACCCAGCTGTAGTTCCAAGTAGTAGTCTCACAACTTTACAAATTACAGTTCACAAATATAAATTACAGATTAGAGATAATTGAGTATGCTTAAATATTGTGTAACACTTAAAAGCTGTCTCTCCCACAGCCTGTGGACAGCCTGGCAGAGAGGGACACAGGAGTGCTGCTGAGTGCCCAGACCATCACCTCCGAGACCATCAGCACCACCACCACCACCCAGATAACCAAGGTCTGCCCACTAACAGCCCCACAATCAGTAAATAGAGATCAATACAAACCACCACTTACCACTTTCATTCACTTGTAACAGCAATATTGACCCTTCACACCACACTACTTAAGAACGTGCTGCAGAGTGACTAAGGAGACTGTAAGCGGTCTGCCAGTAGTTCTCATCGAAATCAGGGATACTAGGTTTTTAATGTGTATGTGGCCTCACAAGCCTGATATGAATTGTTTGCATTTACATTTACATCTATACAAAAATGATTTATGCAACACAACATAAGTATACTGTGGAGTAAATGTACGTTTTCTGTTTTATAAAAGATATAATGTAATCTGGTCGGCAAATTATTATCTTCTTATTTAATTATCGTTTTTTAGATGTTTCACACCAATTTAAACTACACTGTCATATGCAATTGAAATACAAACACAATTCTACAAAAAAAGTGAGTTGACTTTATTGACTTGGAAATTCAAAGTCAGTTCACTGCTGGCGTTCTTCAGAAATGCGTCCACAGAGCAAAACAGTGGTCATTTTCTGCATTCCGGCATATTGCCCAATAGGCGCTTTTGCTTTTCACTTTGACAACAAATCCTCCGCCATCACCTTTTGCAGTCAGCTCTCCTAACTCTCTCCACTCCTGTTACTCTGTGTTGCGACTCTGCTGATGGCCCCCCTGCTGCATGGAGGAGAGGCCTATGGCAGTTTGTAATTACAGCGTCCGTCATCAGAGTATTGATTTTTTTTTTTTTTTTAAATAAAATGACTGTGGGCAAGTAATGTAATTGGTATAACACCTGGAACACCGACTACGCAGCAAGCCTAGTGCAATTTTTGTTAAATATGAAGAAAATGTGAGCAGAAGTGCTGCCAGGTCTCTGGCAAGAAATAAACTACAAATGTATTTCATGTATTAGTTTAGAGCAAGGTTTCAATAAGTTATTTAAGAGTAGGGAAAAAGATCTGCACTAACTGTTAAAAATACATAAAATAAGAAGTTATACAAACGGCTGTTTGCATCTTTGTATTATTATGTTCATAATGGAAATAAAACATGACATTTTCAGAAATATTACTCTGTAGTACTTGAACCATACATTCCTATGCACAGCTACTCAAACTCTAACTAAAAATAACAAAATCACATAGTGTGAAGAGTTTTGAAGCTCAGTAGTGGTTCATGTGATGGACACATTGTTTTTATTAAACTTCTGTGGCGTGGAGTAGGGTGTGCAGGCGTTACATTCTGGTATTGTGAAGTGCGTATAGCCTCTCCTAAGTAACTAAGCTTTGCCTAACTGGAAGACCTTGTGAATTACCGATGACTGTGAGCTCTTTGCTCCTGCAACTAAAAAAACAAAAATAACCAAGTTTATTATGTTCATTATGTAAATCTTTTATGTTTTGAATCAGATTGACCCCAGCAATTTAATCCTACAAATCAACTGTAGTTTACAGTGTTACCAAGTTACAGTCAGACCATCAGCAAGGAACACAGAGTTCAGAATTAGAATACTTTATTGGCCAAGTACTGTACAGTATATTTGAACATACAAGGAATTCAGCGTGGTGGTTGGATGTATATATCTAAAGACAGAAAGAATAAAACACCATGTAAACCAATAAAAAAGAATAAAAATAAAAATGAAACATTAATAAAAAAAACACTATAGGAGGGCTCAAACTGTCTCCCTGTGGTCATGGTGATCTCTTGGTAGTGGGTTTGTTCTTGGGCCTCCAGGATTTTGATGGTGATCTGATAGATCCAGTCATTAATGTTTACTTTTTCAAAGGGGCAAAATGATTGACCACATTAACCTTATAATAACATCCCAGTTCTCAGTAAAATTCTTGAACAGATACAGACAATTTCACTTAAACTTATCCTCTAATCCATAATATCTATGATGGTTTACAAAGCTCTCACTGGCCTGGAAGCTAGATGCTTTTTTTTAATCCCAAAAAGTATCTTACTGCTGCAACGTCCCCCCACGCTTGTTTTTCCTTAAGACAGCAATGCAGTTAAGCTGCTAACTATTACTCAAGAAATGCAGCTCAGCCTATAATATATTTTGCGTCGTTCAACCTCACTCCACTTTCCCAACTATTTTTACTCCTTTAACTGCTACGTCAAGCAAAGTAAAGCCAGCAGTTCAGTTTATCATGAGCTTTTCAACAAATAACAAATAATTCTTTATTGATCCCTGAGGGGAACTTGGTTCATTACAGTAACTCCTTCTAGAATAGAGATATAACATCATAGAGAGATTGAATAAAATATAAATAGAGAAAACAAGAAATGAGATTAAGAAAAATAAAATAAAATATACCTGAAGTAAAATATAAAATAACTGTAAAATCTGCATTTAACTATAGATGTACATTTGTATATAGAGTAGTCAACAGTATAAGTAATAGGTAAATGCTTGAATATTGCACCTGATATTGCACAGAAAATTGATAGGAAATCAGTCAATTGAAATATTGGGCAGTTAGCAGTATTATAAGTATGTAATGCTACAGAATTGATAAATGCTACATAAATTGTGGCATTGCTATTCAGATACTGATCCTACTCAGACCTACGCAGCTTTATTGAAAGGACATGTTCACATTCAAATGAATTTGACTGTATAACAGTTTCTTGTTACTCTTAATGTACTAGGCTGAACAAAGACAGGTTAAAAAAAACAAAACAGAACTATTATGTTATAATGTTCTACTTAATATACCGAAACAAAACATTGGAGGATAAAAAAAATCATAATTATTGTCAGTGTGTTAATGTTACCAGTGGAATTTGGTACAGCAAACAGAGATGTGCTGTGCTACCTCATCAATATGTTTCAGCATGACATGCTGCAGGTCTAGGGATTTATTTTCATTTGAATGCGGGTTCAGTCTTAAATTCTTGAGTAAGATATTGCCTTACCAGTACAGATTATTCATGTTATGCATACATTCATGATCCATTGCATCATTCTCCAAGAAAAGGTCACCAGACAGTCTTACATGGTGATTGACAGGCAAGTGTTGCCTGGGTTTCATGTCAAATTGGATTCAGTTCTCATTCAAAATTCTTTCAAATAAGATGGGTTTTGGCTATGCGTTTTTGCTAGCTTGAATTTTTGTTTGTGTCATTTCTCTGTTGTAGACAGTGAAAGGAGGGATCTCTGAGACTCGCATTGAGAAGAGAATAGTCATCACTGGAGACACTGAAATCGATCACGATAAGGTGAGGAATGTATATGATGGAAGAAGAGTCTCTGATGGACAACATTTTTTCAACCCTCACTGTTCACACTAAATTTTGTTGGGGTAATGTTTTTCTCAAAACTCTGCAATAAAGAGGTGGTTTAATTGTGTATTGTCACAGATTTCAGTTTGAAATGCACATGTGCCTGATTGATAAATCTGAAATTATCTATATGCTTAATTTGCCTCATAGATTGTGTTCATAAATCAGTTAAATTTGGTCTGCATGCAGTCATTTGAATTAAATGATGTGTTCTACTCACCTGAATTGTTGTCCTTCTTTCACTCTTCAGGCTTTGGCTCAAGCCATTAAGGAGGCAAAAGAGCAGCACCCGGATATGTCTGTTACCAAAGTGGTTGTGCACCAGGAAACAGAGATCACTCCAGAGTAAGACTGACTGATCCTTTGTGAGGTGAGTATCCAGCCTGAACCCTCACTCACCTGCCCCTAACAATCCATTCTCTGGTAAGATTGGAACTCTTCACACAATAAATCACCTGCTGTTCATGCAGATGATATGAATATTACATTCCCTCACCATAAAACGATCACATGACACAGCAACTTAAGATAGCATGGGCTCACAAATGGAGCCTGTGCCCCCTAACCTCCCTACTCCACCCAACCACCAGAAGGCTAAGTAATGGATCAATTAATAAATACAAAACACAACAAATTATAAATTAATTAATTCATCTAGTTAAGTCAAATAAGGTTCCTAGCCAGCTGAGCTGTAAAAGCTATAGCAGGGTTGGACAATACGTGACTACAACATATGAGTATGATTAGCTGGTGACTATCAGTTTAACAAGATTTGTTTGTGAGACTACATTTTGCTTGGCTATTGTTACAGTAAAGCCAGAAACAAATCTTGCATTGTAAGTCAAACACAAGAAAGGGAAGTTTAACACTCAGAGTCAACAACTGAGGTGAATCTTTTTGATTTGGGTTTAACAAGAGAAGTCAGTTACTGAAGCAGGGGTTATTAATGATGTTAAATGACATGTCTAATATAAACAAAAAAGTGTGACTTGAAATTTCAGTTGTTTTGACAGACTGAGAGGATCAAAAAGGCACCATTGTTATAAAAATTATTGATAGTTCTGGGTTACACCAGGGCGAGAGCAGATAAAGAAGGCACTAACATCTGTGCTAAAATACTAAAGGCAGGCCAATTCAGTTTACATGTCTATGTATCAGCGAGGGTCTGCTTTGGTCCATGTGACTAAAAAAGCTTTTTACTGTGGGTTATATGCAAAATAGGGCTTCAGGTAACTGAAAATGGAGCTTTTGGAAAACTCCGGCCAGGGTCCATCTATGTGTAATTATAAAAGGGCAGCGGAGGAGAATTGTCCAGAGGAATCCGCCAGGCTATAAATGATTGAATTTACCATTTGAACAATTATAGCACAAGTCATTCCAGCGTGGCCTTAGTTTTTTCCCTGGCCTTTCTATGTTTGTGTTGGCCACTTCCCAGGCTTCTATGTGAGAATCACCATTTAGTGAACACCTGATTTTATTTGAAATTTACTGCAACCATCATTACTATCATTTACATTATTATGATTTCAATATCAAATTTCATAATGATGTAAGGGCCTCCTTATGAATAACATTTAGTAATGATCTAAATTAAAGCAAGTAAAGTCATTAAATTAAGTTAAATTTTATTTTCTTACTTTCCCTTCTGTGATTTTGCTGGTGTATTCTTGTAATAAAATATAAAGTGCAAACGTTTGGTTGTTAATTTCCACTAAAGATATTTCTCTGTTTTTCTCTGACCATCTTTCCATCTCTCTTTCTCCCAATTTACCAATCTTTAAATCACCCCTTAGACCTGTCAGTTGCCCCCACTCTTCCTCCATACTTGTGTCACATCATACCATTTTGACTGCAGCACCCCCAGCCATCACACCCAACTGCACGGCCTTTGACATGAACCACCAGACCACATCAGAGGGAACAGGCTTCAACGTTGAACAATAAACTTTAACCTCCATGCGTGTGAAGTTTGCCCTGAAGGAGACAAATCACCAGAAAATTCCTAAGAACTTTCCCCGTATTCCCCACAATCCCCTCTTGTTCCACTTACTGCCAAAAAATCAACCGCTGGACTGATGACAAAAATAACTTTTTTTAAGGAGGAAAAAAAGAACATAAACTACAGCATTTGTGGTTTATTCCTCTGGAATATATACACTCTAGAGATTTTAAGAAACATTTTCAAGGGCATTTGGTCTTTTAATCTTGAGATTACTGGTACATTATTTTTCTACGGCTTTTCTTACCATCAGAATTGGTTATCAATAACTTGGAGGTCAAGTGTTTTTAAATGTGTTCCAAACAGCATTGACAAAAGAATTGTAGGTGATTTTTTGTGGGATTGTACACATTGGGAACCGAGCAACCCTCTCAAATCTTAGAGCGAGTTTGGTGTCATTTCTTGTACAGTTAATATTTTATTTTCCTTCTCAATGTGAAAAAATATTTTTTCAATTTATGTACAAAAAAAGATTGATTTTATCAAACGGCGGGGGCAATTACTCGTTTCACCTTGTGTAAAGCTCTGGCTTAAACATTTGTTGATGATGGATTTTACATCTTTTGATTGTTTTTAAATTGTTCTTGTTGTTGTAGTGCTTGTGTCACTAGAATGGGGCTTTTATCAGTACGAAGCAAACAGCAGTGACTGAAATAACCTTTTCTTTATGTATTCCCACCTCTGTCTTTTTTGTGTGTGTTTTGTTTTGTAAAACTACTCTGCAAGTGTGACTTCAACATTTTGTATTAAGAACATTCCTGTCACTTGATACAGTTTTAAGGGCCTTCCACATCAAGAACAATAACTATAACTGTCAGCAGAGACCACACCACAACTAAAACGAAAATGACATCGGGAAACGGTATCGCCTGGATCACTTTCAGAGCAATTTCATGAATTATAGAATAACAGCCAGGGACTTTTTTCCAACAACATAATATTGCAGGAGTGCTTATAATATTGGTCCTTCATGACGATCACCGGGATAATTGATGTTGACTCAGCCAAAAGTATGAATAAAATTTGTCTTCAAAAGTAGCCAGCTCTCCTAACAGAGAGTTGGGTTCTCCTAACTCCACATCTTTGAAGAACTTTGTAAAACCATATTTTCTTTTTCATTGCTCTGTGCAACATTGAGCAGTAACAGGTCACTGATACGCATGCTTGGTGCCACTGTTTACAGAATGTTATTTTTCATCAGTGTGGATGCTCACATTGTTATTGTTATGGGTATGGTTCTTGGTGTGGACATCCCTTTACTCATATCTACTAAGCAAGGCATCAGCATCTACAGTATTTCTGGTTATGTTTCACATTTGTACTTCATGTACCAAATGGGCAGTGTGTACTCAACTTAAGGGGGATTAACATGACATTAAAATTAGGTTAATTTGAGTGAAGTTTAAGATTAAAGATTAAAGCAATAATCATTGCAACTATTGCAACACTTCAACACATCTAAAAGGTTATCTGGTTAATGTTGTAATTACACTAATTAATTAGACCAGTTCCTAACCTACAGTGAGTGGACTTGCATGACATTCTCATCCCAAGCACGTTAGCACTGCTTTGTGACATAACTCAACACCCCATTCAGATGCACAAGTTAACCTTTAAGGACAGATGACTCCTAGCAAACAAATTACAAATTCTACAATGTCTGCTGCGATCTTCCTGAAGTTCTAATTGTGCAATCTGATTTAGTAAATTACGTCACTACGGTGCTTTTTTAACCAGGGTGGTGATATTGATGACCAAGATAGGTTCTCAGTGATGATAATTCCTAGGAACTTAAAACTTTTGACTTGCTCCACCTGCTCTACATTGATATAGACAGGGGTGTGTGTCTTTGCCTCCTTTTTTCTAAAATCAACAATCAGCTCCTTGGTTTCGCTGACGTTGAGCAGGAGATAGTTCTTTGTGCACCAAGGTTATGGATTTCCTCACAATATGAACTCTCTTCGTTGTTTATAATGCAGCCGCTGATGATGGTGTCGTCTGCATACTTCACAATAGAGTTCTCCTGATGTCTGGGAGTGCAGTCATGGGTGTACAGTGTGAACAGGAGGGGGCTGAGCACACAGCTCTGGGGAACTCCAGTGTTGAGCACTAACGTAGAGGAGATATCACTGTCAATCAGAACTCTCTGGGGTCTACTTGTGTTGAAGTCCTGTATCCAGTTGCAGAGCATTGTACTGCAGCCCAGAGTGTTTAGTTTTCCAATCAGCTTAATGGGTGAGATTGCGTTGAATGATGAGCTAAAGTCAACAAAAAGCATCCTGATGTAGCTGTTCTTAATCACCAAATAAATGACTTCAAACTATTTAGAAGGTTTTATATAAACTTAGGAATTGCTAACACCATGACCCAAGATGTGATAAACTTGAACCTCTGAACCTAAAAGTGATGTTTTTTCTGCTAAATAAAATTATTTAACAGAGTCAGACACTTCCAATAGATCAATAACAAGTGTAGCACTGTGTGGGAGCCTGTCTGAGTCATTAACAAATTAATTTATTAAAGCAGCACTAGTTTTGGGGAAGGAATTTTAATCAGAAGAGAAAGATCCTCATTGACTGTTTTTTTTTAAAATAAAATTTGTTTTCATGACTGAAAAAACAAACTGACCTTAAAGGACAACTCAATTCCATACTGTGTGTGTATATATATACACACATAAATATATATACATTTATATTGTTAATTGTTAATGTTATAAATTCTGAGTTTGAATTTCTTCTCCTAAACTACATAGTGCCCCTTTAATATACACTATGAAGCAGAAAAACCATCATTCAAACTATTGGTTTAACCAATTTAAAAATTGGGTTAGGGTTAGAAAAAAAAAGTACAAATATTATATGTATACAAATGCACTATAACATTACATTGTTGTAACAATACAGTACATAAGCCACAAGCCATAAGTTCACTTCCTTATTCGTGCACACTGCCCATTTAAATCAGACACATAATTAGTGAACACATGTAGTATATATTTTGTCAATTTTTAAACCTCATTGTCTGTGAAGTCCTCCCAACATGTTATAGTTTTGTCACTGTTATGTTGTCTTCATCGTGGCATTCCCGTTTTTATTTAAAACAAGCAACCCAACATTTCTTTCAATATCTTTCTTACTTGTGCACCCTAAATTTGCCATTACAGGCAGACATGTAATAAAATAGCACCATGAATAAACACAAAGACCTTGTATTTTATCTTGCTCTGTGTATACCTATTGTTCATATCTTTGATTATGATTTCACTGTTCTTATTTGTCTCATGCATACAGAGCCACTTAGGGGACATGGCCAGAAAGAAAAATCATTATGTTTCTGGTAGCTTGTGAACACATGAAAGTATCACATGCTCACGAGAAAGTATGGTGTGCGCTCAAAAATATACATACAGCAACTTGAACAATCAATTTAGGTGATCAAAGAAAGTTGTGTGAATCAAGTGTTCTTTGTATCATGGCCTCTTAACTTCCTCTGAGTGATTCTGATTGATAACAGCTGATGACTTTTCTGGGCCCATTTTAATAGGGCTTGTTTGATACAGCCATTAGATTCAGCCACAAACACTACAATGGGAAAGTCTAAGGAGCTCAGCATTGATCTGAAAGAGCACATTATTGATTTGAACAAGTCAGGAAAGTCTTGGAGCCATTTCAAAGCAGTTACAGGTCCCAAGATCAAGTCTACAAACAACTGTTTGTAAGTCAAGAGTCAAGAGTCAACCAAAAACCACCAAAAAGCAGGTCTGCAGTGAATTAGAAGCTGGAAGACAGAGCTGAGAGGCTGCTGTATTAGGAAGAAGCCCTTGCTCCAGACATGGCACTTTAAAGAATAACTACCGTTTTTTCAACCTGGACCTTATTTCTAGCATAAAATATGATGCTTTACTCACCCAGATAACTTTGGTGTCATTTGGCGTCGTTCGGACGAAATTAGATCCAGTGGAGCGCTGCGTATATCCATATAATGCGAGTGATCCAGGCACCGAAGCGCAGCCTCTATGAGCATTATCTGCCACGAAACTAGTTCATTTCACCAATATTTTGTTACGATACGCTAGTGCTATTCCCCTCTGAGTCCGGGCTTGTCTGTTGTCAACATCCGGGGTCTGTAGGTTGACCTACTACCTCTGACCTGGAAGATGTCATCTCTGAGCTGCGCTGGCACCCGCGACAGCTGGCTTGTTTACCTGTAGCAGCTACTGCTAGTTTGACCCCGGATGTTGATAACAGCCAAGCCCGGACTCAGAGGGGAATAGCACTAGCGTATCATGACAAAATATTGGTGAAATGAACTAGTTTGGTGGCAGATAATGCGTTATATAGAGGCTGTGTTTCAGTGCCCCTTCACTCGCATTATATGGATTTACCGGCGCTACACTGGATCTAATTTCGTCCGAACGACGCCAAATGACACCAAAGTTATCTGGGTGAGTAAATGATAATATTTTTTGCTAGAAATAAGGTCCAGGTTGTAAAAAACGGTAGTTATCCTTTAAAGCTCGACTGATTACATGGACAAAGAAAAAACCTTCTGGAAGAAAACTCTGTGGTCAAATGAAACAAAAACTGAGTTGTTTGGCCACAATGAGCAGCAATATGTTTGGAGGAGAGAAGGTGAGTTTTAAGGTAGTTTTAAGTCTGCTGTGGTTAAGCCTCTACTTAAGAAACCACATCTTGACCCAGGATCTCTAAATAATTATAGACCAGTATCCAGCCTTCCCTTCTTCTCTAAAGTCTTGTAAAGAGTTGTGTCCCAGCAACTTTCAGTTTACCTTCTTAATAATAATCTTATGGAACATTTTCAATCAGTCATTCCAACGGACCTGTCAAAGTGCTAAATGACATTCTACTTACTTTGGAGTCAAACTCTACCTCAGTGCTTCTGTTACTGGATCTCAGCACTGCATTTGATACCATAGATCATGGCATACTGTTAGACCGACTTGAAAGTCAATTTGGCATCTCGGGCCTGGCTCTCGCTTGGCTAAAGTCTTACCTATCCGAAAGAACACAATGTGTTTCTTACAATAATACTACATCAATATTTTCTGATGTGAAGTATGGAGTTCCCCAGGGCTCTGTTCTTGGCCCTTTGCTCTTCTCTTTATATATTTCACCCCTTGGCCAAATTATTCAGTTATGGAATACATTCAATTCAATTCAATTCAATTCAATTCAATTCAATTCAAAGGGGCTTTATTGGCATGAAAGTTTGTTGCCAAAGCATCTGTCCAAACACAGAACATTTCACACATACATTCCCACTGCTATGAGGATGACACTCAGCTGTATGTGCCCATAAAGGCTGACAATAAATCCCAAATCACGAAATTAGAGACCTGCTTGTATGCAGTGAAGGCGTGGATGTCAGAAAACTTCCTGCTCCTGAATTCAGATGAAACTGAGATGCTGGTCATTGCCCCTGATCGACAGAGACACCACTTTGATCAGGTGACAGTAACCCGCAGATTCCACTGGATATGGTACGGCTGCGTTAAGGCTCCGCCACGGCGGCGGAGCTGATCCGTAGCACTTTAGTCTATGTGTTAACTTCCACCAGGTCCGCTGCGCTGCGTGTCTGCTGCGTGCCAGCTCCGGCAGTCCGCAGCCCTGCGGAGCAGATACGCAGGACTTCTATTCTGGCGGACGCCGCAACACAACGCAGCAATTCAGCTGAATTTAGCACAGAGCAGACAGGAAGTCAGACACGAAACAACAACAAGAAATCCGGTTGATTTTCAAAATAAAACACTCCGTGTTGATACAAACACAAAAACCTCAAAAAAGAGACAAATACAAGCTCTTCTTCTAATCCGTCGGTCGGGAACACTTCGTGTTGTTGTGTTTATAACACATACATATAACTGCGTTCGTGTGTGATAATGTAATTATCGCGGGAATTCCTCGGTTTCGTTTCTCCAGCTGATCGGCGGAGCTGCGCCGCAGCGGACTCAAAACGCAACTGGTGGGGGTTGCCGGACGAGGACGACGGAGCACAATCGTACCGGGGCCGTAACGCAGCCGTACCGTAGCTGTACCGTATCCAGTGGAATCTGCGGGTAACTCTTGACAACTGTGTTATTTCTTAGTTTCAAGTTCAACTGTCAAGAACCTTGGTGTTACTTTTGATTCTACCCTCTCTTTCGATCAGCACATCAAATAAACTAGCAAGATCGCTTTTTACCACCTGTGCAATATAGCTAAAATTAGGTCCTTCTTGTCCACGGCTGACGCAGAGATCCTGATTCATGCCTTTGTTTCGTCTAGGCTGGATTATTGCAATGCCTTATTTTCTGGTCTGCCGTGTGAGAGCACTAAAAGTCTTCGGATGGTTCGGAATGCTGCAGCTAGGATCTTGACACGTACAAGAGAATTTTATCATATTACACCAATCCTAGCCTCACTGCATTGGCTCCCAATTCATATAAGATCAGACTTTAAGGTGCTGCTGATGACATACAAAACTGTGCACGGCCTTGCCCCGTCGTGCATATCAGATCTCATTATACTATATATTCCAACTTGTGCTTTACGCTTTCAAAATTCAGGGCTCCTGACGGTTCCTAGGGTTAAGAAGAAGTCTTCTTTTCTAGGAAGGCTTTTTCCTATCGTGCCCCCTTCCTTTGGAATAACCTCCCAGCTGACATCAAACAATCTTGTTACGGCTAGACGGGGGTAGGACCTGGAAGCACAGACTGGCAGGCGTATAGGAGCAGAGCAATGTTTATTTTAACAAAAGGTGTCCACAAACAAAACGAGTGGTGGCTGGCAAGGCAGCGGGGAAAATCCAGGTCGAACAAAACACTCAGGCACGGAGGCAACCAACTCAGGAACGCAGGCGACGAGGCAGCAAGGTAAGTGAAACTGAAAGAACACGAGAGAAAACACACGTCAAACTCACGAACGAAGAAACGAGCAGCACACTTAGAAATACTTAATACGGTCAGCTCTACCGACGAGACGGAATTATCTTGCAGAGGAATAGAGCGAAGACCAGAGGCTTTATGGAGGTGGTGATGAACTGAGTGAAAGCAGGTGTGCCTCGTCAGCCCCGCCTGCCCGGCCCTGCAAGGTAGACAAAAGAGGCGGAGAAAACAGACAGCGCAGAAACACACAACACTCACAAATCTGGCTCTACTGACGCCCTTAAATCTAAACTCAAAACTTACTTACTTATTTAGCCTTTAATTAGTCCTTGACTTCGATTGCTAGCTTCTTCAGTGGGTCTGTCTCAGTCTAAATGAGTTACCTATAGTATTAGAATTTACATTGTCCTGCTGACAAGAAACTATCTGCTTATTCTGATTAACATTGCATTTCTCTAACTTTTGTTTTTCTGTCCCCACAAGCTGTGTCGCTCTCTCACTCTCTATAGCTTCCTCCTTCCCGGCCCATGTGAGGCACTGGTAACACATTACAAACACACCTGCATGCCAGGAAAAGGGGGAACCTTGGAGCACATCCTCAGTTGCTGTCCGAAGGCGTTGAGGGAAGAAGGATATCGCTGGCGCCATGTCCAAGTCTTTAGGTCATTGGCAGACACAATCTGCACAACAATCCAAGAAAGCCAGAACCAGCACACCCCCAGAGGATCCATTACCTTTGTCAAAGCTGGGGAGAAAGCACAACACAAGCTTACTTCATCAGGAGGGCCTCTTGTCTCAGCTCGGGAGCACAACAACTTTGCTCTGGCCAAACATGGTATTAACATCAGAGTCAACAAATCAAGTGGTCTTGCTGGAACCCTGTCCCCTGGGAAGACAGAATTGAAGAGGTCAACGAACGCAATACGCAAGTCTCGCCGCAGAGTGTTGGAGAGAGCAATGGCTGAAGAGCCCGCTGTGAGTCAGTGGAAATTGGTTGCCGAGACCTTGCTGGCTGATCATTACAGACTAAACTCCTCGTTAAACTCGTTAATAATACATTTATTTGTAAAGCACTTTTCATAAAGTAATCTCAAAGTGCTACAGAAACCAGAAACAAAATAAACAAAAGACTAAGAGAAAAATCAGACACGTTAAAATCAGCAGTAGTTAAAACAGCTAAAGGAGGAGATTAAAGTGCAGAGAGAGAATAAAAACATCTAGGGACGACCTAGGAAAGCCTGTCTGAACAAAAAAGTTTTAAGCCCTTTTTTAAAGGTGACCACAGACTGGGGTTGTCGTAGGTGTTCAGGGAGGGAGTTCCAGATGTGGGGGGCAGCGGAGCAGAAGGCTCGGTCTCCCATGGTGTGGAGTCGTGTGCAGGGCTGATGGAGGAGGTTGGTACTTTGGGACAGGAGGTTACGGGTGGATGAGTGAGGGGTAAGGAGGTCTTTGAGGTATTGCGGGGCGTTGCTGTAGATGCAAAGGTGGGTGATGAGGGCAATTTTGTATTGGATTCTTGAGGTTATGGGGAGCCAGTGGAGGTTCTGAAGAATGGGAGTGATGTGGTCGTATTTGCGGGTTTTCATCAGAGTTCGGGCAGCACAGTTCTGAATGAATTGAAGTTTCTGAAGGTGTTTGTTGGGTATACCGATGAGCAGGCTGTTACAGTAATCAAGCCTGGAGGAGATTAGGGCGTGGACGAGTTTTTCTGCATCAGAGAAAGTGAGGAATGGGCAGAGTTTAGAAATGTTCTTGATATGGAAAAAGCAGGTTTTGTACAGATGTTTGATGTGGTTTACAAAGGTAAGTTGGGGGTCCAGCTTCACACCGAGGTTGGTAACTGAGGTAGAGAGGGGGATGTCTTGACCAGAGAAGGAGATGGTGGTTATGGGTGATGACTGGACCTGATGAGGGGTGCCAATTTGTATGGCTTCAGTTTTGGAACTGTTCAGCTGGAGGAAGTGACACATCCACACCCTAATCTCCTCCAGGCAGTTGGAGAGGGCTAGAGTAGGTGATGATGAGCGGACCGGGGTTGAACGTAGGTTGGGGTCAGTTCGGAGGTACAACTGGGTGTCATCGGCATAACAGTGAAAAGAGATGCTGGGTCGAGGTTGGGTTTCTTCAGGAGAGGCTTGATAACGGCAGTTTTGAGTGAGGGCGGGACATGGCCGGAGTTTAACGAGTGGTTTATTATTTGTGTGATAAGAGGGCTTATGACAGACAGGTTTGATTTGATGAGTGTTGTAGGGATGGGGTCCAGGGGGGAAGTGGAAGGCTTCATTTTTTTGATGAAACCCTCAACTTCGGTCTGTGTGACTGTAGCAAAGGTGCTGAAAAGTGCCGGTTGAGGGCAGGCAGATGGCAGAAATGGAGCTGGGGAGCCTGAGAGCTGGGACCGGAATGGAATGGAATTGATCTTGTCTTTAAAAAATACAAGAAACCTGTTGCAGTGTTCTGCTGTGGGTTCTGTATGGGTTTGGTTTTTGGGGTTAAGGAGATAGTTTATGGTGGAAAAAAGCTGTTTTGAATTTCCCGGACTGTTACTGATGATGTTGGAGTAATAGATGGACCGGGCTTCTTTAAGGGCTGCTGCATAGGCCTTCTGGTGATTTTTGTAGGCCAGCTTGTGTACCACCAGGCCAGATGATTTGACACGCCTCTCAATGGCACGGCCAGCAGCCTTCATCTTGCGCAGTTCTTTCGTGAACCAGGGGGCAGTGCGGAAGAAAGACACAGTTCTTGTTTTGAGAGGGGCATGTATATCCAGGAGGCAGCGAAGAGAATGGTTGTAGTGTTCGACTGATTTGTTGACTGATGGAAGGTTGACTGAGGCCAGCAGTTGGAGGTCAGAATGCAAGATGGCTGGGTTGATGTTTTTTATGTTGCGAAAATGAATATCGCGTTTAGGCTGGGGGAGGTGGGATGGGCAGGAAATGTCCATATAAATGATGCTGTGATCAGAGACGCCCAGGTCATATACTGACAGATTTTTGATGGAGGGAGAGTCTGAGATGACCAGGTCTAAAGTGCGCCCCCTGGTGTGTGTAGGTGCATCAACATGCTGTGTGAGGTTGAGACAGTCCAGTACATGAAGGAAATCAGCTGCCAGGGGGAGGAGGGATTATCAATGTGAATGTTCACATCGCCAAGTATGATGTTATTGGAGGATAGAGAGCAGAGCAAGGCGAGAAGGTCGTGAATCTCTGTGATGAAGGATGGGTGTGGTTTGGGTGGCCGGTAGATCAGTACAGCATTGATCTTGGAAGGGGGTTTTGATTTGAAGGCCAGATATTCAAAAGAGGACACATCAGGGAGAGACAGAGGAGACAGTTTGAGAGTGTCGCGGTAAATTACCGCCAGACCACCACCTCGGCCAGTGCAGCGAGCCCTCTGCAGGTAACTGTATCCGGGGGGACAGGCTTCATTTAATGATGAAAAAACCTCAGGTTGGTGCCAGGTCTCAGTGAGGCACATCAGGTCAATCTCTTTATCAAGAATGTGATCATGAACCAGGCTTGATTTATTTGACAGGGACTGGGCATTAAAAAGTTCAGTTTTAATGTGGGATTGATCAGTAGACCTCTGGATGGGACAGAGCAGGCTAGGATCCACACCTCTCCTTCCATCACACACAGCATGTCACAGTCTTGCGATGTTCCCGGCGATATTCCTTATACACTCTGATGACGTGTCCGCGATGCGACAGGAAGAGCAGCAGGCCAGGTGGATGAGATGGAGCCGGTGTCGGGAGGCTGGATGTAAATAAACTTTCTCCGCGAGCTTCCAGCTTTAAGCTGTGCCAGGGTAGCGGGTCCGTTTACCGGAGTAATCAGCGGCGCTGGCTCCGGGAAGAGAGGGCGGATCCATCGGCTGCATACGAACCAGGCAGGGGGAGAAGATCCTAGGCGCAACTCAGCTGAGGAAAAGACTCTCAGGTGAGCTTTGAGACGGGCAATCACACCCGCGCGTTTCCCACGTCTTCTAGAGCGCTTTCTCTGGGGGAGAGGGCATGACAGCCAGCATCGGTGTTCGGAGCCGCAGGGTCCGTTGGAGCGGGACTTTTGGTCATGATCCCTCCGGGGAGAGACAGTAGGCAGTCGGCGCAGGTGATCGGGAATGTCAGCCAGCACCGGTGTTTGCTGATCAAAAAGTGGGCGATCAGATGGCAACAGGGACTCTGACCAAGCCCTGAGGTCGAGGAGGGTTTGGCGATCATATGCCAGCAGAGCGGAAACATATCCGAAGGCAAAAAGCAATAGGAGCAGGAAAACAGACGTAACAGCAAAGGAGCGAGGCGGACGGCTTGCCATCACGGGCGCCATCTCCACCAACAGGACTGTAGCGCCAATAAGAACATCATGGAAGCCGCTGAAAAGGCCTCAAGGTGGCTGTTGATACAGAGGGGGATCCAGGGAGTAGTGTGCCACTTGGACACAAGTCAAGGACTGATCACCCTCGGCTGGGTTGCCATGGTGAGGATATCAGGTAATCAAAGACCCCAAACAACCTATGACCCCGGGTCCATCACTAAAGATGTGTCCAAGTAGCACCTGTATGTGTATTCTAGAACGTGATAACCTAGAAATTTTGACTTTATGGTGGAGAATAAACTCAGTTTTGAGAATGTTCCCATGGCAATTTAATGTACATTACATCTTATTTGTAATTATAATCCAGGGTTTCCTCTACATGTAATTGGCAAAATAAAAGCCGCCACACCTTCAGAATAATGTTTTGTTTTGTTTTACCTTGTTTTTATGTTGTTTTATGTTTATGTTAATGTAAATTATTACATAAGCCAAACTGCTAAACTGTAACCTACTGTAAATGTAGCCTAGGCTGAAAAATGAAAGGACATGCAATGAATCAGAATATTTTAAGGCCATGTTCAGTCACAGTATGAATTATCCATCAATAATAATATTTGGATGTTTGGATGGATAAGTAATAATGTGACTAAACATGGCATTAAAATATTAGGTCAAATTATAGTAATCATGACTCAGTAGTATACTCAGACTTTTCATTTTAAAAGTTCAACAGAGGATGAGACAGGAGAGAGAGATGAAGAGGTTGAAGGGACAGAGACAGGAGGAGAGGAGAGAGAAAGAGCAGGAGAAGGAACCAGTGAGATGCATGTGGAGTCTGCCGAATGTTGACCTCGGTATTTAAAAAATCCTGGCTACGGCCCTGTACCTAAGCTAGGTTATATTGATACAGTTTTGTTCAAACCCGTGAAAACGACCCTAATGTTATAGATGGATTAGGCCCCAGAAAAAATCCTGAGTCGGAATAAATGTGTTATTGATTGGTTAATACAGGATACGCATTATTTCTATCATTATTTCAGAGAGATTCTTATTTTTATATTAGTTTTGTACCATTGACACTTAAAGCAACACTAGGTAGTTTTTCGACCTTAAAATAATGTTTCTAAACTCAGTTAAGTGGTAGAATAACGGTTAATAGGATGAACGGTGACGCCTCTGCAGCCTGAGGGGGGTCGCGCCGGCAGAAACCGCACTGTGTAACTTCCCTGAGAGGGTAGCGACATACCTGACGTAAAGAAGTCTAGTGCAACCTGCTTTACGACACGTTTATTCATTGGTGGATTTAGCCAGCAGCTACTTGGATTTTATGTAATCCGACGCCATGGCCGAGCCAGCTAAAAAAGCCAAGAAGGTATTGTCTGAGGAGGCGAAGAAAAAAAAACAGAAAGTGATATAACATGAGCCGGACATGGATAAATATTGGACTAGCTTACGCTTGGTGGTGCGAGCTGAGAACTGATGGCGACCTAGCCTTGATGCTACTGGATTTGTAAGTCATATATTACATGTATACATATTTATTATCTTACTGACTTTTACTTTGAGTTGATTTGTCGTTATGTGGTGTTCATTGGGGCTCTATTTGTCCACAGTTTATAATGTAATAAAGCCGGGAGATAAGCTAATGCTGTCCGTTTCGATAGCTTGCTCATTTTCATGTAGTGACTGTAAACAATGACTAACTGACTAAAACACTATGAACGTCTTGTCTTGTAAAGTTGCAGATTCCTTAGTTCATGCAGATAATCAACGTAATTGTTGAACAGTGTGGTCGGAAGTTACGTTAGGCTATTGTTGTTATCGGTAACGTTAGCATGCTACTTAGCTACTGTTGTCGTACCGAGTTGGTTGTAGTTATTGCACCAAACACAACGTCAGCTTGCACGTTTTCATGTAGTGACTGTAAACGATGACTAACTTACTAAAACACTATGAACGTCTTGTCTTGAAAAGTTGCAGATTCCTTAGTTCATGCAGATAATCAACGTAATAGTTGAACAGTGTGATCGGGAGGTAACGTTAGCATGCTACTTAGCTACTGTTGTCGTACCGAGTTGGTTGTAGTTATTGCACCAACCACAACGTCAGCTTGCACGTTTTCATGTAGTGACTGTAAACGATGACTAACTTACTAAAACACTATGAACGTCTTGTCTTGTAAAGTTGCAGATTCCTTAGTTCATGCAGATAATCAACGTAATTGTTGAACAGTGTGGTCGGAAGTTACGTTAGGCTATTGATGTTATCGGTAACGTTAGCATGCTACTTACTGTTGTCATACGAGTTGGTTGTAGTTATTACGCCGAACACAACGTCAGCTTGCGATTGTATTCAGTAACTCCCGAAAAACGTCGGCTCCGTCAACAAATTCACGTGTATTCATTTTCCCCATGGATGCTCATACAGCGACAGTATGACTCTAGTAACATATAATTGCACTTCTCAACCAGCTGGGGGTAGTAATGAGTCCAAACTACCTAGTGTTGCTTTAAAGGTATAGTTGGTAATGTTGGAGAGCTAGCAAGATTTGAAAGTGGCACCTTGTCTAAGCTCCACCCCCTTCTCCCCCTCCCGTCAGTGCTCCATCCAAAGCCCCGCCCCCACAAACTTGAACGTGCATCAGACAGTCCGTCAGCAGGGCAGAGGAGAGCCGTTAGAATGGGGCTAATACAAGCTACAAAAGTAGCTAAGTTGGCTAACGTTACATATTTCATGAAAATAACAAATCCCCCCGAAGCAAAACAACTAATTACCTGTCCAACAGAAAGACAGCAACCTCTGCATCACTTCTGGAAGTGCTACTTTTGGCTGCATTTTCTCTGCCATTGTTGTCTCTTGCTAACTGTGCTAACTCTTTCTTCTTCTACTGTTGTTTTATGGCTGTCGGCAAACAACTGTTAGGTGTGCATTACCGCCACCTTCTGACCTGGAGTGTGTATCTCCTGCTAACTCCATATGCAGTGTGCTGAATATATCCGGCAACAGTGACACGTGATGAGTGCGCGCAGGGAGGAGGGGGGGACAGAGGGGGGTGCAGGCAGGACAAGACATGAAGGCATCTGATTGGTTCCTTCAACTCGGACCGAGAGGGAGGGATTGGTCAGAGTTTTTACAGGCCTGCAGCTGCCACAGAGGTCTGATTTATTTCCTTCCTTTTTCTGAACACATTATGTATGGACTACTCTCAGGATGGGAAGACCATTTCACCCAGTATAACAAATAGTGTTTCTGAACAGGATTACCAACTATACCTTTATAGAGAGATTACTTTAGGCCTAATAAAGCATGTCGAGTCTTTGGTCATACAGTAGAGAGAGATATTATTTTGTTGTAGATTAATTTTTAACTCTAAAACTTAATTTTCTATTGATAGAGGAAACCCGCTACGTTTCAGATACACGTTTTAAATAGCACGACATAACGTTAGCTTAGGTAATGCCCAGGTAATTTTCTGCAAGATCCTATTTTCAATTATTATTTTCAATTCATGTACCGGAAACCCTATAGTAAAAAATGTATTTAGAAAAACATTCAGTTTGAAATAGTCATAATTTCACATTTCAAAATTCATGTTGTCGTCGTCGTCACCCCCCCTCTTTCAACCGGTTTTTCAACCGTTTTTTTTTTTAAACCGTGGGGGAGCACGGTTTAAAAAAATCCTGGAGGAAACCCTGTAATCATTAATAATTATCCCAGATAATCATTCATTATTATTGACAGCCAAATTTAACCACAATTTCCTGTTAATGTTGCACAAAACGCCAACACGATTGGTCCCCCATGGGAGGCAGTGTAATGTTGGCAATAATTCATAATTGTGCAATATTAATTTCAGCATAATGTTGGCAAATGCTAAAGTTTTTGCCAATTTTCAATTTTAATATCAATCTATTTCAATTTTGGCATACTGATGAACACACCAGAAAGCCCCCTCAATGTTCTCAGGGGGTGCCTTAAAATATGGTGTCCAGTGACATTAGTGCTACTCGAAAGAACTACAGGCCATTTCAGTTTGGATATCTAGTCTCCTCCTCTGGGTATCTGATACATTCATGGCATGATAGATTAAAATAATACATGCACAAGGGGGTGTGTCACCTGGGACAGAAACACAACACTTCTTTCTTATCTATGCAAATTAGCCATGTGTTCAACAGTGAAAGTGTCATTTTAACATGAAGGCAGAGGAAGTTATAGAGTGGGAGTCTTTTTACAGTGTTTTTACTGACTCTGATACTCAAGCAGGATCTCTATTTGAGTCAAAGTCTGAGCTGCAGCTAAATTAGTGTAAAAAGGCATTGTTGACAGTGACTATCCAGAGTTGCCGTCAGAAAACAGTGACTGGTAAGCCTTTGCTCACATTGCCATCCGATTCCAACAGAAACGGAATATTTCTTTTGCAACCAGACAACCACCCTGAAACAGCATGTGCGTTTCAGAGGTGTGCCAGAGACTTCTTCAGGATCCCAAGGATAAACTGGAAGAAAAAAAACAGCAGGGCCGAGAGGAAAGACATTTTGTTGTCTAACGATATGTTTGGGGCAGGCTTTTTTAAAAAACATTTAAGTACATTGAGAAAATGTGTAGGTGTAGCCCTTCTCAAAACAAATGCAACAGTGGTTTATGTGTGCGCCTATGGAAAACACACACTAAAGCTTATTGTAATTAATAAAACACAAAGCCCCGTAATTCATAGCCCTAAGGACCCTGAAAAGACTTGTTGAACGTCTGTCTCCCTAGTCATCAGAATGAGTGAAGCTGAGCAAGAGGAGTATCTTTAGTAGCTGGAGCGCAACACGAAGAGGGCGTATCGAGTGAACACAGAACCAAGCAGCATCTCCGATTACGCACAGGGCTGTTGCTCCAACAGGTGACAGTGAATCCAACCTGGTGGTAAGCCTGCAGCAGGTCATCTGTCAGACCACCAAACCTGCTGCAGAGGAGGAGAGGAGAGAAACAAAACTGATGAAAACTGTAATCAAAGAATTACAGACAGCTCACAGCCTCACACCAGCAGCCTCTGAGCCCTAACAGAATGATCTGCCTCAGCTTCATAGAGTGACTTTGAAAATGCCAAATGACTTGCTTTAACAAATTTTGTTTGTTTATACAATGAAGACTTAAATATTATATATATTATTTCCTTCTCAGCAGACAGACCACAGGCAATACATTTGGCATATAATATTCTTCATACTCGCAGCTGTAGTGAAGTTAACGAGCCACATGTTGAGTCCTGTCTTTTGGATGTTATTTTTAATCATTATTAATACCACAAAATAATATACCAAAGTTGTCAGGTGGTGAACCCAGATTTATGCATATTTCTCCTTGTTGTTTTTAGTGTTGCTTGAAATACGACCTGAAGTGGCTGTGGCTACTGCGAGTCATCAGTAAACAGTTGTTATTTCATTGGTTCACTCCGCCATCTTTCATAATATTGTTTCTGTTGTATTTATTTAAAGCTTTGAAACAGGACTTCACAGTTTTTATTGTGAAAAATGTCATGAATTAATATTTTTCTCACTAAACTGAGATCTAAAGGATACTAAATAAACTGTATAATATACATCACTACCCCATATAAAACAAATATTTTGCCTATGAAATATTATAACAATGAAAACTACGATGTTCTTGTCACATTCTTTCTCTTCTTCCCTTTACTGGCAATGTCGTAGTTAACTTATTTCAAATGCCTTTTTTTACACAGCCCTGTTTGAAATCCCCACCTCCACGTGCTGGGCACCTTTGGTAAGTAGTAGGGGGTGGAGCATCAGGCGGTTGCACGCAGTGCATCCTGGTACATGTAGGCAGGCTGTGCAAGCAGGAAAACTCTAATAATCCAACTTTCTCTGTCAAGACAGGGGTTACGGCATACTGAGGAATTTATTGCTTCTATTAACTATATTTACCATCGCCACTGAGTGGGATATCCACATAAAACATGGCTAATTTCTCCTTTGGAATCATATCTCAAACTGTTTAGTCTTTATGTTTACATTTAACCCCACAAGTCTGCTACAGGAGTAGATTTTGATTTGTACTTAGAAACAAGTGCATTGTGGTGAGAATTGATTTATCAATCAAATTTTAACCCATTTGATTAATCAGAATCTTTTATGTTATTAACTACAACTGTGAGCGTTTGCTATTGCTTTTCAAAGATACACACAGTTCTCAAGCAAACAAATTCCTGCAGTTTGATCTTTTTTTTCCCACTCATAGCTGTATTGTTGTCTGTCATGTAAAGTACACAGTAGCAACACACACACACACACACACACACACACACACACACACACACACACACCAGTCAGAATCCCAGAACTAGACTGACTTGGTATAACCACAAAGCTAATGCTGAGCTAGAGTTGAGGTATGTAAGAGTCACCAGCATTTAACTTACTACTTGTCATTTGGTTGCCTTCAAATGAGGCTTAATCGTTCAAAAAGATTCACTTGACTATCCCTCAATATTAAGTCAATCAAGTCAATTTTATTTATGTAGTGCCAATTCACAACAAAAGTAATCTCACAACTTTTCAATTAAAGGTCCCATATTATACTGTTTTTCATCAATTTCACACAGCTGTCAGAGGTCCAACAACACTGTATTTGAAATGTATTGCCCCAAACCCATCCGTGGTCCTGAATTTCAGCTGTCTGAAAGTCGCTCAAGTGAGCTCTACTGAGAACAGGCTGTTTCTGTGCCTGCACCTTTAATGCTAATGAGCTCCGTCCTGCTACACGCCCCTCTCAGGGAGAGGATGCCGTTCACGCTAATGTTTACGGTGGATGTATCACTATGACTCGCGAGATGCTGTCGTTCAACCACACCAGTTTGACCCAGAATTGGACCCAGAAGGAGAGGCCCAGAAAAATACAGACTCAGCAGGACTCCCTAACACAACCACCCGGCTCCCATCCCCCACTGACCTGCAACAGGTAACATCTAAAAACAGCTAGCGAAAGCTGTGTTTGTCTCCAACACAGTCTCCAAACTCTTGGACACAGTTCGCATAGTCTGTCTCCAGTCTGCACATTTCCAGACTTTTCACTGTGACAACCAAGCTCCCTCGTAATATTATTATTATTAAACTCGCTTCAAACGCCGTTGCATAGAGGACCGAAGCGGAGCTAACTTGTTAGCCAATTTCAAGCTGACTTCACCATACTCATAGGCAACTGTAAATACTATCAAAACGGTCGGGTGCAGTTGCTGGGTCCCGTATTGTTGGGACTGATCCTTTTACGAGGGTCAGTGTCGAGGCAAAGCCAGCTTTGTGCTGACCCTTGTTACTTACTCAGAATTTTTATCTGAATTCTCTGAGTTTTTATCAAGTCTAGTCCTCAAATCAGATAAAGTAATTATTGTAGGTGATTTTAATATTCATGTGGATGTCGTTAATGATAGCCTTAGTACTGCATTTATCTCATTATTAGAGTCTATTGGCTTCTCTCAGTGTGTACATAAACCAACTCACTGTTTTGACCACACCCTTGACCTTGTTCTAGCTTATGGTATCGAGATTGAAAATCTAACAGTTTCTCCACAGAATCCTCTTTTATCAGACCATCACTTAATAACTTTTGAAGTTCTATTACTGGACTACACACCATTAGGCAAAAACTCCTTCACTAGATGTCTATCTGATAGTGCTGTAGCTAAATTTAAGGAAATTATACCGCTGGCACTAAACTCAATGCCATGTCTCAATATAATAGAGGACTCCTCCACTAACCTCAGTTCCTCACAAATCGATCATCTTGTTGATAGCACTGCAGGCTCATTGCGAACAACACTGGACTCTATTGCCCCCCTGAAAAGGAAACCTATAAAACACAGGAGGTTAGCACCCTGGTATAACTCGGATACCCGCAAATTGAAGCAAACATCACGGAAATTTGAAAGGAAATGGCGTTCCACCAACTTGGAAGAATCCCGCTTAGCCTGGAAAGATAGCCTTAAAATATATAGGAAGGCCCTCCGCAATGCCAGAGCAAGCTATTACTCGTCATTAATAGAGGAAAACAAAAACAACACCAGGTTTCTTTTCAGCACTGTAGCCAGGCTGACAGAAAGTCACAGCTCTACTGAACCATGTATTCCTACAACGCTCAGTAGTAATGACTTCATGAACTTCTTTAATGACAAAATTTTAACTATTAGAGACAAAATCCATCATCGCTTGCCCTCAACTGGCACTATTGTATCTTTAAACACAGGAACCTCAGAAACAGTTGTAAATTCTGACTTATATTTAGACTGCTTCTCTCCCATTGACCTCCACCAACTAACTTCGATGGTTTCTTCATCTAGACCAACAACTTGTCTCCTAGACCCCATCCCAACTAGGTTGCTGAAAGAAACTTTACCTTTAATTAGCACATCTTTACTAGAAATGATCAACCTGTCTCTATTAACAGGATACGTACCACAATCCTTTAAACTAGCTGTAATTAGACCGCTCCTTAAAAAGCCTAATCTTGATCCAGAAGCTTTAGCCAACTATAGACCTATATCCAACCTCCCTTTCCTCTCCAAGATCCTTGAGAAAGCAGTCGCCAACCAGCTATGTGACTTTCTTCATAAAAATAGTTTATATGAGGATTTTCAATCAGGTTTTAGAGCACATCATAGCACAGAGACGGCACTGGTGAACGTTACAAATGACCTCCTAATCGCTTCTGACAAAGGACTTGTCTCTGTCCTGGTCTTACTAGATCTTAGTGCTGCATTTGATACCATTGATCATCACATTCTACTACAGAGACTGGAACACTTAATTGGCATTAAAGGACCCGCATTAAACTGGTTTAAGTCCTATTTATCGGATCGATTTCAGTTTGTACATGTTAATGATGAGTCATCCCTGTATACCAAGGTTAGTCATGGTGTTCCTCAAGGCTCCGTGCTTGGACCCATACTATTCACCTTATATATGCTCCCTCTAGGAAATATAATTCGGAAACACTCCATAAACTTTCATTGTTATGCAGATGATACACAGTTATACCTATCAATAAAGCCAAATGAAACTAATCAGCTTACTAAACTCCATGCATGTCTCAAGGACATTAAGACCTGGATGACCTGCAATTTTCTGCTGTTAAACTCAGATAAAACCGAAGTTATAGTACTTGGTCCTAAACACCTTAGAGATGCATTATCTAATGATATAGCGAGTTTGGATGGCATTAACTTGGCCTCCAGCACCACCGTCAGGAATCTGGGAGTTATCTTTGATCAAGATATGTCCTTCAACTCCCACATAAAACAAATTTCAAGGTCTGCATTTTTTCATCTACGTAACATTGCAAAAATCAGGCCCATCCTGTCTCAAAAAGACGCAGAAAAGCTAGTCCATGCATTTGTCACTTCCAGACTGGACTATTGTAATTCTCTATTATCAGGCTGCCCTAACAAGTCTCTAAAGAGTCTCCAGCTGGTCCAGAATGCTGCAGCACGTGTACTGACAGGAACTAAGAAAAGAGATCATATTACTCCTGTACTGGCCTCTCTGCACTGGCTCCCTGTAAAATCAAGAATAGAGTTTAAAATCCTTCTCCTCACTTACAAAGCTGTCAATGGTCAGGCACCATCATATCTCCAGGAGCTCATATTACCCTATCACCCAACTAGAGCATTACGCTCCCAGAACGCAGGATTACTTGTAGTTCCTAAAGTCTCCAAAAGTAGAATGGGAGCCAGAGCCTTCAGTTATCAAGCTCCTCTTCTGTGGAACCATCTTCCTGTTTTGGTCCGGGAGGCGGACACCCTCTCTACCTTTAAGAGTAGACTTAAGACCTTCCTCTTCGATAGAGCTTATAGTTAGGGCTGGTCCAGCTCTTAGTTATGCTGCTATAGGCCTAGTCCGGGGGACAATGACACACTGAGCTTCTCTCTCCTCCCCCTCTCCTCTCCTCTCCATCTGTATACATTATGCCTGTATACATGCCCCATCTCTGCATGTCACTGACTTACTTCTTCCCCGGAGTCCTTGTGCTTTCTAGTCCTACAGGCTCCCTTGGATCCTGGCCGCGCCCGGGTCGTGGATCATGGATGCGCCCACTGCTATGGCCCTGCCTGATCGTGGATGCGCCCACTGCTATGGCCCTGCCTGATCGTGGATGCGCCTACTGCTATGGCCCTGCCTGATCGTGGATGCACCTACTGCCATGACCCTGCCTGACACCCACCACTACTGTCGCTAATATTAGTCACATCTCTGTTACATACGTTCCACTACTATTATCGTACTGCATTGCTACATACCATCCTTGCCATTGATCACTACTACTGTTATCACTAGTAATCACATTTCCATGTGCATTTCATCATTATTGCTGTAATACATCTTTGTGTACTTTCACTCCTGTCAACCATCGCTTATAATTGAATACATTGTGATCTCGTTGATCTGCTCTGTACATGCGACATCTATTGCACGTCTGTCCGTCCTGGGAGAGGGATCCCTCCTCTGTGGCTCTCCCTGAGGTTTCCTCCGCATTTTTTTTTCCCTGTTAAAAGGGCCTTTTTTTGGGGCAAGTTTTTCCTCACTCGAATCGAGGGTCGAAGGACAGAGGGTGTCGTCTCTGTACAGATTGTAAAGCCCTCTGAGGCAAACTGTGATTTGTGAATTTGGGCTATACAAATAAAATTTGATTTGATTTGATTTTGATTTGATGCAGTCCGATGTGAAGTGGTTAGCACACACAAACAGACTTACAGGAACCATAGCCGGCACGTTGTTGTTAAAAAAACGCAACCACTGTCTCTTCTGTTCTTCTGTAGCTGGGACAGAGTATAGGCACTTATGTTGATTTTTACAACCAACAACAGAACACTTCTCGTTGCGCTTCGACATTGTGCTTTCGATAGCGTAATGGCGGATCTCCGAGACGGTAGTGTTGTACCTGGTGGGTGGACACTTTGGGTGGGATTATTCAAATGACCGGTCGTCAACGTCGACGACCGAAGCCAAATTTGACTCGCTCATCTGGAAACTGCAGGCAAGACACCGTCAGAAATCTGTATCTCACTCAAAAAAGCGCGGATGGTCTTTTTTCAAAGTTTTTATGCGTGTGGCAGCACCATAGACCCAAAATAATACCCCAAATCCCAGAAAAAGTGAGTTTTTCATAATATGGGACCTTTAAAGCAGGCTTAGACCGTATTTTTTCATTTACAGAGACCCAGCATTTCCCCTTGGGGGGAAAAACTGCCTCTTGGTGGGCGACCATCTGCCATGACCAGTTGGATTGAGAGAGAGAGAGAGAGAGGGGTGAAGGAGGCAGGACATGGAAATGCACAGCAACAAAAACAATAATAAAAAACAGCTATAATAATTGAATATGACTAATATAAATAATACTTGTAGCTTTAAAAAATATAGTACATAGTAGTACAGGTATGACTAATAATAACACCTGAAGCAGTGGGAGACTGGCAGAGATATGATCTCTGATATTAATACACCATGCAGCAGGTAAGGCAGTAATGCAAAGTCTGCTAAAAGTCAGCTGAATGACAGCAGAGAGAGACAGAACACTTTACTAGTTGGACAGCTAATAAATGATTGTCAAGAGGACAGCATAATGATTGGATGAAGAGGAGAATTAACTGGAGTAGACTAGGGATAGCGGGAGATGGCTCTTGAGTTTTATAATGCAATAAGCTTTCACTAAGCTTTATATTTGTGTATCTTATCTTCAGGGAAAGGAAAAACACGATGATGTTAAGTGTAAATGCACAAATAATGCAATTTGAAGATAATGTGATTAGATTTGTCTGGCTTGCATTGTGATCTGATCTCAGCAAGGTGTAAATGAAATTTGTATGGTGTTACTACATGAAATCTTATAACTCAGGCTCTCAAGGAACTGCTACCATGTGGACAATGAAGGTCACATGACCAGCAAAGGCAGCTGAGCTAGCACTAGGGCTAGCATGCTTCTCCACAGGCTACAATTACCTTATGACATGAGAAGTAATGTTAGCCTGGCAAGCAAGGCTTGTGCTTTGACAGCTCCCTTATTTTGTATAATCAGTTTTCTCCCTCTGATTCAGCACGCCTGATCTCTTCAAGAAGGGCATTCCACAGTTTGGGGCAAAAGCATAGTCACCGTTAGTTTTGAGTGCGACTTTGGAAAATTGATAGTAGTGTTTTGTCGGATGATCTCAGGCCATAGGGAGAGAGCAGCTCTGCAACATAAAGAGGTGCCAAACCAGACAGGGCCTTATTTAAAAGGAATTAAAATCATTTTAAAATCAATTCTGAAAGACAGACTAACCAATGTAAAGATCCTAAAATAGGTGTGATGTGGTCACATTTTCTTGAACCTGTTTAAAGTCCAGCTGCAGCATTTTCTATAAGTTGGAGGAAATGGGTGGGATTTTTAGAAAGACATGCATACAGGAAGTAACAGTAGTCAAGGTGAGATGAAATAATTGCATGGACAACCTTCTCCAGATCACTGATTGACAAAAATGCCTTGATTTTTGCAATATTACAGAGCTGATATAAACATGATTGGACAACCTTTTTTATGTGTTTATGTTGGGTCAGAATCTGGGGGAAAAAACACACCAAGATTTCTGTCTGAGTGCTTTAAATTGGAGCCAGTGGACCAAGGATGTGATAATCAGTCTGAGTCCTGATTTGGAGGGGGGCAAAGAGGAATACAACTTGGAATTATTGAGTTGGAGAAAGTTGTCAGCCATTCAGTTTTTAATGTCTGCTATACAGCTGTGGAGGCTTTGGAGGGAGGTTTGGTCATTTGGAGATAAAGTTGTGTGTCATCGGCATAGGAATGGAATTGACTGTTGTGTCTCCGAGTGATATCACCCATGCTCTCCCTGAGCATGTAGATGGAGAACTGGATGGGGCCTTAAATTGAGACTTTGAGTGGCACATAGCTGGGGATAATACAGTGTCACCTATGCTGAGCAAGAACTGTCTACCTGTTAAATAGGAGGTAAACTACTGAAGTTGATGACCAGAGATGTCTATGTTGTCTTTCAGACAGTTTTAGAGGATTGTGTGATCAATGGTGTCATGGGCGGAGCTTAGTAGTAGCAGTACAATTGGTGGCGGCGGTGGTAGTACCGGAGTGGTGATAGTGGTAGTAGTGGAAGCACTGGTGATAAGATTAGTTTCAGTATTAATGTATATTCTATATTTTTCTATTATTGTTATTTGGCCATCTTTTTTTGTATGCTGGTGCTGAGATGTACTCTGATGCTCAGAAAACCATAGCCACCATTTTGTTTGTTTTTTCCACACACACACGAGCGCGCACACACACCGTGTAAAATACATACTTAAATATTTGTTAACAGATCTTTATTCACTGTACTGTATTCACCTGTCTTCTTTGTTTTGCTGTGTCCATGCCTTGTCTTCACTGTACTGCATTCATTTGTCTTTCTTGTGTTGTTTTTTCAATGTCTTGTCTTGCAGTTAAAAATAAAAAAAATAAACAGTATAGTAAAAAATAATAATCTTGGTCCAAGGTCAGCATATTTGCTTTTTTCCAGAGCTTTCCAAACATGAAGCACAAGATAGGTCATCTGTTTACAGTGCAACAGAACAATGTTTTTAATAAAGAGGTGAGTCAAATATAATTGCAACACAGACAGCTTGAGTAGCTTTCTTAACAAGAGCAGGTCACAGTGAAAACGGTTAGTTTGCTGAGGAGTTGGAGGTGTTGCATCCTGTCTGCTGCAGCTCTACATATAACAGCTCACGGTGGCTGCCCCGGTACCACTATTCCCTGCAATATTTAAAATATATTGACCAAAATAATGTCATGGATGTGAGACTTGTTTTTTTTACTTTAGATTCATGATTAGACTGAAAAAGAAGGACTCACATGGGGCCTCACAGGAACTGCTACCTGATCATGTGTGAAGTGTGTTGCAGAGGTACTGGCCACAGACATTGTGCCAGGAGAGTGTGCTCTGTGCCTCATTACAGGTGAATGGACCTGTAACTGATTTGGGAGGTGGCCTTAAAATGGAAAGAATGTAGCAGAGGCATCTTGCTGTGAGGGAGAGTGGAGCTAAAAATAGGTTGGGTGTTTCGCCCACTTCCTGGAGGAACATCTACAAAATGTCTGCCATCTCCTCCTGTTCTACTGTGCCACCCGTGGTCACCTCTGCTGCCAGCTCTTTCTTCAATGCTCTCAACCCTGTTGCTGAAGGGAAACAAGTGAACGTCTGAGGAGTGTGTCCTGTATTCCAATGGTTGGCTCACTTAAATTGTTCTACTGTGTTTATTTTTCTCTATTTGGGGCGGTTCCAGTCTGAGGAGCTGTGAAAAAAAATAGACCAAGAGTAAAGCAAGAGTTTATAGCAAAAATCTGAATTTTGAGTTAGACAAGAACAATTTATATTCCAAGTTTACCAATTAGCTAACTTCCCTGTGAAAAACAAGTGTTTTTTGTCTTTGTCCTCTGAGGTTGAACTGAAACAACGCGATTAATCATGCATAAAGGGCAGTTTTGTCTTTCAGAAATAATTGAAGAACTAAAACTCAAATCTCAACATTATCATCTCTGTTCTTTTTCCCACAGCTGGCCACTAGCCAAGCCTCAGTGCTGCCAGTTGAATTGTTGACTGAAGTTAAAGTGGTGATCATTGCTTAAGATGTCTGCACACATGCTGGCAGCTTAGATTTGTTTCCATCTCTCCATCCTGTCTCTCAGCCTACAAACAGGCAGAACATAGACTTCTTCTATTCCTGGCAACCCAATCCCACTCTGCACCTGTCTGCTCAGTGTTAACAACATTTTCCCAAAAGAGCTCTTCCACATATCTTACATTCACTTTCATTCATATGTGCTACAGAACAAACATACTCTACTTTCCTGTCACATCTAACCACAGCAAAACCAGATAAGAGATGGTCACACTTTGCCGGTTTGCTGCAGTTTAAAGCTGCAGACACAGTGAGAGCTATGACACACCTCTGGCCCTGTGTAGAGCCGCCTCTGACGACACTGACTGCTTGAATGTACATTGGCTAAATGCTGTAATTTAATTACCACACACTTTTGTGAGCCTTTCATGAGTGAATGGCTAACGTGCCGCATGTGTCTGCCACCTGGTGTTTTATTTCCTGTCTGTCCTATGGCAATGCAGCTGAACAGATTGCCAGGTTTGCATCCCTGCTTCGATAATGCAGCATTTGCAGTATGTATTTTTATCAGTAGCAGACAACTGCAGATATAATGTAAGCAAAGCCTGAAAAAAGCACCAATGAAATTCATGATTTGAACAGCAACCACATGCTTGGAATTATTTCACAAAAAGGGTGCAGATTAACCAGTGCATCAGGGTCGTGTACTGCACATTAGGGAGGTAGGTGGTCAAGATAAAAAGGGGCACACAAAACTAGAGCTGCAACGATCAGTTGATGAATCGATTTTTCAACTGAATTAGTTGCCAAATATTTTGATGATTGATTATTCATTTCAGTCATTTTTTCAAACAAAAATGTCTATTATTTGTTGGTTTCAGCTCCTTCGATTAAAGAATTTGCTTATTTTCTTTGTCACTCGTGATTGTAAATATATGGAGTCAAGAAAGAGGGAAAGATTGTGAGCTTGTAAAATATTTTTTTTACAAATAATTTCACAGCCTGTAGTTGTATCACCTTTTTTGTGCATGTAAAAAGTATTTGCATGCACATATCTAAATTTGTGCACATGTCAAAAACTGTAGCTGTAAAAATATTTTCTGTATCTATGAAAACATGTCTGTGCACACATTTATATTTATAACAGTGAGGTTTCGCAAAGTCTGAGAGACGTACACTAAATTTCCTACACATGCATGCGACACTGAAGTTACATGTACAAGCTACGAGTTACATGCATGAATTCTGACCCTGTTTTTACACCTGAGCTGACTAACCAATCAAATGTTACCTACTGACAAGCCAATCACGTGATTCTGATGATGGGTCAGATTAAGACTGAGGGTGGAAGTAAACAGCCAAATGTACAAGATGAAAGAAAGTTCATACTGTGCTAGTGTAGACGATACGAGAAAAAGGTATAAACATAAAATCCCAACATATGTTGTAGATGATCGTCATGAATAGGAGCAATTTTTCGACTGAAGTGAAAGACTTATATAAACATTTATGTTGACGTAAAAAATATAGCTTGTCCTCCAGACACCCCTGTACTTCAGACCACAAATGAAAGCACACAAAAGTATGGAGACAACTTTTTTGTTAGCTGTTGGGTCAATGACCAACGTACCAAGATTCTCCACAATTACTGTTGCTAGTCTAATCTACAGGACAAGAAAAGAAAAGCCACTAACCTTGGCTAAAAACCAAATGATAAACACCATGGCCTCTCCAGATGTTAACAGTTGCTTACATCAATGTTACTAGGACGATCTCAAAGGTCAGGTGAAACCATTGACTGTGTAAAATAGAGGTGAGCCACCATGACGTTACCCATAGGTTTCTAAAGAGCCGGAATGCATGGGTGGTACCAGCTGTTGCCATCTTGGTAGTGCCGATTCCGCCTAACTCCCAGCTAATCAAAAATGCCGAGTCATGCCAGCAGTGTGGCTGTGCTAAGCTGTTAAGATGGACGCCGAAAATGAAAAGCATACACAAAAAGATTAGCGCATTTTGCCTCACGTTACTTGCATGACTTTGACCGTGGGTGTATTTGCCCCAAAATAATCAAATACTTAACCAACTGTACATTAGTACATACACAACTGTCACACACACCAGATACTCCCTTCTGTCTGTTATACTGTCACATCTTTTCCTTACCCCATTTCTTCTCTGTACAATCAGAGCAAGCTATCAAAGTAGCTAAAGTAACATTGGATACATAGCCCTCCCTTCAGCAGTCAATTAATAAAGTTACTGTACATTACAGTGTAGTTCAGCACCTCCATGGCTCATTATGGCAGGCAAGAGTGAAAATAAGTTTGGCTCTTGGGTGAAACACCACTAAAGACGTGGATCATCACCAAACAAGGCAGAGAGGTCATTGATCATTGTAACAATGCAAGTTATTACTTGTTAGTTATTACATTGCTTAATGACTTTTTACAGATACGTGGTTCTCAGGACAGCCATGCTACAAACATATGACGATCTTACAGTATGCATTGGTGTACATTAAACTAGCCAATAGTATATAAGTAGTTAAGATGAGCTCATCCTTAAACATCTGCACCAGTAACATGACATATACACATTAATGCAGCAGTAATATTAATCCTAGAAATATTAGATATAATAGGAAGACACTGACAGGGAACATTTTACTGCACAATGAAGGAGCTTCCATTTTTATAATATTACATACTTGTACTGAAAAAAGGAATATTTTACAATGTGGTATGAGTACTTTCACTTAAGTAAAGGATCTGAATACTTATTCCACAACTGGTTGCTTGAAGTTCTTGTTTCGAATCTATCGCAGGTTTACACCCACAGATAAACTGTGCAAAATAAATTTTTCCATGTGTAGTTAATAAAGAAAAAAAAAATAAAATAAAAAATAAATGTCTATCTGTTCTATTATTACATTTACATTTAGCAGATGCTTTTGTCCAAAGTGACTTACAGTAATTCATACACACATTCATACAGTGATGGCGGTGGCTGCCATGCAAGGTGCCAACCAGCACATCAGCAGTTTGGGGTTCAGTATCTTGCCCACGGACACTTCGACGATATATTTCCAGATTATCAGAGTCCCCTAATGCAGGGGTTCCCAAACTTTTCCATGCCAAGGCCCCCCAAACAGCATTAGCTTCCCCCAAACCACAGACAATGCTACAAAATATATAAAGAAACATCTACTTTTAGAATGTATTTTCTTACTTTTATTCACTATTACTATCGTTTGAGAGGGTCTCCAGACAGAGGACGCATTTTGGGCAATCATGGCCATTTTTCTGTAAGGCTGTAAAGCCATACTTCATGTATGCTGCCTCATATTTTCGGAATTTAGTTGGCCATGAGTTCTTAGGTTTTTTTGCAACAGAGTCCTCCATGGCAGGGCTGTTGGTCTGCTCCTTCGGTCTATTTGTTGTCAAAAACCTGTCCATTTTGCGCTAGCTAGCTACACGCTAGCTTGAGGAGCAGAGCAGCTTGATAACAACCGCCAGGTCTACACAGATTATGACGTCGTAATGCCGATTCTTTTTTCTTATCTTATTCTTATCTTCCCTCCAATTTTCTGAGGCCCCCCTAGTGCCCCCTGGCGGCCTCCCAGGAGGCTGCGGCCCCCACTTTGAAAACCACTGCCCTAATGTACTGTACATCACATGTGTATATATTATTGAACGGGAGATACCCATCCACAGCAGCTCTTTTCTTCTGGGTGCAGCCAGAAGGAGCGGACTTCACTTTTCACATGCAGCTTCTTTATATTCTCTACATATTATGCTTTTTGTTTTTGCCGAAAATGTATGTAGTAATTGCAGCCTACCCTACCCCACAATGATGAAACGCATACAGATTCAGCTACCAGTAGCTCCTTTTTAAAAAAAAATAAAAATTTCGCCCCCTTTCTGCCACCTTTTACTAAAGCACAATTTGCCTACGATAGAGATGCACTTATCAACATTGGAAAAAAAAGTGTAAGGTTTGGATTGAGTGCAGAAGACTGCGAGAGAATCTCCACAAGTGGCGTCGATCAAGCCACCAGCCAGCGGGACAAAACCTTGCTGAAAGCGCTGCGATCACCCCAAGAAAAGAGGAAAGACAGGCGGCATCAGAGCTAAGCTGAGTCGACTTGGACCAAGAGCTGTTCCCCTACCAAGCCTTCTTCTGGCTAATGTCCCAGGAGAATAAAGTGGATGAGTTGCAACTCAGGCTCACCCAGCAAAAAGGGGAAGAAAAGGGAAATAAAGTGTACACATCCTTACAGAGACGCAGTCAACCCCCAACATCCCAGATCAAGCTATTACACTGGATGGCTGGACCTTGTTCAGAGAAGACAGGACACAGGACTCAGGTAAGAGGAGAGGAGGAGAGCTCTGTGTCTACATAAATAATGCTAATGAAACTAAATAATAAGATCTAACCTACATTAGACAGGAACACCACCCTTGAAGAAGGGAAACAATAGCCATTCAATAATTCAGTTTTACAAAAGGTACTAAACTGTCAATTAGGAATTCTGATTAATAAATAACTTAATAACTACAACCAAAATTACCAAAACAGGGTAATCAGAGTTCTTACCAGAGTAGAGGTTGGCACCATTCACTCTAAATAGACAGCAGGTAAGTTCACAAGTCTTTAATTCAACACAAACAATGCACAACAAAAAATCTAACTAACTGTACTATATACAGGTGTGTGTGTGTGTGTGTGTGTGTGGCTGACCAAAGGGAACTACAACATGGCCAACAAGGGGTGGACTTAGGTCCAACATGCCAGCTCACCATGCTTTTCTTTGATAGGAGAGAAACAAAGAAAAAAGAACCATGCTGACTGATGACACACATAGGTGGGATCTGGTCTAGGCTGACGTGATGTGTGATGTGGTGCCAGGTGAGAGAAGATGGTCAGTTGCATGCAAAGACCCTGAGTCTGTGTGAAGCATAACTTAGCTAACATCATCTTAGCCATGTGGCAAAGCCAACTACCAATGACCTGACTATGCAGAGAACACATTAACACAAACAGTGAACAAAACACATAGATTTAGCACATGTGCATAACATCAACCATTTGTTAAAAAGTCCTGTGCTTAGCTGTGTGCTACCTAGGCCCAGCTCAACATTACCTTTGAAGGAAAGGCGCTGGTGGTTCCTTAGCTTATGAGCCAAGGAGGAAAATGTTACAATACCAGTGTTGAACAGTGCTGTCCTTGCTGTGCAGAGTCCGGTGAAAAGTTGGAGGTTGAGTTTGGTTAGAGTTGGTCACTTCTTTCCTTTGCAGAGGTAGCAGCTCTGTGCTTACTCACGTTGCGTTCCTCTTGCTTGTGAAGTTAGCTGGCAAGCTTTGTGTGACAGCTGCTGGTGCTAACTGAGCTTCAGTAATAGCAGGAACCTGCATCGCTGCTGTGAAGAGAAGCTCTGCAGGCCTGCTGAAACTGCAGCTCTCAGCAGCTGTTGGGCCCAGGAGGGTCCAGAAGATGAGCTGGGGGGCAAGACAGCCCAATGGGAGAAGAGAGAAAACAAAGAAAAAAAAGATTTCTACATGAAAAGGAGGAAATTCTTCACAGTTAATAATTGATACGTTATTATGAATACTGTGAGCAGGTGATGAATTTATCAGACTGTCAATTTTTGACAAATGTATTTTTGTTTTCTGATATTATCTATCTTGAGAAATGACATTGTCTTTCTTACCTGACTGCATTATTGTAAATTATCACTTGATGTTTAAAAATGTGAGCTGCAGCAGTTTTCCATGGTCATTTGCACATTCATTTTCTTAGTATTGTAATATCATTAAAATTGTAAACAAGGTCATCAGCTGAGTCAGTGGCGGATGGAGCAAAACCTGTCCATAACTTCAGTGTTATGCCTGACTACAGTTTCAGGACATTTTGTGTTAAATGTTTGCGGTTTAGAAAAGACACAAAAATGATCAAAAACAGGAAATCAGGCTGCAAGGAATCCTGGCAATGGAGAGAATGTTGTACATTGTTGTCAATTAAACTAGTAATAAATAATCCATTATACTGTATGTCGCATGCTGAACATGATTGAGACAAACAACAATATCCACAAAATCTGAGGCCTCTGAACTAGTGTCGTTACTGACATGAAAATTAAAACCAAGTAAATTGATCACAGGTTGAAGACATCAGTCAGGACCTCAGTCAGCTGCACAAGCCATGAGCATGCATCTAGGAATGGCGTCAGGGCCAGCAGTCTTCTGTGCATTAATAATGTTGAGTGGAGCACATCTGTCGGTGGGGAAGAGAAGTAGAGGCTCATGGTCTGTGTGGAGCTTAGTGATTTGCATGTCATCTGATCTGCAGTGTTGTGGGCCTTCAGTAAATCTTTGTTTATCAAATCTCATTGCCAACTGTAGTCACTTGTACTCTGGGGAATTATGCAATCCAAGCAATTTACTTTTGCTATAATGAATCAAAAGCAAATTTCAGTGGACCGAAAATATGTCTGTGTCTAAGTGTAATCTTTAATGTTTTCTCAGGCCTCCTGGCTGTCAGACAGCTTGAGTATACTAGTTATATCAATTTGTATCTTTCTCCTTGTCAGCTTGAGTTATACAAGCCTTTCTCTCACAATATGCTGATTCATACGCCTCCTGCTCTCCCTGCTTGCACTTAATTGGCTCTGCAAAGCCTTTTATCAACCCAAATGGCCTTTGTATGAACTCACACTTCATAATCATGTCACCGCATTTTCTGAGCTTCGTGATTAGCTCAAGCTTACAGATGCATTTCAATACAGGCTCGGACAGATGTTTTCTACATTAGGCCTCAAAGAAACACCCGTAGCCACTGAGTTAAACATCTGGATTTTCCCTATAGTTTGCAGTTCAAATTCATTCAAGTAACGTCCTGCCTAATGAAGATAAATCACTAGCCTGTCTTATTTGATTAGTGTCAGGTCATTCCTGTCTTCCATCTGTGCCTCCAAGAACCAGCTCCATTTAAAAACTACCAACACCAAGATCGTCACTCTCAAAAATAGCCTTTGAAGTTTTTAAGCTTAAATGACTCCCGTCTTCTAGCTCTTCTGAGAGCTGTTGGGAAGATGCATGGTAATTTATTCCCTGGTGTATTGACACATGAAAGCATCAAGCTGTCAGAGTCCTAAACACTAAGTACAGTGTGTGAACTCCTATTCTTCAGCTCAAATTGATTAATTCAAAACACACAAGCCCACACTCTGAACAGAGTCATCATGGAGGCAGGAAGAGAGGGCTCCATGGCCTCTGTGGGCTTGACAACTCATATCACTATACTGAACCATACTGTCTATGAGGGCTATACCTACAGTATAGTAGGGCTACACTGACGCTATTCAGCGTCCACAGCACAGCAGGGAAGTAGGATATGTGGCTCTGCCTAGGGTTGCTCTCTGTGACCTTTGTTCTTTTGAATTTATGGCTATAAGAGATTATACCTCTATATAGTGTACCGACCCATTAGTTCTGGAAGTGTAAATTCACATTTCATATTTTTTTTGATTATCTAATTGATGTTCCTCATGTAAGTGTAGCGGGCAAGATAGGAGATCAACCAGCGAGCTGGTATAATTGAGGAGGAGCCAACAACGCTACCCTGGGAATTTCACCCAAGGAATGATATTTTACCTCTGACCAAAACTGATCACTCAAGAGCAAGAGGTTCATAATACTATGAGGCAAGAGACCTGGTTTCATCAACAATAAGCCTTTATTTTAAACACACAATACTAATAAAAGGCTAATAAACGAAAATGGGTGAAGCTGAGGCTTACCAGTGGAGAGGTGGGCCACCAGGAGTGAAGTATCCAGGAGAGGGTCACCCCAATCACACGTGCACACACATCCACACACACACACACACACACACACACACACACACACACACACGTGAAGGATCACACCAGGGGTAGACAGCACAGCACACAGGAGGGGACACCACCACCCCCCACCACTTTAGACTCTCAACTTTTAAAACAGAAAAGGGAACAAAATACAAGTTAGTGGGACATCATTCACACAATAAAACGAAACACTGTATTACAATGACTAACTGCTGCAAAAATAACGAAAGAAATAAGATGCAGTTAACAGAATAAAAAACACAAAACCAGATTAATGGTGGGGGCTAAGCAGCCAGGTATGGGTAAATGAGAAAACAAAACAAACAAAATAAGATAGAGGAAATAAACAGACTCAACTACACAACACACTATTAAATGGGGTTAAAGGCAGCAAGCCAGTTGGAAATTGAAACAAAACACTACTAAAATGGCCAAAACTAAATTATCTAGTCACTAGATTATTTAGTTTTCAATCCGTCATCAAGCAAAAGCCACGGTGAGCAAAGTAACGGTAGGCAAAGCCAGGGTGAGAAGAGCAGCAGCGTAGTTACAGGTGAGCCAGAGTAGCTGCTACAATTCTGGGTGCTGAACGCAGACCCTGGAAGCTGAAAAGCGTTGCTGGGGAAAGGGACATCTGGAGTACCCTCCTGAGCCTGCTGCCACCTCGACCCAACACCGGATAAGTGGACAACAATAGATGGATGGATGGATGGATGGATTATAAAAATGCTAAGATACGCCTGCATAGGCTGTTTCTCAATGTGCACTCATATAGTCTTCTTTAATGATTAGAGGCTGCTTTCAGTTTTAAATGCTTCAAAGTGCACCGATTTGTCACTGCAACAAATATCATGGCACATTTCAGCAGGGAGACTAAGACTGTCATTATAATGTTGACAGGACATATTTAATTCAAGGATGATATGAAATAACAACACAGAGGCTCTGTTGTCTGAAACAGACGGGCAATCTTTTTGTTCCACTCACGTCACCTGCAGCGCATTACTCTTCCGTTTTTATGTTTGAAAATAGGAGTCCCAGATATACCAGTTTATACTGTGTAAATGTTTACAAGGAGCTCAGCCCCTGGACCGCAGCTGCAAGCTAGCAACAAGAGCATGCATGGTGCACCAGAGGCCTGCTGCACCTTTGTGCCCTGACTTCACAAAGTCAGGAATGAAGAAACTAAAGACAGCCTGCACAACTTTCCAAAGGGTGCATGAAACAGAGAGAGAGAGAGTTTTTTTTCTTTTGACATGATTTGGCACAACGGGTTATTTTTACAACTTCTCCAATATGGAATTGGGGGTAAAATTTATGATCTAATCAAATCCAAATATTCTAACAACCAGTGCTGTGTTAAAATTGGAAACAAAAGAACAGAGTTCTTCAAACAAGGAAAAGGAGTGCATCAGGACTGCAACCTGTCTTCCACTCTGTTCAACATCTATATCAATAAATTGGCCACTCTTCTTGAACAGTCCTCAAGCCCAGGATTAGATCTACAAGGCAAAGACATCAAATTCCTCATGTATGCAGATGACCTGGTTCTACTGTCCCCAACAGAACAGGGCCTACAGCAGAACCTCTCTCTGCTGGAGACGTTCTGTCAAAACTGGGCGGTAGATATCAACCTTGACAAAACCAAAGTCATGGTATTCCAGAAAAAGGCCAGGTTACAGGAATCCAAACATGTTTTCAGGGTAGGAGGGACCACACTTCAGCATACAATGGAATATAATTATCTGGGCATCATCATCAGTTCATCAGGCAGCCTTGACAAAGTAATAAATTCCCTCACAGAAAAGGCATGCAGGGCCTACTATAGCATCAAAAGCTCACTATATAAATTCAATCCTCCAGTTACAATTTGGCTAAAACTATTTAACGGTGTAATAAAACCCATCACTATGTAAGGAAGTTAAGTGTGGGGCCCTCTAATGACCCAGAGGCACACCTCATGGAACACAACACCCACAGAGAAATTCAACCTTCAATTCTGCAAGGAAATCCTCAAGGTCCAAAGAAACTGTCCAAACCATGCATGTAGAGCAGAGCTGGGACACTTCCCTCTCTCTCTACACATGATCAAAAGGTCAATTAAGTTCCAGGTTCACTTAGCACAAGCTGATCCTGATTCCTATCACCACAGAGCCTTTCTCAGTAACAGCCTCTGTCCATAACCATAATAAACTAACTATGGATGTTCCACTTACCAGTTGTTGTCCCTGTTCAGCCTGTTGTAGTTTGGTGTGATCCATTTATCTAAAACTACAGCACGTCACAACAGCATTTCAGAACAACATTTCAGAAAACACAACAAAATGACATAAAACACAACGATTGTGACGCCCTACATGAAGTGATTTGGTTGTTCTTTTGTGTTTTTAAATAAATAAAGTCCCAGCTTTTAATCCAATGTCAAAATGACATGAAATTCAAAGGATGAATATCATTTTGAAGCTCTTAACAGTAGGTCAGCGTTTTTCCCCACACACGTGTTGATTGACAACGCTGAATAAGGTTTATCAACAAATAAGACAGATTGTGATTGAGGAAGATAGGTAGCTAAATAAAATGAATTCACATTAGGAAAACATCGCTTGACTTTTAAATTCAATACCCGAAGACGAGTTACATCTGACGACAATTGTACAGAGCTATGGATTATTTCACCTAGCCCCAATCATGACAGGAAAAGTGAGATGGAAGAAGATATAGAAAAACAAATAGCCTAACCTTTAGTTAAGGGTGCTGTTTGTAAGAAAAGTTGATTTTTGAGTCTTACTCCCAACTCATCAAAAACTGACGCTTTGTGGCCGACCCGTCCTACAATCCCAAAGAGTCATTATTTGACAAGTTGGGAGTGAGACTCATACACACACAAACATGTAAACAACACACACATTACTTTTTATTACGTATTATTATTTTATTGTACAGTAACTGCTGTTTAAAGAGATGACACATTAAATTAATCTCTCTCTCTCTCTCTCTCTCTCTCGGTATGTCTTTCTTTCCCTTTAATGTTATTCCAGGATATCTTAAAATAAGCTCACCAGCACAGAGGAAAGAATGGTCTGGTGGGAATGTTTTGAGCCTGAGACTGCTCAAATCTGGACATCCAACAAGTCCTGATTTGTTGGATGTCAAATCAGGACATCACAACAACCTGTTGTTAGTTCACAACAACCTTTCCTGATGTCCATGCCATGCATCTCCCTTGACGCATTCCTGGTTTCAAAAGGGCTGATATCCAGGTGCTCCCCACAACAAAGACCATGACTTCAGTGTGGCTGAAATACAAAAGTTAGATGAGCAACCACAGTGTGCATTGTATTTTGTAATCATTAGACTTTAGCCCATTAGGCAATGTTTATTATTCAAGATGTCAAGTACTCAATTTAAGTGTTCCTCTCTGTCTTAAACTCTGGTGTAGGCCACCTTGCTTCTGGCAAGAGCACATTTCGAAAGCTGTGGTAGCAGGAGCTGCACCTCACTGTTACCAGCATGGAGCATCAAGCATACCATAACATGGTTGCCAGCTGCTTTCCTTTCCTGTCTTGTTTTAACAGGTCCCTTATGCCAGTGACCCTCTCCAGCCTGGCTGATACCAGTACTACCACTTCAGCTTCACCAGTACAGTCCCTGGAATGATGTTCACCAAGGAGTTTGCTAACATGGAGGAGGAGCCCTTCTTGCTCCTTTGAAATGAAGGGATCCTGGACCCTGATGCCCTGCCCACTGCACAACACCACCACCTGGCCTTGGTGCTAAGCGTCAGTGGTATCTGTATCGGGCAGTACTGCACCGAGGACACAAGGACATGGGGCCTCATCCGTATGCACATAGACTGGAGAAATGAGAAACTGCAACTCTGATGGCAGAAGGATAAAACAGCTGAAACAGTCCCTGCCAGTTTCTCATCAAAGGGGGTCGGCTAAGTGTCCTAGTTCCTCAGTACCTTGACTGTGCGCTTTTGGCGTCCACTTTTATGTAAGGCATCTTCTTTTTTTAGAAGTCAGTCTCTGTCAAATGTTTCGACTCAACACATTTTTTGCATTTAAAATGTCCACACTGTGTCCACCAAACAAACATCTTTTTTTTTGTCTCAACCTTCGAAGCAAGACCTTTGATTTAAAGGAGCTGTTTATAATTTCTAGCCACCTGCTTTAAACGAATAGGGGCCAGTATTACCCCCTTTCTCAATGTTTAGTTCAAACCCTTTTTTGGCATTTATCTTAATAATTTCTTTTGTTTCTTTGCAAATGTATTATTGCAAATTGTTAAAATTGTAAAGACCAAAATAATTACTACTATGTACATATTCATTTACCGATACATCCACCTTTTTTCAGGTGCTAAATAAAACTTTTGGAGGTATACATTGATACTAAATTTGGAGAACAGCTCATTCTATTGGTGTAACAAACACAGGACCAGGGAAGCAGGCATACTAAACAACCACTGTAACCAACATTTGAGTAAAGCTGACACAAAAACCTTTCCAGCAGGCTGGAATGTTTCATTTCAGTTTTTGTCAACACAAGAAGCCTTTCATGTTGTGCCATTTATTACAAAGTTTACAAAATGTACAAAAATATAAGTGCAATAGTGAACACTTAAATGCCACTCCCTTATTAGAGGAAGGAATTTGCCCTGGTGTCTGTTGCATACAAAATAAAGGCTAATTACTGCAAGAGTCAAGACCATAAATATAAAATACAAACATTACAATGCGAAATATAAGGAAATACAATATGTATGTATGTATGTTTTAGACTCATAAAGCTGTACAGTTTTGTTCAAACCTTTTCATCATGGGATGTGCTAGTGTAGTGTTCACAGTGTAGAGAATATGTGTCATGGGATGATGGTCAAAGATGTCAGCTGATGTAATGTATTGTGACGTCTACTGGGAGGTCTTGTTGATGAGACCAGCTGCAAATGAGTATAAAGGGCAGGGTGGTAATTCATCACTGGGGGTGGCTGGACTAGATTTCTGCTCCTAGAAAAACAAAGGTGTGGCAGGGCAGTAAATTTAGTTCAGACACATTTTTTATTGTTTTTATTAGAACGTGCTAGTGTGACTATGTTTAGCCCTGCTGCCCATCGCAATCCTAATTTAAATTCATCTTCTATAAATAAAGGCATCTAATAACTGGTAGTTGTGCAATAATACGCAAAACTCAACCAAACTGCTGAACCTCCAACAGCTGATCAATATAAGACTGCTATCTTATGATCTTCACATGTTTACATCATAACTTACTTAGCTCAGCTTTAGCAACTCCACAGAGACTGGAAAACAATCACATCATGATAACTGTTAGTTTGTGGTGTCATTAGTTAACTAAAGATATGTTTCAGTAAACAGACAACGTTAGATGTTACCTACTGGTCTATAGAAACAGTGTGAGTTCATCTTTGAACTTGTCCACAGCTGTCTCCAGCTTTGGAAAGCCCTTTTTATGCTGTTTCTTTTCTCTGCTGCAGATGTGATTTCTTTTCAGGAGCTTTTGTTTGAGATGAACAGCTTTCGGGAACAGCTTAGTGTTTGCTGAATAATTAGCTGAGGCTGTTAACTTCTCTGTGGTAGTTTCCTCCGGCTGGCTTGACATCGTCAACCTCTCCTGCAGCCCACTAGAGACTACAGTGACTCACTATTGCCCCCAGGCCAGGAGGACTTATTACAGAATGTATTACAGAAGACACGGCCTGTCCCTGGCTGCTTAGCAGTGGATATATCTCTGCAATAAAGGCATATTAGACATTACGCCAGAACTGTTACGTCTTCACACTCGGTTGATAGGGTAAGTTCATTTTTGAATGTTTTAAACTAAAATTATGTACAGATCTTACAAAATACACCTTTAACACTGTGTTAAATTTCCTTTTTTTTTTTTTACCTATTTTCTCAGCATATTCTGTGATCATGCTGTCAGTGTGAATAAATATTAATAAGGGGCATTCCACTGACTATTTATAGGCAACTATAGCAACTAATTTAGAAAATAGAACAGGATTTCAGAAAACACAACAACATTACAAAAAACTCATTTCAGAAAACACAACAGCTTTACAGAAAACATAACATTTTACAAAGACATTTAGCAATATGAAACATTACAGAAAAAACAAGATTTCATTAAACATAGAAGGCAAACACGGAAAACGTGTGAGAGAGACAACATTACAGAAACACAACAGCATTACAGAATACACATTACAGAAAACATGACATTTCACAAAACACGTTTCACAAAACACACTATTTAGCAAAACACAACATCATTACAAGAAACGCAACATTTTATACAACACAACAGCAATTCATAAAACACAACATTTGATAAAACAACTTTACAGACAACACATTTCACAAAACACATTACAGAAAACATAATGACATTTCAGAAAACAAAACAATATTACAGAAAAGACAATAACATTAAAGAAAAAACATCACAGAAACACAATGTCTCACAAAGCAAAACATTCCACACAACACAACAACATTTCACAAACACAAAATTTCATAAAACACAACATTTCATAAAACACAAGAGAAATTCAGAACACACCATTCCACGAAACACAATAGCATTACAGAAAACACAACAACATCACAGAAACACAACATTACAAAAAACATCTTACATGTCTATAAGATGTTATATATTTGTATCATAGAATGGGTTCGTAAGGGCTCAGCTGAGAGTTCAAACTGTTTGGTCTTGCTTTGTTTCAGGTTGAATCAGAGGGTGTCCTGGGAATTGATGGAGATGTGGCAGTGGCTCGTATGTCGAGAGGAGTCATAAGTAGATGTGGTAGAGGTAAATTCTGAGCATGGTAATAAGCCGAAGAATGCGAGCAGGAACATCGAGTTGAGGGTCGAGTTGATGGATGAGGATAAATACCCTGAGCTGATTGTTTGGATGCAATGGGCGAGTAGCTCTGTGGTTAGGGGTAAATGTTTTGATGCGAGCTGGGGTTCTGCCTTTTGTAGGCCTTTGATCAGCATTGTGACATGGAGATGGGAAACGGAGGGGGCTGGAGCTCCGGAGCAGTTTGCTGAAGGAGTTAATGCTGCTGAGGTTCACTTGGATGATGGATGTTCTGATTTTGAGGACCGAATTGGCGTATGTGATGAATCTGGTTCATGTTATGCATCGATGGAAGGAAAGGGAGGTTGTGAGATTTATGGAATGACTTGAAACTGCACCATCCGTAAAAGTACAGTGAAAGGGTTTGTAGGAGACAGACTGTTCAAGATTGCTTGCTGAGATGTGATAACGAGGTGGAGGAGCTGAGGGTGGCTGAATACGGAGGGACTGGCGTTGGGTGAGGATCTGAGTCTTCTGCCAAGGATTTGAATTTCTGGAATGAGAAGGAAGGGACTAGGTCAGCGATGCAACTCTTGTGATCAGGAATGTGAGTGGCACAGATTATGAATTAGTGTTGGGCTGAGATTTAAGTCAGGCGGCGAATTTCATGATGTCCAGTGATTGTGAGCAGCCTTTGTTGATGATGTTGACAGCAGTGAGGTTGTCTGAGCGGATGAGGATGGCTTTTTTGGAGTGATGTACTGGGTCCTGTTGTTTTTTTGCCAGAAAGGGGAACACCAAGGTGTAGGATACAAAACGGACAACAACATTTCAGAAAACACAATATTTAACAACACCACAACATTACAGAAAACACAACATTTCACAAAACACAATATTACATGAAACACTGTGACGTTTAAGAAAACACAGCAGTATTTCTGAAAACACAACATTACAGAAAACACAACAGCAGTTCAGAAAACACAACAGCTTTTCGGAAAACACATTCACAAAAACATTTCACAAAACACAACATTACAAAAAAAAACAACACTTCACAAAGCACAACATTACAAATCAAAATCTAAATTATATAGGCCAAAATCACAATCACATTGCCTCAGTGGGCTTTACAACATGTACAGTGAACAACATCCTCTGTCCTTACAGGAAAATCTTGCCATATTGAGAAAAAATAAACTTTAAACAGGGACAAAAGATGGAAGAAACCTAAGGAAGAGCCACAGAGGAGGGATCCCTCTCCCAGGACAGACAGGCATGCAATAGATGTCGCATGTACAGAACTGAACAACAAAATCACAACTTACAATTTGCATTGACAAATTATATATGTAAAGTGTGTGGATGGACTGAGCAGGTATCGCCAAGTGGTGCCCTAGCCACACAACCTCCTCTCCACCATGGTGACCTTGAAGAGGGCAGGCCACACGGGATAATTAGCTGTAAAACAGAAAAGATCAGAGTGAAGAGGCATCACATTTTACAGAAATACAGATATAAGGAGATAGTAAAGCAGAGGAGAGCAATGATCCAGCGGAGCCCAGGGTATGACGATCCAGATCCGTCAATATGTGAGGCAGCGGGAGCCATTTCACAAAACACAACATTTCATAAAAACACATTACAAAAAACACAATAATGCTTAGCAAAACACAACAGCATTACAGAAAATCCAACAACATTTCAAACACATCACAACAATGTTGGGTTTACAACACTAAAAAACAATACTACATTTGAGTCCTGTCTATTTTATAAAATGGATGTTGAGGATGAACTGAGGAGTCTCACAGCCTGTGCCTGAGGCCAGCTGCTCTGTATTCTAGTGGTATAGCAGATACTTCTGTATCTTTCTCCAGTCAGCAGCAGGTGGTGTCTTTTAGAATCCTTTGGGCTCTGTGCAGACACTTCACTTCACCGATATCACTGATGCTCTGGGTTCTGCTTGTGAGGAAGTCCAATATCCAATTGCAGAGTGTGGTAGTCAAGCCCAGAGTGTTTAATTTTCCAATCATCTTAATGGGTTAGATTGTATTGAATGCTGAGCTAAAATCAACAAACAGCATTCTGATGTAGCTGTTCTTGGTGTTCTTGGTCCAGGTGTGTGGAGACTGAGTGAAGGGCAGTAGATATGGCATCCTCTGTGGATCTGTTGGTTCTGAAAGCATACTGAGGGTCCAGGCTGGCAGGGATGTTGTCTCTGATGTGCTGAAGAACCAGTTTCTCAAAACATTTAATCACGATGGGGGTGAGAGCCACAGGGCGGTAGTCATTAAGACTAAAAACAGCAGACTTTTGAGGTGAAAGGACAATGGTGGCTGTCTTGAGGCAGGAGGGAACAGTCTCCTGTGAGAGTGAGATGTTAAAAAATGTAAATAATAACCAGTTATTTACCTTATTTTTAATAACAAGAGAGTGTGCAGATTATGTTGATTGTTGATTGTCCGACCTCGGTACGGTCGGTGCTTTATGTGTCCAGCTCGTTACATGTCACATAATGTGACGAGTTGCGCATGCAGAGCTGTTCAGCTTTGCTTACGAGAACATGCCAACCTTTGTTCAAAGCATGCCGTACAATGAAGTAGTTTTAGCAACTCATCACTTTTATATTTTAACATTTAACCAGATTATGCAAACTGTATGACCTGAGCTGCACTTCAGCAGCCACTACACTTATGGTAACAACACCAGCTAGCTGAATGGCACATGTTTTCAGTACACAGCCAGGTGTATTATCTGGACCAGCAGTCTGGACCCTTGCAGCTGTATAATGAGTTAGACTGCATAATGCTGGCTGCAGTTTGGATTATTTTGTTAGTAGTCTGACCTTCTGCAATTTGCAGAGCTTGTGCTGCTCACACACACTACACACGACATCTACAGCAGCAACATGGTAGTTACAACGAGGAGAAAGGGGTTTTGCTGTTGTTTGAGTAAAAAGTAGGATGTTAGAAGGGGAGGCTATGTGCAGAAATGGGACTTTTGACCAATAACCATGACTGAGCTTTCTCTGATCCATTCCCTGCAGGGAAGCTGCTCCGCTCACAGTGTTACTAAGCCATTCACTTGCTTTGATCAGGCAGCCCCAGCCCCAGCCAAATAGCAGCATTGCTGCATTAGATTACATGTGAAACAATGGTATTTTGACTGATGCTATTGTGCTGCTCTTCAGTAAACAAAAAAGTTAGCATTCATTTCAGTGAACACACTCTCTAGTGTTGTAGTGCTCCAGATCAGTCTTGGTCTCAAGACCACTTTTTGAAGGTCCCAGTCTAATCTCAGACTCGACCACATTTTTACTCAAGCTCGTCTCCGTCTCGAGCAAGTAAGGCAAGATTATTTGTATAGCACAATTCAGACACAAGGCAACTCAAAGTGCTTTACAGGCACATCAAAATTACATTAAAAGACATTAAAAATTGCATTTGAAATACATTAAAAACAAGTAGGAAGACATCAAGAAACAAAACATTAAAACAAGTTAGGAAATAGGAACGTAAGCTAAAATAGAATAGGTTTAAAAGAGACAAGACTAAAGAATAACAGCCACAGTGCAGTTCAAAGCCTTAAAATTGCTTCAGTGAAAGGCAGTGGCAAACAGAAAGGTCTTCAGTCTTGATTTAAAAGAGGTGAGAGTTGGAGCAGACCTGCAGTTTTCTGGGAGTTTGTTCCAGATATGTGGTTCATAATAACTGAACGCTGCTTCTCCATGTTTAGTTGTGACTCTAGGGACTGAAAGCAGACCTGTACCTGACGACCTCAGAGGTCTGGATGGTTCATAACAGAAATTTATTTTGGCCCTAAGCCATTCAGTGCTAAACCAACAGCAGAATTTTGAAATCAAATCTTTGACAGACAGAAAGCCAGTGTAAAGATCTGAGAACTGGAGTGATGTGATCTACATTTTTGGTTCTTGTTAGGACTCGAGCAGCAGCGTGCTGAATCAGCTGCAGCTGTCTGATGTATTTTTTAGAGAGTCCTGTAAAGACACTGTTACAGTAGTCGAGTCTGCTGAAGACATAAGTCCTTCTATCCTGGATATATTCTTAAGGTGAAAGTAAGCTGACTTTGTAATTGTCTTAGTGTGGCTGCTGAAAAGGTCTGAGTCCATGATTACACTGAGGTTTCTGGCTTGGTTTGTAGTTTTCAACATTACAGATTGAAGCTGAGCAGAGGACTCTGGACTCTGGATTTTCATTACAAGACCAGTCAAGACCATGACTGCAGGGATATCACTGTATTATATAATTGCTTGATACTTTCTGTACTTAATGATGGTTTATATGAGACAAGAGTTACCTACAAAACCTAAAGCTTGCACAAAAATTGTATTGTGATGGGTGGATGGTTAAACATGGAAAAGTTGTGTTGAATAAAAATGGTGAAGTTAATTTCAGCTCCTTGTGATACACTCTGGTCTTGGTCAGGACTTGGTTTAGGTGGTGTTGACTAGCACACTGACTATCTCTCTAAACTTTAACCAGAGCTTTTATTAAAATTTGCTTCATGCAATAATGGGCTTTGTTGACATTGGCAAGTTTTCTTCTTTACATACACAGTTCTGCAGCTTAGAGAACTTAATTGTGTAATAGCTGCAGCAATTACAGTTATCTTTGCTCTTTATTGTAATATTGCTGCAGTCACACTTAGTTGTCTTGTAAAAGGTAAAAAGTCTTCAAAGTGAAAAAGCCCATGCCAAAGGGAGTTACTCTCTCCCACAAAAAAATACTGCTCCTGCACTGCCTGAAACACCTGGTTTGGAGTAGAGCCTTTACTTCCGTAACTTATGTGTGTCACTATGTAACAGGCGTTATATAAATATATATGTTTATATATTTATTATAAAATATATTCACTCCAGTCAGTCAGCAGACATACAGTTGCTACTGCTGTTTTGGATCACACTACCGTGCTCAGCATGACCCGCCCTACTCTGCCTCTGATTGGCTACATCCTGCCCATTAAGTAATGCGCATGTGCAACTCTCACCAATGATTGAACAGAGGTGAGATGTCTCCCTCTGTAGCTAAAACGGAGCGTTCAAGACACAGTTTGAACGGGATGCTGCAGCAATGCACCATATGAGAAAAGTAGTGTTTTGGAAAATGAAAGTATGTAGTCTACTAGGACCCCCAAATAAAAGCATGAACCTGAAAATTAGCATAATATGACCTCTTTACGTTGCAGGTCACTGAAACCCAGTTCCAATCATTCAAGTCCACTCTAGTGCAGCCTGTATTGTTTTAACCTTGTCTGTCTGTCTTGTCTGTCTGTCTTGTCTGCCTGTGGACAGATTTTGTCAATGTGATAGCGTCACAACTGTACAAGATACAGTCAGAAAACTTTACAGGAATGTGGCAGAGATGTGTAGTCTGAGTAAGTGGGACTGAAGTAGGGGCGTGCCCCCACACACACATACTTTTACTCTGGCCCACATTTGTGGTCCTGGAGGCACCTCGTTGATCTGCTCTGTACATGCGACATCTATTGCACGTCTGTCCGTCCTGGGAGAGGGATCCCTCCTCTGTGGCTCTTCCTGAGGTTTCTTCCACATTTTTTTTTCCCTGTTAAAAGGGCCTTTTTTGGGGCAAGTTTTTCCTCACTCGAATCGAGGGTCGAAGGACAGAGGGTGTCGTCTCTGTACAGATTGTAAAGCCCTCTGAGGCAAACTGTGATTTGTGAATTTGGGCTATACAAATAAAATTTTATTTGATTTGATTTGATATTGTATTAGGAACTACCACAGAAGCAGTTGGGGTAATTTGCTGGGTGTTTATGTCTTTCCGTCCATCTGTGTGCCTGTCTGTGGACAGATTTTGTCAATAGGTCATTACTTTAGAGTAAGTAAGTCAATAGTACTGACTACTGAGTCAGGGGTCAGAACATGAACATGTTGATGGTGTCGCTGCTGGTTTGATACTATTGCAAGATGGTCTCTAGATATTATTATTATTATTATTATTACTATTATTATTATTAATTTATTTTTAGTGTATTAATATTTAAAGTTTTATTTTTGATGTTAATACTAAAAGCAATACAATAATAATAGCATAACGAACAAAACTCAAACAAAACAAAACAAATATCTTTTTTATTGGTTGCTCTAGTTATTCAAAACAAAGGTCGGAGGCAGTAACTGCATTTTAACAGGGAACAATGAGGCTGTTGTTTTTCAAAATAAATGTCCCAGAGCAGCCATAACTTTAAACTAGGGGTGGAACTAGTTTTTTTCATATATGTATATAGACATATATATATATATATACACTGCTCAAAAAAATGAAGGGAATACTTAATGGTCACAGTATAACACCAAGTCAGTTCAACTTCAGGGATATCAGTCTTCCCTAGTTTTGTGTTTCGCAGTCTCAGGGGCATGAAGGAGATACCAGGAGACCGACCGTTACACAAGGAGAGATGGACAGGGCCGTAGAAGGACATCAACCCAGCAGCTCGATTGGCGTTCACAAGAGAACACCAGAATTGGCAGGTCCGCCATTGGCGCCCCATTCTCTTCACAGATGAGAGCAGGTTCACACTTAGCACATGTGACAGGCGTGAAAGAGTCTGGAGATGCCGTGGTGGATATTCTGCTCCCTGAAACATTATCTAGCATGACCAGTTTGGTGGTGGGTCAGTGATGGTCTGGGATGGCATATCCTTGGAGGGTCACACAGACCTCCATGTCATAGCCATCGGGACCCTGACTGCTGTTAGGAGTTGACGGGCCAGTACTCTTGTTGCCAAGCTCAAATTGTAATTAAATTACTAGTACTTTTGAAACATTTTTGGTCATAATAGAATTGTATTAATACCGCATAGCATTAATCTTGTTAATTATTTCTGGTTTATGTTCTGCTCTGTAGCAGACTTCCAGATTAGCTAATTGAGTATCTAATCAAGCGTAGCGTTAGTTCTGGCAGGTCACAACGTCAAGCTCTAAATCAGCATCAACAGCGTAGCTGTCAACACGGAGCAGATCAGCTGATGGCTCAGCTGACTCCCCGTACCCGCTTCCTATTGGGAAATCGCATTCAGAGCGCGCTATTTAAACTGCTCTAGCCCGACCTCACTTGTTGCTTCCTCTGCTGGCTTTTTGCAACCCACCTCCACCCCAGCGCCTCCTGTCATCTATTATGAATCTTACCATCGTATCTTGTTGGTTGCTCTGCTCTGTCTGGGTTTTTTCTTTGCTGCTGCGCTCCCTGCTTATGCCGTTCATGATGGCTCGTGAAGGGCAGGAAGGTGTGCTCTTCCTGCCTCAGGCTTTCCACGCAAGCGCGGGGGGGTCCCAGAACAGTACCATACCGCCAAATAAAGATTATTTTGACAAAGTGGTCCTGACTGAATTTCCATCAACCTTGCTTTGGACTTTTTGTTTTCTGCTGCCTCATAGGACATTATGTGGCCTCAGAGAACAGCCTTCATGGCCTCCCAAAGAGTGGAATAATCAACATCACCTATGTCATTGATGCTAAGGTATAAGTCTATTTAACTAGAAAGATAGGAGGAAAACCCCTTATCTTAAGGCATTATTCACCCTTTTTGTGGCTTTATTTAAGACTTAGGGAGACAGGGCATGATCTGATAAAGTATATGCTATACTCATATCAGATCATGGTCAACTACTGATGTTAACAGTTTGGAGTCTAGCAGGAAATAATCAATCCTTGAATAAGATTTGTGCACTGAGGAAAAATAGCAGAAATCCTTCTTTGTGGGAGAGAAGCATCAAAATATCTACTAAATTACAGGATTGCATAAGATTGCTGAGTGTCCCACTATTTTTAAGGGAGCTCGCTTGGGGGTGCTGCCTGTCTAGGATAGAGTCAAAAACACATTTGAAATCTCCATCTATAATTATGTTTGGTGTAGCATCGATAAGATTTTGAAAAAAAAACTGTATCCTCAAAGTTTGGCCCATACACGTTCACTAATGACATTAGTATGGAGTTTAAGGTTAATTACATTTTTACAACCACCTGAAGGCAGCAGGACCAGTATGCCATTTGGTCTCGTTTGAGGAAGTGGTACACAATTTAAGAGTGATGCACACGTTGTTCAGAGTCGATAAATAAATAACATGGCCCAGGCTCTTACAGAATTACACAGACTTCTTTGGTTTTGTTAATTTAGTTTATAGTGTCAGTTGTCACATGGCTGTATTTGTTTGAGTTCAGAGATCTGATTTTAACGTACAAGAAACAAGTGTGGCAGGGCAGCCCAGTAGCTAAGATGGTAGAGTCTGCACCCTATGTACAGAGGCTGTGTCCCTGCTGCAGTGGCCCAGTATCTGAATCTGATCTGTATACCATTACAAATATGTCAAATAAATATTTTGTGCCTTTGTGTTTTTTACTAGATTTTACACAGTTCCGCTGTAGTTGAAATTATGAGTGGTAAGCACTGTTGTCTTACAGCTGGAAGTTCCTTGGTTTGAATCCCGGCTGGGGCATGGCATTTCTGTGTGGAGTTTGCTCGTGCTTACGTGGGTTTCCTCCATGTTCTTCAGTTTCTTCCACCATCAAAACATAACCCCTAACCCTTAATTCTCCAGTCAGGGCTCTTGACTAAGGCACTGGCTTCGGTTCTCAGGTACTGTATGTTGGCTGCCAACTGCTCCTCCAGTATGGATTAAATGTAGAGAACCAGTGTCAATACATTGTATGATGTGATAAGATAAAGATTCTTCTACTTAAAACTATTTGTATATATATTCCATTTAAATATATTTTTGACTAACTGAATGCAATTTTAGGTGAGGATTTAATTAATTCAATTTTCATCCAAAATATGACATCAGCGGCATTGTGCATGGAAACTATGGTGACCAGACTTTCCCTATCTCCAGAAATGTGAATGCAACCCAGAAAGGAATGTGCTAGTCATATACTAAAAAGATACACAGATATACAGTAACAGTCCAAAGTTTGGACACACCTTCTCATTCAATGGTTTTTCTTTATTTTTATTTTATTCTTATTATTTTCTACATTGTATATATTTTATATATTATATACTGAAGACATCCAAACTGTGAAAGAACACATGGAATTATGTAGTAAACAAAAAAAGTGTTAAACAAACCAGAATATGTTTTATATTTTATATTCTTCAGAGTAGCCACCTTTTGCTTTGATGACAGCTTTGCTCACTCTCGGCATTCTCTCAGTCAGATTCATGAGGTAGTCACCTGGAATGGTTTTCCAACAGTCTTGAAGGAGTTCCCAGAGGTGCTGAGCACTTGTTGGCTGCTTTGCCTTCACTCTGTGGTCCAACTCATCCCAAACCATCTCAACTGGGTTTAGGTCGGGTGATTGTGGAGGCCAGGTCATCTGACGCAGCACTCCTTCACTCTCCTTCTTAGTCAGATAGCCATTACAAAGCCTGGAGGTGTGCTTGGGGTCATTGGGGGCATGCACTGCAGAACGCCTTTTCTGCATCTCACAAAGACTCGGCGGGTGGAACCAAAAATCTCAAATTTGGACTCATCAGACCAGAGTACAGATTTCTACTGTTCTAATGTCCATTCCTTGCGTTTCTAGTCCCAAACACTTCTCTTCTTCTTCTTGTTCTTCCTCAGTAGTGGCTTCTTTGCAGCAATTCGACCATGAAGGCCTGATTCACACAGTCTCCTCTGAACAGTTCCTCCTGAGATGTGTCTGCTATTTGAACTCTGTGAAGCATTTATGTGGGCTCTAATCTGAGGTGCTGTTAATTTGTGGTTTCTGAGTCTGGTAACTCTAATGAACTTATCCTCTGCAGCAGAGGTAACTCTTGGTCTTGCTTTCCTGGGGCGGTCCTCATCAGATCCACTTTCATCATGTGTTTGATGGTTTTCACGACTGCACTTGAGGATACATTCAAAGTTCTTGATATTTTCCGGATTGACTGACCTTCATGTCTTAAAGTAATGATGGACTGTCGTTTCTCTTTACTAAGCTGAGTGGTTCTTGCCATAATATGTATTAGAACAGCGGTCGAATAGGGCCATTCACTGTATTGAACTGTGTACCAACCCTACCTCTGCACAACACAACTGGTCTCAAACATTAAGAAGGCAATAAATTACACAAATTAACTCTTGACAAGGCACACCTGATAATTGAAAACCATTCCAGGTGACTACCTCATGAATCTGATTGAGAGAATGCCAGAAGTGAGCAAAGCTGTCATCAAAGCAAAAGGTGGCTACTCTGAAGAATATAAAATATAAATCATATTCTGGTTTGTTTAACACTTTTTTGTTTACTACATAATTCCATGTGTTCTTTCATAGTTTGGATGTCTTCAGTATTGATCTACAATGTAGAAAATAACAGAAATAAAGAAAAACCATTGAACGAGAAGGTGTGTCCAAACTTTTGACTGGTAGTGTATATGGATAGTATTGGTAATATAATGTTGATGCTGGTATTTTGGTCCAGGTCGCGGCTTTTCAATAACGTGTCAGTCATCCGTTTGGATCATCTGCTGATTTAATGCTCTGAAAGGAAAGGCTTGAGATAAAGAGAGAGAGGGAGAGGAGGGATATTGATATTGGTAATAGCATATATGTTGGCCCTTAAGTAAAAACAATTTGCGGTACAGAGAAGTTGTCCAGTAAAAAGTGCTCTGACCACATCCATCTCAGTCATTTACTATAACTACTTCCATATCTCCAATAGTTAAATTGTTTTCTCCTAAAATCATGATTGTATTCCCCCTACAAAAAACCCTGTCACTCAGCCAATCATATGTGAGCTAATCAAAGTTTCAATGTACTACTAATGTCACCCTTGATCACAATAAAATACAAAACCAACCAGTCATTATCTTAACATAGTCTAGCATTGAAAGAACCAAAATAGTTAATGAGAATTACCAGGCTCATTAAGTGCTCTAACCTCCTGTTAGCCTGCATTAGCAAACAGCACAATCATTTAACACCAAATCAGTGTTTAATGGTTCTGTTCAAAGCATTTTACTGTATTTAAGTGTTTTCTTTCCTTTTTCCATGCAACCCATTTTCAACTTTCAGAAGCTTTACATTTCTTTGAATTATAACAGGTAATCATACACTGTGAGCATCACGTCAGCTTTATGCATTAGGTATTAGCTAATAGACAGCAACAATTATGTGCAAGTCCAAATGATCCGGGCTGCATCATCACATCAATAGAACCATTCATTACAATTAACTCTCATTTCTCATGTTGCTCTGTTTTGGTCTACAGTGTGGTGCAACACTGAAACAGCTGAGCAGATTGGCACAACAGCTGATCTCTGGCAGCTGTTGGATGATCCCCGATTTTTCACATCTCAACCTTCTTGCCCTCCTGCTGCCATGTAATCTTCTACCTTCCTGTTCTATTGCTGCAAGGGGCAGGGGCCCTGCCTGCTAGCTTTATGAGCTGTTAGAGACCCAGAAGCCATCTTGTAAATGACCAATTAAATGAAAAGAGATCGCCAGGGACTGCATACCTGCCCAGAAGGAAACATAAAATCTAATAAGAAGGGGGAACATTTAGAGTGTGCTTGGAACAGTTACTCCAGGGGAATTCCTACTTCTCCTGACCACCTTTGCTCAGTACCACTTCAAGATATCAAGCTGGTACTGTGGAACAGAAGAGGGGGTAAAAATATTTCTCACATTTTCATTCATCAGTTGATAAACTGAATGTGGGCCTCACTGGATGTGTTCAGCTTGAGAAATATGGATGGAACGAAAAGTCTCCCTCAGTGTGACGGATGGGGGTGTCAGAAGCGAGCGTGGAGAGATTATTATATGCAACATACATGTACAACCAAGTGATTACCTTGACAGCTTGAATAACTGAGACAACAACAGACAGGAGCCGCTTTTGCTTGACCTTATATTGGCATCAAAGGCATGGCAATGTTTAATATAGTGGTCGACACAGTGCAAGACACAGCAGTTGATTGTTCTGTCAGACCACTCATATTGCTCAGTATACATTAAGAACACACAGTGTCACACATGGCATACAGAACATACAGCACAGACAAAAGGAAAACGTTAGTAAAACTGTTGGAAGTTCATCTTTATATCTGTACGTGGTGTAAAGGGAGGGGTGGAAGACCAGGAAGAAGAATGAGCTTTCCCTCAGTGACATATACCCAGCAGCACTGATCACCTCACTAAATCTAAGTAGAGCTGAGGGCTCGCCTCATCTACACACTCTCCATTCAATCAAAGAAGGGGAGGTGGGGGGGTCGACTCTGAAAGGATCATTGGTAGGGAGGTGCCCCTGCTTTCATTACATGCTAAAGCTGCATCAGATGAGGGAAAACATACAGAAAATCTCCTTTATTATTTAGGAAAATTCAATTTTTTTTAAAACTTGGGTCTTATGTTTTGTAGTTTTGGTCATCCTTCTTATTAATAAAAAATATTTTTACACAAGTGTTTTACTAAACTGTCATTCATGAACTGTTTATACAGCAGCCTCACTTAAGGGTTCTCACAAGAGAGGGGCTATAGTTGTTGACAAATACATTAATCTACACAATTTCTTACATCATTTGATGTAAGAAGAATACATGTTATAAACCATTTATTAAATGTTCATACACTGCTTATATGCTAAATAGGGGATCTTAAAATGCCACCAAACTTATCTGGAAGCATTTACTAAAAGAGGAAATTATATTTACAGGTGTGTAAATGGTTCATACTTACCAATAGATTTGGAATCAGTCCAGTAGATCACCTCAGTGGGCAGCTACGACACAGTTATGGCTAATGGCTGCAACGTAATCCTTTAGAGCAGATCTGACCTTCAAAGTTACATTCACTTAAAGCGCTTGTTTTTGCTGCTGACAGGCTGAGGTCGTTCCAAGTGCTACAGAAACTACTCCTACAGCGACAGACCTTTTGTTAAATAATAAGATCTGTTTTATGACCAAAAAGTCTTGTTCAAGGAGAAGTCTTGTTCTGGAGTTGTTGCAGGAAGATGATGGTGGAAACAAGAGTCTGAGAGTTGGAGGGAAGAGTTTACTTAGAGGAACTGCCAGCAAGAATGTACTTCCAAAGTCATGGATGAACATTTAACTGATTTTTCTAGATGAGGCAACAACTGTAACAACTCACCTTGTGATTTTAGAGTGAGAATTCTCCTTGAATGAGACTTGTTTTTCTTGTAACAAAATGGATATCCTTACAGAATTTAACAAAAAGGTCTGTCCTCCCAGGAATTGTTTCTATAATGTCAGACACTTGAAGTACAAACCTCAGTCAGGTGGGAAAAAAAGCACTTTCAAATACAATATGCAACTTCTGCTGCTAGGGAGTTCTCTATCCAAACAAACCAAAAGACGTTTGCAGAGTGTGGAGAGAGCTGCTGCTGACGGCTTAGAGCCAGCAAGAGAGCCGTTAACTAACAGCAGGAAAGTTCAGGGCTCACTATGAAACTTTTGGGATTATAAAGTGGATTTATCCTTAATCCTGTTCATTAACCTGCTGCAACAATGATTCACAGAGCTGGCCTCTGTTTTCAGGTGTAACTCACTGTAATGTTCACTGCTGACTAGCGCTGGAGGGGAAATGTACTGAATGAACATCATTACAGAGAGGAGAGGGAAAAGAAGAGAGAAGCAGAGTCTCTGGTGACTACTGAATTCACCAGGACCTCCTGAATTTAACCACACAGACACACACACCTGGAGTGTGCTGTTGCTTGCTATAACGTTAGCTTTCAGCTAGTGTACAGTAAAGTAAACTGGCTGTTTGGGGCAGATAAACACTGCATGAGGAACACGAATAAACACAAATGGTTCTGCCGTCAAACACTGCTGATGTATACACCATTACCACCCCTGCTGATGAAAATCTGATGTGACTCAGGCACAAATGTTCACAGATGAGGTCATGTTTAAAGTTTTATTTGTTTAAGTTTAGGGCGTTTTCATACTTTAAGCCCTCAAAGTGAACCCAGATCAACGGCTCCGCATTTTTGTGTAATTGAACACTCCAAGAGAACTCAGACCACCTTGGGAGGCACAGTTCACTTTAAGTACGCAACAAGGTTCACTTTACCTGTGCATTTTGAACATATAGCGTTCCAGGTTTCACTTTTCCCACTGTGAGGAGTAAAATGCATTATTCCAGATATACAGTGAAGAACACATTAATGACATCTGTCTACAAGGCACAGAAACAAGATTTTAGATTTTTTCTAACACTCACACCCAGTTGCTCCATGCTGAAGCACGACTGTCCCTCCTCCCCAGTCCCCCGCTGCCCTGCACTCCCATTGCTCTGGCTGCAACCGGGCCCAAGCACGGTTACCTCTTCTACATACGTCATCACGTCATAGCTCGGTCGCAGCACAATGGAGAACACAACATGACTTTACTGACTTTTTTGTGGCTTATTTTGTGTCGTTTGGGTCATAGATGGCCCTCACGTTCCTGGATTTCTGGGTTATGCAAGGGGCGTATTATACCTCATGTCCACGTTGCACACCGTGCACCATTTTGCTCATGCATGAGCAAACGTACTGTGCCGAAGCACACCTCTTCCAACCATGCCAGGGCCAAGGAAGTGCTCACACTAGTCAGACAAACTGGACTTTGGGGGTCAAACGTGCTTGGGCATGGTACGGATTGCCTAGTGTGAGTGCACCCACAGTCCTCTCTCAAATGAGCTGACAATGTTTAACACAAAAACAGCTGAGCTCTTTTCTGTTGGTCCACTTTTTGGTCCACTATAAGAGGACTGTGTGACAACACCTTAATTCTTGTTGCCGACCTCCTTTTCCCAGAAGTAGCGGTGGCAACCTAATGAAACGCACTGTTACCTTGAGTAAACTTGTTGATTTCTCTGGGTTTTACACTTTGATGGAAACATTTGGGATAATGTAAGTACACAACTCAACAATATAGGTAACAATGGTGTAGTTGTTTTCAGACATTTTAATGCAGAATTAAGACATATTATACTTTAAGTGGATGTAACTTTGACGGTCGGAGTTGCCCCTAAGGATTACGTTGTAGCTGCGTCATGGCTGGAAGCTGAGGCAGTCGTTAGGTATGAATCATTTACACACCCAAACATATAAATACAGGGCCCAGGTCTAACTTAATTTGCCTCCAAGTGTCAGATTTTCTTGACTATATGGTCACTACATGGATGACACTTAAACTGCTCTAACTGACACAAGCCCTTTTCACACAGAGACTCCACATTATCTCCACAGCGGAGGTTCGCCAATTCTCCGCCTTTGTTTGTTCACACAGAACCAAGCAGCTCCGGTGTAAAGACGCACCAGTGTGTCAATTCATACCACACTCCGGCACTGTGGATCCAAAAGAGGCGTGAAGGTACACATCATGATGTTGACGTCTGTGTGTTTTTTTCAACGGTAAGCTTAAACATGTACCTGCTGACTGTTTATAATCATATGAAAGCAGTTATAATGTGTTGTGATTGAGATCCTGACCCACCATACATCCTGGAAAGTGACAAAGTTACGTTTTCTGCTCTAAATTACACAATTACATGATCAACATCAGTAAACAGGACGCTGTCTGACTCTCTCACTCGTGGGGAGGGATGCTGTTTTCTGGGGGAAAGTTCACTGAAGTCTCGGTCGGGAAGGCTGACCGTCACAGTTTTTTAATAGACAGTAAGTACAACAACACAATAGTGAAGGAGACAAACACTTGGTGAGTTAAAGTTTTTTGCCGGGGACAGATGCTGTTTTTTGGCCAGAAATGTGACAAAGAGTCGGTAGGACAGACAGGAGGACAGACAGGAGGACAGACACTTCTCCACGTATAACTGCATATTTTTTTCCTCATATAAGTTGCCAGTTACTACGTTACTGTTGTTTGGTCCTGTAACGTTGTTTTGTGGGACATTTCTCTTTTATTTGATGAGTGAAGGACCTGTTTAGCTGTTACCCTTAAAGACAAATAAAATATGATGGTGTACATACAACAAAATAGAACATATTAAATATATATTTAACATAACTGCAATATTGCTGGGTTAGGGTTAGGGTTATTGCCAAAACTAAGAAAATAAGACCCAAGTCATAAAAAAACAGAATTATCCATAACATAACTATTATTACTTGTTATACACATAAAACCAACAATGACATTACTCTGCATATGTATTAAGATTTAACATACTGTACATCACTGCCATGCATTGCATTTGGAGTATGGGACCTCAGCTGAAGAAGGGGACCCATTTCATATACTACTTGCATTTGCAAAGAGCTGATAGCACTTTATGGGCTCCGGAGTCTAGGTAGTTTGGTTAAAAATTGATTGCACAGTGAAAATGATGCCCAGTCCTCCTACACTCTCCTATTTCTCCCATTACTAAGTTGTACACACAGTGTCCTTAAAACAGGCAAACTCATTTTGGCATTGAGATGCAAGCTGATGTCTCTCATTCATGCAAACCCAAACTGCAGAAGTAAACAGTCTGCCAGTGGCTTTGCTCATGTGTGACAGTGTAGGGTCTATATATTGTTCCTCTCCTTCAATAATACAAAATATCTACCAAATCCAGCCAAGCAAAGATGATAACCTCTGTGTATCAATATTCCACTGAAGATTAGGAACAGGCTTATGTTTTGAAAAATCCTTGCAAGAAATACTGTACTTCAGATGTTTCAGGGCTTAGCTTCTCTCTGCCCTACACATCATTTAAAACCAAAATATATAGTGCAGTTCTAGATTCCTTCATTACTCATTACTCCTTGGTTTTCATGGTTTTTGTATCCTGAAGTACCCTCAAGACTGTGAAGTAAAAGTAGCCATCACTGGAAAGGCCAAGAGCCAAAACTCTTTTCCCACTGAGAACACTGATGCTCTAACTGGTCCAACAGTTTGTCCACTGAGTCTTCTTTGTTCTCTAGTTTCAGGTATCGTCTCCCGCTGCTCAGGTCTAGCCGAGGCCAGCTTCGGTGTGTTGGCTCTTCCACAGTATCCACAACCTGCCCGGAGATGTTCACACAAACCTGTGAACAAGCCTCTCTCCTAGTCACTACCGGCCAATTTATTTGACCCTTGTCTCCAGGTGTGTGGGATCCTTCCTCCAGATGTACACCAGTTCGGGCTATATAAGAGTTAGTCCTGCAGCTCATACTGTTGCAGCGCTTAGGCCGGGGAGCTAGGATATCCGTCTCATCCACCCCCAGGGTGGACATGGAGCTGGCAGACACCAGGCAGTTGTTGAGCTTGACAAGTGGGGTGTGCTGTGGAGTAAAGCTGGCACTGAGCCCTTGCTCACCACCAGACTGTGTGTTAAAGTCTGTCTGACTAGAATTACATGAATTGGAGTGGGAGGAGTGGATGGAAGGTGGAGGCTCTGACTCCTGGTGGTGGAGGGCTTCCGTCTGAAGAGTGGCTTGCTGGTAGATGCCCTCAACGCTGTCCTCCAGGTCTCTGGTGGGTCTGGTCTGGAGCAGGGGCTCAGAGCTAGTCAGCTGCTGCAGATGGAGGATGTTGAGATGGGCAGCTGGTAAGCTGCTTAACCACTGGTAGTGTTTGGCCATTGAGTTGGCTGCTACTATTTCTTTAAGGTCCGCTGAGGGCACAGCTGCAGAGACAGAGCAGATTACATTGTGCATCTGAGCCAGCAACATCTGAGTCTCTCTGTCCCTGTTCTCATACAGGACTGTGTTGGCACATATGAGGATGAAGAGTCCCACCCCCATGATGACAGGTCCCAGCAGCTTCATCCGCTCACTGTGGATGAAGCTGGCTGTAGATAGGAGGCCCTTAGCTCCCAGACTCCAGCCAGAAGTCTGCGACTCAGAGATACTTTCCCCCTCTGCAGCTCCCAGGATGGATGATCTTGATATCCTGTAGGGCCAGTATCCCGCCACAGCAAGAGCGGTGCCAATAACCACCACAATGACCCCGAGCACTAGGAATGCTCCAGGCATGGAGCGGATGCGAAGCTTGCCTTGGATCACCCCATCATTCTTTTTTCTGCCTCTTAAGGTGAAGCGAGACTTTCCGCGGCTGGAAGTTGAAGTTGTTGTAACATCTCGGGCTTTCTGGGTCTTCATGGCACAGGTCAGTCCAGAGCTTTTGCTCCTGGTTATAACCTGTCAAAAGAATTTGAGGGTGAGGAAATTTCAAAAAAGTTAATTCAGCTTTACATTTATGAGTCTATATTTAGGAACGTGGAAAGAATCAGTTAAAATATATATATATATATATATATATATATATATACACACACATACACACACACAAACACACACACACTGTAGATAATTCTTTTCTTGATTACAATTACGTAATTATGCATTTTTTCATCGATTTTGACCATAGGAGGCCACTTCCACCAGAGGTACAGTATCAATTACTTGGCAATTTTGAACAAATTTATAGCCACTACATATACAATGTGAATATTTCTTACAGATGACTACTGGTGGCACTAGGGTGGCACCTATTGATTATTTTTTTATCGATTAATCTAACAACTGATTTTTCGATTAATATTATATACTATCATCTTATAAAAAGACACATAAAACACTCTGTAACATGTAATATTGATAATAGTTCACGTCACTGTTGTGTTATGATATTAACAATAATAAACCGTATTTGTCAGATGCCTGATCAGAAAAATACTGGACCCCAAATTCAAAGAATTGCTGTGACACATAGATGCATTTATAAATTCGTAATCAGAAGATGTAAAAAGGCCGAACGATGATTTCCTAGATATTGTCATCAAAAGGTTTACATAAAAAGTTATGGGAAAGTGGGAAATTGTTCACTTCTGAGGACAGCTTCCATTCAAACACAAGGACATTGTAAGGCGACACCACCAAAGTAAAGGCGACCTGTCTACCTCTAGTAATTCCTGGGATTTGTCTATATATTAGACCGTTAAAATTATTGGCCCCGTTTTGGGAAATGTATATTATCAACTATTTATGGGCATCACTGAAATTCTAGTAAATAAGTAGAGCCAATAATATGAAGCCAAATTGTTTTCACTGACTTAACAAACGCGACATCTACACCCTCAAAGTAGGTGGACTTTTTTACAGTTTCAGAGGAAGTCAACATGACTGCAATGTGCCCTACATGTTCCACAAGCGCTCAGAGAGGAAGGGAAAAGCGGACGAGCTTTAACAAAACCAATGTTATTAGAGCTATGGAATATTAAATCATTCGTCTTTGATCACTACATCTTTGCCTTTCTTACCCTCATGTGTACAAACACTACTAGTTAGGAACTTCTTTTTAAAATACAAAAATGTGAAGTTATTGGTTAGTGGAATCTGCCATGTGAAGCAGGTTATGATCAGTTATTAGTATGGGCTGAAAAAAATCCATATCATGCATCCACATTTCAAATAGCTTCTTTTGTCCAACCAACAGTGAGAGCCGAAAGACTTTTAATTTACTAACATAACTGTCAAAGACAAGCAGCTAATCCTCACATTTAAATAGCGAATGTTTGATATGTTTGCATCAATTATCATACATCAATTATCTAAATAGGTGGCAATTTTCTTTTACTAACTGATTAATCGACTGATCGTTGCAGCTCTAGTCATCATGACAGACAACACATCAGATATGGATGCCTGGGGGGTATTCCAAAAATCGGGTTTTGTGAAAACTCAGAGTTTGTTAACCCTGAGATGAGGGAAACTCTGAGTTTTCAGCTCCAGAAAGAGAGGTAACTTAAACTCTGGGTCTGTTACTGCGGTAACTGACTCTGTGAACATAACCTGCTCACTGGCAGGTTTACCTGAAGAAACCCTGAGTGTGACGGAGCTGTCTGACAGCGGCTGTCCGTTCCTTCTCAGTCCAATCATGTTGAAGCAGAATTAATTCACATAGTTTAACACCAGGAGGAGAATTTAGATTCATTTAGATGAGCTCTCACTCCCTGACGAGGACTGAACCGAACAGTAGACCGCTTCTCATCAGTCCGTCATTTATATTCTCCGGCCGCGCAGCAAATATCAGGCTACACGTCATCGCTGACGTGCTCTCAGATCTGAACAATCCTCTGCGGTTTTTTTTTGTTTGTTTTTTTATCACTTCGCAGGTTAATCAGTCACCTTCGGCAGCCAGAAAAAGAGAAATAACTCACATTTCATTTGGCTTTCTTTATTTCCCATCAGTAGAGCCTATTGTACTTTTTCCAACAACGTAATTTCAAAGTCCGTGTTTCTAGTTTGCCGCCGCATTGAGTATAAGATTAAATGACTTCTAGTTCAGTCTGTAGACAGTACGTGTGTGTCTGCCTCTAATGTTGGGTCCTGGGGGTGAGTGACGCCCTCAGCCTCTGGTCACCCAGCGACCTGACTCAGGACCAGCTCCTCTGCCTCTGGTCACCCAGCGACCTGACTCAGGACCAGCTCCTCTGCCTCTGGTCACCCAGCGACCTGACTCAGGACCAGCTCCTCTGCCTCTGGCGGACGTGGTGGAGGTGAGCACCACTTCATGTTCCTCTACTCAGCAGGATGTTAGGACACAGATGTGTGTTAAACAACATCTGTTGGTGGCAAAAGCTACTACAAGTTACAATATCCACTGAATAAACTTTGACTTTGTTTAATATGTGAAATAAAACCAAAGTGAGGAGCCATCGTGAGACTGTTTTTATATTTCATTTTCAGCCGATTTAAATTAAATAAAATAGCCTAAAATAAAATAAAATAAAATAAAACATTGAGCAACATTCAACCACTTCCACAAAGGCTAATATAAAAGAAAGTGATGTTAAATTCAAAATGAAAAGACTACTGCATCTAAAACTCTGTCAGTGATTTTTGTTACAGCTGCAGCCGTGTTACTTTTTTCCCCCCAGAAAATGTCTGCTTCCTGTTTTCTCCCCTGTTGCCATGGTGAATCACAGTATCAGAGCTCCATTGATGATGGCTTTTTACTAGTCGTCAGGCACGAGCTCAACTCAGAGTTAACATACTCAGAGTCGACTTACCTAACTCAGATCAGCTGTTCTGGAACTGAAAACTCAGTTTCTCTTCACAGGGTAAGTCAACTCAGAGTTCAGGGTTAGCCTCAGAGTTTGTTTAACTTCCTTTCTGGAATACCCCCCTGGAATCCAGGTGTATTTAGCCATGCCTCATCTCACTTTGGTCACCCATTAGTCAATGGTTGTTTGCCACATGCAGTCCATTTTTTTCCAAACTGTTTAATTCCTCGCTCCGAGTGTGGCATTATTGCTCTGTATATCTGTACATTTCTTTTATTTTTGTTTTGTTTTTGTTGTTATTGATATTATTATTATGATTATTAATAATCATAATAATACTAATATTATTATTCTTTCTGCATATTCTGAACTTTGAATGGGAGCAGCTGTAACACAAACAATTTCCCTTTGGGGATAATAAAGTATTTCTGATTCTGATTTTCAATGTATATCACCACTGGAAATAATTAGAGTGGAATTACTCACACTGTTCTAAACCTTCCATGTCTGTGGGTAGCTTTTAAATTTAATGAGGTACAAACAAAAGTATTGAAACAATTGCACATGTGCTGTTCTTCCTGTGTTCCCACGTGGCCATAAACAAAGCAGAGTGAAATGGAAAAACTGCTTAAAACACTGACTGCTGTCTGAGAACCACAAGTTAAGTTGGAAAACTCTCCAGCTTTCAATTTTCAAAACACATTTCTGACTTTTTGATCATGAAGAGTCATCAAGTACTTTCTTTTATACAGGATTTTTTGCATAGTAATTTAGTAGGGATGCACGGTCTCTCATGGCAGATACAGTCAAAGCTGAGGTTGGCAACATATTTTCGTCATTGAGCAATTATTCCATAATAACCTTTCAGCATAATGTAAATCAAGTGACCAGAGAAAACAGTGTCGGACTTTCGTTCCAAGTTGGACAGACATTATATATTAAAATACACCACATCTCTGGAGTGCCTCAGTATCCCCACCCTGTCTCTCCCATCATATGATGTCATTGTCCCATCACAATAAAACCATGAAGAGGCCAAATAAATTCCACATCCTTCATACATACTGACATACGCACAATGACGTATGTCAGTATGTATGACACACAATGCTGTCCGCCAAGAGGTTAGAGCATCAAGCTCATTTCCATACACAAGATCGCAAGGAACTGTCTCTCTTTGACAGTAAACACTGTCAAAGAGAGACAGAGAGATTTTTAGACATGTGAAAATATTCCATATCTCAGGTGTGTACCAGTGGCTCCATGGTAGTGCATTTGCTCCATATGGAAAATGCATGAATGTGTCCTTGCCATAGTGTCCAGGATTCAAATCCACCATGTGGCTCTTTGCTGCATGTCATCCCGACTCTCTCTGTCCCCATGTCCTGTCACTCTTTCTTGCCCTACCACAATAAAGCCACATCAATAATAATAAAAAAATATTCCATAGAACTTTTATACACACATACTGACATACACATATACATATACACTGTGGTCCAGCTCAGTGGCCAAGAGGTTAGAACATACAGCTCATGTCTATGCCCTGGACTGCAAGATCTGCTCAAATCCTGGCTGTTGGTTATGTATTCTGCATTTTAGCAAGTCAGTAACCATCTTGTCGTCTTTTTTTCGGATACCAGCAGCTGTTCAACAAGAAGTCGTGGAAGTGGAGCCTGTACACAGTGAAGGTCGACAAGGACTATGGCTACATTCCTGATCTCTAGATGGTCATCCTTCAAAGCCGCACTATGTCAGGCAGAGGCCTGATGACCCGTGGCAGTATGGTGGGCTATGTGGTGTTTCATCTCCAACCACAGAGAGCTGCCCCAGACACAAGTTAGCCGAGGACAAGGTATAGAATTTCTTTCAGTTAACCTTTTATAAACTTCTTTAGAAATCCAATTCACATGTTTTCACCCAAATTCTGGCATACACCACTGGTCATTCATTTTCATTTAGGGACTAAAAGTACACACAGGAGCACTCCTGCAGGCATTACATATGACTTAGGGCAGGGTGATATATGCTTATCGATAAAGTGGTAGAAGACTAAATATTGGCTGTGATATTGGCTATTGCAACATTGTGATATAACACAAGTGCCTTTTTTCTGGTTACAGTAGCCGTGTTTCCATAAAGCATTTAGAAATTTGATGGAAACGGCATAATTCTAAAAAACTTCCTCTAGTTCACAAAAAAGTTTGTACACTTGCTTGAGGTGGTTTTTGTCTTTTGTGAATCAGTTAATGCGCAAAATGTTGATGAAAACAGAAATGCCAAATAAACTCTGACATAGCAAACGTTCAACTCACATGACTGATCAGCTGTTTCCACCGTCTGCTGCGTGCATCAAAATCATTGCATTTCTTCATCATCTCCGGACAGCATGCAACATGGCCAATGCTATCTGACAAGAACAATTACAACTTGCCCTGTGTAAAGTAATTCCTGAAGACCTCTCTTCATTTTGTCTCCTGGTTTGTTTACGTCTAGCCTCTGTTTACTTCCACACCATATGTGATGTAGCCTACACCACATCATCCTCTGACAAATTTACGCTTTAAGTAGCCTGGTTCATTCACTTAAAACAGTTTATGGAAACGCACCAGATTTGCATTTTTATTTATTTTAATTTTTTGCAAACCTTCAAAAGTTCGCTTAAAATTTGCTTGACATTTTATGGAAACACGGCTACTAAAAAGAAGTAAAAAGGAAGCAAAAATCTCTTTGGATCACTTACTTTGCATACTTTTTTAAAATCATACTCCTTGACAATAAGGATTTCATAATTTACTAGTTGTTTTAATATTGGATTTACCTTGTGTCGACTGGGGCAATGAGTGGTGAGACAAAGGTTGCAGCCTCCATGAAATACCTCTGATTGAAGTTGAAGTAGCCTAGTATTATATAATGTAATTGCACTTTTATATCACACATTGACACTTTGTCCTAGAAATTATATGGACACTGCATGGACTAATTATGGTACTAAACCACGGTTGTATGTGAAAGAAATTATTGTCAGCCCATGACACTCAATTCAGGGCACTGCTATCTTATTTAGGATGATCAGGTTTTAATTCTCACATTCCTAACAAATAATGAAAAATGTAAGAGATTGTAGCCTAGGGCATATGGTCGAGGCATTGTAGTCCAAACTCAACAACTGAATGCAAAAATCAAACATGCTATTCTGTGTTCATTTGCAAGGCCAATGACAATCAAAGTGAACAGTTGACAGAATAAAAAGACTTGCCACCTGGATATCCATGGCAGAGGCTGAAACCACAATCCCTGTCAACTACAGACGGCTCGATACCGCTTTTTCATGTCCGATGCCGATAAGACAACAATGAGTATCTGCAGATAATGATACCAATCTGATACAGCCTTTCCCCCTCTCTTCAACAACAAAGCTACAGATAATACATGTGTATGGAAGCACTTTGCTTAACCTAGCCATTTAAAACATGCTTAAACTGTAGAACAAATATTCTACTTCTCTCAAGGAAGAAACACAGAGACAACATCATGAATCAGGTTTGCAGTAGTGCTGCTTCTTGTTATTTTGGCTTCTTTACTCAGAACTTTTAGCATTTTCAAACATTCAAAATAAAATTCAACAAGTGCAACTTGAGTGTAGTTCTGATAATGATGATATGATAAAGGTATTATAATTCCAGTGTAAAATACGAGATATAACTCAACACAGCGTAGCCTATACCTCAATAACACTGCAAAAACAAGTTGCATTTTTCTCCTGTGTGTGAGCCACCAAACTGCTCAGCACGCAGCACTGCTTTTTGCAAAGTAAAACTTGAATCTATCCACTGTGCTGTCAGACTTAGTAATAACATTGGACACACGTCTGAGCTCCAGATGTCAGTTGTGAAACCAACATTATCAACGTTTTCCAAACATTTTGAAATGAACTCACACACACCGTACCAGTTTTCCATCACATCTGCCGGCCCGGCTCTGCTCAGTTTGACTCGGCGCGGCTGGGGTTTTGTCATTTCCATTACAACCGGTCTACCTGCTTGAAGGTGTGTCTTAAACATACAGTATGATGCTTTTGTCCCAATCCCGCAGTACTAAAGAATCACTGCTGACACAATTTAATTTGAACTTCTTAACAAAAAAGCCCCCCGTTATTTAGTCATTTAAAAGCTTCTATTATGAAACAGCATTACAGGAAACATTGGGTTTTCACCAGCACACTAACCATGACTCCTGAAACACAGCAGATGTCCGAAAGAACAAACAGGACCAGAAAAACTAAAGAGATTCAACTAGAAGCTACAAAAGTACTGAGAGCTGAACACACTGACTTTTGAAGACATCTTTTTCTTTTCTTTCTCTCAGGTTTCCTGCACAGACATGGGTTGAGTATGGACTTCAGGGGGAGACGGGTGCTTGTTACAGGTTGGCTGTAGTCGCGAGTCATCACCGCGGCACGCTTGGAGGCGGGGTGGGTGAATCTACTCTGGTATGGAAGAATTATCCTTTCTTGTGTTGTGAGTATTTATACTATATAACATATATCCGCTCATATGAAATTTAAAAAAATCTAAACTACGATAACTCTTTTTAGGATTACTTAAGATTAATTATACATAAATATGCTGCCGTCTTAAATAGGTGACGATTCAAATAGCTGGCTAATATGGTAAATTGGTGTATTTTGAGAGAAGCAGTTTTTGAGTTCATGCACACATTTTGGAAGAAAGCAGCAGACATCTCAGTGCGAGCACAAAATGTGAGCATGAGGAGAATAAACCTGAGCACGAGAAGGAGCTGTGTCACTGAAAAGGAATGAAATCATGCTCTCAAACTGAAAATCTACGCTCTTGAATAAAGATAGGATAATTCTTCCATACTCTGGCCCTACTCTGGAGCAGGTCCATCGCCGGCACGGCTCGGCTCAACTCGGACCAGTAAAACTGGTGATGGAAAAGCAAATCAGTGCGGCTCGGTTTAACTTGGTGTGGCCAAAACTGTTAGTGGAAAAACGGTTGACAGTCTGACTCAAGCTCGCTCCAGCTAGTCACGTGACACACGCTGCTCTCTTTACGGCATGTTGTGCAGAATTGAGGCACTTATGGGAGCGTTTAGGCTAATAAATCGGATTGGATTATACATTTTCCCCTCTCAGATATCAGATCCAGTGATTTTGGCCAATATCGGACAGATACCGATACTTAATATCTGATCAGCGCATCCCTACTGTCTACTACAGCTACAACTCAAAACTACTGACCATTGGTCAGACGTGCTGCAACCCTTTATTTTATTAATTAAAGCCAATTTGATTCAAAAAGTCAGGTTTTGATGAAAAACTGTCATGTTTTATTTACTATATCACGTCTTACATTCATCATTCACAATTCACAACACAAAAGTGTAATTTATCATTCACTGGAAGTAACAAAAATTGCTTGCTGTAAATGATAAATGTCAGTTGGGTGTTGTGAATGATGAATGATACCCCAGTTGATTATCAAAGAAATACTGTTTCAAATAAAATGTCAAATCAACTCACATTTTATCACTTTACATTTCACTTCACATAAATTTTTATCACTTTCATTATTAATTCGTAAACATTTTTATCACTTCTATTTTTGTCATATTTTGTTACGGTCACCCTTGAGGACACATTCCTTAAACAATAGATGACATTTTTTGTGTTGAATGATTAATGATGAATGTAAGACGTGGTAAATGATAAAAAAGGACTCTTTTCATCAGATCCGTTTGAAATTAATCAAATCACACAATAATTTATCAATCCATTTTTCCAAATTTACCAATTTAAAACTTGGAGGACATTTTATCAAGTGCTTGTGAATATTTTTGTTGTATGTTATTTGTGTTGTGTAACCAAGTCAGCTGTGAATTTCTTCACTGCATAATATTGACACTGGCTGTCATAAGAACAAAAGCAGTTGTTGATCCTTAAATTGAGTTATTTTTACAAAAACAAGGGCTCAACCAATAAATAGGTGAATAAAATATAAATGCAGTCCAAAACTTGCATTTCTCACTAGTAAAATATCTATAAATATCACAAAACAAAAATAGTATATAATTATAACATATTATAATTATATACAGCACTGTGCAATAGTTTTAGGCAGGTGTGAAAAAATGCTGTAAACTAAGAATGCTTTCAAAAATATAAATGATAATTGTTTATTTTTATCAGTTTACAAAATGCAAAGTAAGCGAACAAAAGAAAAATCTAAATCAAATCAATATTTGGTGTTACTACCCTTTGCCTTCAAACCAGCATCAATTCTTATAGGTACACTTGCACAAAGTCAGGGATTTTGTAGGATTACAGTCAGGTGTGCGATCAACCAATTATACCAAACAGGTGCTAATGATCATCAATTTCACATGTAGGTTGAAACACAGTCATTAACTGAAACAGAAACAGCTGTGTAGAAGGCTTAAAACTGGGTGAGGAACAGCCAAACTCTGCTACCAAGGTGAGGTTGTGGAAGACAGTTTCATGTCACAGGTCATACACTATGGCAAGACTGAGCACAGCAACAAGACACAAGGTAGTTATACTGCATCAGCAAGGTCTCTCCCAGACTAAGATTTCAAAGCAGACTGGGGTTTCAAGATGTGCTGTTCAAGCTCTTTTGAA